>NW_020270366.1:10423081-11149055 GCF_002803265.2 Melanaphis sacchari
AAAAGATAATAATGTATTAGTTATTTTGTATTATCACTAACATTTATTAGAACTAAAATCAATTTAAATTCTAAATAACAATTATACAATCAAACAAATAAAAAAAATTCGTTATGAATGTACACGTTTTACATGTACATAAAATCAGTTGCGTATTTACGGGAGGGTTCCTGGGTCTCGACCCCCCCCCCCCAGAAAAAAATTTAAAAAGTCATAAATAACTTGGGTTTAACTACATCATAATTCGTATGTGTTTTTTTATATTATAAACTTATAGATACTTAATATTTAAAAAAAAAAATTTGAAAATACGCTATTGCATATAGTATAATAATTTATTATGTATAGGCACGTAAATTATCACTGATAATTATCAATTTTATACTCAACCGTGCATGTTATTTGGATAACGAAAATTAATTAAATATAAAACTATGTGACCAATTAATTGGTGGTCGTTTAATGAGTCTTGCTTCATTGCTGTAGAGTAGGTATAGACTCGCGGTCGTACTCTCAGAATCATCGATTTTAATTAAGAGTTAATATCCGTAAAAAGTTCACTTTTTATAAATCCAAAAAGTGTTAAGTCTTTCATTTTTGCCTGGTCATAGCTGAATTCATTTTTTACGGATCCTCTTTTGAAGTTGCAATTTAATGAAACGATGATTTTTTCTACAGTTTTATTATTAAAAAATAGATATTTGTTTGTACCTTTGTAGTGCCAATGGTTATGAGATATTTTATACTTTTGTATGCATTCACACTATTACATTTATGCCTAAAAATATCTATATGCATACTGACAACGTTCAAAATGTAATTAAAAAGTGTAAGTACACTTCACATATTATACCTAATAAAAGTGTAATATTATGCAAGTTATAACATTTTTATTTTAAGTAAGTACGGGTAATCAAGGTGTTTTTAAAAATATTATGAATATTAATAATTTTAGATCTCTAATAAAATAATAATCTTACACAATCGCTTAAAAATATTAAATTTGTTTATGAAAATACAATGGGAATGTTCTGTAATTTTACTAACAAATGCGAGTAAAAAAAAAACAATTTTAAAAACATATTATTTTGATTATAATTACGCACGCGTTATGCATTTCTTAAAACATTTTAAGTATCAAATATACATGATCATTAATATAATTTAAAATTCAAATTGATTATTTCAACACATTTAATATTTGAGGTATACCCAGAGCTTAAAATGGCAACATAATATAATAAAAGATTAGACAGCTATTATAAATGCTTAGGATTCTATATAATAATTTTTTATGATTATAAATTATAATATACGTATATTATGTTTCTATACATAAAATATATATAAAAAAAGATTCTTTTAAAGGTAAATATTTGTTTTCTCGAAGTACAAACAGTAACGATTTTAGAAATATGTGTATTTTTTTTTACATAATTTGAAGTTATTAGGTAGAAAACAATAATGCATTTTTATTATTTTTTATCAATTTTAAATTTTTAGCATTTATTTTTAATTTATATTGTAAAGGAAAATATATTTTTTGAGAATTTCAATTTATAAACTTAAATTTCAAAGAAGTAGTTAATTAAGTAATTAAAAATATAATAACTTCATACGTTTTGATAAGCAAAGTAACGGATCAATATTTTGTGGGGCACCTCTGAGTTTATTTAACTCATCTAAACTAAAATATTTTTAAGATATAGCAAACTAATAAATACATATTTATTCAAATTTAATTCTTAAGTATATTGAAATTCTCAGAAAATTATTTTGCTTCGATGTATAAAATCAAGCAAACATTCAACAAGTTAAAAATAAAAAATAAAAAACGACGAAATTAGTGAAAATATGATTTTTAATTCAAGATTTTGTTTTGAACGTAATAATTTCAAATTATTTAAAACAATAATAATATTTAAAAAAAAGTTAATACTTTTGAGAAAATATGTTATTTATTATTAAAATAATCACCATTATTTATAACTTATCCTAAAAAAATAAAGTGATGGTTATAATATTTGATAGGAAAAGCATAGAAAATAGCTAGTCTGTTAGGAGTTTCTAAACTTTTCAAAGCAATAGAAGTTTTGACAAAACTTCAACAGGAGAGAGCGAATTTACTACGTTTAGGCATGGAGCATCACAAAAATATATTCAAAAATAATAGTTTTAATCCTTTTACTGGAAATTGTCCATGTCTACTCACCTTTTATTCTCGTTATATTTTAAAACCTTTATGATACTTACTGTTAATAATTTCCATAAATTATTAAGAATTAACTAAGTCTCGAGGAGAACGATTTCTTTTATCATACCTCCAAAACTCTCTGTTTTAAAGGTATGATCAAGTTTAAAAAATAAATAATTTTCACTTCTTATATTCATATACTAACTTTATTTTTTTCTTGTTATCGTGTTACCAGTTATTGATGTTTCAAGTCTAATATACAAGAATTGTGTTCAACTCGATATAATAGGGAATCACGGAGAAAAGTGAATAAATTTATCTCATATAAATAATGAGCGCTTTTGTGTTCCCTGATCGATGACAGGCTTTAAACTTATTTTTCACTCTTTTATTCCTGTTTAGGTATTAACAAATTATCAATGATTGACATCAATGAAAATTAATGGTGTTAATAAAAAATAATATTATAAACATTATTAAAATTAGCATTAAGATTATTTATATAATTAGTTATATGTATAGAAATTCATATTTTTTTAGATCATTTAACTTGTTCCATTGTTTCAAAAAGTTTTAACTTCCTTAAAAATAATATATTTTCATAATTATATCATAGTGCGAAACAAAATTTTTGAAAAAATAAATATTATTGACAACGTGTATATCGTTATTATGTTTTTAAGTTTTTACTTTTTTAAACTGTCATACATTTTTATTTCACATTTATTATTAAGGAAGAAAAGGAGAATGAGAATGCTTGGTATATCATTTAATATAATCACAACTGTGGACATTTTATGAATATTTGAAAACTGACAGTTTACGTTTCTAGTTCAAAAATGTCAAACCACACCACAAAATGTATTTTAAAAACTTTTATGTATAACTGAAAACCTCTGGGGTTAATGTTGAGTATGAAAAATTATTTGTGATGTTGTACGTGAATCAAAATTCTACTATTACATAATATGGGCCCTACAGCTAAGCATTTCAAGCGAACGATTGCCAAACCGTTTAGTCACTGTCCTATGGAAATATGGAACCGGAACTAGATTCACCGGAAAGATGGCTTTAATGCAAACAGTAAGAAAAAACTAACAGTAAGAAAAAACTAACAGTAAAAAAACAGTTTTTAATAAATATTAAATAGGCACGTAAAAAGTAACGGACTGTTAAACTTTAAGAGTTTGGCGATATATATAAAGTTAATTGCAATACATAAATAATGTTTTTATTACTTTTTTATCGTAAACTAGACATCATTCTATTTTACATTTTTTTATTCTTTTATAATAGTTCAAATATTATTATTACTCTTAAAAATTGAAACATAATTGTATATTGCCCGTACTTGATATTTTATTGATTAGTTTATGATAGAAAAATAAATTAGTAATCACTAATTACCTTCTTTAAATCAGTATAGTTACAATTTACAACTTAATATTAACAATATTTTTGTCAATTAAAATATAATAATTTAATTCGAAGAAGGTGTGGACCATAATTTGATATTTTTTTTTTCTTAAAAATTTATCCGGTATACTGATATACCTATATTATGCATAATATGTGTAAATTCATCAATAGTAAATAATCTCAAAATTATTTTATTTCCTATTTAAAAATATTTGATCATAATTTTTTCAGTATATTTTGATTATAATTTTGATTAACAAATTGTTTATCTGTACTATCATACTTTTGTATGAATTGGTTATAAATATCTAAATGGGATGAATTTTAAAATTATGTACATATTATATAATATATATGTTTGTATAATATTAAGAATAATATGTTTTTCATCGGATAAATATTCTATAGGCAAACAAATTAAATTATTTCATGTAAATGGACACATGTTTTAAAGCATTTATTGGTTCTGATTTCGGAAAGATATTTTTTTTTTCTATTACGCAAAATGTGTGTAGTGTCAATAAAATTGCATTCAAAGTCGATAGTTATTTCATTATACGTAGGTATATTTTATACTTGTTACTTTAATGGCAGTAATTTTTAATTATCATTTTTTAAATATTCTGATATAAGTATTTTATAATCCATCATGTAAAATCAATATAACGCAAGAATTTACATAAATATTTCAATTATCAATCATAATAATATAATATATGATATTATAAATTATAAACTAAAATAATTAACATAAAACGAAATAATTATTACTCTTTTTGATAGTATTTTACACTCGAGGACTATATTTCTCATTCGCTTTAAACGTATATACACAATGACAGAGTTTCCTTTATAATATTAATGTTTTACATTGCGTGTTGTTCTTTGGTACCAAATTTACATTGTCTCTGATTCAATTTCAATAATTGGTTTTTCATACTCGAACATTAATTTTTATATTAATACATTACCTAATGGTTTGTTATAGTCAATTATTATTATTTATAATTATATGTTTTATATTTAACTCTACCACATGCGATGTGGGTCGTTTCATTCATCACTAAATACTGTAGTGCATTATAAATGGTAAACACATTTACAAATATAATATATTTACATGAATGGAATATAATGAAGTATGAACATATTTTTCCCACAAAGCTTTATACAATCATTGTTCTTTCCCTTTTAAATTGTCTAAAATATTTAAAGTAATTATTATAAAACATAGAATTAACCACAAAAAAATATTTAATATCTCACGATTTCTTAATAGTCGATTAGGATGCATTAATATTCTGTAAGGTTTATATAAACTTCAAATATACATATTTTTATTGACTGCCGTATATTACTTTCTGCTAAGGTTACAGGTGATAGTTAAAAATAAATATTATAGGTATTTTTAATTATTTGTGATTGTATTATATATTTTAACTGAAGTTAAACGGAAAACGATATAAAGACAGATTAATTTCAATTCGGACAAACAAGGGTAATTCAGTTAGAATATTATATTTTTGTCCAAAGCTGTTTATTATAACAATAATGCCAACAGTTGACCATAAATGTAAGATGTAAAATTTGATTTTTTTATTTTGTTAACTGAAATCTATAAATCTATAATATTTATTACAATATTGAGAAAATCTTCTTAGAATATTATAAATATTATTTTAGATTCTGAGCAATGATGAATGTATGAATGCATTGATGTTATAAAGATAATGGTTTTGTGTTTTTTCACTTTTTAAATTTTTTATTACTTAGGTACTATAAAAAAATTAAAAATAATAAATAATTTTCAACTTTGTAAATATACTATATTATAATGTATAATATGATTTCAATATAAAATTCTAAATTATTTTGTTGTTAATTTATGAGAACGACAAAAATTTCATAAATCATTAGCCATATAACCATTTGTTTAAAAAATTGAAAAAAAAAAATGAAAAAATGATTATTTTAAATATATGATAATACAACTAAGTTAAATATGTTATTTTATTAAAATTTAAAATTCAATTCGATAAAAAAAAAAAAATAGGTTTCAAAATATTCATATTATTTGTTTTTAACCAAGGTTTGCATTTGAAAAAAAAATTTTTGTTGTAAATTATTTACAATTAAAACGTCATACACATTTTGAGTTTATCGATATTCAGAATTTAAACGTTATTCAACTTACGCGTTTAACGTGATTCAGAGTTAAAATGTTTAGTATATTTTATAATTTATAACTATTAAATAACTGGAAAATAATTATTTCTTTTTATGATATACTAAATATAACGTTTTTCGTTATGTTTTGTTTGTTGATACCTATATCATATATTTTGTTAATCATTATGTTTTATTTTGTATTATCTATTTAATTATTTATGTTTATTGTTTTCCGTTATAATAACGTTTACAAATTTCAATCGTTTTTTGTCAAATATAATATTATAATCATAACGTTATTTTAACGTTTGCAAGCTCTGCTTTTAACATAATATATTTTTAAGCGTTCAACCCTACATTTTGCAGAGTTATTAAAACTAAGTATTTTGAATGAAAAAAGGTGGGATATTTTTTTATTGTTGTAAAACATTAAAATTTAAATAACATCATCTTGGTTTATAAATTTTTAATATTGTATTTTAACTATTGAAATACCGCTAACGATCATGTCACGTTAAATACACCAGTTGTCGTCTGATTACTAAAGTTAAGTTACTGTCGGGCGTATTTAGTACCTGGATCTCTTGAGAACATAATGTATCGTTAATATATTTTTGTTCTTTTAATAAAAAATAAAATATTTATTTACAATTTTTAAATAAAAAATATGGGCAAATTGGTACCAACTTGCTGTATATTGTTGTCGATTGGGTCATTGCGATTTTTGTGTTAAATTTATTTATTCGTTTAAGTTATACATCTTTGTATAACCGATTCTTTGTATAGGATTTAATTTTTTATTATACTTTTTATTATGGAAATATAAAAATTATTGTATACAACTATATAGTTATTTTTCAAAATTACCATATTTAAATAAATGTTTGATATAATGAATCTATAATTAAAATTACTTATTTAATATTGTAATTAATTTAAACATAACTATAATTTCCAAAAGATTTATTATTTTCTCTACATTTTGTGCCATATACTATTTTACCTTTTATCATATAACTTTGCTTGTTCCATTGATAAAATATAATATAATTAACAATAATATTAATAAAAATATTACGCAAAGAAACAAAAGTAGAATGGCTTATAATATATAATATCAAACAAACCTGACATAAATATTTTTTGTAATATATATTATGAAGTCACATTATATCGTTTTAAGGTATTCTGTTTTTGTAATTTTTGAATATTTATAGTTTATAGTAAAAATAAATAAACATTAATTTGTGTATACATAAAACATTAAAAAAATTCAAGTATTTTAATTTATTCAAATATTATGCATATAATACAATTAGTACATTTAAAATAACCATATTAGAAAGACCTACAAGTTAAAAAGAAAAATCTATGCTGCTATATAAAATTGTAAGGGGTTTTCTACGACCATGCTAACCGAGAAAACTATTGAACCGATTTGGCTGAAATTTTTTATTGTTATACCTGATAGTTTGTTAAAGGTTTTAATACCACTTTTTTAATAAAAAAATAAAATAAATTAAGAAAAATGGAAATTTTTACGCATATCCAATGTTTTTATTAAAATTATTGTGTTGTAACCACTATTATCATTAAAACACTTATGTTCTAAGAGTTGTTATAATTATACGAAATGAAATTTTAAAAATCCTAATTAATTTAAAGATATCATCTATTTGTTTATATCATTTATTCACACTGTTTTATGGTAAGATTTAATTAACTCAACATTTTATAAAAAGGTTCTTAAAAAATTAAAAAACAAAGCTAATTTTTAGGACTTCTCTGCGAGGTCCGCAAGAACAGGCTTTTTTTATGTTCCCAATTTGTGACAACACTATTTATCTTTTTTCCATTTTTTGCAGAGATTTGTTTCAAATACCCCCATGAATGTCACCACATAACTCGATTTTAATAATTTTTTTTTTTTTGTCTGGAGGGTGTATTGTATTTAAATGTTCCAATTTTCTGACGACACTATTCAACATTTTCCAATTTTTTTTTAAAAAGGTTATACGAAATACTTAATACCACATTATTAAACGATAAAATTTGAATAAAAAATTCTTCATATCAATATATCATCGTTCAAAAGCAAAATAAACAACCAATCACGGACGAAGCCTTGATGGGTTGGTTAGTATATTATAAATTTATAACATAATATTATTACGTAGTTTTGAACACAACTATTTTTTAAATTCTCTATAATTTCATAGAGAAATGCTAAAGAAAAATTTGATAGTACAAATTTTCACGAGTCATCAAGTCTCAACTCATAATGTAATTAGAAATTGATTTAAAATACGATATAAGCTGTAATTCAAATTAGAAATGTATAATAGACCATTTTTTTTATAATTAGTACCTGAATATACTCAAATTATTTTCATGAACAATATTTTTGTTAAACCAATTACATTTGTGATAATAATAAATAATTTGTACCTACCCATTAAAATATTAATTTATTTGTCTTTTGTTATATTATTACAGACATAATTATTGACTAACTTTTTTTACGTTGAATCAACTTTTATGATGGTTGTTAACAAAAATGACATCAAGATATAATTTGAAAATGTATGACAGAATATGATCGAGAAGAGAAATGTAAAATGATGATTTTTATAAGGCTCTTTATATAAGTACGTTTTAAAATATATCTATTCAATTGTATGACAAAAAAATTGTTACTCCCTTAAACAGAAGTATAATTGAATTGTTGAATAAAATATAAATTTAAAAAAAATACAATCGGACAGAAATTATAATTTGGTTGATTAATTAAATACTTTCAGTAATGGTTAACTTTGATATTTTGGATAGTTGTTTTATTGTTTATAGGTACGTGCAGTGAGAAATTTAAAGGACACCAAAACAGACAACAGTAAAATTTTATGTTTTTTGATATGCTTATGTTTTATGTTATACATTCGTGCGTACATGATATGGGTGGATCTACTAGCATTCAGCCGTCTCAATAAAAGTAATAACAATCAACCCCACTTATCACAAATGAAAATTATTGAACATTTACACAATGGGACATGATATAAATAAATGCTGTATTTTATATTAAAGTAATAATGTAGGTACTTGATTTACGCCAAGGTCTTGAACTAGGAGTGACTAGAAACGATAGAATATAGATGAATATGTCAAAAGCACGTTTTGGGTGTTTTAAAACTTATTTTTTATCAAATTGAAATATAGCTTTTAATAAAATAATATTAATTTGTAACTTAGTAATACAGTTGTAGATCTATGAAAATCATTATTTTTTTTTCAATGTGTTTAACAGTTATTGGCTATAAATTATATTGTATTATAGTTATTATAGTTTTTCAAAAAAAATAATAAAACAACAAAAACATTTAAAATAGGTATAATATTATAATAGTTGTATTAGTAATTGATTATTAACAAATATATAGTAAATTTATAAAGTTAAAAGTTATTCGATTTAAATATTCCTTTTATACAGTAAGCAAAATAAAACTAAATTATTTATAATAATTATGGCTCGGAAGTTAACAGTTAAAAATGGTAAAATATGCAGAAAAAAGAATTGTAAAGTACCTACTTATGCAAAAAATGTATACGAAATTCCAAAAAAAAAAAAAACTTGATGTTGTTAGTAATATGCACCAAAACAAATTTTAACTATTGAAAAGTTAAATTATAATATTTAAAATATGCAAATCAGTGGCGTATTTACATGGGGGGAGACGAGAGAGATATATCTCCCCCCTTGATTTTTTTTTAGCTTTTTAGTTTTGTAAATGACAAATAAATAAATGATTCATTATTTAATATGTTATATGTTATAATTAGGGCTTGGAAAACTAATTTTTAATTTGCATTTTTTGGATTTTTACTTTATAAGTCATTTTTTGTCATTTTTAGGTCTTATTTTTCTTTTTAATTCAATTTCTTGTACCTATTTATAATTAGATTTTGTCAATAATTAACATTTTTACACGTATAATTTTTGTTTTACACAGATTGTATTAAGTACCTATAAAATATCAAATTTATATTTATAAAATAATATTTTACACAAGTTGTATACGGGTTAGGTAAAGATAAAGATTCGATAGAATAAGGCAATTGTTAGCTGTCATTTTTATTTTTGACAATATAAAATATGCTTTAATAATACAATGTAATAATTTTGAGTAATTTTAATTATTATTACTATTCTTTTTTTTTTAAAAAAAATAATGTATTTTTACTAATTTCAAACAAATATTTATAATTTTTTAGGCTATTTTTAATGTTTTTAAGGTCATTAATTTCCGAGCCTTAGTTATAATTATAAGGTTTATGTACATACTATGTACAGACATAAAATATATTAGGTGTGTAATTATAATAAATTGATAGTATCTTCATGTATTTTGAGTGGAAAGAGAAAAACTATTTCAGTAATATCTCCCCCCTTAAATAAATCATTAATACGCCACTGATACAAATAACTGGTTTGTTTTTTGACATCTTATTGAACTGAAAAAAATAATTTTAAAAATATTATTAAAATTTCAATTGTGTACAACAACTTTACTAACGAATAAATTTGTACGATGGTAGATAATCTTATTTATGACGATAATAATATAATATTTTCGTATATTATTAGCGTGGTTAAATGCACATCATAGTGTTGTCATTATGTTAATAGTTGACTGCGATGATAATAATTATAACCTATAGGTTAAATTATATACATTTTTATATTCAATATTATCCAAAATACAAGAAAAAAATATCAATTATTTTTATAAAATATAAAATATGCATAGTATGCACGTGCAAATAAATAAATATGAACTTATTATCTAAAATCCGGAGTTGGTAAATTGCGTCCCGCAAAAAAGGTCATAGTTATATACTGTGTAAATTGCGGCCCGGGATATTCCGATTTCCGGTCGGCTGGTAATATTATCTTTAATATTGATTGATAAGGATGTCACTTGATACTCACTTATATAATATTACTAGCCGCCAGTGTGCATTTGATCGAAGTATTTTGCACGAGTTTTTATATTGGTCTACAGTATTTACAGTATTTGGTAAATTAGTATTTGTATTTTTTTTAAATTTAATAACAATCCTTAATGTAATTTACATAACGATGACAAATATTTAAGTAGGCAAATATATTAAAATATAACGGGGTCGCAATTTACGTATGTATAAAATATACCCGGGTCGCAATTTACATAAAAAATTTGAAACAGGACGCAATTTACAGCGACCCCTAAAATCGACGAAATATTCACGATATGAATTTTAAAATTTTGATTTTTAAGCTCACAACTATATAGTTTGTATCTCTAGTTTGGTATACTTAAATCGAGAGAATACAGAGCAATATGTAACTCCTACAACTTCCGAGCCTTATTAAAAATAATAAATTATTTGTCTAAAATTTGATTTTCATAGATTTAAATACTCCAAATAATATTTTGCTTCGAAATATGAAATTTAAAACGTACTCTGTCATCAGAAAGAGCAAAAACTTAAAAAATTACTATGACAAAACAGTATAAAACTACGATAAAGATTCAAAATATATACCTGTTTTGAAAAATGTTAGTGTTTTCTTAAATATGAGTGTTAATGTTTATTGAATCAGCTCAAATATCTCTTTGACATTTATTTAAGTAGGAAATTGATTTTTTTTGAAAATGGTTTATGTGTGGTTCTTAATGATGGTCAATTGAATTATTGAAATTAAACTGATGAAATGAATTATTCACGTTTATTGTGAATTAATCGTTCAAAGAGTATATCAAATGTGATACTGTCGTCTGGTTGAAATATGCTGTACAAAAACACGGTAGCACGTATTAAAGTACATGCGATGTGTTTGGGTATTCAGTACTGAGTTGGCAACCAAGAGTTTGCTTAATGGTCTTGGATGGTAGAGCCGTTAGGCTGGTTTTATTTGTTGTTTACAACGCATCAGTGCACTATATCTAAGTCCGTGAAGTAATTGACAACCGTCAGATTCAGAAAGTCGAATTTCCAACTGCAATCTGTTACGCGTATATTAAATGTATTGGATATGTTATGACAGTAGGAGCCTAAAACTATAGCAAGCTCGCCTGTTTCATATTATATTAATAAAAACCTTAATTGAATTAATGGATTGTGTTTTTATTTTATTAGAAATACAAATAATAGTAATAATAATAATAGTAATTTCATTAACTCACAGTGGTTGTAATACAAATAATAATAATACTACGTAGCTATTATGTTATATTACCTATTATATTCTTTGAACACATACAGAAGTAAATTAACTAATAAATAATATAATTATAATAAGAGTATGATAAATCTATGGTTTTTACATAAATAAAGTGCTGCATGTACTATCTTACCTTGAGTATGATTAGAATATAAGTGATGCCAAGATCGGCAAGATCTGTAAGCATAATAATATTTACAATAAAAAAAAGCAATGTTTGATCTCGCAAATTCTTATAAAATCAATAATTACATTGTTAGATCATGATAAACATATTAAATCAATTGCAAATTGATGACAGGAATACAAACAGAAGGAAAAAGAAACACGTATATACACATTATACACAAATGATGACAATTACAATTAATGATAATAGAACCTAGAATTTTAAAAATAACATAAATGGGTGAACATATTAATCAATAATTGATTGACAGTCATAATTAAAACTAGTTACTCTAGATTCTATTAAATTGCTTTTACTTGTCACAAATCTTCCCCCTTATTGTCTGAATGATTTTTCTATTTCTTTTATGTGCTGAGCTTTATTTACTTTTCCACTTTTTCTCTTTGGTTTAGTAGTACTTCCTCCAGAGTTAGACAACATTACTGTATAAATATAACATATATTAAATTTTAAAGCAAGTCATTTGAATAAAATAAGAAACAAAAATAAATAATTGTCCGTACAGACGCACTGAAACTCGTGACTACGAAGTGTTGATGTTGAACACGAAAACGAAATAATGTTGACTATGTGTGTATTTCATTATATTCGTTATCGTTAACATTTATTAGGATTACTTATGTTAAAATTATCGTCGAATTGTTGAGAATTTTCGGTGAAAAAACATTATCAAAAATAGACGAAAACACAATTTTAACAATAACGAAATCGTTGTCTCGCAATCGAACACACAAGTGCAACCGTGAGTGAAAAAACTATTAAAACTAAAAATAACATTCCCGGAATCTTATCCCTTTTCATTCATATAGAATTATCGGAAATAATTATTGGCTGTACCTGAGTTAGGTCTTGAATTTTTATGGGTACTACACAAGTTCGGTCTTGAATTATTTTAGAAATTACACTAGTTCCAGAATATTTTTTAGTAAGTACTACATTTTACTAACATTTTCATTCCCTTTTTAACAGACTTAGATCTGTTTATGATCTATTTAGACTACGGGTATGGTTAAAAATGTTTTTGAAAGCTTTTTTTAAATATTAAAAATGTTAAAAACCAAGTATAAAAATACATAATATATAATATAAATATAGCCCATATAGGTGTAAGTGAAAATTTTTTAAAAATGTTAAAATAAATATATAATATAAATAAAAATAAAATAATATTAAAAAAAAATAATCGAAAGTTATGAAATTATATTAATTATTTTAGTTATATATTTATACATTTTATACATTTTGGCAACTACGGTCGGGATGGCACGCCGAATTATACTTATACATCATGTCATTTTTCTTGCATGTGCACTTTTTTGATGTGCAATTCGTACGGCAGGTACAACGTCGATATCCTTGTCCGGTTCCAACTGACCCTAATCGAACGAGTTCCCGTAAAGTATATTCATTTTTTAAATTTTGAACGTCTGCAGTTGTTAGGGAACAGTACTTTGTAGCAGCCAAACTGTTTCGCTCTAGCCATGTGCTCCGAATCCCTTCTTTTGTCGCAATACGAAATTTGCCATCATTTTCTTCTATTATAACTCAAAGAAGGTTGGCTGCATCTCCTCGTCCTCGATCCACCGACGGAATTGGCACAAGAACATTGTCACCAACTTTTAAGGGAGGGAGGATGCATTTTCCCCTGGTTACAATCCTGTCCGCTTGAGATTTAAAATTTTGTGCTGCAATGTTGCGTCGTGTTAGAGCAGGATGGTCGAAAATTACCTCTTCAGTGTTCTATACAAAAAAATAATTAAAAAATAATTAATACCTAATTAATTTAAAAAAAAAAACCGATTTACTTCATTGGTGTCACTTTCAATCTCCAAAATGTTTCGTGTGATCTTTATCAAATTATCAAGTTTTTGCTGTACTCTATTTTTGGGCGTAACATGTAGCGAGCACGCAGTATTGATTTCTATAGTAGTTCAGCTTCATGCGTACCCTCTAAATCATTTGTCTATAAAAGTTATTTAATTAATTAATTAATACAATTATTAATTATCATATTGTACGAGTATACTATTGTTATAATTATAATATATTCTATACAAAATTTATAAATATGATGATAAGTATTAAAGTAATAAAATTAAAACCAATTAAATTTATTAGTCGAAAACGCACTTACCCCACCTAATCATACATATTATAAAAGATTTTTGAATTATTATTAGGTAAATGTTAAATTAAAATTGGTTAAATAAAAAATACAATTCCTACAATCTTAATTTTACTCACTTCAATATTGGTACTTCCACGTCTTCATCGCTCCGATATTCCGGAGTGGTATTAGTAGATATTGTAGTAGGTGTAGTAGATGGATCAAAAACATGTCCTACATATTTTCTTCCAGCGTTCCTGTCATTATATTTTCCAATAATTCTCGAGGTACTTTTTTTGCCAGTCTCATTCGTGGTTTTTGACCAAAAACTGCTTCATACGGAGTCATCTTTATAGCTTCGTGGTATGTGGTATTAACGCCCCATTGTAACTCCACGCGGTAGTTTTGTTGTCTCGCATCCACGCCACCAGTGAATCCTTCAGCGTACAATTACCTCTTTCTACAGATCCTTGGCTTTGTGGATAACGTGGCCGACCGTTTACTAGTATTAAATCGGGCCATAATAACGCTAATTCTGTTATAATACCGGCAGTAAATTCGCGACCATTATCGGACTGCAGAACATGAGAGGCACCAAAGTCAAAAATATGTGTAGCAGTTCTTTCGCCACTTCTGAAGCCTTTTTACACTTCAGAGGCCGGAAAATGAAAACATTGTCAAATGTTCTTTGTAATGAAGAATAAATTTAAAATCTCCATCGGAAAAACTTTGAAAGTCGACAAGATCCACTTGCCCACGTTAATTTAAAGAAGAAGATAAAATAGGCCGCACAAAAACGCCTCGCGTATTTTTTTTTTTTTTTTGATTTTTCCACACACCTTTCATAATTAGCGATATAAGTTTTTACATCAGCCATAGTAATATTAGAGTAATGCTCCATTATTTTTTTGTGTGTTTTTGTCTCACCTTTATGTCCACTAGCCACATGCATGTCACGGATAATACTATGGAAACTGTCGACTACTACTATAATACGTTGATCGCGTTTCTGTCGCACTCGTCGGACGCCATCTACCTCGATTAAATCAAATTTCTCACGGACATGATAATACCGCCTATCTTTATTTACAGAAGCGTCATCAGTTAACATTTTTACAGCTTCGGCATCTCGTTCTGCTGTCTATTTAGAGTCCATAGTTAATAAATTTAATAATAAATATTATTATTTATTATTTTATTATATTTAATTGATTATTGCAACTAATAAACGCACTTTTCGAACCGTCACACACTGTTAACTATTTCAGCAGGCGAACGAATAACTGAACGCTGAACATGTAGGTAGGGAATATTTGTCACATTATTTTATCAAACCAATAAAAATGTCTTAGTAACTAAGATAAAGCCACGCGGAACGCCAGTGGGGACCTAACCATCATAGCGTCTATCATCATATTTAGTAATAAAGATAATGATGTGGTAACGCCAATGGGTTCAAATATTAATTATTTATATATCTATCACTATTCGAAATAATTTATGTACGTAATAATGTGATACCGAATTTATGAAATCGGCAGAAAAAAGTATGCCTATTTTATGAAATCGGCAAATTTTAATTGCGGATTTCACGTTTTCTGCAACAGCGATGCTGATTCCATGAAATCAGTAATTTTTCTGCCGATTTCATGAAATCAGCAATTTCACAAATTCGGCGTAACATATACATATAAATACTTTTCATTTAGTTTTCAAATTAATAAAATTGTATTAATATTATTGTATAATATTTTTACTAACTTTCCAATACTATTATATATTATATTATACAATTCTTTATAATATCTTTAATATTTTTTCACTTATCTATATGGCTATATTTAAATTATATAATATGTATTTTAATACTTGGTTTTTAACATTTTTAATATTTAAAAAAAAAAAAAACTGTAAAAAACATTTTTAATCATATCTGTGGTCTAAATAAATCATAGGACATAGACAGTCCTATATCTGTTAAAATGGGAATGAAAATTTTAGTATAGTGTAGTACTACTAGTACTTACCAAAAATATAATATGTAGTGATATATTACAATTAAAAATATGACTGAAGTCGTAATAATAAGTTTTATTAAGTTATTAACTCCGGGAATACAATTTGTAGTAAAGATTAATTATTCTCAAACGATGAACAATTTTAGATTTAATGCATTACACAATTTTATATTTACAGATACCTATTAAATTAATATTAAATGATTCTGAATTTTGATTCTAAGAAATTTAGCATGTTGGAATTGTACTTTTGGATATTACAATTTTGTACATATTCAATCTTATAAATTATAATATATTAAATATATATACACACTTTTATCACAGTAATTTCATATTCTTTAGCAATAAATGTCAACACCCATACACATAAATAATAATGAAAATCGACCACGTTTATTTATATTCTGATACTTGTGAAGTTGCCCATTGTTCTTTATACATACTAATATTTTGGATAATTTAATTACATTTTTATGGAGAGAATTGAGTAATTGTAATAGCATACTTTGAATAATAATTAATTATATTATACGTTTTCCATTCTACAAGTTAAAACAAAACTTTCTTTATTCTCTCTCAGTTAAGTAAAATTATTTTATTATTTATATACTATTAATGAATAAGATTAAATACTTAAAATGTATTTATTATATATAATATAATAAATTTCATCAATTCTGTCTTAATTATTTATTTAAAAACTAAAACCAAAGACTAAACGGAGTATTATATTATACAGTATAATAATCAAATAATATGTCTATTGTAGAATTTAAATTGAAACAGAATTAATTCGAAATAAATATATTGAAATTAATTGGTATATTTATAATATCGTACACTTTGATTAGGTTTTTTTGAGTTTTTATTTTTAATATTTTGCAAGCTTATGTGTTTCAAATTTTAATGATTGTATCAGTTTTTTTGGGGGGGTCTTTTATCACATTACTAAGAAATAATTGCTTTCATCTTAAATTTTGAGGATGATTTTTGATAGAAAATAGTTGTTATAGTTGGCATTTGGCGGAGTTAAAAGTAAAAATATCTTTAATAGTTTGCAAAACAATCGGAAAAAACTAAAAAGAAAATTATCGAAAAAGTTTTTATCAAAATCTAAACAAGAGTTGTAAGTTAAAAATTTGATTAAATAAAATTTGAAATACACGTTTTTCATAAGTTTTTTCTTATAAGAATTACAATAAAAAAGTTGAACGCGAATAAGCTATTTTTTTTCTAGTAATTGGAGTTCAAATGATGATGTCATTGGATAAAACGTTTTCTTCTTCAACAATTTTTGTTAAACAACATCAAATATTGATTATATGGATGATGGATTTAAAACTTTTCACGTATTTATATTATAATTTTCTACACAATTAAAATTTCAAATTATTTAGTTTAACTTAAGGTTATTTATCTATTTACAACATTTCGCAGTACACGATGATGATCTATTAGTTAATAACTATAATGATATAGGTATGATATAATGTTATAAAAATTATAGTATTATAATTTATAATTAATTTCGTTAATGTTATAGGTAGCTTAAAAAATAAAAACTTAATTATTTTTAACAATTTTTTTTAAACAGCACTTAGATACATGATTTAATAATTGATTTCTTTTTGTTATTCATATTGAATGTTTAATTTACTTAAAATGTTTAGTTTATACAGTGAATTTAAAGTGTTAATAATTTTTAAGTAAATTATTTAATAATATGTTTAATTCCGTTTAATGATTAGTTGGTGTAAACATCGAAATCATATATATTTTTCATGAAATGTCAGTGCATAATGCATAGGCACCTATACAAAGCTTCGATTAACGTGAATTCGTTTTAACGAATTTAGGTATTTTCGCTTAATCCATGAACATTATAGTACTAAAATCGAGACGGTTGCACGTATTTGAATATTTATAGGCTATGTGTTCTGTATATAATATATGATGTTTCGTGTTGAGCCGTCAAGATTAGATACCATAACACATAAAAACGAAAACTAATGTACCGTGTTAACAAAAAAAAAAAAAAAATAATAATAAATAAATAACACCGAGTAGCAAGTGTACAAATAATAGGTACTTTCGTATTATTACACAACACGTATTAAAGGCTTGTTTTAAAGAAAAAACAACTCATGGTTTTTGCGTAATTACATTGACCGCATCTATTGTTACTTATCTACCATATTTTACCTACATAATTAGAATATAAAATAATTAGAGTATTACATAATATATAGTTTCGGGTTGTTCCTGAAAAGTCTGATTTGTGAACGACGACAAAAGTTCTCAACAGAAAACGCGTCATGACGTTAAAATAAATTAAATGTCTGCTTCCTATCAAAAGATCCCGAGTTCAGAGTTTACCGAAAATATACCCATATGTTGTGTTGTTTCCCACTAAGGCGTGCGTGTTGTGGTGACCGGAGATGACAGATTGTTGTATATCACACTCGAAATAAAATTATGCTCTTGTGGTGTTATTATTTTTTTTCCATTTCATCCGTTTTTCAGAGTTCTTACGGTTACCGGGACCACAGACTACAAGTAGCCAGTCCAAATCGAGCGTGGTGACCTAGATTCTTTGAACATACCTACATAATAATATATGTTTATTTGATTTTTTTTTTCGTTTTTACGCTTTTTTAATACTATACATGCCATAAACCTATTTCAATTGGCCGATAACATGATTAAAGGTCCTCGTTCGTGTTAATACACGTCTCTGTTTTTTTCGATAAAAAACGTTGAATTTTTGACGTTTTTACTTGACACCATCGACTACTATATTTAACCCAATCAAATATATATTATTAAATTTCGAGTTTATAGATTTTAGATTTTAAGCGAAGTGATGAATGTATTGATTTTACAATGATGACGTTATATGCTGTTTTTGTGCCTGTCACCATATTTTAGTACAGTAAAAATGATTCAACTCTCAAATTTGAGAGTAGAAGATAGTTTTTAGTAGTAAATTGGATCTAAGTGGAACATTAAGGGTACTTTAAAAAGTAAACATGTTCAGTGCCTACTTTTGAAAAATCAGAAATAAAAATAAAAATGATGAAAAACAGGAATTTTTACGCCAAAACAATTTATTTTATTGTTGTTATTCAAAAATGAATAACTTATAACTACCGAAATATTTTTGTTGTTTATAGGTATTTGAATTTATCAAAATTTTTCTCGATTAATGAACGATAACATTTTTGTTTTTCAGTAAAATATTTTAAAAATAAAGTACAAAACATCTAACATAAGTTGACTTTAGTAACTTAAAAATATTGAAAACAGTTTTAAAATATCAATAAAAAACTTTCCAAAGTATAATACAGCAGATATTATTTGTTATCTATAAATCATATTATTAAAATTGATGAAATTACGATCGGTAGTAATTAACTATTTATTACTTTTGTCTCCGAAGATAACAAATTGACATTATTCGAACGTATTTTGATTATTATTTACTGCATAATATTTGTTAATTAAAATTTTTACTTTTATTCGTTTGTAAAGATTGAGTACATAATTATTAATCTGTAGTAAAATATTATATTTTTTAAAGATATTTATACTTCCTAACAGTTGATAGTTTTTTGTACTATATCACTTTATCGTTTTTAGACTCTCTGTAGTATCAAAATAATGAGATTTTGGTTTACTTGATTTTAATTTTGTAAAATTCCTAACATTTTTTAACATTTCCTCTAGATAACGATATCATATTATTGTTTTTAAGATTTGTTAAATCTTATTATTAAGCTAAGAGCCTACGATGCTCTAAAAATATAACATATAATGTTCACTTACCTATTTGATATTACGGAACTATTATAAATATATTAAGCTAATGTCAAGTACCTAATTTGTACACATTTTTGTAATAATAATATTATATTTTGTTACCATTTACTATTTATACCTATGTTTAAAAAAAGACATATGTATACGGACTTATGAAGATGTTTAATTCTTAAAGTGCTTCTTCCATTGCTAATGAGTTATTGTAATGTGTCTTATTTATGTAAAGAATTTCAGGAAATGCAGAATAATAACATGTATTTGTTGGTGCAAATTCATCGAATGAGTTTCAGTTGGGTTTTTTGTCGTGCTTGATTAGTTATGTGGCCATTTTTTCATAAGGGTGAAGTTTATGTGCCTAATTCAAGCTATGGTAGTAATAATATCTACACTGTGAAATATATTAGTGGGAGAAAAATATACCTGTTATTATGAGCTACACGTTACGATTGGTGCAATTAATACTTATCAGTATAGTATTCTTTAATCATATTTTGCGTTTTTTACAAACCGTTTATCTGTTTATTGTATGCCGTCTATGTCTAACGTTTTCGGAGAAACGTATAATATTGCAATCACACAGTTAGGTACCTATAGTATACAGGGACATATATATGTTTATAGGATACTATAACCACTAGATTTATGTGAAATAATATTATATGATAACTCATAAATACTATAATCGTTGAAATGGACGTTGTCCTAAACAACACACCTACCATTCATAACTACATATTTTAATCCGCCCATATCATACAATTTTTTTCTATTATTAAGAAGTAAAATTTTAAAAACCGATAATTCAAAATCACACACATTTGGTTAATAATTAAACATTTATTGTTATTAAACAAAATGCTGTAAAAACAATTCAATATATGTTATCTTATAATTTTAATATTAATTAAAAATAATTCAATAATAAGATAAAATAAACTACGTATAATAGATAATAGTTATATTAGAATAAATGTATATTTTAGTAATTCAAATATTTTATTAAATTAATTTCTTTGCTTATGATTTTGTGTCAATCAAATAATATGATAACTGATGTGCAGTTCTAAACGGTAATATAATTTTAGATAAATGTATACGTTATTGTTAGAGAATTGTGTGATCAGTATTTAATGGTTTAATTTTGAGAAAACTGTGCGATATTGAAGTACAAAAGTAAGTGGATTTAAACGATGACCTTTTTTTGAAAGTGTGTGGTTATGATGACTGTTGATTTAAATTTCGATTTTGATACATCCACATTTTTTTTTTTAGTAAAGAAAACAAAGTTTATCAGTCAATATTCTCTTATAATTATACAACTTATGCAATTTTAAATATTTGAAAATATGTATAAAAGAAGCTTTCAGAAATATTTCTGCAGCTGTCCGCTATTCTACCACGGACTGGCTCGCTGTAGCTCCCACGAGTCTTTTAAGCGCTCGAATTAAGATCAAATCGAAAAAGGCGTCCACTTCGTACACATACCCCACACCCATTACTCACAACTCACACCTACATAAATATAAACTATAAATACAACATGATGAAACGATAATTACGTAATGAGTATTAGTATTTGTATTTTACTATTGCGCTGATCATGTCCTCACATATGAATAATATCGTCTGACGATAGATTTACAAATATACTTTTTAGGTAAGTATTATACTAATATAAGTTATAAATATTGAAATATTTGGGTGGTCAACCAATGTCCTAGCTATTTTTGAAAAAAAAACTAGGGTTCAACATTGTAAATAGGCACAATACTAATTTATATATGTATATATACATCATATTAGTCACATATTAACATATTGTTGTAAATTCTTAAAACATAGAATATTATAATTATTGAACAATATAAATATATTATTAATTATTATGTTTTAAATATACATAATTTCAGTATATTTTTGAATTAATATTATTGTCTTGAATATAAAAAATAACGAACATCGTATATTAATATGTATTAATCAACTATTATTAAACAAAAAAATAGATGAAAAAAAAACAGTATGAATTGTAGTAAATAATTTTTTTGAATAGTAACGTATTTTTTTTAAGCTTGATATAAAACTTGATGGGAGTATTTATAGTGTCTTTGAAAAAAAAAAATTCTACTCACAGTTTTTAAATTTGAAAGATTGTTAGTTAAGTATTACATGCGACTCAACTAACAGAGTATGATATGCGACTCTGTTTAAAAAAAAACAATGCTATTAAAGAGTTAATGATTTTAGTATTTTACTGTTGTTATTTTTGTATCACTAATTGGAGTTTTTAATTACCTATATGTACTATCTAGTTACGGTTTTTTCCCTAGCGATATCTAAGACAATAATTATGGATATGTTTAAAACTTTCTCTAGATAAACGTGAGCCGAATCGCCCGTTCAAAGTTATTTATTTGGATTACTTAACAATTCTAATTTAATTATTATATTTATATATTAGAACCTCAAGTAAAAAATAAAAGTTTTTGTATTCAATTTCTTAAGACTAATGGCTTAGCAGGTTTTTTTTTTATCAAACATGATATGAATGATAAAAGTGTTCAAACAATTTTTTTGCGTAATTAATATGTTTTTAGTTACATACAATAAAAATATTTAAAAATAATGAAAAAATCAATTAAATATGAAATTGTAAAAACATTGAAATCAAATAATAGTTTATTTTAAGTTAGCAATATTATTTCTTTTATAATCAAATATAGATTTTATTTTAAATTTTAGTTATATTTTATATTTGTATTCATTATTAGTATTCAATATTATAATACATTTGAATTTATTTTAAAAAACTTTCTTTTTTTTTAAGTAAACATTTTATTATACTTTTAATGTATTCAAAATGAAAAAGGTACAAAATATTAAGCTTAAGTCAAGTTATAATAATTCTGAGTATGATTTTATTTATAGAAATAAATATTTTATTTCAAATGTGTAAAAAGAATAATATAAGAAAAATTAGATAAGTTTCGATTGCCTTGAAATTCTTTTCATGGGTTTTCGTTTAGCTTCAAACACTGATAAAAATTTAATTTTGCTTGTTTAAAAAAATATATTATGAGATAAAAATATCCATCTTAATTAAACCTAAAAAAATCTACAACATTAAACACGGTGTTTTTTTAAGCCCAATTAGAAAAATAACATTTATAAATAATGAATAAAATAATCATAGACTATCCTATATTTATAAAACTGAATCTATTATTTTTATTTGATTTGTTTATTAAATTAAAATTTTTGAGTACAAGTATTAACACATATCATCATTATGTCCAAGTTATTATTTTCACGTGAATACTTACATTTTTAAAATTGTTTAATTTATCTTTCTTAATAACATAACAGCTGTAAATTTGAAACGAAATTCATTTTTGTCGTCTTACAAGTAGTTGTTCAAATTAAAAATTAAAATTAGAGTCATAGAGGTATTGTTTTATGTTCAGAAATTTTAAAATATTATTTTATTTAAGTCTATATGTAGTATTGAATATTTATAACATTATATAAGACTATTTAATACTATTTTTATAAATAATATTACCTTATTTATATAAATAACATTCATTGAATTTAATAAAAATCTATTTGTTATTTAAAAGCAAAACATGATTTTATGTTTTTACTGGTTTGAAGTCGATATTACTATTACTTTTCAGTTTTTAAACATTAAATTTACCTACTTTTATGTCATATGAAGGTAATGGTATAAGTTTATTATATTAATTATAAAAGGAGTTAAACATTAGATATGTAAAATTATCTTTGACATAAAATACGATTTATTCGTTCTTGGAATAATGTATCATGAATATATTTTGATCAAATAATATTACATATTTACATGTTAAATTTACTTTGGGATGTCATTGTGGTGACTGATATATGATTTGCTTAGATAAAATACTTATTATTCTAACAAAAAGTTTAAAATTTTAAATATATTATAATAAATGTTTGTTTTTACCATTTTTATAAATCCTGTCTGATTTGTAACATGAGATTTCCTTTATTTATTATAGAGTTAATTTGAAAATACTTTTTATTTGAAATAAGTTATAATAAACAGGACGGTTGATTGAATTTTTCTTTACTAATTAAAATTTATCTATCTCAGTTCTTAAAAATTTGACTCTATATTGTATAATTTATTAGTTTATTTAATTAACTAAATATGCAGTTAAATTTTTTTTTAGGTTCTCTATTAAGTTTTATACTGAAGTAGAGATTAACTATTGTGTTATCAAGTATATGAAATCTCAATAATAATATAACTATAATAGTTTCATAATTAATTATAAACTCTAAAAACAACAGATAAAAATATGATTAGTATTGGAACTTTTTTAACGTCATTAAAATAATTTTTTTTTAATAACAATATTAATTAAATTTACTTATTTTTATCATTAAAATGAAAAAGAACTATCATGTTTCAAATATATTTCTTTGATTCATTTTCTTTGTATCCTGATTTAGAATTTTGAAAAGAAACAGTTTTATTTGTTCATACATAAGATAAAAATGTGAGCTCTTTGCTTCTTATTAAGCTCGAGTAATACTTTTTTTAAAGTAGCAGCTAGTGAAATAACAACACACCCCCACTTTAACGATTGTTCATTTTAATGGAGCCGTTAGTTTATGCATCATTTGTGTTTGTTTATGCTGAATGTTTGTGTCTTTAAAAATTTAAAGTTTCTGAGTCAAGTATTTTTTTTTCTAATGGAGGTATTCTAAATATTTTCCAAGAAGAATGGGATTTTAAAAATCGAATAAAATATGCAAAAATAAATAATCGTTAAAATGAAATTTGAATAAAATATTTATCATAACTTAACTTTAGATGTTAATTATTACCTGATAAAACAAAATATTTATAAATTAATTAAGTATTGAAATATTATTAAGATTAATAAGTACATAAATTAACTAATTATAATACGTATAATTACTTATTATAATTTATAACTGCATAAATATTTAAAAATAAATTTGAAAAATCGACAAAAAATATTTGGCTTGAAAGTTTTCAATTGGTTTAAACCTATACATTCATGTAAATCATAATACATTTTACTCTGAGAAATTTAATTAAAAGTAATATTTTATCTTAGTTATAAAAACGAGAAAATATGTTTGGAGGATTAAATAGATATAAATTCTAAGGTAACAAATAACATAAATAATAAAGACAAAATTTAAACGTACACCCATTTTATAGCTTTTAAAAATAATAAATATAAAATCTATTAAAAATAGGTGATATTGTAGCTTATTTTATAGAGCTGAAAAATGTATCATGACTTACAACCTATCATTTTGTACAGTGTATAACTTAATAATTTTTTTTTGTTTATATTTTATTGTTTTGAATGTTGACATGATCTAAATTTTTATTTTAAATTATAATTTATAAACTAACTATTGATTGAGTATACAATACATCAGATATGTATATATTCATTTAGTGTCTATGTTATATTTTATCTATGTTAAGCTATTTTATTGATAATATCAGTAATTTCATCAAATCGGTTTTTAAATTTAATATCTAATAAGCAATTTTGTTTAATGTTGATGAATACAAATTACTATGAAAAGTATTTTTCTGACCAAGGAAGGAATGGACGGTATTCTGACGAGTCTGATGCTCAACTCATCAAACACACTTTGTCTAATTTATCTACTATCTAGTAATGTTAATTCAATATGATATATATATATACTCGTATTTAAGTTTAACGCATTTCATTACAATGTAGTTTACCAAGCCATGGACACAGTTGATATTCTCCTGATTAATATTCGTAGTATAATTTACATCAAATGTCTTTTTGGTAACACATGTTACAAATAAAACGGTTTGGCCATATATTTTACTATTGAAAAATATGTTTACTGATATTCTAAAAGAAGAATATTGGAAAACCAATATATTTTTATTATTTTGTTTAAAACTTAAAAACAATATATAGTATATAAGCGAGTATGACATTATTTTTTTTATTTAATCAGTATTTATACTTTTGATGTAAACATAAGAAATTCTTAAATTTTTGCGTTAACTTAATTTAAGTGTAAAATATATGATTTAAATTATATAATTAATTTAATGATACCGCATATTTATTTGCAATTAATATATTTAAATACATTTGTATACAGTTACACCAATAAGAGAACTTAATTTTTTTTTTGTATTCGAGTCAATTTCAAAAAAATGTAATTTTAATTTTGTATATCTAATAATTGAATAATTTAATATATTCAGTTCTTACATTATACTGTAGTAAATTAAATTTATGACAACGTGTTATTTTCTAAAATTCTAAAATTGTTTTAGCAAAATAAAAATCAAAGTATTTTTTTGCTTATTGCGATTATGTATGTGGTTAAATAAAATATTTAAGTCTTAACTTCAATGTTTTTTTTTTTTATAGTTTTAATTTAATTTTTATTTTAATAGTCATTTTAGGTTCTGAGCAGTGATAGAAATGTATTGGTTTTACATTATTGTGTTTTTACGCTTTTTTTATTCAGAAAACTACTTTTGTGGCCATTAAAGTGGTTTGAAACTTTCTGTAGTTCGTAATCTAAACTACTTTTAGTTTTAAAATCAAACACAGATGGTACTTTAAAAAAGGAACAAAACGCTCCAAAAAAAGAAAAATCTATGGAAAATACCAGTTTCTAAGTAATATTACATTATTATATTATTACTGTTAAAAAATTAGCGAATATTAACACACAATCTCATATGTAGTTTAATTACAATAGAAATTGGAAAACGTTCTGTTTTAAGTTATTTTTTTTTTAAGTGTTATCTAAAATCTACAGTTATATTTTCATGATTCGTCATTAATAAAACAGCACAATTAAATTTAGTGCTGCACTAATAGTACCCATACATAATTTTGAATAATTTGAATAGTTTTATATTGTAAAATAAATAAAAATAAACCCTTGTATGTTATAATCAAAAATAATCTACAATTTATTCAGATGAAAGGTTTTAATTCATAACTCTTTTTTCTAATTTATAATTTAATCTACAATATTTTAAATATAAGAAATATAAGAACAAGTAATGACTATCATTACATTGCTTGAATAATGGATTTAAGAAACCTTTCGGTGAAGACAATTTGGCAGTTTTTAATAGTGATAATGTAAGTTAGATTAAATTAAAGTAATTGAATCATTAGAATGATAGTTCTTCAATGCAATTACCTACACAATAGCAATATTATCAATACAAAATAATGGGTATTAAGTTATAGATTCTAGCACCACTACTTTTTTTTTACTTTTTTGAGGATTATTAAGTATATTAATTACTGGCGGAAGTTGTTGGATTAGAGGATCAGTATGATTATTAAAATTTCATAACCACATACATTCAAAAAAAGGTCGCTGTTTCAAACTGTTAAATACCCCATACACTGATATGCGGCAATAACGCACACACATTTATCTAAAATAATATTATCGTTGAAATCTGCACACCAGTTATTATGTTTAATTAAAATCATAAAATCATAAGCAATGTAATTAATTTGATAGCATACTTGAAAACAATAGGATGTATATTTATTCCAATATAAGTATTATTTAGTGTACATACTTCATTGTATCTTATCATATATTGAATTATTTTTACCAACAATTTGCTTAATGACATTACATTTTTAATTGTAAATCAAATATGTGCGTTTAGGATAATAGAAAAAAATGTGTACAATATTGAACGGTCTAAAATGTGTAGCTATAAATGATAAGTGGTGCGGTTTTGAATGACGCCCGAAAATTTAGTATGAATCTTCAATAAAATGTCCATATCGCAGACATTAAGGAGGGAAAGATCATTATCTAAGTACTGATTTAAAATGTAAGAAGTGCTTTATTGCTTTGGTTTTAACTTATAGTTTTTTAGATTGAAATTTCTGAATGCGATTGGTGTTTGAAAAATTTCACAGAATAGTCGCTTAGATGATAATTTTATGTGGTTGGAAGTTAAGAGGGAGTGGAAAAGTTGAAATTGGTCATTTAAAAATAAGAGTTCGTTGTGTTGATATAGATACCAGGTAAGACGTTGATCAATGGTAATACATAGATAGCGAATGAATTGTGTGGTTGGTATAGTTTATTCGTTGAGGATAATAAGTGGAAATTTTTACTTCCTAAGATTGAAGACGCAGTGTATGAATTAAGGTTCATTTATTTTCATTTCCCATTATCTGTACCTTTTTTCACGAGGGAGATATTCTTGAAAGTGCACGGAAACGACGGTTGGGTTATGAGTTAATGAATATGGTTATATATAAGTGTTTTATCGTCGCAAAGTCATATTTTATTAAATTTATTTATATCAATTGTTATATTTTTTAAATGGAACGGTATAGCATGATATTAGTAAAATAATTTTGTATGCATTTTAATGGCATTTAAACTAAATTATATTACTTATAAGTAATAAGTTTGCAAGAATTGGGTCATCCATCCAAAGCAATTCAGGAAATGTGGGATGATAAAATTGTAATTATATTATTGATTTTTCTTTTAGAAATATAATTGCGGTTTACTCTCTCTTTTTTTTTTTTTTTTACCAATTTGATAATACATAATATTAATAATGAAATTTAATTTAAATTTTATATTGTATTTTTATAATTGATATTATATACAAAATATGAATTACGTCGATAACTCAATAAATTATTTAAAATAAAACATTTGTTACTTATCAACTTATTATTATTTATTTTATTTAACACAAGAGTACAAAATTATAGTTATTTATTACATAACTAAAAATAATAAATATGTATTATGAGACTATGAACAAGATCTCAATTATGATTTAATTTAAGCTATACATTTTTGATAAAATATTTTATATACATTTATATAATCGAACACATTTAAAACTTAAAACAAGTAAAAAAAAATGATTCCCAATTAAAAAAGTCAAATATGTGTATGGTGTGTCTTATGACGTAATGTTAAGTAATTGATTTTTAAATATTGACGAGTATTTATTATTAGAAAATTAGTCCACGTAGTTATTCTTTTTTTTAAAAATTCATGATATTTATAATTATTGTCTGAAATTTGTAATTAGTTAGATACAATTTTTTTTTTTTTTATTGAAACTTCGTCATTTTTTAATTAATTTATGTATCAAAGTACAAAGTGCTTTATTAATTGTAATTCATAAGTGTAATACTTTATGTAAAAATTTGTTATTCATTGTGTAATGATTATAAAAAATCTAAGTCATATGTTAGTTTTAGTTTAATGGTTGTGATCATTACTAGGGTTCGATTACATTTTTCAGCACATTCATAGAGTTATTTCTTGTAATCATGGCATTTTCAGTTTCATAGTATTTGAATATTCGTCAGTAAAAATAAAATTAACGTATCACTTGAATCGATATTAAGTTTGAAGTTTTAGGATTATTTGTTATTATTATTATTATAAGTAAATGAGTATTGCGATAATAATTGTTCGTTTTTCAAAAACTAAGATGCTGATATGTAAAACAAATATTTTAAATTATAAGTAGTAGTTAATAAATAATAATACAATTAAAATGATCTAGTAGAATCGTACAAATTGTAGTGACAATATTGTTATTCTTATTATCATTGATTCGAAGTTTATATTAATTTGTATTCTATTGACCTTCATAAAGAATGTATATTATGTTGTAGTAAATTTTCGAAAATAGTTAAAATCTCAATTGATTAGAAAAAACTAGTTAAACCTAAGGGCTAAGGATCATCCGGTGTTTGTAAGATGCGATTTTATTTTTGAACGCAAAATTTATCAAGTACTGAAAAAATATGGTAGTACGGCCTTTAAGTTACGTGGTTATTTCCAGTAATGTTTTGTTTTATTTCAATTAGTGTATCTAAAAATACTGTACTTTATGTATAACAGAATAAATATATATTACAGATTGAATAACTACTGTGAAACTGAAAATGTTGTGATAGCTTTATTTTTAAATATCATATTTATTTAAAACATTTATTTTTATAAAATACATTATGCTTCTTAAATATATTTAAATTAAATTTCATCTTTCAATTATTTAAATTTTATAGTGTAAAATATCTGTTTGTTATCTAAAGTTAACTTATCATTACGTAATATAATTATTTGTATATCAGTTTGATAAAATGTTCATTTAATTATTTGTCTATTTAAAAACAAGAATAACACTGGTGTGAGGTCATGTGTAAAAGATTGTTATTATTAAAAATTAAGTAACATATTGGTATAAATGAAATTTTTTGTATTTTTACTGTAGTCTATAGTAAAAACTATAAGTGTATTTATTAAAATTACGTTCTTACAAATACTCTTAGGTTTAACTAGTTTTTACTAGTACTTGTAAATTCTGGTATATACCGATTTCAGATATTAACTAGATACAACATACAATATATCTTTATAAATAATATGCAGTATAGTCTAACTTAATTATCACTTAAAAATTTGCAATAGGCCATAGTTAGTACATAGGTAAGTTTGAGAAATAGACATTAGTTATATATGTATTACAATACACTTTATTATACAAAATAAACATTATTTTGTACAATTATTTATTTTGTTATTAAACATTTTTTTTTTTTTTTTTTACACAATATTAAAAATCAATTACTAATTTTTATTAATAAATTATGCTAGATACATTGTAATAATTTATTACTTACTCATTGTATACTATTCATTCAAGTATAGAATAAAATTATAAGTAAGAGGTGGAATACCTTATATTAATAATATGATAAATTATATAAGTAATTGAAACTACTAAGTATTTTAAGCAGGTACTGTATTAATAATTGATTATGGTACTGAGAAAAAATTTTAAAACTTAATGTAAACTGCCATTATGTACATAATATATTGTTCAAACATAATAGGTACTCATTTACATATCCAAATTTGTAATTTTGATAATACTATAGATATATTATAGTAAATATTTAATATATTGTTGTATAATACATGATATAATAATATTTAGTTCCTTGGGATGTTGATATTATATTACACATCAAATACCAACAACTTTTCATATGTTTTTATTAGTTTAAATCTAAATTATTATCATTGTTTTAAATTAAATTATATTGAATTTCGATGCATTTTGTTCAGAATTCAAAACAACTGAGATGTAATTTTCATTCAAGATAATCGAATAAATGAATTATTTTAATTTGCATATTATATTAGAAATTTAGGTGTTAGTCTGTAATATCTTTCTATTACATATTTGATTTAAAAATTATCGTTTTGACTAAAATAGTAATATTTGTATGCTATTTGAATGATGATCTATTTAAATTATTAAAAATTAAGTTCTCAATATACTGTTGAAATATTAAATAAGTATTATATTTATAAATACTTTAAATTACTTAAAACATTTTTTTTTCAGAACATGAAATAAAAAAAAAAAATAATGAAATTTAATTAAACACAAAAATCTAAAATTATGTGATGAAAAAATAGTCGTTCAAAAATGACAAAATAAACTGTGAAAATAAGTGTAACGCTTGAAAATGAATTATATTGAGTGCAGGATATGACTAGGTATAACACAATATATTTATATATATATTATTATATAGCTAATGCAATTATGTCGTAACAAATCGACGAGCATGTTTGATAGAGTCTATGTCTGTTCAATAACCCTCTGGAGAAAATCATTACGATTCAATTTCAAATAGTCGGAAAACGTTAAACGGATCATCCCCCGTCTTCGCCTTTGGCCAGACGTGTTTTCGGCGATGGGATAAGTCAGTTTGGGTATCGTGAGAATACGACGCATTTATCACATCGAGTTCCGCGTTGACGTTTAATTTCGTGACAAAAAGACAGACGAAAAACGACTATGTATATGAGTATATATCGAACGAACACGTATCAAAAGACATTGTTACGAAAATAGCATAATCGTTAAAAAGTTCCGTTTAAGTCATATACGTTAAATATGCGTGCCTACTTATTTATTGAAATTATTATAATATTGTTCAATACTTAATTTAAGAATCAATAAGTAATTTTTTGCTAATGTTGTCACAGATCGACTGATTAAAATTTTGGTCAGCGTCCGTGGTAACATACCCGAGGATCGTTTCTGAGCGTGGTTAAACAATAATAATAATACGGTATACAAAAAGTTTTAAAACATCTAAAACTATATATTTATACATATATGTATTAATATACTATATATTTTATAGAAATCGGATATGGTAATAAGTAATAACGGGCTAGGGACACTTTGGTGGAAAATGGAAACGCCCAATAATATGATAAGGTAATATATTATATCAAAATAAACTACAAGTGCCAGTAACACATATTTTTTTTTATCAGTGTACATATGCGGTTTTTGTATAAGTACGAATGAATAATTCATATCACCTTAAAATTATATAAAATACCATACGATAGCATAAAGATTTCAGTGTTTTGAACATTAAAAAATTATACTTGAAATAAGCTGTCATCATTAAAAAAAAAGAAAAAAAGATAATACTTCAACAGCGATTCATGTCATGGAGTACCTGGTCCGCTAAAAATAATTACTTAGTTATATTACACACTAACCTCTAAAAACAAGCTCACGGCAATAATCTGAATTTGTCAGCACAAAATTACTTGATTTAATACCAAAAATTTAAACAAGTTACCACCAATAGAAAACAATTTTTCTAGATGGCTTATTTTTAAATTTATAACATTTTTATTGAGTTATGTATTTTTTTCTTTTTTTCACCCTAAGATTTTTATTTAACTTTATTATTTAAGTCATTTCTAATATTTTGTATGATAGGTTAATATATGTACCTATTGGTTTTTACTTTAATTTATAATTTATATTTAAGCATCATATATTACGAACCAATTATCTATAATTAATAATAACTCTAGGTTTTCATATGAGTTTATTCAATATAATATAACAAATAAAAAAGTAAAGATTTTGACTTAAATTTCAGAAAAATTGGATCTTATAAATTTAGTATTTTATACCTTAGTTGTCGTGTATGATGTTGAAAGTCGAAAATATTTTGGACGCTAAAAATAAATTGTTCAAACTGATTATTTTTTTTTTTGATATTACTGTTTTTGTTTGTTGAAAACCTATTTGGAGTATTATTTGACAGTTATACATTGGGGTCGACGACTAGAGGCTGAAACCAAAATTGGAGCAGTCTAAATTTTTCTTATATTTTGGTTAAAAATATATATAGTTATTAACAATAACTGGAAATGGGGTGGGATTAGAATTTTAGAAATAATAAAACATGTATAGTGGTAATTTGTATTTGAATACACACTATATTTATTAGATAAGTAAAGTTATAAAATTAAGTTTAAGACAAAGAAAAACCTAATGGTATAAAAACTTTGCTATTAAGAAAGAAAAAAAATAATAATCAACAACGCCGAAAAAGACGCAATGACATTAAACACTGTAAACTCGTACACACACACACACACACACACACACACACACATATATATATATGATATTAACAATATAATAATAACATTTCGTTTTGATAATGATCACACTATAGTGTCGTTTTCAGCGTCCTTTTAGATTTTTGGCTTTATCAATTATCGGAGTACGGAAATGTCATAATATTATTAATTGTAGTCTCATATATTATCAAATAGTATCTATGTGCATAATACTATAATAGCAATTGAAAGAAAAAAAAATAAAACATAGTAAAATGAATAAGAGGAAAATATAAAACAGGACTACATCGTGTTTATAACATGTTTAATTAGTTGTAAAATAAAATAAAATTCTAGTCAAGATGAGATAATCATTATAGAATATACAAATATATGAATAATTGATATTTATACATGTATATATTTATATTATGTTAGGTATACGACGTTTACGTACTATAATATACCAGTTGACTATTTAATGTAAAACACTCATTATTTCAAAAACTATTAATTTATTAATAATATATTTTACATAATTTTAAGTAATTTAAAAAAGCAACAGTTTTCTAAAAAAAAAAAAAATGTTTTTTATCATTATTTATCGTTTTGAATTCCTCGTAGACCAGGTGCAACAACGCGCACATCTTAACGTATTATAATATTATTCTATAACCGTTATAGGTTTAGTATTATATTTGTACATAGATGGTATTTTACAATTTAAGTTGTTAATTAAAACGGTTTTTTAAAGTTTGTTTGAAAAAAAATTATCAGTAAACGTATACTTACATCTGGAAGTCTCGTTTTTTTTCGTTTACGAATTTCACTCGTATTGTGCTAACATCGGTATTCAATAGCTTATTTGAAAAAATAAATAATGGTACTGTATACATTTGAAAAATAAAGTGTCATATATTTAGAATCTTATTATATATAAGTTTAGCAGAGCTTAACTTGAAAAGCATATTATTTATTATTGGTCCACAGTACATACAAGACATAATGAGCATGATTTATTGACTCAGAACATTATTATATAATATAATGCAATTGCTATTAAATATTTTGTGATCTTTTGTCCCTAGCAAAAAAAAAAAAAAAAATGATAAATGAAAGCGCTGAAAAAAATTGTTAATATTGATTATGTGTAGAATGTAAGTATACAGGTATATAATAAAATAATGAGTAATTAAATAATTTAATGTGAGGTAATGTAATAAAAATGTAACCATTTCCAATTTAAATAATGCCGGTTAATAGTCACGCAGTTATAACTTTAAAAAAAAAAAATGATTTTTGTATTATGTGACATTTAGGATCATAATTTTTTTTTTATTAAAAATGTGATATTTAACAAATTCAACATTTGATTAATAGTGTCAATGTAGGTTATTGATACATTTTTGTAACTTAATTTTATGTTGTTTTGAATATAACTTTGTTTTAATTCAAATTATTTATTGATGTGGTATTTATTTTGATGTTCTATGGATCTATATATATATAAGGATATAACTACATTATGTGTGTAAAACATATTTAAAATAATTCTTTATTTATAACTATAATGGTTTTAAATATTTGCAATGAAAGACATTTAGTGCTTCAAAGCATTTTTATTCCATTAAAAATATAACCATACGCAATTTAATGCTACTATTTTTTTTTTCATTTTTTTGCTTGATTATAAATAGTTTGTAATATTTAAATGATGTTATATTGTTAGAAAATAAATAATAATGTAACAGAGTACATATTGTATTTTGTTTATCTTACATTTGCATTCGTATTTAAGAAGACTTACTTATATTTAAATTTGTCTTTTCATAAATTATAATAATTATTATATTATTATTATTTATTACTGTTGTTAACCAATCTTAAAGTAAGGCATGTACTGAACAGGACTAGTTTTAATAGAGAGTAGGATGGAAATTGAAAAATTAACACTTAATAATCAAACGACAAATATATTGCATAATTTTTATTATAAGACTTAAGTAAATAGAGGGCTTTGACGCAATGGTTCATAAATTAACAGTTTAGTGAAGGGAATGAAGATCGTATCGGAAAACAAGTAATCTAGTCCCGATTTAAACGGACTTCGTAGGCTCGGTGAACTCGTGATGATCGAAACAGAACTGATGAAATGTGTGCACACCCGCTGTAATGATAATTGAGCTGGGACGCTCAGCGGTGTAGCCGTTACTAGTGCAATGAACTCAATAAAGTATAAAAATAAAAGTGCAACATTAGAAAAGTAAACATATTATATATTTTTATGGTTATGGTTTTCTAATATTAAAATATTTTTTTATTATTATTTTTTTTTTTTTAATCCAGAAGGTAACATTTTTAATAAAACATACTGTATTTAAACATCGAAGAAAAAAAGCATTCATATCACAACATAATAATACAAAAACAATATTAATTTAATGTAATAAGGTTTAAATACTTACATTTTAATAATTTAAAAATAATTGTTTATGTTTTATGTAATATTAATTAATATAATTTGTAAAAAGCAAAACACATTCATTTATTATCATTTATATGTTTTTATTTAATTAATTAAATTTTTTGACAAATTGATTTTTTTGTCATTATATTGATCAATCATATAATTTTTCCGAAATACTTTTGTATAAAACAAAGAAAAATTACACTTTATCGATTTCGAGGAGTTAAAATACTTGAAAAATATATTATTATACAATAATAAATAATATATAATTAATTATGTATTCAAATCATCAAAACATGAGAATACTAATTATCAATATTTAAACATAAGTTATAAATTATAATATATTATGGTGAAAAAAAAATTTTTTTTTAATGCAGTTACACCAATTTATCATTTTTAAACAATAAACAAATTGTGCATAAAATATTTATGTGTATTTTGTCTTAAGTAGATTTATTAGTTTTGATTCAAATTTAGCTAAAGTATTCCCAAGGTTAATTCTGTCCTTAAATGCTTTTAATATAATCAATATACATTGTACTTATAGGTATTATAGTAGTTTGGAAGGTATGCTATTTTTGTATTTAAGATTATTGTTGATGAATTATTTATTTATTTTAGTTTTTTATATGCGGAATAACGAAATGAATATCGGTTTGTAAAATTTAATTTTTATTTATAGATTACACTTTTTGGTTTATTTAAATATTTCATTTTTAAATAATAATATATATATACTGCTACAACATTTAATTATTTCAGGATCAATGACGACTTTATGAATGACATATTATTATAAAGTACGATTTTCTTGATATTATAGATTATTTGATGCTTGTATAATGCAATACAACCTAACCAACAGTATTGTTTCAAATGATAATTTTTTTTCTGATTGAATATACTTGTATAATAATAATAGGCAATAGCATTTTATTTGTGTTTATTTGATACTCTTTAAATTAGTGTTTAATCTTAATTCATCTTAAAAATTTAAGTAAACTAGAACAAAATAAATATCAGCTGTTTAATACATTTTAATATTTTATTTTATGTACTTTGTAATGAAATAAGCTAATAATCTGTTCACACATTTTAGATAATATTATTAATACTTATAGTAGTACGAATTGAAAATAATATACTCTTTGAAATATTTGGATATTATAAAAGACCCGTATCATATTATTTTGAATTAACAAAGTAAATTTTATTGATTCTAGCAGTTGAAATAAAAATATCGAACCACCAATACGATAAGTTTACGGATTATTTAACGGAATTGTATTGTTTGGGTTAATTATAACTCTTTGTATAGGTCACTCTTTTGTTGAACTATTTACAGTATGAACTATCTAAATATTAAAATAGGCTCGGTTATCCGATATCTGAAATCAAAGTGGTTAAAACTAAAACTGTTCTTCGTAAATTGAAAACCCAATACCTATCTCAATTTCATCTTGAGAATATCAACAACGGCACTAGGTGGAATAGTGAATATAGTTACATTATGCTTTGCTATAAATCATATGAGTAGACCAGATATCTTAAATTATAGTACAAATAATACTGTGTGCTGATAGTATGAAATATTAATGAAATATTATTAATTTTTTTACTAATACTCGTATTTGTAACGGATTTAATATTATCTTATATTTTTATTTAAATAGGTGATAAATATACGGTGTCCCTAAATTCTATGTTATTATTGTTATAAATATATTGTAATTTTGAATAATTCTATTTTTAGCCATCAGTGATAGATGACTGATCTATAATACACATGGGTGGAACGTGAAAAAAAAATGTTTCAGAACTTCTAACGTAGAAAATGAAGTTAGTTTTTTTTTTTCTCATTGAGATAGACGAACATAATCGTAGCTTTATTTTGAGATTCAAAACTTTAATTATTTTTGAAAATAATTTATAAAGCAGTAACTATTTTTCGTTTAATTTTAAGTATTTAGTATCTATTATTATTGAGAATTTCTATCAATTGTATTTTAGGGCATAATATTTTAAAAAGTTTGTTTTTTTAATTTACAAAGTTAATTAAATTATATTATTTTGAATGTAAAAAAAACGTATGTTTGATTCAATTTTATTACGGTGATATTTTATAATATAGTAAATAATTGTTTTTTTTTTATTATGATTATAACTATTTAGTTTGGTTAAAAATACAATGTAAAAAAAAAAAAAAAATGTCAGCTCTTTAGATTTGACAACAATTTATTATAGGCACTTAATACTTAAATCAAACTACATCTAAATTATTTAAAAAAATCAAACACTTGTCATTGTAATGATAATGAAATTTCATGAAGATATTATTGTAAAATAATATATTATTTATAAATTTATTTTTAAAATATTTGTATATTTTATAGTTTTTAACTTAAAAATTTTCCAAAAATTAATTTATTGTTATCTGTTTTTTTGTTTAAAGTTATTTTTTTGAATGCAATAATTTAATATAATTTTACTATGAGATGGATTGTGGATCAATTAATTATGTATGACTTATATAATATATTAAAGATATCCAATACACAAATATAAGTAACTATTTAAATATACAATTTATGTAGTTCAGTTTTCTTATGACTGTTGAATAACAAGTTAAACGTTAAGTTTAAAATGAAAACATTTCTGACTTATACTAAGAAATATTTCTGGTAAATATTTGTTGTACCTCTTTGAGATATTATATTGTAATACTTAAAGTTTACGAAAATTGGAAATTAGTACGTATTGACTGTATAAGGTAAGAATAAGGAAAGTTTTCTAAAAGTCTTAACTTATTTTTATTTTGTTGGGTTTTCTGAAAGTATATTGAAAAATAATTATCAAAGTTAATAAAAATTAATTTTATTCATTTCAAAATAATATAAATATTGAACACAACTTTAATGATTATTAATTTTTATAAAAAAAAAGATTTTTAAGACTATTCGAGTATAAAAATTACAACTAATCTATTCTTATTGAGCTTAAACAGAAACGGTAATTTTTTATAATATATATGACATATGTATATAGAATATCATACATTGTTATATTGTGATAGATAGTTATTAAATATCATTGGTATCTATGTATCAAGTGATTATACTCGATAAAATAGGAATTAAATACAACATTCATGACCGATTGTATTAATTTTTATTAACATTAATAGGATAAATTTGTCATGAAATTTAGATGTACAATTATTGCTATTCAACGAACGAAATTATAACAGAAAACACAATTTAAAACGTTAAAAGATAATATATATATGTATATATATTTTTACCTCAGATGGCTTATTGTATCGTTTACAGTTAGTACACGGTTCCCCGACGTGTACGTACTGAAATTGCCTATTCGCCGTGCCGCGCCGGTTAGTAAATATAAGCGAAGAAAAACCGTTTTGCGTACGATATTTATTATAATTTTAATGAACTGTGAGGTCACTTTGTTCTGCACTGTTAATCCATTAAGAAGGTTTTATACTACAGGTATTTCTATGGTGTAGAAATATATTCGTAGAATTATTATGTTAATTTTTCAGGAAAAAGGTTGTTTTTCGTTTTGCATTATCGTGCAACGTTAAGTAAAAAAATAAAGAGAAAAAGGCGTTATTTTAAATACTAAAAATGTATGTTATGATTGAAATACATATTATTTTATGCAAACAAATACTATTTCGATAAATTATTCATCAATGAAATGTCAGAATATGTGTTTTACTAGATTTACAGCCTTACCTATTACTGCGACTTATCCAAAATCGTATCGAATTTCAAATGTTTATATTATAGTAACCTACATTATTTAATTTTTCATTCTAAATTCTAGACACGTAATTTGAAACGCATTTATGTATTTCAAACTATTTTTTTTATCTACATTTTTATCCGATAATGATAATCGCTTATTGCGACGATTAACAATTTTACGAATGCAGCGATTTTTTATGGGTAAAAAATATTACAATATTATTATAAGAAGTAATTCACCTAAAATATTCAATTATTTATTTAATATTTAGTTAAATTCTAATGTTTGGATTAGCCGATAGTTTTTTTTTTTTTAATTTTATTTATTTATTGAATTAAAAAAAAAAAAAAAATCAAACCATTAGTTTTTTAGCAACTAAAATATTTATGCTGAGGATAAAAGTCTTTGAAAATGATTTTTTCAAAATATTAAATATACGTAATATTAGATCAGTTGTTTAATTTTCATGAATTGTTTAACAAAAAAATTATATTTGTTGATTGATTAATAATTACTATTAATTGCTAAAAGTTTAGTCATTAAATTATGTTCATACTTTCCAAAACTATAATATTAGATCTATCAATAGTAGCATAGAACACAATGTTAAATAATTTAAAAACTACTTATTCGAATTTTGATTTTGACATACCTATTAACATTTTTAGAAAAAAAGGATTCTCATTTAAAAACAGAAATTTATTTCACTACGAGCCATTTATTAAATAGTTCAATTTATCTCGAGAATTTGAAAATATAATCTCACGATATATTTAAAATTTCAAGAAATATTATTTTGAATAACTGCAATATTTTCGAAAAAAGGTGGTGAGCATGCTTAGTGAATCATTCTGTACATCATAGTTATAAGTTATAACATAGTTTATTCAAATTGTTAAACATAATTCATAGTATATTATACGGGCGTATACGGAATCAACGGTAATGGCGCAAAGGCCAGTTAGTGTTTGTAAGTAATACTAATACATGTTTCAAACCAAAGTTAAGAGTCACTGTTAAACGTATTCAAATAGAGATTAGATATAATATTATTATATTTTAAGCAATAAGCTATAGTTGTAAGCTACAGCTTACATTACTCTCAGAAAAATGGTATTCGTATACACTTGACTTTTCGGCTGTCCCGAAACTTTGGCATAGGGTCCCTGGACAGGTGGCAGCGCCACTAACGGGTATCCAGATACAAAGCGCGTGTTATATTACGCAATGTAGTCTTCAAGCAGTCGTTGTAGAACCGTCGTCACTGGTGTATCGCTTGAACCTGTATATTGCGTTATCGGTCGCGCCAAGTGTAGTTTTGAGTCATCATAATATACAAGAATTATTATTATTTTAATTCCTATCATTCTACTTTGGGTAAGTAATTGCTATTAATTATAAAGTATTATTATTATTTTTGTTGAAGAAATATGTAAAACCCAGTCATATTAGTATATCGTAGTATAAATAACAAAGTATTCATGGAATTTCTATACACAATTTGACGTCGTTGAGTGGAAATATAGCATAATTTGTGTTTGCAAATATTAGAATTTTTAAGTGTACTTATATGATAGTTTAAACTATTTTATTAATAAAGAGTTCTTAAATTTTATGTTAATACAAAATTAGTTTTCTCTAACCGACTTTTTGATCCCTAAAAACCTTAAAATGTATGATACTATAAGACTAAAGTTAGGTCTTAAAATCTCAAAATTTTGTCATATAAAAATTCTGGTCATGAGAAATAATAGCAATCTTGCATTGTATTTGTTATTACAATACATTTAAGATTAAATGAGTTAACTTTCGTTAGTATATTATTTTGAAAAACTTATGAAAGGTTTTTGATTCTATTAATTAACATAGGATCATTTTAAAATCATCTACAAAAAACTTTTAGACATAATATGCATGCATATAAAATTATCTGATTCACATTTATGATATTAACTAAGTATAATCTTAATGTACTATTTATAACGAATTTTAAGTATATTAAATAAAAAATAAATAATTGTTCATTAAATTAGTAATAAGTTAAGTAAAATTAAATATCTTTGTCGATCTTAACTAATTATAGATACCATCGTCAAGTTTTATATAGAGATATTTCGTAAACTTTCAAAGAGAGTTTTTCACAGTTGGTTTGAATTTCCATAAAATTAAAAGTTTTTCAAATAAGCATTTAACAACAATTTAATAGATAATAAAATAATATATTAAATTGTAATATACAGTAATACGTAAACTATTAAATGATAAGCTTAAGAATAATTCAATTACATATTATGTAAAAATTAAATAAACATATACCTATAATATATCAAGAGTGACTCAACCCCTTTTTAGTAAAAATAATAATAAATTATAATATATTTTTTGGTGATCGGCTGTATATTTATATAAAATTGATCTATACAAAACAGAATTGCAATAATTATATTCAACATCGACGAGTGCGATAATAGTTCTATTTTTAAATATAATAGATATACGTACATTAATACATTAAAATAAATTATTTAGGATTAAACTTGAAATATTATGCTATTGACCATTTGATCAACTAATGTGTTAGATTTGAATTCAATGGTAAATTATTGTAAATAAAAACGGTTCTTAGTAAAAATTGGAAACACAATCTCTTTATAAATCTCTTTATAAAAGTATTATTCATTTAATTTTCTATTATTAGTTTGAAATGTTAAATTTATTTTTGACACGAATAACACATAATATATTGTTATTTATTCTAATACTTTAAGTATTATACATTATTGCTATTGAATTGTAAGGAAATACCACAGATGTACATAACAATGTTGTGTATAGAATCGTGGTATGATAGCTTGAAATTAATCTAAATATTTTGAAATTTAAATTGCGTCAAAAAAAAAAAAAAAAAAAAAATAATAATAATAATAACAATAATAAATAAATATATTATACATAATGATAAAATGTTTCAATTAAAACAAAGTAATTAAATAATTAGATACAATTAATTACTCAATTTCATCAAAATTTAAACATTTATAAAAGAAAACCCTATGTTTTTTTAAGTTGCCGTTTTAAAAATCTTTTACCGAGTATTAGCATTTATAAATTATTTTTTTTTGTAAAAAAAAAAAAGTTTATTGTGTATAAAGAAATGTTAATTTAAGTAGAGATGAAAAGTATCAAGTTTCTTTAATTAATATTTATAGAAAAACTACAAAACTAGAAAAATGTTTTAGGAGATATTAATACATTACGCTTAAATATTCAAGTTTGTTAATTTTTTTTTTTTTTTGACTATTTTGAGTAATGTATGCAAATATTCCATTATGTTGTCAATTTTAAACTATTTTTTGTGGTTATTTGGGCTTTTTAAAAGCGAAAAAACATACAAACACAGATCATTGTAAAAGTGTAAAACGAATGTAATCATCCGTTAAGCAGGTATCTAAAAGACGATTTATTATATAATGGTGGTTAATCTAGCTAATTTATTGAAATTTAAGTTAATTATAAAATTAATTTAATAGTAAGTTAAAAAGTTTTTAAAAAATTAACATTTTACTGGTTTATGTCCGCCTTTGGCATAATGTTTTATTTTTAATTTTAATAACTATCATATAATAAATACTATTTTTAAGCTGAAAAAAATATAATGTTGATAAAAAAGTTATTGATTTATATATTTTTCATTTTGAGTGAAGTGATGAATGTATTTATTTTATATGATGTAACTATGTAAGTTATTTTTGTTTGTATAAACAAATTAATAGTAAAAAAAAATATTTCGATTTTTAATTTTAAATATGATTTCTGGTAGGGAATTGGTTTTAATTGATAATGTTGATGTAAAAATGGAATATTCTTCCTATACTTTTTAAAATAATCAAAAAAACCAAAAAAAAAAATTACCCAAAACAAGTTTTTTAACAAAATTGATTATACTTATTTTGGTATAATTTAAAAATGAATAATCATAGGCACTTTAAATTTTCACCAAATGTTAACCCGTCATTGGTATCGTGTTGAGCGCGGCGCTCACCTTGTTAGTATATTGAGAACCATTTGTTTATTTATTACTTGATTCATTTGATACTATTTATACCTTCAATCGACACATGTCTAAATATACTTTTGTAAATATAATAATTTTATAGATATTTCTTAATTAGATATCAACATGCAATGTTATTAGTATCCATAAAGTGAACGTTGCGCTCACTCAATAGTATCAACATAATATTTTTTCGTAAACGCGTGCGTATAGTATATTTTTGTTTTATTTGTTTTTTCATGTTTTTATTCTAAAATGTCCGAAAATGTGACTTTGTGGCTTAAAAATTCGGAAGAAATTGATTATTTAGATGATTCGAATGATACAAATGTTGATCCCGATTATGTGGACTGTGCTAATGAACATATTGAAAATTAATTTGATGACTCTGACGATGATTTTTCTGAGTCAAATAAAAGTATTAGTAAGAGATCAATAATTATTCCGCGATTACGTTCTGATCACATCACTTTGAAATAATCATTCCTTTTATCTGTTTCCTATTTCCAAGTGTATCTAGTGAATCGTTAATAAATTTAAAAAAATAATATTATATTTCTTGAGAGTTGTAAAATAATTTTTATCTCATTAAAAATTGGATCAAATTATTGTAAAAAGCTACATAGTTTAGTTTTATAAAAAATTCTTTGATTACGTATTCATGATAGGTAAAACGTATGTATTTAATCTAATTTATCTAATTATATTTGTATTCAAATATTTACAAATTAATATTATTTTTAACTTAAAAAAAATATATTTTTTTGTTTCTTAGTTTCTACATGAATCATATAAGTCTACTTATGAATTTTTAAATTAAATTAATGATACAATCATATATTTCAATATTACATATAACTATATAATACCTACTAATTAATTATTTTATTTTAATTTTCTAATTTTAAATTTATATATTTTACACTTAATTATGTTTTTATTTAAACTATACTATAATTTAAATTTCCGTAAAGTTGTTATATAAACAAATTTAGTAGTACATTATTCAAACTAAAAAAAAAAAAAAAAAAAAAAATACATAATACTTTTTATAGAATAAAAATTACATTATATCAATATATTGATAATATATAATGATTTTTTAGTACCTTTTATATTTCCTATCTAATTGTATACATTTATAATAGGTACCTAACTATAATCTTAGTAAAATTCCTAATTTTTTAATCACATACTTTTATTATTATGATCAGTTTCTGCACTTGTTAAAAGTAGCTCTGTATAATTTAATAAAGTATATATTTTTTTATATTTATGTAATTAAAAGTTAGATACGATAAAGAAGATAGTGACTAGAATAATGTGTTCAAAATTTTCTCATATTTATATAGGATTTATTTATTAATTATTATTAAGAATACACCCAATTAATTGAGCCTAGAACAATAATTATTTTCCAAAAATTTACAAACCAAAATTAAACACATTACAACATATGCTTGGCTAAAACTTACATTTAATAGGTATCGTTAAAACTAAATAAATGATTTTAACCTAGATAAATTGTCATTAAAAAAAGTCAAAATTATTTATTGAAATACCTGTAATCAACATTATATTAATTGGAGCGGATAGACTATAATTAAAACGATTAGTAGGTGTATAGAACATATTATTATAATACAGGATTGTATAGCTATTTATTATATTATTTTATAAATTTTATTAAAAAGAAAAATTGTTTTAAACGGACGTCAATTAAATCCACACTATAAAATATCTTAGACATTTTTCATCAGTTTTTTAAAGTTTCTTTAAAATTTTTTAGATATTGTTAGAAAAGTTGAAAATTGACCTTATTTTAGCCTAACTCATTCTCGATAATTGATCTTAAAAGATGCTACATAAATTTATTAAGTGTATCTTATTCACTGATTCAAGTCGTTTGCCGAGAAAAATAAAAATTAATAATAATAATAAAAAAACCAATTCATGATTTTTTTTTTCATTCGCAATCTAAAAATACAGTATAAATCGTACTTCAATGTTCAAAAATAATTGTAAATAACAGCACGACGAACGAAAATTTATCTTTTTCAGATTAAGTCAGTAATATACGAGTATTTTACAGTGATGATTCGAATAGTTGATCCTTTTTTTTAAATAAAAACATACGGATTAACAATAATTTCACAATAATAAATATTTTCAATCTATTTGTTTTGAATTTTAACAAGCAACGCTTCAACTAACAAAGTGATTAAAGTATTGAATAATTATGGGCTACCAGATATCATGCATTTATAAATATAAATTAAATATTGCCTTTGTAATTCTTTAACATAGTTTGAAAACAATTAAAATTTCAGTTTAAACTTGTATTTTGAATGTGATTATATAAAAACTGATATTATATAATATTATATACATTAAAAAAAAAAAAAAACAATAAAGGTATAATAAGTAATACTTATAGTTTTTTTTTTTTTTTATATTGTTGGAAATACGCATGAATTTATATACTGAAAAATACCTTATTTGTTTGGCCTTGTGTTTCACTAAAAGGTTTTTAGACAAAACGAAGATCAGTGCAAATCACCAAGCCCAAAGGATACGCAGAATATTGTATTATTTTCGATGTTTTGTAGTTTAGAATCCAATTCTAGCTTTTTTTTAAAAGATTTTTTTTTTATTTTAATAAACACGTTTTCTTAATGTTTTATAAATTATTCTTTTTTATTTCCTTCATTACTCTGGTTTTTACCGATTTCGTATTTTATAAAAGCTTATAACTATTGAAATATAGTATAATAAAGTATAGTAAATTAATTAACGTGTAGAAATGTTATTATAATAATTTATAAATAAAGCTGTATATTACTCGATAGGTAAGTGGCAACTAATGTAAACAAATTATAATGGTTTACCTATATCAAAATTGTGCCAACAATAATAATATGCATTTGTCTGGCTTACAAAATTATATAAATATTTAAAAATGGTAATTGTGATATTGATTATTTTTGAATATGTTTAATTAATAGAAATGTATGAATAATATTGTGTTATTTTGCTTGGATAATTCAGCATTTCTTATTAAATTAAATAAAGTTTTTTAATGGAAGTTTTAATAAAATATTTATTTGAATGAAAATACAAATACGTATATTTATGGCATTGCATATTTATCATAATAAATATACGTATATTTTTTTTTTTTAAATATTAATAAATTATAATAATAATAATAATTTTGATACGTGTACTACCTATATTGTAAATATTACGTAATTACCCAATAATTCAGTTTATAATAAATTTTTACTAGTCTTGTAGTATGACGGTTGTATATTGTGATGTAAAATTTGGAAACCTTCGAAAATATTAAAATTATTAGTACACAGCAGAGCACGACAGGAATTTTTTAATTGAGCATGCTAATATTTCTTCTACATTTTTGTAAAGGTTCTCTTAACATTTGAAGAAATTTTTTTTAAAAATATTTTCAAAGAACTATATGCCATTTATAATAGATTATTTTTCAATTTATAAATGTACTACGACATAAAACTTTTCAAGTAAAAGCTTCATTCGTCTAAAAAATACTCACGAAAAATAAAATGAATGAAAAAAAATCATTACTGTAATGTCAATGTATTTTTAACTTTTCTAAGAATATAAAAAAACAATTAAGTAAATATTTATGATTCTGAGTATTGGTCTAAAGTCTAAAGTATTACCTATAGTTTAAATAAAACGTTATTAGTAGGTAAAATAAGATTATATTAATTGTATTATTATATTATTTAAGTCCTAACTAATATTTCATTGAATCATATGCATTTATTTTTTTTTATGCGTTTAATTTCTATACAAATTAATGTACGTCATATATAATTAGAATGTTAAATTTAAAAAATATAATCATACCACACGTCATATGAGAATATAAATTATAATATAACACTTGAATTATCTAAATTATAAATATATATAGGTACATATAAATAATAAATATGTACGATATATATTAAAATATGCTTATTTTTTGCTGTATATATATGGATTGGTTGTTTTTATTGACGAAGTTTCTAATGAAATAATAAATATAACACTATTTATTTATGACTATCGAAAGAATAATATATACATGTATATTCAATATAGATATTTATGTAGGTATTATACTATTGTGTATGTATCATACATTGTTATTGTTAAAAATGTATTTAATTAATTGATTTATTGTAGTATTTTTGATTTTAAAATACAATTTTTGATGATTTACGTAATTTTACTTAAATTTAAATAAAAAATAATATGTTTATCGAACTAAACAGGATCACTTTGTAAGGTCAATAAAAATAGTTTTCTTATTTCTTAATTTTTTGTCATAATTTAAATTATAATATTATCAATATTACTATTATAATTGTATTTTTCAAACAGAATAACGGTTAAATTAATTTTATTATCGGTACTTATAAGGTATTTTTCCATGTTGTTTTCGTTCCCAATTTATTGCTTGCTAACTATTGCTTCTAATCTTATATAATACTTGTGTATCATTATTCACTGTGAATGCGTCCTGACTAAACTTGAACGTATACATAATAATTTGACACGGTCACATATTTCTCATAAATTATAAAACATGAATATATCAATGTAGATGCACATATCAATGCAGATGCCAGATAGGAATACATCAAAGTTAAATTATTGACAAAATTACGGTGGTTCAAGTGTTCTTGAGTCAGGCTCAAATTTCACATTGTGCAGGGTTGTGGCGGTTGTGGGTTTGTGAGTTATGCGTTAGTTTTTAATTTTTAATTTTAGATGCATTTCCCAAATCATTCATCCTCTAGAGCTCTGCACGCTCTTATCTACCAACAACTGATGAAAATATTTAGTGTAAATGTATAACTAAACTTGTAAAATGTTTACATGCATCTATACATTGACTATCTTAAAGTTTTTCTAAAGACCAGTATTGGACAAAATTGTATCTAAATAATTATTCAAATAAATAAGTAACCGAATAAAAAATTATTCAAATTACGTTTTTTAAATTATTTCAATAAAGATGTATTTGAATAATCTGAAAAAATTATTATTTGAATGTTTTCAAACATAATTATTCGAATAAAAAACAATTTAAATAATTAAAAGCTATAATTTTTTAAATAAAAGTGTATTTAATTAATTTTTAAATAAAATTATAGTATAATTTATATTAATTATTAAATTAATTTTTAAAAGTTATTCATTTTTTTGATACGTAGTTAACTTATGTATATGATGTACGTAACTCACTATATATATATGAATATTGATTACGTTGTTATTATAGTAAATAATTCATTCTCAGTATGCTATGCTCAATACTATAGTCTCATATAGAATAACTTAGTTATTCTATAAATATATTTTTTAACTGAACATTGGGTTGATTTATAATTCATTCGTTTAATTCTTATCCAACTTCTAATATCCGTAACTATGACCAATTAACCAAAATTCAACGAATTATCAAATCATAATTTAAAAGAAATGATTACTTTGAAACCCAATTTAAATATTTTATGATACCTACGTATCTGGTATTTGTTATAAATTATAATCATTTATTTTATTACAATTTGATATTTACTAATTACTACTCACAATTTATTATTGTTGTGATATCCTATTACGAAATTATTATAAAAATATTAGGATTTATATTATAATATAATATAATATAATATATATACTGTCTTCTATAATCTTATAAATTATGTTATACTTATTTATTTTTTGAATTTATTCCCAATAACATGAAATTTATAATCACGTGGCTAAAAATATCAAACTTACATTTTTTTAATATTTGCGTGTTTAAAATTACAAAACGTAATGTGTTTAAACTTTGATTAAATAAAAAAACCGATAATTATTCAAATAATTATATTTAAAATTTAATCGAATAATTATAATTGAATATTATTTAAATTGTTTTTTTTTAATAACGTTTTGCTCTGTAAGTGACATTAAAAAAAAATTTGTATTTGTTTTATATTCAGGATAAATATATATCTATATATAAACGTTGTCACAGTTGAGGTTGACTAATGACTAGTAATAATTTTCCAAAATCACATAATACATAATAAAATAACTATATAAAAAAGGTAATGACGGTGGATTTTACTTAAATGAAACACAACGTATATAACTATATTTAAAATATATTAATTGACATTAAAATTCATGGATTGCCGTATTTACATTATATATATATATATTGTAACAATTTACAGATTATTGGCTGGTCATTTAAGTCGCACTCGGCGAATTTGCTTAGATTAACAGATCACACAAAAGTTGAGGATGAAAATATATATTATAGACATAACCAGTATAGTCGAGTTTTGAATTGTAAATTCGAAGTTATCCTGTATAGCAGTCATTTTTCTAAATATCATAACTTTATTTACTATAAATACAATAACTTATCTTACAGATAAATTATTTCAATTTGTACACCATTACTTCTGTGATCTTCAGTATAATACTTTTAAAAACGGTTATTCAGATGATACTGTATAAAACTATTGCTATTTAAATAATTTAATAAACCTTGCACACTTTGCTATATTGTGTTCGATTGTATTTGTTTGTGAACTCAGGTCATAAGCTTCTAGAAACTGTAAAATAAAACTTAGAAAACTCTATTCTATAGATCCAATAACCAAGTTTTCAAGACCAGTTCGTGTAGTGAGAATTGCTAACCACAAACTCCTTAACTTAACAGGATTAGGTATAAATATCGACAGCTAATTGGTTAAAAATAATGAAGGAGGCGTGTTGCAGTATATATATAATATACATGTATAGTAATCAATTTATCTCATAAATAATTTAGGATTGTTCAAAATGTACGTTATTCAGTATGACCAAAAAATATTAAACCGATATTTGGATTGAATAGAACGTCGCAATATCTTAATATCTATTTAATACCATCTTTATGACATTATAAAAATATGTCAGTATAAATGATATAATTTCTCCCTATCTCAAAAGTTGGTACAATAACATTAGTAATAACTAAACTTTATAATGGAATTTAATACTATTTACATAATTCTATAAGTTCTAAAATATTTATACCTTATGAGTCCGATAGATATTTACATTGAATCAAATCATTTATGGTCAAGGTAACTCAGTGATATCATATAAAAACTACCGTAAAGAATATAATTTTGCATTGGTAACATATTTTCAGGGAACTTATTCAAAGATACGTCAAAATTGATAACGTGGTTAATTTTTATTATTTAGCTGCTCAATTATTATATAATATTAAAACCATTAAGAATGTACAAATATGAATAGCATATAAATGTACAATATAGTTAAGTTAATTTAAGTTATACATATCCAACATAGATATTATTATATAATTAATGGTGATGAAATTATTTAAACACATGTAAAAACATCATAAACATAACATAATAATTAGGTTTAAGTTAAATTCTTTAAAATATTTGTGTTTTTTTTTTCTAGATATAGTCAATTCTAGTGTTCTATAATTGTTTGGTCTATATCTAGTAATGTCAAGATAAACGATAGTTTAAATTGATATTCAAGTTTATGGATATAGAGGCTTCAGGTATTTAGGAACTACTATAAATAATCAAAATAAAATGCAGAACGAAATCGATTTAAGAATTTTCTCAGGAAACAAGGGATATTATTATACACTAAAAAAAAATGTTTAAATTGAAACTTCTATTCAAAAAATCAAAAGAATACTTAAACAATATGTCATTTTTCTACACTCAATATTTACTTATACATGAAATCTGTTCGGTAACTAAAGGAGACGATGAAAAGTTTCATTTTAGGAAAAAAGTTATTATGTTGATACTATTAATTGATTTATAATTTATAATGTGCAATAATTATAAAAAATGAAAAGATCAATAAATTTACCAACTATTCTAAAAATTATAATCGCGTGTTTAAAAAGTAAAAGATTAGGAACTGGTCATATATTGGGATCTGAAGGTAAATTTTATCGGGGACTGGAATGAAAAAGGCCCAACATATGTATTATCTTAATCATAAAGGGTAACAACAGATCTTGTCGATATTTCACAAGTAACAAGAATAAAATCAGCGAATACAGAGATAGATGTAAACGAGTGATAGAAGCAGCAAAAGTCCTTCGTGGACTATAAAAGCGGCCGTAAGAATAATTATTGTACAATTACGTGTAATACTGCGTTTCTTATAGATATAATTTGAGGAACAATAAATCGTATTCTATTTTTCTTTTTATTTTAAGTATAAAAAATAATTTTACCGTATATGAATAAAAATAGATAAAATTTAAGTGCCCATTGGTCATTATTATTGAACTTTTGTATAACAGATAAATAAATAGGTAATATATATCGATGTGTAAATAAAATTTACATTTAACTATATAATTTAAACATTCAGTGCAATATTATAATGATAATTGATTATATTATTATAAAATATCTGTCACTTTCACTTATAAATTTGAATCAAATATTATATAGTACCAACGTTTTACAATTAAAGTAAAAGACGCTTATTAGAAACACTTTGGAACCAAGGTGAATTGTTTCTAATAAGCGATTGAAAAAAAAAATGAATAATAGGTATGCGAAAAAAATATGTATGTATGTACCTATATTGTATAATTTAAAAAAGTATGCACAATTGTGTATATTTTACGATATTATTTAAAATATTTATCATTCGTAATTTGTTTTTTTGCGTCGAGTAACTCCATGACCATATTTTCATACGAGTAATATTGCTCCTTTGGCTTTTTCACTTATTTTGAGTGCGTATGTGTGTTCAGGTAGAGCTCCAAAATAAGGCCCAGTCTCGTCCGCATTGAAAATATCAGAGGGTGTGTATTGGGCTAGCAAATCGGTCTAATGAGTTTCAAACCACGATTGGTCGCATGAAAATTGGCTAAAATCTTAGCGTTTAGACATTTTTAGATTTTTAGAAAAAGGAAACACTAATAATCTTTACATACGCACGCTGAAGTTAAACTACAAACGGTACGACCAGTACGTACAGAAAGAGCATTCTCACGATAAATTACAATAAAAATAAACGTAACGACAGCAAAGATAAAATTGAAGTACATTGGTTATCGCTGGATAATCGGTGTATGTGTCAATTGACCTTCTCCCAATTGTTTCAAATAACCGATGTGATGATTCAATAATCCGATTTATTTTCAATGTTCTAATATACGGCCAATCCGTCCCGAGACATTTTGTTTCAATAACGCGATTGTATCAATTATCCGTGTTTCTAATAAGCGGCTTCTACTGTATTATAAATTAAATTAAACGTACAAAAGTTACCAAATAATGATAAATATTTAATGATTTATGGAATTGTATAATTTTCACAAAAAAAAAAAAAGTGAAAAAATGTTTATATTATTCTGTTTCCTATTGTTCCTATTTGATTGCATCATTATTACTCTATTATATTAACACTTATTTCAAGATTAAAGTAATTATTTTGAAATATGTAAATAAGCTATTTAATTGTTAGTGTAATCGTTCATATGGTTTTAAATTGCCTAATAATAATTCGCTGACAGAATAATTAATATGAAATGCACTAATTTGACTCGTATCATTTTCAAAATATAAATGAGCTTTTTTCTTTAATTGTAGCATTTTCAACTGTTGTTTAATTAAATTTACTATTTTATCAATTTTAACCGAAGATATTAAGTTTTATTAAACAAAATAGAGTTATTGTTTTTAGACTCAACAATTTAAGAAATTGGTACACGAGGTATTTGAATATGTTAACATTTTTTATATAAAAAGCCGCAGTGTTATATCATATTGTACAATGTGTAAAAATTATAGCCTACCCATATGAGAAAGTTAGTTACAATATTATTAATTAAGCCACATGTAGTTCATCTAATATATCAAGTATCTTTATTCACATCACGTGCGGCAAGGTGCGTTTTGACTGACGAATGTCAACTAAGTAGTTGATATAGGTTTTACAAGTTATTCCCCTGTAATCTACCTTGATTAATAATAATTACAGATGTGAACATTAGTTAAAAATAATAAAAAATACAAGAAGGATCAAACATAGAACTATATAACTAAACAAACTATTTTTTTTCTTTGAATTAATTAGCATTTAACATTGTTATTTCTACGGTATTTTATTAATTAAGTATTTTTAATTAATTTAATCTGATAAAAAATTTAACAACATATTATAAAGTATTCATGTTAGTGATGTAATTTAAATTAAATGTGTAATAATTAATAATTATTAGAATATAAAAGTATGGTGTGTAAAATAAATTTGTTTTTAATAATTATTTGAATTTATTTTAATGTAGTATTTTATTGTATTGTATAAATGTTTTACTTAAAGACGTCGTGTATAATATATTTTAAATTATTTGATATAAATAGAAAAAACATAAATTATTGCAAAGGTTTGTAAATAAATATATAATTAATTTATAGTTTGAAATTAAGCATTTAGTATCTAAGTAGAGTTTTTCTTAAATAAAACGATAGTAATTAAAATATAAATAATTTTTATATTTTACATAAGATACTTTTAGCTAGAATAATTTTCCAAAAAAGTATAAATAGTCTTATTTACTATATAGTTTAACAATGTATGTATTTTATTTAAAAGTGTATTAAATATTCTCTTTAGTAAAGTTAGAGTTCTAGTCTCTTAGTGATGTGGACATTTTTAGAATGTATAGTCACAACAGATACATGAAAAACACCCAGCATATTTATTGATAACTTGTTGGAAATTTTTAATAAGTTTAAAATGTTATTGTTTTAATAATTTTACGGGTTAAGTTATGTTATTTTAACTTTAAAGTTACTCATATATAACATTTATTCATTAACTAATCTAATAAAATAATTGTCGATGTATTTGTGTAATAAATGTATTCTATTTTAGAGTAGTTTTAAGCATTAAAATAAATTAATTTTAATTTAAAACCATGATTTTAAAATATGATGTTTTATCTTTGAATTAATATTTTGTAATATATTAAATTATAAATTTTAGTTAGATTTTATTTAAACCATAATTATGAAATAAACCACTATACCAAAGCAGAAGAAAAACTATTCGATATATATATATATATATATATATATATACATGTATTAAATTAAGTTACTTTAATTGTATAATAATATTAAATACATTATTATTGTTGATAACACTTTAAATAAATTGTATGTGGTTATATAAATTTGTGTACGAAATATGTAATATAGCAATTTAGAAATTAATTTAAAATACTTAAAAATCAATATATTAAACTCGAATGAGTATATATTATAATTCATAATATTATATGATGGTAATTTAATTCAAAGATAATAATGTTCAGTAAAGTTAATTACATTATAATTGGTTTCATTATAAATCGTATTTAGTACATTTAATGTTAAATCAAAATTTCCAAATTATATAATTTACAACATAATATTATGTTGTGTTATTTAATAATCCAAAAGTGTTACTTAAATTTAATTTTTATTATCAATTTAAAAATATGATAGGTAATATATAATTTACAATAATGTCATATAAGTTATGTAAAAAAATATTATTGATAGTATTGATAGATTTATTACTTTTATTTTTTTATTTGTTTGGTTATGTGTTTAAAATGAAAAGATGAAAAGATTTTTGTATGGTATATATCATATAATATATCACGATTAAAAGGACATTTAAATGAAATTGTAAAATTTTATTTATTTTATTCTCAAGGAATATAAACAAATAGAATCTAATATATCATTTATTTAGATTACTAATTTTTATAAATTTATAACTTCAGCAAAAAATAATTTAAATATATTAAAATTTTCAAATATTGTCTTATGACAGTAACAATTAATTTCTTATCTTACACTACCTCGTATTTCTAATTAGTTGAATTTTAAATTTAAAATAACTATTTATGGTTTGAACGATTAATACAATGTTCCATCGATGAAAACTGACATTTTTATTAATAGAAAAAGAGCTGAAATTATTTTGTTTAATGTAGCTTAAAATAAAGTATAGATTAGAAACTGGAAAATATAAATTTATAAGCAATATTGTTATTATTTATTTTTTGAAGTTTATGAAAATACCTTATGCAATACTTTTTACATTACCGAAGAATTCATTAAAATAATACACCGTTAACAAGCTGTGTCGATGTAAGATAAGCAGGATTTGTTTGGAAAAGCCCTGCAAGGTATATCGTACGGCGTGATGTATATGCAATATGGGTACATCACTGCTTTAAATAACGTTGTTTTTACATCAATCATTGTTGTTAGACGTGCTCGTATCTAGATTTGAAAGTTTTGTAAGCTACTGTTTTCAATTAAACGCACTAAAAATTTTAATGTTGTCAAATTTGGCAAGCAACCATTCTCTAAGTCCGTAACATCAGCTAATCTGATTGTTCAGAAATGCATGATGAATCGGTAATCCCGTTGTATGTAATAATACGTGAACAATTCAGCTACACACTCGCAGGGATATGTTATTTTCTTCTCAGGCTTATATTTCTCATGATCAGATAATAATATGATACTGGCCTCTATACTGAGATGTATATCAAATCGCCTGCGCCCACATTAAACTAAATTGCATTGCATTAAATGTTACACATATCCTGTACTTTTTTAAAATTATATCTTTGAAAAATAAATTTAACAAAATAGCTATATTATGTGTACTTAGGGGTCTATATTTAGGAGTGACTTTGGTTAGAAAAATGTGCCCTAGTTTCACTCTTTAGATACCAAGTAACAAACGTTTTCATGAATTGGTCAAACGTGTAATTTTATATTATGTATTAAATTTAAAAAATGAAGTAACAATATGTTTTATTCACAGGTAATATCGTAGTTAGGTTAGGTAATATAATTGATATAGAATATTGGTTAGTTAATTGCTTTGATTTGAAATAATATGATACATTAATAATAAAATTAAAAAATATCTATTATTAAGATTTATTGTAAGTATACTGTTTATCACTTAACTTACGATTTTGAAGAAAATTAGATTGAAAAGACTTTAATAAATTTTTTATTACATATTATACCACCCAATATGAATATGTCATATCCCTTCGAATTTTTATTATAAAATATTATTTTAGATTTTAACAGAGAAATTGTTTCAATCTATATTATATACTTCAAAGATGATTTCAGACTTTGGAACTAGGGGTGGGAAGTAGGCCAAAAATGAAACTCATAATATTTTTCAAAATATTTGAGAGGAAAAAAAAAGACAAACATAAAAGTTTTTATACACAACTATATTTTATCATTATAAATTTTATTTTACTATCATAGTTCAAAAGTCTTTAATTGTATTACAACATAATACTAAGAATACTATTTTATAGAAATTATAAATACAGTAAGTTTTATTATTTTTGTGCTATTTAGAGAAATTTACAAACTATTTTTAACTATTTTTTTAATGGTTTTTTGATTTGTGTATGATAATAACTTTATTTGGGAAAAAGTACAATTATAGATAAAGATTTAAAATTCAAAAGGTTTAGATTCGTCATAACTTTTTTTTACAGTGACTTAAAAATATCAAAAACATATATGCATAACTTTTTTTTAAACAGTTGAGTTTTAATTTTTTTTAAAGAGTTACGATTTTATTAATTTTTTACTTAAAAATAATATACACAGATAAACTGTCATTGATTAAAAAATATTTTCTTACCTAATGATTTCTCATTAAATTAAAATTCACCTCATCTATTAGAGTGATTACTCAATAATTTACACCTTCTATAGAGCAGAGGTACTTCCTATGGGGGTTTTTTATTAACCTATAAAAAATATTGTTATTTATTAACTTTGTGCATGTGAATTAGTTGTATAATTTATAATTTTTAAATTAGACATTTTTCTACACAGAAAATTCACTGGACCTCAAAAAAAATATCATGGAAATAAATAAATTTAAAACTTTTACCCTCTAATAAAATACTAGTTTATTTTTGGAACATTAAATTATATAATATAAACAGTATATATTAATGATTTATAATTTTATGATTAAATTGATATGTAAACATAGATTTAATATTTATATGTAAGTAAAATTATTAATTTTTTCATAAACTCTATAATTTATATTTATATGCGAGTTATTTTGTCAAATACATAGAATTAAGTAATTCTGACAAATATTTTAAAATATGTATTTGGGATATAGTAAGAGTATTAATAAAACATAAATCATTGCAAAGTCAATATATTTATTTTTGTAATAATTACTTTTAATGTCTTAAATATTATATTAACTTGTAAATTATTAACATACATTAATAAATTATGAGACCTATTAAAATATTAAAAAAAAAATATTTTTTTAAGAACATAAACATATTACTTTTTCGTAAAGCAAAATCAGATCATCTATATTATTAAATGCAATTATTGACTCCCAAACAAGTATAAATAATCAATTTATAATTAATTTAATGAGTGAATACTAAAAATGCTTGTAATGAGTTCGAATATTATTTAATTAAAAAAAAAAAGAATAATAATAATAAAAGATTAAAATAAAATCATTCTTAAACAAAAAAATAAATTAGGTAATTATAAGCTTAATATAGCTAGGTATAAAAAATGTATAAAGAAATTTAGAAATTAAGTGATTAAATTGTTTGTTAATAATTAACATCTTTTAACATAGACTATAAGGAAACTCGTTAGAATATTAATAAATATTCAAAGAAACTTTGTGGTTTATCATTGTTCAAATTAAGCTGTTTAAATAAAATTTAAATATTATGATATATATTATGTATCATATTTAATAGCTGTATAGAAGTATAGTTTTTTTTTTCATTTAATAAATTTAAATGTTTCAGCATATTACATGCTATTACAAGTTTAAACAGTCATATAGTTTTACAAAATACAATGTTGTGTTAGTTGTGGTCGTAGTTAGTTAGGTATAGTTTTAAATAATATAATAAGAAAAGGAAGAGAAATTAAGAATTATGTCAACTGATAATAAGTGATAACTGTACATAATATTGCATCAATTTAATAAGAATTGTCTGGTCAATGAGGTCATGGAATACTGCTATGGTACCTAGCTATGAATACGTCTAAGACTGATGAGAGAAGGGAGTAAAGGGAATAATTAGTAAAGTTTAATTTTGATATAAGATTTAAAAGAGTGTCGGTGGTTTTGTGTTCCATGTGTGAGTTTTGATTTTTGGTAGCCCGCATAAGATTTGATTTTAGAATGGGCGTTGGACTCTTGGAACTATTTTTTTTTTTTTTATTTGAGAGCAGCTTTTATTTGTATTTCTTAGTACAAAGGGAACATTTGGAGGGATTATGACAGTCTTCGGTGAATCGTAAATATTATACATTTTATTTTTATCATCAAAAATATCATAATATTTTTTTTAAAAAAATAATAAAATACCTTATAATACTTAATATAACTGATTATTAATTGAAATAATAGTAAACGATAATTTTATTATATTCGTATATTTTGTAAATGTTATCAAAATATAATATATTACTTATAAACTACATATTTTTCTATTAAAATATCGCTTTATAAGCTTGTTATAACACTTAGAACCATATACAGTAAAAGCCGCTTATTAGAAACACTTTGGGACCAAGGTGAATTGTGTCAATTAACCGATTGTTTCTAATAAGCGATTGAAAAAAAAAATGAATAATAGGTACGCGAAAAAAATATGTATGTATGTATGTACCTATATTGTATAATTTAAAAAAGTATGCACAATTGTGTATATTTTACGATATTATGTAAAATATTTATCATTCGTAATTTGTTTTTTTACGTCGAGTAACTCCATGACCATATTTTCATACGAGTAATATTGCCCCTTTAGCTTTGTCACTTATTTTAAGTGCGTATATGTGTTCAGGTAGAGCTCCAAAATAAAGCCCAGTCTCGTCCGCTTTGAAAATATCAGAGCGTGTGTATTGGGCTAGCAAATCGGTCTAATGAGTTTCAAACCACGATTGGTCGCATGAAAATTGGCTAAAATCTTAGCGTTTAGACATTTTTAGATTTTTAGAAAAAGGAAACACTAATAATCTTTACATACGCACGCTGAAGTTAAACTACAAACGGTACGACCAGTACGTACAGAAAGAGCATTCTCGCGATAAATTACAGTAAAAATAAACGTAACGACAGCAAAGATAAAATTGAAGTACATTGGTTATCGCTAGATAATCGGTGTATATGTCAACTGACCTTCTCCCAATTGTTTCAAATAACCGATGTGATGTTTCAATAATCCGATTTATTTTCAATGTTCTAATATACGGCCGATCCGTCCCGAGACATTTTGTTTCAATAACACGATTGTATCAATTATCCGTGTTTCTAATAAGCGGCTTCTACTGTATTTACAATTAAAATTTTATTACATTTGTTATTTCATGGATTATTTACTCTTAGACATAAATAATTAAGACCTGTCATAAAATTTTAAATTATTTAATTTAATTTAATATTCATAATTAAAATGTGTGACACTTAAAAAAGGAAGTATAACGCCATAATGGATAATTCAATTAATGTGAATCCATGTAAATACCACAATGAATTACTCACGTGGTTTGGTTTAGTTAAGGAAATTATTTTCTTAAAAATATATTTTGCATTTATATTGTATTTTGTTTATGTAGCATTAATACATAATGAAAAAATTTTTAAATTTGTTAGAAAGGTTACTATTTTTAAAATTCACATAGTAGTTGTTAATTCTTGTCATATAATTTGTTTAAACTTAGACGATTTTAAGTCAGTCTGTGGAATTCATTACTTATAAGTTAGAATTGTTTTTTCTTTAAAGAATAAAAATAATCAGTTAAAAAATGTCTAAATTTCTATAATTTTATATTACTTTAATTAAGGCTTGAAAGTTGATGAATTTAAGACAATTATAAATGGTCGAAAACAAAATATGCAAATATAACAAAAAATTACCGTAAAAAATGGTTTAAAAAATTACAAATAATAGTTAAAATTAATAAAAAATACATTTATTTTTTTAATTTATAAAATAAAAATTATTAAAGCTTACAAATTACTGAAAATTATTGCATGTACTATTACAGCTTATTTAATATAGTCAAAATTAAATCGAATAGTAAATATTTATACTTAGAAACATTATTCTCCATGTTTACTAAGTGATTGGAGTAAATTTAAAATGAGCCAAATCTTCAGTACAAGTCATCAAAAAAGAACTCACTTAAAGCTTCTCTATCGTTTTGAATTTTCAAAATTATTAACATCGTTTGAAATTCAGAATTTTTTTCTCAAACATAGCCTTTAGTTTGAGTTTAATTTTTAACTAAATAACATTTTGAAATACTTTTCTTTAGTGTTTATTTGTTAGGTATATTGTTCTGCGTATACTTTTCTAAAAAAAAACATGGAATAATTCATTTAATATTTTATTTTAAAGGAATATTGACCGATAAAAGAACTTAATATAAATCATAATTAAAAGAAGATTTTTGTGATAGCATAATAATAAATCTTTTGTTTTGTTATTTGCCGTTATTGTCTTAAAAAATAAAATAAAATGTAATAAGTAATAACTTCAAATTATGATCAAAATATTTTTAAAATTTTAATATTTTCTATAAATTAATTTTTAAACACTATTTTAAATAATTTAAAAAGTTATATAATTTGTTAAAAAATAAATTACGTTTATTTGATACTAAATTTAATTTTATATTTAGTTATTATTATCATTGAATTAAAATAAATAAACAGTAATTACACTAAAATACTTACGCAATACTTTAAAAGTGTTAACAATAATTTCAAATTTTTGTTTAAATTTAATTTTAATTATGGCTGTCTTAAGCATTATACAAATGATAACATATACTATTCTGTTTTACACTAGATATTAGAAAGTGTTCACTGAAATATATCGTGGCATTGTAACAAATATTTGTTTGATAGTCTTACCCTTCGATCATCAATGTATAGAAATATAAGAATGCTTAATATGTAATAATACTATATGACTATTAATAGCAAATCAAATATAGATAAACTTATTTTAATGTCATTTATTTAGATTTATCTTCAAAATAATGTATACTATAATGTATAATTATTATTTTAAATGTCAAACACTATATCTTCTCAGTAATATAATTTATATGTGATATGCCTCAAAAAATTTTACCATCAGAAAAGAAGCAGTATAATGTTTTTATTTACATGTTAAAATATATATTATTTATAAGCTATTTATAAGCTATTTATGAATTTGTTTTTATTATTATATTAATGCTATCCTTAATAGCTAATATTTCATGAAAATCCACTGATCTGGCTTTCTCAAGAGTTAAGTCTATGAAACAAATTGAAATCCTAAAGTTTATGATAAATGAATCCACTTTTGATCGCTTATAAAGTTATTGTGTAGGTATAAATGGTTTGAGTTTATAACGATAAACCTTAAAAGTCCCGCTATTTATCTATTTATAAGTAAGATAAAATTATATTTGTATTATATTGAATACAAATTAGAAAAGGAAAGTTAAATATCAAGAAGTGTCACATAAACTTTAAGGTTTACCATCCCGTTTATATAAACATTAAATTTTAAATAATCAAAGAAAAAAAATAACAACTAAAGAACTATTCATTCAATATTTTAAGTTTTCAAAAAACTATTTTGCTTTATGTGTATAAGTAAATTAAGAATATGGATTGTCATTTAAAAATCAAAAGATAAAAATACGGTGAGTTTTGAGTTTCATTATTATAAAAATGAATAAAAAACAATAAATAAAATATAAACATATAAAATATTATCTATATATTAGTTCTACATCATTTTAATTGTATCATAAATTTTCTTTTTAATTTATTAAATAAAAAAAACATTGAAATAAATTACACATAAATGTACATAATTTGAGAAATTTATCTATTTTTTCTAAGCATTGATTGTGTTAGAGATAGAAAGTTATATACAATAAGAATTTTTAAAATAAAAGTTTTTATATAGATAAAATTAGATTAAAATAAAGAGACATCATAGTTAAACACACAGCGTGAAAGAGAAAAAAAGAAATTAAAATCAAGAAACAATAATAACAATTGCAATTGAAATCAAGTTTGGATAAAAATAAATTTTTTTATTGTTGTTATTTTACGTGTAACAATTGATTACTTAAGTTATTTTAAAACATTTCCTATAATTATATACGACTAATTAATTTTTGTTTGTTCCGGATATTTCATTGTTATACATATACATTTTTTGTTTATTCATTATTTGTAGAATAAAGCATGTAGGACCTAGATGGTCCTAAATTTTTTCACTGAATTAAGTGTGTGTATTGACTACACATGCATTACATGCTTTGTCTTTCTCTTATAGGTTAATGTATTACTATAAAGCCAATTGCGTATATTTTTTACAATCCTTAGTAAAGCAAATATTTCTTTGTATTGTTTGGTTAGTAAAACACTTAAATTCATTAAAATTAATTTAGATGTGTAATTTACGCAAATTTAAAATCAACACGCATGATTATAAATAAATAAATACAATTATTTCACAACTGCAACAATTTACATATTAAAAAAATAAAATAATAATCTAAAATTGAAAAATTGAACTTTGTAAAACTTAAACGATTTTACTCATATGATGTTGTACATTCTAAATATTTAATTTATTATACATCTAATCTATAATCATCTATTATATTTATGAACAGTATTTTAAAAAGCATTTTAATTACTATATTAACAATAATATCTATCTGTACAACAATGTACAAACTTCTTTTAACAACTAACTACACGTATTGTGTTGATTTACTTAACATTTACTAACTTAATTTTTTTTGAATCTATTATTTATGATAAGCTTATCGAACTTTTATGTTTTATACAGTAAATGTATATAATAATTTACTCATGAAATATTGATGTAGTATTTATGTATGTGTAATGTGTATATTGCTCGTATTTGTTATAATTTATTCTATTAAATTTATATATTACTTTGATTTGGATCAACACTACTATACTGTCAGATTTACCTTCGACCTTTTCATTTATAGCTTATATATAAAAATAGATTAATCACTTGAAGGTTTATAAATGTACCTACATTGGCTACACAATGAGTTAATACGTATATTATGAAAAAATATACTTAACTGGGTATTTTTCGTTTAATTTAATCTTTTTTAACTCGTAGTAATTATGTGAATACAATTATTTTAGATCAATGTAAATGCATTTTTAAATAAACTTCAATTAAACAAATGTTAAGTACATACTTGTAAATTTAAATAATAATAATGAAAACAGCAAGTTTTTAGGGACATCTTGAATAGCGAACACATTGAACACAAAATATGAATGTGTAATGTGTAGGTAGTAATAATAAATACATAAAATATCTAGTATGATAATAATATAATCATTTAAGGAATTAAACATATTTCAATAATATACTTCAAGGCATGCTAATGTTGTTTTCAATAATAATAAATACACACATTTATAAATTATACTTATACCTATGTATACATTATACAATAATATTTAATATTATTTTTAAAATTGTTTAAGTATTCAAGTAGTTTCCGCTTGGTACTAAAATATTTTTATTTTTTTTTAATATTGAATATTAATTGTTAAAATAATTGTATTTTTCAGTTTTTAATGAATTTATAATACTACTAAGTTTTGGTATAACAATCCGAATCATTATAGTCTTTCTTGTAGATATTCTGTATACATTTAAAGCCTCATAGTAATTTTAAATAAGAATTTAACTTTTTTTTTTTTTACAGATAACTGTGCTTTGAAAAATCTAAATAAAAAGAGTTTATATAGCATATATTTAAAAGTTTAAGTTATTATGTCAACGAAATACCGTAATTAATATATAGAATATAGATATATTAATAAATGTGCGAGACTATTTTAATGTATTATAGACTATGGATGACAAATGTCAATATTCAATACATTAGTCAATTCTGTAATTACTTTTTTTTTTAATTTTGGGAAAAAAATAATTTAAAAAATTTAAAAATCATAAAAAAATGTTAATATATTTAACGATTAAATCTTAGTATATTAACATTGCACTGTTATTTAAGTTAAGTAAAAATCGATATTTTATTATGAGTTTTTATCACCACATGTTATTAATGTAAAACGTTAATTTTACTTAGGGTGGTCTAATTTGATTTTGGGTGAAGGGATATAGCAGGATTTAATTCTTCTATAATTTTAAAAGCAGCTTTATAGACTGATGTTTAGTGGGATTGACCTTACTAGGTATTAGGTTATATTTAAAAGTTAACAACTTTTTTCTTTTACTTAAATTATTCCTCTTATAGATCAATTAGATATATATTTAAATATATTCATATAATATAACATATTTTTTCTTCAAAAAGAAGAACTTAGGATCAAATAGATTTGGATAGTATTGGACAAATTTTGATTATTTTTAAAACACAATTTCAACAAATGTTTTTCTCTTTTAAACATTTTTAAAGTATGTTACTTAAGTGTACTACTTCGGTTATACACGTGTTATTAATAACCGAATAATTACAGATGAATTACATAAAATTTTATAACTTTTAGTCTGACTAGTACAGAGTATACCATGATAAATTAGATAGTTATCATCACAGTTGTACTAGTTTTGCGTAGTATGTGCATCTCCTTCATACCGGCCTATGTCATAGTTCTCCACTTTTGATTGGTTAATTTAGTTTCCCGTGTTATCATTAGATATTATTAACAAATTTTTATTTTTTATTTTTTTAGCAAAAAACACTAGCTGAAGCACAGAATAATTATATTTTATTCAGTGACAGAAGTAATTAAGTAGGTACACAGAATAAACTTAGTAACGATTTACGAATTACGATGATAAAAAATATTTTCAAAGATCTAGCACGAAATAATAATTTTTTTTATTTTGATTATACTGTGGATCTACAATGAATTGAGAACATTTTGTATTCACGCAGCAATAATGTCAGATAATAAGAAATAGAGAACTATGATATAGGCGAAGTGAAGATATATTTAAGCAGGGGCTGCGTATCAAAAAACTGTGATGATACTTATTTAATTTGTCATGGGGTACACAACTACGCGAGTAAAAGTATGCTATGAAACCTTTTGCCTGCTTACGTGCGTGCGTGTGCATGTATTAAGTTCACTCGTATCATCATCTCAGCCATAAACCATTGTGATCTTAATTGGCGATCAATTTATTTTAGGTGATGTATTAATAACTTATATATAGATACACATATATTCGAGTATTCGACGCGCATTTTTTTATTATTATTAAATTGTGTGTACAACGATCTAACGGACTGAGAACATTCAAATATTATTTACAATAAAATGGAATTCTCCCAAGCGTCTACATGGTCCGATTGCCATGGATTACAAATAAGAATTACATCGTTCAATTATAAATATGGGTATTAACTACCGATTATGTTATAGTAGCATAATTATACGTTTTTAATAAAATAATTATCACTTATATAAAATAAACAATCATCTTACAGCTTGTTTTTAATGATCATATATCATATATTATTATATTGTGTAAATTATATTTAGCATAATTATACCCCTTTTCATAAAAAAAATAAATATTTTTAAGATTTTCTTATGACTTTTGTATCATTTTATTCTATAGATTGGAATAAAAGATATACGAATTATGTCGTACTTCAGCTTATCCTTAATTTGTGTTGAGAATTAGGTATACTTTGTAATATCTGAGTCTAAGAAGTCAAATGTGATATCGAGATATCGCTTGAAATTTTATTTTAAACTTGTCCATAGATCAATTAATTTTATTTATGTATATATTTTATACATAAACAAATAAATAGGTTTAATATTATATTTTTTATGTAAATATTTTTATAAATGTGACATTTTCAAAAACATTTTTTTTTGTCCATAACTATTAATTTTAAACCTTTATACTAATTAACCATAGCATCGTTTTACTAAATATAATTATATTATGTGTCAATTTTAGCTTTTAACTTATATTTTATATTATATTGAAGAAATAATATACCTTTATACATATATATCAAAAAATAAAATATATTTTATATTTAACTACCTAAACCTTTCACATGTTTGTTGCTGATTAATTAATAACAGTAATTTTATTATCTCCTAAATTATAATGCATAAGTAGGCTATTGGTAGTATTATTTTTCTTTATTACATAAAAAACACTTAACTAAACTCTATTATTTATATGAAACTTAAATATAAATTATCTGCAGGCAATATTATTTTAACCTTAAAAATAATGTTTTAAATTATACGCCTTATACACTTAATATTTAAGTAAGCCCTACAGCCAAGTATGTACATTTTTAAAACTATACCTATAATAGGTATATTCTATGTTTTATTAATATTCAACATAGTTTCTTTCATTTTATTACAATTTTCTTTTATTTATTCTTCAATTTTATTTTAAATAATGTGAAATAATGAATAAACAATAATAAACACCTGACCTATCAATATAGTATTTACCCTCAATAATAATATATTTTAAACAAACTAAATTTTTAAATTGTAATTTACTTTTTTTTTAAATTTGTATCTTTGACGTCAATTAAAATTAAAATAAAACATTGCATTATATAAAAAAAATATATAGGTTACTACTCATGTATAGTCTTATGTTTGAATTATTGAGAACATTTTTTTTTCGATTTAATTTCTTTTGATAAAAAAAAATAAAAAGATTAAAAAAAGGATAGAAATTCAAATATACTCTTAAAAATTCTTTGTGAAGGGTTATTTGATTCTAGTTGTCTCTTGATGATTTCTGTCATGTGTTCATATGTACAACTGTACAGCTCAGTCTAATAACTCATCTATATTTTGTTTATGAGCACAATTTATTCCCCCATCATTTGATTGTGCCTTAGACAATGCCATATTCTCAACGTCTAATGTACCTATGAATCATAATGAAGATTGACTGTAAGCAATACACGTGATTTACGGTATTATATTGAAATCCTAAATTTTAAATGCGATAACCTAACCATGCATAGTATATAAAATATACATATACCGACGTATACCATATACGCTTGTTTATAACATCATTTCTAGTATCTCCTCAACTAACTACAATAATAAATAGTAGGTAATATTAATATAACATAATTTTGTTCATCATCAGCTAATGGCACGTATTAAATATACTGTAGGTATTGTTTCATTGTAGGTACCACCAGACAATATTGTAAGAATTTAACTCAACTACACATTCACTTCTTGTCGAGTGCTACTGTTGGATAGCTACTCATCTCAAGCATTCATAGTCAATATTTTATTTTATCGTACTTATATGCTTATTGAAAATTATTTTTACAGATTGAATATATATCTATTGTATGTTAAAAAAAAATTCACATTAATAATAATTATTTATGTCACTCTGACTTATGGGGAGGATTCTTCACATACTTCAAATTTTATTTTTTATTTTAAACTTTTAATAATAATTAAGCAAATACATCAAAAGTTTTTATAGATTACGGTTAACTATACATTAGATACCCATATCTCAAAGAAATAAAATAATTATACAAACTAACCGAATCCTCTAAAATAGCGATGCATAACTAAGATAATATTATTACTTATGAACATTTTTGCACAAAATATGTATTAAATTTTACATTGAATTGTGGAATGAAAGAAAAAACTACAGAGTCGAGTGGTCGATTATTATAATATTATCATTGAGTGACAACATAAATCAACAACATTATATTATTATGTATTTATGTATAACTACCTATATATCAATTGTAAGCAAATATTTAAACATTATGTTATTGTTTCCATGTGTGCTTACATTTATACATGTACTTACATATATTACTTGTATTGAGAGATACTTATTTTATACACAATTCTTTTCTTCTTCTTTTTTTAGGGGGGGGGGGGGGCAAGTAATAGATACAATGTATAAAATGTTACCCTTTCTCCCAGCAAACATGACCAAATTACATATCTAGATATCACATGTTCCAAAAATTATCATTTTCATTTCTTACAAAAAATCTTTAACTAAATCGAACAATATAATTATTTTTTATAATGTTTATGAATTATAAATATTTATAACTATTAGCTAAATATAATTTAAACAAGTACCAATTTGTTCATAACAACATAGAATAAATTAAATTTCATTTTCTTTGATAATAATGTAATATCATTAAGTCAGTATATTTTATATGTAAAGGTACCTACATAAATTATTAAGCAGGTAGGTTTAAAATAGGGTTTTTTTTATAATATTCTGTCTCGACAAACTTTGAACGGGACTCAATTTATTTCGTTTTAATCCCATAATCTCCATATTATTACATGTGGGCAAAAGAAAAACCTGTACAATGTTTACACAAAAAAAAAAAAATAAACAAAATTACATTTTTAAATCTTTATATTAAGTCAAATAAACCAAAATAATCAAAGTTAATAGTTACTCATGTTTGATGTTATTAAATTTGGTTACCTATATATATTTTGCAAATAATATAGTTTTTGTATAATAATCATCAAGTAATTATGTACAATAAAATAATAGTTTTTTTTAGAATTAAGCCAAAGTTATTTATACTATTTTTTTTTTATCTGTTTAATTATAATCATCTTAAATAAATATATTTTTTTTAATAATATGAATAATAACTATTATTTAAAAATACACCTTAAGGCACTTGCGTTGGTGGTGTAATGGTCAGCATAGTTGCCTTCCAAGCAGTTGATCCGGGTTCGATTCCCGGCCATCGCAACAAATTTTTTATATATATATATATTTTTTTTTTAATAAAATTCTAAAAAAAAGTTAACATTCAACATTCAACATAATATTATGTCAAAATAAATCCTTCTAAAAATATCACATACAGGTAGTATTATTATATAATAATTATACAATTGTTATGTATAACTTTATTATCATATTAATTATATACAATATTTATGAAAAAACAAATTAGAATGTCTTAAATAACTTAGAATGAAATTAACCTTAATATCTTGAAGATTTCATTATGTACACTATGTACTAATTAAAGTAAATTTGAGATGTTTCATATTTCTATACTTAATATTTCCTGAATAATAATAAAATGGCAAAAATCGTTTGAGAAGAAATCGTTATTACTCTTGAATATTAAACGTAGTCATCATTTTAACTTTGAACATTCATAAAAAATTGATGTAATTTGTTAAACTTTTTTTTAATTCCTGTAAAGTAAAATATTCGAGAAATCTTATGTTAAAATGACATACTTTGAGAAATATTTCATAAATTATAAATTACAAAATAATTAACAAATATTTTTGATTTTGATTCATTTCGTCAAAAATTGTATTTTTAATACTCATAATTAATTATGTGAGATAAGATTATGTATTTTCATTATCAAAAATAAAAACAATCATTATGATTATTTATGTTTCCTTTGCTTCAAAGTCAATAGTAAAAATTACTTAATATTAAATGACAATTCATAAACTATTATTATAATGAAAATAATACAAAACAAACCCTTATATAAACAGAAATACAGCCTAACAATATAAAAAAATAGAAAGTATCTATATACGATTATGGTCATTATATAATTCAACCAAGATTAAGGAATCATGGAACAAAATATATAATTAAGCATCCTTATACACTCATTACTCACTATAAAAATATATATATATTATAATAAAGTAATAAAGTATAAAGTATAAACCATAAAAATTAACTGACTTTTATTATTAAATGCACCTCACTTTTAATCGTTATGCATACAATATAAATCTGTCATATGGATGCATTTAACATTAAATACTTATATTATGTATACATTATATTATGCAGTGTGGTATTAAATATGACAAGCGTTTATTATGAGTAAAGCGCGGATTTTTATGCACTTAAAAGTATCGAAATATGCCATATAATATGCAGTAAAAATCATGAAAATATGCAGTCAAAATTATGAAAATATGCAAAAATATGCAAGAATTTTTTATTTATTTAAAATTTACAATAAAACTTATAATAATTAATTACTTAAATACTTAATAATAAACAATTTAGGGAATTTTCTAAACTTAATTTATTTTTAAAATTTTATTTATTATTAAAATGAATAATCATATGCATTTCAAGTTTTTCTTCTGTGAAGCTGTATCGTTTATCGATTAACATATTTTTAAAGACTGAGAACGAACGTTTGACGTCAACCGAAGTTATTGGGGCATATTTGAAGCAACTTAGTATTGTCGGATCTTGATAAAGATTTTCAAGCTGAACGTTTTCGCCTAATAACACTGAATTAATTTTTCGTAGAATTTTCAGACCTTCATTTTTATTGGAAAGCTCGTTTAATTTTGTTGTAAGTGTTACATCTTTCGATCCAGAAATAGAATGCATTTTTTCTTTCGTTTCGTCAATTATCGAAAAGCTTAGATATAAAGTTATATTTTGAGTTTCCAGTTTTTTTTATGACTATCACTAAAAATGCCAAATGAGTAGATATAAATTTTAAATCATTCTATTTGACAAAATATTATTTTATACATTTTTTTAAATTTTTTTAAATTTTCGCTTCAATATGCAATACATTTTGAAATTTGCCAAAATATGCAAAAATATGCAAAAAAAAATTTCACCATTAGCTTCAAATTATGATAATTCGTGGAGATAACTGACAAAAATCCAAAAATATTGAAAGGAAAAAAAGGTTGCATAGAAATCCGCGCTCTAATTATGAGTATTAGGCAATAGACTGAATTTTCCTGCTATGAAATTATCATGAAAAAGATCATAACAGAAAAAAATAGTTTACTCAATAGTTATATTTAATTATTCAAACTGGATATAACATATGGATATGCATAATATTCTATGACCCCATGTACAATACAAAATACATGATATAGGTATTCTACGACACGAAAGTCCTTCCAGATTATGTAATTGACCAGTATATTATGATTTACGTAGGTATAACATTATACTTACAATATTATGTACAACTCACCTATCCGAACCTACGAAATACGATCTCGTATATTTCGATGTCTAGAAATACAAAGATAAATAATAAAAAAAAAAAGTTGCATCCTTTATACTAGTATTAATGATTAACAATACCTAATCAAAAATCCAAAGCGCTCTCGTGTTGTAATAAATCTATTTAATAATATAAAACTATCAACAGTATAATACTTACGTATTCTATATATGAGACGTAAAATATATAGAAAATTACAAAAATAAGGCACCAGTGTAAATTATTAAAAATAAAATTTAAAACAAATTTATTTATTAAGAAGATAATTTTTAAAGATAAATTTTTTATTTTTTATTATTGAGTAGGAAAGAGAAAGCCAAAAAATTAAAAAAAATTGATCGATCACAATAAGATCTAACTGTAAGTCAACTACAATTTAGAGTCTATAAGTTCATTGATAATCGGGATTTCAGGGAAAATTAGTTTGAATACAGTGACATAATATTTCGGTTGATTTTTTAGTTTTATCCTCCATAATCTCTAACGCATGAGTGGTTCTGTTTAATCAAGGCTAGGTTAGGTAAAAACGGATATGAGAGAAAAATATTCTTGTAGCTACCGCTTTGCTATACATAAGATGTAATGGATAATTTGAATTTGAATTCAATGATACATAATTATATACGAAAAATTGTTTTAAGCGGAGATAGTCAGTCTAGAATGTTTTTTATTATATTTTATAATATCGATGAAAAACATTTGTCATGATTTGGTTAAAAATGCTATTAGCCTATATTATCATATGTTTTTTGATATTTCTATTAAGGTAATTAATTTTACTATGTAAATTACATTGGAATATTATTATTACAGAGTTTATTTTAATTTGTTTAAGTTATTTATAGAAGAACAATATTTTAAATTTAAAATGCTTATAAATAGCTCAAAAAAAGTCAAAATATTTAAAAAAAATCTACTATGTGCATGAATATTAAAAATATCTACGGTTATATATTTTTGAATATTACAACATAATAATAAAAAAAAAAAAATGTTTGAGGAAGATAATAATTTTACGAATAAATATACAGTATCATAAAAATTTGAACTTTAAACGATCATAAAAAATGAATGTTACTTACAGGTAAACTTTTTATTTTTGTTTTAGGTAGAAAAAGTAATTATGAACATTGTGTTAAATTTCAAATCTTAAACATAAAATATATTTTTTTAAAAATTTCTAATTACAAAATAATTTGTACATTTTTGAGATTTAAACTTTTAACGAATTTTGTCAAAGTGTTGACTTTAAACGCTTATAGAAAAAACACTGTTTCAATAAATTTTCTATATTTTATAATCAATAAATAAACAACTTACAAGGAATTTTGTTTAAAACGATAATTTTTATCGGTATTTATAGGAAAAAAAACTATAGTAAATTTAAATATCTATAAATCATAAGGATCAAAATATTTTGGATGTTATTCAATACGTAAGATATGCCGATATTAACACTTCGTGGGAGTTTAAGGTACTTAAGATTATTCGTCTTTAAATTGTATCAAAAATAAAATAACATTGATTTTGTCTAAAACTGGTTTAATGTAAAAATTTATACTTTAACCTAACCTTTTTGTTTGTTTTTCTTAATTATTTTTAAAAATACTGCGAAATTTTTAATTTTTACTTTTCTAAATACAAATTTAATTAATTTTACTAACATAAACCACCTTCAAAGTTGAAGATCAAAACATTTTATTAACTTTTTAATTTTTATCGTGTACAAAGACATTCACATAAATCACATAATATTATTAGGTATTGTAAAATCAGTACATTTATCGTTCCGCTCAGAATCTAAAAATGTTTTTTCAACCCTAAATGCACCTCTGTCATTATATTTGGTCTAAGTTGTAATATTAATCAGTGTTCTTTTAAAACTCGAATTGTATTTAATAGGACGCAATATACACGTGTATTGTTGTCATTTTATAAAAGTATAAAATATTAAATTAGTATTCAGTTTTTATGTCGTTGTGTTGTTAACTTTGACATTATTAAAGCGATTTGACTAATTATAAAATATATAGGTAAAAATATTATCTGTGCCTATACGATAGTTATCAACGACATATTAATTTTTAATCAAGTTATGAGCATTTTTAAATTTTGATATTTTATATATTTATGACTTACTTAAAATTAAAATACCGTAAAAACTTATATAAAAATATAGATTATTATATAGATATTTTGTAACAAGTCATCAACTTACCTTAATAATATAAGATAATGTTCTAACATTAAGTTTTTACTAAATTAATTTACTTATATATATATCTATTAAAGAAAACTATACAAAATTTATCTGGTGAACAAAAAATTGCTATTATGCTAAAGAATCGACTTTCTAGTCTCTACTTGCATTCCAAGTATATCATTATTATTTGATTTATCATAAATATTATACAACAATCCATTGATCAAACAAAGTTTTAGTATAAACGAGATAAAAGCTCGACCTTATTCTAATGATCTGTAAAATCCAAATTAAGTAGTAGAAAATACTGTCATAGTTGGTTGCATCTGTTGAAAATAAATAATTATTGTAAATTGTAATATAATATCGTGTATCAAAACAGTATTCTTTTCGACCCCGATATTCTCATAATTTTACAGTCTGCTAAAGTAAAAACGGTGAAATGAACATAAAAATAATAAATAATATTTTTCGATGTTAATAAAAATCACCTGCATTTATGTAAATATACTACCATTAACCCCATATCGCTCATAATTTGATACTGACTAAATCGTATCAAAATCATCTACTATGGGCGTTAATGAAAATCTCAATGTCAGCAAAGGACTCTATAGGGTACCGTTTAAAATTATATTTTTTTGTCACTCATATCGACCAGTAAATATAATAGGCATGAAACGGAACTTATCATACGCATATGTTTGAATATCGCATAAAATATGTATCATTACATAATAAATAAATATATGATAATTATAAATGATTAATTCAGTAACAGGCACTCGATTGCGTAATACTCGTGTTTGCCGTGTTTACGCGTGTAATCTATGTATAATATATAATATAATACGCATTAAGCATTTACCACATTTACCAGTACTCAGAAATATGATTATATTTATATATTATATAAAAATATATATTTTATATATTATATTGTATGTGACGTACACTCTTCTTTTGTGTCCTTTTCGCCTGCCATGAGCACGATATTTATGCGCTTCGTGGAACGGTAAAAGTATAATGGTTGTTAATGTTTGTTGTATTTTTTTTTTTTTAAGTTTGTTTTAAAGCAGAAAGGAATACATATTTTGAAAGTTTAAAAAGCATTCAAACTATAAATATTTTTTCTTTTAAAATTAGATCAGAATTCATACATCAAATAACATAATATTAATAAGTAAATAACGATACGCAAAAGCAGCATAATCATTGTGCCACACATTTTTCCGTGTCAAATATGTCGTTGTATAGTATGTGCATTAATATAAATCTATACTTGTATTTGAATGAAAGAATGGTAGGTACCCCTCGTTTCGCTTTGAATTTGATAAATCTCGAAAATGTTTCTAACATATCCTAACATAATATGTACGTTAAAAAACAAATGTTACACTTAAATATTCACAAAATATTTAAAATAATTTACTTTTAGACTAAATAGATTAAAAATTTAAAATATATCATTTATTTGTAATTAAAAAATATTTACAATGCAAAAAAATCATGTGCGATGGCCGGGAATCGAACCCGGATCAACTGCTTGGAAGGCAACTATGCTGACCATTACACCACCATCGCAGTTGATAGTGGGGAGATGTTTTACGTTACTTCAGACATTGATGATAATTTATAAAAAAAAAAAGGTGGGTTAATGGATACCGTTCTGTTGTACGGTAGATGTCTAGTGGGTCAGTGTGATGGATGTGTTAAATTTGAATTCAATGATAAATCATTATATACGAAAAACTATTTTGAGCGGAGACAGTCTATCAGCCTACATCACCAAGTATACGATATATAGGTACTTAAACTATTATTTCCATGTTATGTTTTTTGATATTTCTATGAGGTAAAATAATTTATTTTACTATTATTAAAACAGTAGGATAGATTATATTTTTTCCATAAACATTATATTTGAAAATATCATTGTGTGTATAAAATATAATAAGAAATGTTAAAGTGTTATGTTCAACCAACAATGTTTTTGAACAAAAACAAAATAATGAATGTAACGATATTTATAGTAAAAAAACACACGTAATTATTGTGAAATCAGTATATTTAGGTATCGCTCCACTCGGAAACATTCAGAATAGGTAAATAGACAATAGCCAGTGCCCAGTTGGTAAGTACTTACCAACACACACGTATACATATCACATTTTCGAAAATGAAATCATAAAACTAGTATTTAAGTTAAATGAAAACTGTTTCTTTCAAAACGGTATTCAAAAGATTTGATTTTTCCAAAAAAAAAAAAAATTGAGTTTCGACCATTCGTTTTGTTTTATTTTCAAAAAGAACGATAATTGGGAACGAGTTTTTTTAATGCAATTTTAGCACACATTGATTTTTGCAATATTTTATAACTATACAAATAGGCGTTTAATATATGTCACATATGCCCACTACGCAGCTATAACCTACGATTAAGTTTATACCTATCTGTATCAGTAAATAAATCCCATTAACTATTGCTAAAAGCACTCAATAGATACTCATTAGTAAACTTTGTAATATGTATTTTTTTAAATTACCTATAATTAGGTACTGTACACCAATATTAATCATTTGAAATAAACTTTTGAAGTATTTATAATTTATTTATTACATAGATACTACCGTAACTGATAAGTCAATTATAGATAAACATTTTTGATGTTGCACTATTTTATATTCTGTTAACTGTTCTGAGGTTTAATGGCATAAAAATTACTGAAGTACAAACGTATTAAACATCAAAATTTGTGTAAGCTTAACACGTTATCTGCAGTCAAATTTTCCCTATGAAAATAATATTTAATGTGTTTATGTTATTGTATCATATAATTCTACTGTCACTAATGCACCGAAAATAACTACTGTGATTGCTGTATAGTATTATTATAAAATTCAGAGCGATTATTGTGTAATACTACTAGTATTAACATATTAATAGGATTCAAAAGTTGATGCATTTCCCCACATTCGTTATTTTTTATTTATTTTTCACTAATTAAAAAAAAAAAAAAATAATAATGAGTTTATTGAAAACACACTATTAAATCATATAATTTGTTAAATAATAATATGTACCCACCTTGTTATTGCACTCTCACTAATTTACAAAGATTAACAAAGAAAAATAAACAATAATGATTTTACATCAATTCAATTAACTACATAATCTTATTAAGAGCGATAAAAATGATAATGTAAAACGTAATTTAATTTACATTAACGCTAAGTTTGGAATTCAGTCCGATTATATTTCCAAGTTAAAAACTTCAGGACTTAGCCGTTATGATTCGATTCAAATTATAAAACATATTGATATTAAAATTAAATCATCAGCAATTAATAGAATTGGAAATTAAAATAAAAACAAATTAAACTTCGTACTTGAGAAAAATATTGGACGTTAACAATTTCAATAATTTTAAATAATAAAAAAGCTTCAAGTGAGTGTTTTTTTTTATGACTTCAGTCTTGAATATTTGACTGATTTCAAATTTTCTATTTTTTCCGATTGGTTTAGTGAACGTGGAGAGTTTTTCTAAGTATAAATATTTGCTATCCAATAATTGTCATTTGATTTTGAGAACATCAAATATGCTGTAATAGTTCATTACTATAATTTTGAGTAACTTGTAAGATTTTATAATTTGTTTTCTATAAATTAAAAAATAAATGTTATACATTATATTAATTTTAAACCAGTATCTGTAATTTTTTGTCATATTTTGCGTACATTTTTTTGACCATTTTTTAATTTTTTAAGGTCATTAACTTCCGAGCTCTAATTTTAACTGATTAAAGGTATATTCAATTATATATATCATTATAAAGATAAGACATTTTTGAGCAGAGCGGAGACAGTCTATCTATCTATAAAATGCATATACGTTAAAGTATAACAAATACAAATAATAGTAATGAATAAAGAATTTTTATAATAACAGAAAAATTAATATCATTAAAACATTTAATTTTGTAATATTTTTATTCACAAATATTGCATTTTTAGATTATTTAGTATAAATATACGTATTACTATTATATCATTTACAAAGATTGGATTGAGACAGATTTTTATTTATGACCCTCCAAGATTTTGACTGATTGATGGGCAGGTCAGAAAATCTCATGTAAATGGTTTGAAATTGAAGTCATAGGTTTAACTAAATATTTTTTAAAAGGTTGACCAAAATATTTTAAAATTTACCCAATTCTTGATCAAAAAACTAAGAGCTATTTAAATTTGTAAGTTTTTTAATATTATAAAATAAATAATTATTTACTTATAAGTATTTTATAAACTCAATATTCTAGACTTTGAGGCCAGACGCCGCTTATAAGACTCACAGATATAAGGTTCAGTCGCTTATTAGACTCAAAATCGTCTGGAACGGTCCGGACGTATCCAAATACATTAAAAAAAATCAGTTTTAAGATTAAACACTTCGGTTATAAGACTCAAATTTCGTAAAATAAATAGTAGAAAATAAACTTTTTTGGTTATAATTTAAAAATAAATTGGTTTTGAAAAATGAAATAATATTCGTGTTGATTATTTCTAGTTTCTGTTGGTACCTTATAACGTATAATAATTTTTATCGCAGATAAAAGTTCACATTTATCGCAACGATAATTATAACGATTATAATTTTAGTTTTTTTTATCGGGATTATTAAATTTATTCAATAATAAAGTATGTAATATGTAATATGTGTTAATGTATTAAAATCAAAGCAAAATATGCAGTAAAATAAAATTTATAAATACGTAATTAATTTTTTTTTTCCACTTCGCCTATAAGATTCATTCGGTTATAAGACTCACTTTGTGCTGGTCCCAACGTGAGTCTTATAAGCAGCGTCTACTGTATTATTATTTAATATACTTGAATAACAGAAATTTTATTTTATTTTTATAATTTAATCATACAACTACAATATATTCACGCTTTTACTGAATTCCAAGAAAATAAACAGATAATTATTAAATGCTACAGTCTATTAGCAGGATTGATACTGTGTCATGGTAACGAAATACGGTTTGCAGACATTGACCAACAACACTCTCCTTATTACTTAGGTATTTCTATAAATATACGTATAATTAACGAAAATATACTGTACAGATACCATACACAATCTAATATTGAACATTATACAGAGAAAAATATAGACAAATAAATTAAATATATATAAAATAACCTAAGAATAGTCTTCATTTGTTGATTTTAATAAAATATTTTATAAACCTATTCTAATTTTTATAGTTTGTTAACAATTAAATCAAGTGGAAGAAGCTTTTATAATAATTATGTATCTCATATTATGTATTACTATTTTGAACATTATTAAAAATATAATCTAGTTATCGTTTTCCTCACTATAAATTTCGGGATAATAATCACAAAAATGGTGTATTCGTTTATTAAATACAGCTTTTTTTATATATAATATATTATTGTGGACCCCATATGTATAATTTATACAAAAAAAAAAAAATAATAATAATATTTTATTCCGTTTAGAATCTAAAAGTATATAATATATTATATCTAGCGTATATTATATTATTTTATTTTCACGCTTTTGTTAGTATGAAATCATCATTACACCAAATATTATTTCAATACACCCGAGTACTGAAAAATGGTGTACCTACTCATAAACTCATTAAATTATGTCAGGTTCTTTAATTTGAAAGTTTGAAAAGCTATACTATTATATACTATAGAAGTACATATTATTGAGTAACTTTTTTCTGTCACAATGTGTTTTGTTGATTTCTCTGTGGACAGTGAAAATAATGAAATTGCTATTCATTTGTGTTTTCAGTTGATAAAATTGTTAAACTTAATATATTGATATTAGTCATTGTAATAGGCATTAGTTACCTGTATACCTCATATTAAAAAAAAAAAAAAAAAAACTGATAGGATTTTATAACTTATTTTTATAAATTTATTGATAATTTTTGTACCTAACTACATTTTTTAATAATAAAAGTAAATCATTTTCGATATCCTGTTGCTGAATGTTCTTTTCTTTAAATGTTTTGTGTCATTATTCTAAATCTTTTGTAATTTACGTTACTTATTGTATAATTATGTACAACAGATTTTAATACATGTTTAAATATAAAATAATATAATATATCGTTACGATTTTATTATACAGTTTTTGTAATTTATTACGAACAATGAAATAATTGTACATATATTTATTGTAGTGGCATAATCAGTGGCTAAATCAGGTACAATATTTAAAATAATTTATTAAGATAAAGATTGAGTATAAATAGAAAATATAATTATATTTCACGGTGCAAATAATTATATGCCTTATTTTCAACAGTTATTTCTAACGATCTTCTGATCTGGGACTTCACTGAAATTTCCAAAATTAACCATCTAAAAAATACTTTTTAAATAACACGGTAAATTGTGTTAATTTATCCGTGTTTGCTAACCCATTTTCTTGTTAAAACAGTTATGTATTGATGAATAATTTCAAAACACTATTCTGACGGCTTATACTTGGGTTCAAAATCAAACAATATAACCGCTAAATTTAACCACTATCTATGAATATCACTACTACATTATGTACATCATTTAATATGTTTACTATATTGCTGATTAAAGGAAATTTTCTCTGTATCCAAGACATTCAGTAGTAATCTAATAACAACACGCAAGTCAGCAAACTAAAATAGGTTTGACGGGTATAATGCATAATATTAAATATAAATATATTTATTGATAGATATAAAAAAAATATATAATATTAAATGGCTTTTAAAAATATAGAGAACAATGGAATAAAATAATATGGGTAACTTAATATTTTAATGCTATAATATTTAATAAATGAAAATTATCAACTAATGAGTGTAATTTTTATAAAATGGTTTTATATTTATATAATGTTAATATTTAAATAATAGCAAATATTATTTATTTTTAAATTTAAATAAATTCTAGATTTTTTTGTTTTTAATTAGTTTATGCGTAGGTATATCGGATTAAAATAAATGTTTCTATGACCAAATTTAATAACTTTCAAAACATTTCCAACTACAAGTATTAAAAAAGATAAAAAATTATTTAAAAAAGTTGATGATTAAAAATTAAACCAAACATTAATTTACACGACTATAATTAGCTTTATTCTGTTAAACTTATGCAAAAAAGTTTTTAAATGCATTGGGTTGAAAATTTGTCTCATTCTATTTAGCAAAAATTACTACGTGTTATTGTTTTAAAAAATATATTTTTATTTTTAGCTTTGTAGAAAATATATATTATAATAAATTTTACATATTATATTTATTGATATAAATTAAGATTACAAAAGAAAAATAATAAGCTACTAAAATAAAATATAATTATTTATGATTGAATTAAAACATTGCAAATGAAATACAATTTTAATTGAAAATATTTACGTTATTGAACTTTTAAAACATACCTAATTTAGTAATAAACATAATTAGATAACCTTGTATTACATTTTTAAAACATAAAATTAAAAATTGTATTAAAAGATAAAATGATTCATTGTTTTTATTTTAAATTTAAACAGTGCATAATTAATAGTTTTAATATATTTATAAAATTTGAGATTGTAGTTTGAAGAGGTAATATATAATTGATTTTTTATTACATTTTATGGAATTGAAAATCGAGATAAAAATTATTAAATATTAATAAAAACAATTAAAAAGTCATGTTCATATAAAGTATTACTAAGATTTGAAGTTACTTGAATCACTACAAAAGTTAGAAAATATTGTTTAAAGCTTATTATTTTCTAACAGAGAATCGAACTCTAAAATGCGTAGGGGAAACATTTGGGAAACCTAAAAATAATCTTTGTCTCAAAGTGCTATCTGTGTCAAATTTAATATTATAGAGGTAATAATCTAATTGTGTAGAATTTGTTTTACTATATTAAGTGATAACACCTTGAATAATATGACCTCGTCATAGTTAATAAAACAATCTAAAATGTAAAAATGTACAAGCTTTAAGTCTTTGATAAATGTTGAGCAGAGCTTAAGATAAAAAATACATTGATTTTATAAAATATTTTATTGTTTATTTTTTAATTTTTTTTTTTTTTTTTTTACTACAAATAGAATCAAATCTTTAGTCAGAAAAATGTTGTTGATTGAAAAAATGTTTATATTTTTATTTAATTGATATATTAATACATTTTAATTGTATTTTATATGGGAAGTGATACGACAGTAAAATACTCATATACAATAAATTGGATATCTGTGCCTACAGTTTCTAATGCGTTTTTTTATCATATTAACTTATATTTTTAGTTAAGAATCTTTCTCTAACACAAGCTACTAGCTTAAAAGAGATAAATAATCATTTAAAATATTTAATATTTATATTTTGTAAGTTATGAAATGTGATGTAAAATAAAAATAAAAAATAGTTGTAATAATAAAAATACACAATTATTTTAAATGATGCAAAATATAATTTCTAGAAAGAATGTTATTTTTGAAAATTTGATAAATCTATACTCAAAAACATAATTTTTTTTTCATATAAGCTATTAAAAAAAATATTATTTTCAAAAATCCATTATAAATTACATATTTTATTTTATATTTTTTGTATTATAACTGTTTATTATTTATGGAAACAAAATGTCAGAATTCATTAATAGGTACATTCAATAAAATCTTACATTTATAATAATAACATATCTTATTAGTTATTTATATAAGAATATATTTTAATACTGTAAAAACTATCTATAAATTATATAAACTTGTTTTATTTTTTATCTACCTCGCGGAATTTAGCAAGTTATTTAAAAAAAATAAAATGTTAATAAAATTATACATTTTACAATATATAGAGTGATTCATTAAGCATGCTCATCATAACTTTTCATTTTAATAACTAAATTATTCGAATTCAAATTTGTATACCATTTGAGTAGTGTCTTGTAACAATTCAACCTTTTTAAAAAAAAATAGAATCACATTTTTTCTTGTAAATTCTTAATCAGATGTTTTTTAGTAAATAATGATATCTTAAACGAAAAACTTTTAAATTATTTTATAAAGCTATGATGATCAATTAATTTTAGTAATTTTATTAATTCATCAATACATTATAGTTAGAAAAAAATTAGTATAATAAATAGTATAGAACCTTTATTTAATGCTATTGTTCAATTTGATCTGTATCTATTATTTTATCGTCATTATTTAATGTTGTACTTATTAATTCATATTATGTTCGTAACCTTATTTTTAAATTTGTCTAAATTGTACTTGAGCCTATAAAGGCGTTTATATCAAATAAATAAAATAAATTAATTAATTAAATCGATTTTATATTATTTTAAAACCATTTTAAAAACTATAACGATTCAAAGTATAATAGGCATTTTAATATAACTAAGAAATAATAGATATTTATTTGAATTTTGATTAAATTTGTATTATCATAATACATGGTATTTTTATGGTATTAGTAATATAAATAGTTGAAAAATTATACTCATTAAACATACTTAAACATTTTATAATTTTAAATTTGAATAAAATGAGAAAAAGGGGATAAACATGTTTACTGGATCACTCTGTGTACAATGTACGTACATTATTTTCAATGAGTTTTTAGTTTTCACAAAATATTTTATCTGAGTTATTATTTTTTGATTCCTGACAAAGATAGATAATTTTTACTGATTCGTAACAAAGAGTATTTCAACGACGAGAAACATAAACTATATAGGTAGAAGAAACAAGAGGTTTACATTATTTTTCCAAGTGCGATCAAAAAGTTGAGATTAAAATATAAACAGCCGTAACCCTAAAAGTGTTTCTCGTTTCAGTGATTTGACGTAGTTATCTTCTATTTAAACAAGACTAAATTAAACTTTTCATCATCTCATAATATAGAAACACTATTGTATTTCGTTATGCACGGGTATAATTTTCTGAAATCAATGTATTAATGTAAATAACAAATCTTATATTTATTCAGTAACTTTATATTATCTTTAGCTTTTGACAAATGTTTTAAAAACCATATCTTTTTTAGAATCTATAAAGACTAAAGAGTGTAAAAATTAAACTACTTCTAAATAATATATGTAAAAATAAAAAGATTATTAGTACATATACTTACTTATAAAATTAGGTATACTAAGTGGTAGCAAGTTACATCCCAGTCACTGTTTCCCCCGTTCAGTTAATTTCCCCGTCAGACTTGTCCCAGTTAAATTCACTTTAACTTAGTTTTCACTCTGTAGATTGTACACAATAAGTAATATTGCTATACTGTAGATTAGCTTTATAGTTATACACCTATAAGGAAAGCGACAACGCCGTAATTTCACATTTTGGTACCCTAGGTATGTGTAAAATATAAATATAAAAATCGAATTTCATACTTAAAGTTTATAAAAGTATTTATTTTTTATTCTATACAATGTAAAAAATAAAACATTTTTAATAAATAAATTATGTTCTAAATTATTAAAATAGTAAAATTGTATTTATTAAAAGTATTGTATAATATAATATGACCTCGAATCAAGTATCACATGCCATTATATATAATGTGTTGTATACCTATAATTTTAAATTTAAGTCTATTTAATAACAAACAATATTTTATTTAATTCATCGAATATATAAATGTAAAGCTTAATTATTTTATTATTATAATATTTGTAGTATTAACAAAAACATAATTAGATTTATGAAGGAAAAATGATAACATAATATATTCTTAACTTATTATTCATTTATTTGTAGGTGACTACGATAAGGATTGTTTAAATTAAAAAAATATACATAAAAATATATATATATTAAACATTACGGGGTACTAAGAAAATGCTAACTGTTTTATTTTTCTTACATCATGTTTATAAGTTTGATTTTAATTTAGCTCCGAATGTTCTGGTATTGTTATTCACACAAGATATAATATTTATCATGAGTCATGATTATAATACATAATATACTAAAGTCATGATTCATGACTTTAAAATAATAATATAAAGGTAGGCAATTAACATCATCTAGTACGGAGGAGAATGAAGTTTGTTATGACTTATCACTGAGGTGCACGGGTCTATTATACCTTTGTATTATTATACATAGTATTTGTATTTTACGTTAAGAATTTAAATAATCAAATCAGTCATCATTTTTGAGACCATATTTAACTGTACCAGTTTTTAGTACTTATTTAATGATTTATTTTTTAATGCACTCAATTCACAACTCTATACATTTATAGTTTATTTAAGTACATTCAACTTATTTGAAGCAATTCAAAATACATAAAAACAAAAATATTACGATTATCGAATTAGATCTTATTATCTATGATTTTAGTTACCATGGCATAAAATATGCAATGACTCTATTTAAGTCTAAATAATAAATTAGTAATAGTATATGATATAATAATCAATGGAAATTGTTATAAAACAAAAACTAACAAAATCGAATTCTACATTGAAAAATGACGTCTTATCAACCTGAAATTGGAGGCGAATATAGTACTGGTTACTTAAAGACACTAATAAAGACTAAAGAGTTGCACAAAGATTTAGAAAAAATGGAGTTTCTATCTACTGTTCTAACTAATCCAGATTTGAAATTCTACGCGCTGACTTTGAATACCATGCAAAAAGTCGATCGTAATCACAAAGTTGTACCATCATTAAGAAAATACAAATAAAATTATATCAATTTAGCTAAATTAATTTATTCATATGCATATTATACGTGTAAATTTATATTATTATTGTACCAATGTAAATATCTTACATGATTATATGTATAATATCAAGGTATCAAAATATTCTAAAATTTGTTAGACAAAAATGGCAGGAATCATGTAAGAACCGACATAGTCCTATCATTTTTGTCACATGAATTCTGGAAGACCCTTGTAAATTTTAACAATAAAATAAGTAAAATAATACTGTTAGCGTTATGTATCAATGTTGTTTGCGCGCGATGTATAATTTTCTGTTTTTCAAACTTCATCACAATTATTTTTTGTTTTGAAGTATAAATTGTTATGAATTCATACTATTTTATTAGTGAGGTTTATAATTAGCTATATACATATCTCGTAGACATATATACTTAGTTCTAGTACCTACCTAAAGATCTGTTAGCAGTGTTAGAACATATAATATATGTGATACCTACTAATTATTAGTATACCATATCATACATACTTTGAACATTTTACGGAGAACACCGAAAAAATATTGAGATCATGAAGAAGGATAATCACTCTTTGGATTATCTCTTTATTTTAGATTCTGAACAAAGCAATAAATGTATTGATTTTACAATGGTGTACGTTTTTTGTGTGTTTGATGAGTATATAATAAATTAATGATAAAAAGCATTGATTTCAAACTTTGGAAATGGTTCTGGATAGCAAATTGAATTTAGTTTGTACTTTAGAGAGATAAAAATTAAAAGTTCCAAATGCTTTTTCTTATAATCAGGAAAAAACAAAAAAACCAAAGAAAAATGAAGATTGACGCTAAATCGGGTTTGAACTAAATTGATTTCTTTATTTGTTATAATTCAAAAAAAAAAAAATAATAAAATATTCACAGAAACTTGAAATTCTCATCAGATATTTTAATTATGATTTTATATACATGGTATAATTTTCGAAATATTTTGACTTTTTTGAACTAGTAATAGCCAATGGGTATGCAATTTATTTTTTTTAAATGTCGATAAAATTATCATTCGCTAAGTCAAAATTGTTGCACAGTAAAAAAAAAAAAAACTATGTAAAATAAAATATAGATTTTATAGCTATATCAAAGTAAAAATATATTTTCCCTTTCTGCTCTGAATCGTTTTTCGTACACAATAATATATCGTTGAATCAAATTTAACACACCCATAATAGCAACCCACTCGATATCTGATGTATAACAAAAGAGTATCCACTTGCCTACCTTTTCTTTTAAACATCTTATTCATTATAATAATTAAGTAGGTAATTAAACACGTATATATACATATTATAACCACTAACTTTACTCTTAAAATATGTATAGGTACCTATAAATGAGAAATAACCTTTCTTTGCCACATTATATTGATGAAAAGAACTCTAATTTTGGTTAATTTTTAAAAAAAAAACAATAGATACAGTTTCTTATATCGACGTTACCTACCCACTTATTATATTTTGAAAATGTGCTGACTTAAAAAAAATAATAAAAAATCATGATCAAAAATTAAACTGTATTCCCTAAAGATTGAAATTTGAAAATCATCATAAAATAAAAATTATAATGAGTAATTATAATTTATAGTAATATATTTATTACAAAATTAATAATGAAGGTTGAGGGCATTTGGATCGTGGATTTTAATGTTTAATTAAAATACATACATATCATGGAAAAATAAAAAATGACCAATCTAATAAGTAGGTAATAGATACCTACAATATAATTTTATACATTTGTGCTGAGTTTTGATTTTAAAAATCTCGAAATCAGTCTTACGTAGCTACATAAATCATAAATAATAATTTTAATAGAAAAAATGGTTACGATAACCAAAAATATTATGTTTGATCTGTTATTGTGCAAGAACGTAATAAACATAGGTAGGTACCTACCAAATTAGTATTTAATAATCAGTAACCATTGTTTTATTTTCAAAGCATCTCATTGAATAACAATTTAATACTTATTAGTTATTACGTATATTTATAAATTAATATGATGAGCTCATTATTAAAAACTTGTATAGTTTTATGTTCTGATGTTAAACGTAGGTATACAATTGGTCTGTTAGATATGATTTTCAAAACGGAGACAAGATTGTAAGGATATTGGCTAAGAAATTTCAGTTAACTAGGTACCTAAATAACTACTATTCAAAAATTCAAGATTTTTCCAAATTTAAAGACTAAATAAAAACATTGACTCAAGTCATTATTCGATAATATTCTGTTATCAATTTATCATAAGTAGGTAGGTAGGTTACCAAAAGATATTCTAGACCTAAATGCCAAATGGCTATATTTATCTATTTATCTACTTTTATTATACATCAATAATAAGACAATAGATCATAAATCTCGACTTATCTAATATCTAGCTATAATTGTTACTTGATTCAAATTTTCATTCAAAAAAACATTTCACATCATAGTAAAAAAAAATGCAGTTTTTTACAAATGTACAGCCCTAGTCCCTATAATTCATAGGTAAACACTTACTGCTTTAATAATAGATTTAAATTTTATTTTCGCATAAAATAATATGACAAATGAATGAATATATAATTATTATACTTTATAAATAAAATAAAAATATTTGAATATTGGTAGATTATTTAATATACTTTATAATATTATTGTATTTGCGATTAATTACCATTCCTAAATAAATCTCGTTTGTACCCCTTCTCTAAAATGCGTTGGTGGTGTAATGGTCAGCATAGTTGCCTTCCAAGCAGTTGATCCGGGTTCGATTCCCGGCCATCGCATATAATTTTTTGTATTTTTATTTATTTACATTTCATTCTTTTATAAAGGTTTTAATTAATTTGTTCTACATGTTGTAGAACTAAATTTACGTATTATTTTCTGCTCAATAGAAACGTTATTTTAAATTTATAATTATAAAACAAAACGTAAATATAAAAAAATTAATAAATTATTACCAGGTTGCATGATTTATAAATAATCACTTGACAATAGATAGATAGTGAACCATAAAAGTCTCTTAAATTTGATTTAGTAGTTCATGATTTAAATTAATTAATATGAATTTAAATTTAATATTTTATAATGTAGTTTTTTTAACAATTAACACTCATTGTTTCAAAAACAGGTAATGTTTTAAAAAACATTTTTTAAATATATTTTTAAGATATTAATTACTTCGAGTTATTCTTAATGAGAAATTTTTTTTAAATTTTTTTTTATCATTATCATTTTTTAAGTTGTTACTTTTTTTAATGAAAACACATATATTTATGTACCTGCCTACTACACGTTTATTCAATTTCATATTCCGAAGCTGATTCTTTTTTAATATGTAAAAATTGAATTTCGTACGAGTTAAGTTAGGTTAAAATATATAAATATTTAAAAATTAGTCGTTTAGGTGAATAAATTGGAGTGGTACTACAATGGTATCAGGTGGGTTACAAAATGTTAGTCCGTGACTCCCTTCTTTGAACTTTAAATACATAAATATAAATGTATAACTAATTAACTAGAAATTAAATTCATATTTTATATAGCTATAAGCAGTAAGTTATTATAGTAGTTTATTAATTTATCTAGTGACTTTGCTGTATAAAAACGTTAATTTAAAAATATTAGTGAATTATAATGTATATTATTAAAATAACCACAACCACCATTGTTTGCTTTAAATACTTTTAACTAATTTTTTAAGTTTACAATATTCAGATTAATATCAAATTTATTTAATTATTTTGACTAAAATATTTTTTTTAAATAATTGTTAACAATAAGTACACGTTTTTCTTTCAATAATAAATCATATATTAATTTTTTTCAAAGTTATATAATCTTTATTATAGCAAAATTAAACTTTTTTTTACGTATTCATAACGCATTAATTTTTAATTTTTATAATTATCGATTGGTTTTTATGTGTTTTTTAATCTAATTTTAATTTGTGAGTATTTGGATAACTAGAAATATTTTTAATACTACTTTTGATTTTAATATAAATATAAGCTTAAATTTATTTGATAAACACTTCTAAAAATTTAAAAATATTGAAGTGAACATGAAAATATTCATAGTTTTTGGTGATTTAGCTTAAATATGTGTTATAGCAATTTGCTATTCTAATGTTAAACATATAAATATATTTAATTTTTTAATATTATAAAGTAAAATCACTGTATAACACAGGTATATTTAGTACAAATGGGCGGTCGGAAAAACGTGCCTTTTTTATTTTAGCGCAATAAGCTATACCTAAAACGAATTGATTTTTTTTTTGAGCCTAAATACTAAATGAACATTCAAAACTAAGATTTTACAGATATTAAAATTGTATTTTGCAGGTACGATATAAAGCTTAAAAGAAATATAACCTATTTTTATGTAGGTACTTTTAATATTTGTTTTTACAAATTGAAGTAATGTGAACGTATGTGCATTACGCTAAATGTTTGTATGACTTCAAACGTTTATTTTACTTTTTAATATTTTATACTAAATTGTTTTTTAAAGTTCCTTTTTTTATTCAATTTTACTATATTTATGTTTTTAAAACAATTTTTTTTAAATTTTAAAAACTTTTAACCGAATATCGTAAAGGTTTGTTAAACAATTTATTAAATAAAAACTTAAGTCAATATAACTAAGTCATAAATTATGTTTTACTATAGTATGTATAATGTTTGTTATAGGTACCTAGTTTAAATGATTAAACGTTTATTTTTAGTTATACGAAAAATAATTTTTAACTAGACGGCTTTTTATAGCGATGTATTACTGTATTAATAATATAAGTTATAAAAAAAAAATAATAAATATTTTAACACATAATTAATAATATTTTATGCAATCAAACTAAAAATTTGTCATATTGTATTAGCTTGTATACTTTTGTCATTTTACTATTTTTATATAAAAAATGAAATAATATTAATTTTGAATAAAATTATAATTTTAATGTGATTTTTATTTAAATATTATTAAGCGTAACATAGTAATTATTAATACATTTTTGGAGTTACGCAGGAAGATCATCATATAGTTACCTATTTATACAATGCTATTTAATTAAAGAATTTATTTTTCAGTAAAATGGTTTATGTAATGGTAATCAATTAATTACATAAATATCCAATATTAACGTATAAAAATATATAAATACTAAATTATACAATATCAGTTAGTGAATTATATCCATTTAAAAAAAAAAAATCTTTGACACGTTTTAGAATAAATTTTATGTTCTAATAAGTTTCTCAGAAAAAGTTATTACACTTTATATACACAATACCTGTAGCCTATAAATAAAATATATAATATTATTTTGAATAATAGTATCTAAGTATACGCAATGGTACAATGGAATGTAAAATATATATAGTTACTAGAAAAACAATGAAATATTAATAAATTTGTTATTAATGAGTTTCATTTCAAATAGTTTGAAAAGTAATAAAGCCAGTCAGAGTAAAAGTGTATAATTCAAAATTTATTTAAAAACAATATACAACAAAAATAACATTTCCATAAAATTAAAAATGTTTAATAAATAATATTAATCAGAACTGTCAAAGTATTTAATTATGGGCTTGAAGTTAGATCTTTAGAACAGCGGTTCTCAAACGGCGATACGCGTACCATTAGTGGTACGCGAAAGATTGCATGGTGGTACGCGGAAGGCCGCATGGTGGTAAGACGGAAAATTAAAAACAATTATTAGATTCTTAGCGTAGCAATGATTTTACAATGTCGTGTGTTATTTAATTCATATCTTAATTTATCTTAAACACTAATAAATTTAACTATGTAAAGTTTGTATTGTTATATTTTTAATCATCAGTGGTACGCGACTGATTGATAATATACTTAAGTGGTACGAGAAAAAAAAAGTTTGAGAACCACTGCTTTAGAACATAGTTAGATCATTATAATTGTAATCATATATATACATCTACAGTTAAAAATAAAAGCTATATCAATATTTTCTAATCCATCAATTAGGCTTCTAGGTTCAAGATGTCATTCGAAATCTATTGAACAAATAATTATAAAAAAAATAAAAATAAAAAAATAAACAACAAAATTATATAATTTTAACATATTTTATAGTTAAATATTATTAATAGATATAATAGAAAAATTAGATAAATACTTTTTTGTTGAAATGTAATTTAAAAAAAATCTTATAACATTAATAAATAATAATTAATCTTAATAGCATTTCAATTATTTGATAATATCAACATTTTTAGCAGAAAATTAATTTCAAAATAATTGATTAAATTTGTTATAGTATATTATTATAATTAAAAATACTCACTCCTAATAATACGTTACAAATTAATTTAATAATTAGATAAACCGATTTTTTTAAAAAAATAAATATTTTATACACCTAATTTATAATTAAATTAAATAATAATTTATTACAAGTGATTTTATAATATACCATCAGCTGTTCAGACTTTATTCATTTTGTACATATGCTTCGAATGTTTTATCAATTTTTAACTTATTGATATATTCTTGGTAACAAAGAATAATTAATTTATTACTACGAAGAAATATTTAATTTGTTCGTTAAATTAAGAACACATTTTAGATGTTTTAGGTATTTATTATTTTTAATGTTTTATCATTATTGAAATAACTAATTTAAAAGGCTTTAAATAAACATGCATATTATACATAAGATATATTTAGTTGTTCATGTTTAGTACATATTAAACTATTCAATTATTACATTATTTTATTATAGTCTTATTAAAATATCCTGTTTAATGCATAAATAAAGATACTGATAACTTATTTATAATACAGTTAAACTGATCAACTTATTGAAATGCAAATTTACTAAGGCTACATTGTCTATATTATAGACTTTATACTTTAACTTAAATTTGAAATTTATATCATCAATTTAATGGAACTATTAAATATTATAAATCCATTCATTTTGAGGATACTACAATAAAATACACATACTATGTCACGGATTTGAATTGGTAAACAAACTAACAAAGTAATGGTATTTCTTTTTTAGGGTAAATAAATCATAACTGTTATATCCATACTATACATAAGATTTTAAAATAAGTATTATTAAATATTTATTGATAGTTAATATAGCAATACAAAATAAGATATATTTGTTCACTGATATCTTATTTAATATTAAAAATAACTGGAATAATTTCCATAAGCCATACTTAAGAATATAATATACTGAATTTGTGATACTACAACCTTTTTTTTTTTATAAAAATCACATAAAATAACGTATATCTAATAAAATAGTATCATATAATTGAAACATTTTTAAATGAATACAAATCAAATATTTCTGACCTTCAAAAAATAAAATAATATTAATAATAACTGTATATAGTTGACAACAGTGGCATCTATATATCATTATAAAAATAATAGTTATGGAACTAAGTTGAGTGATCATTGCTCCTGAAATCCAATGATTAATATTTCGTAAATTATGGTTGATTTAAAAAACTTACATTTTAATCGACAATAGCTATCTTATGAAAATCTCTTATTTTGTTTTTAATTTTGTCAAATGATTTTAAGAATAAAAATAGTTTAACAAGAAATATAAAATATTTATAATATTTAGTCTAGTATTATTGTTATTTGTTCAGACACTTTCTACAGATTATAAACTGTAATACAGAAGATCAATATAAATTAACTTTATTTTTAAATAATCATAGTCTTCATATATTTTATACCTATTATCGTGTATCCTTATTTCTTAACCAGAGTCGGCGCGAGGGTAATGTAATTGATGCTTCTGTATAGGCCCTTACGGAAGCGGAGCTCACTCTAGAAAAACAAATCATTAGTGACTAAATATTATAACTTAGAAAATTAAACATTATTAATGATAATATTTTGTTTTTCAAACTACAGTTGAAATAATAATTTAATTATATCCTTGTGAATGTGTAGGTCTACCGGAGGGTTTATGGCTCTCGCCTACCTTCACGATGGACCGCATGTTAGCGATGTATGCTAGTCACGAGCCACGGAGGAACGGGTTAGTTCAAAATTCACCTTACCTTCTTAGGTCGTCTATGGACCACCAACACCGGGCCCTAGGGCCCATACCTTTTAGAGTTTAGACAGCATGAGCCGCTAGGATCCCTTCTTTCACCAAGTAAGGTGGTTTTTCCTACTATCTTGTGCTCTCAACCTTGAGGGACACCATATCCGCAGTGGTAAGCCGGTCCGGCGTATAGTGGGGTTACCCTCTCTCGTGGTACTGACTGGGTTTTAAGTTTACATCAGTATTTACAATACTATTTTAGTTCCCCAGACGACTAATGTTGGGCCTGATTCTAGAGAACAGTACTAATGTACTACATTTATGTTAATATTGATTATTGACATAATGACATGTTAAAATAATAAAATATAATAAATTATATAACATTTATAATACTATGTTTAATAGTATTATTTACCAAAAATAATTATGGGCATTTTTGTAGTATAAATTGCAGATTGATTAACCAAAGAGTATAAGTATACTATGTCGATAACATTATTTTGGGATCTTCGTATTACTTAATTGTGCTCTTCTAATTCTTCTAAAATATATTAAGTATTAATGTATACATTTGTTTTATTTATTTGAAGTAAAAGTAAAGATTAAACATTAAATATTAATAATTGTTGTGTATTATTTTATTTAAATTACTTTGCATGAAGTCCCGCAATTTGTGGCGCCAATCTTGTTCTTAACACACACATTTTAATAACTCAGAAACTATTAAAATGAATTTCAAAAGGACACAATTATTTAAATAATATAAACAATTTGAGTATTCAAAAATATAATAATAATAATGGTTAAGTTAAAATCAGAATTAGAATAAAATTGAGGTGATTCTACTCAGTACTATCGTGGATACTTAAAACTTTTTCTTATCGTCTAATATATTTTCTTACTACTTTTAATGAAATTTTCAAAAATATTTAGATAGATTTTAAGTTATTAATACTATAAATGACAAATTTATTTACTAATAATAATATAAGATATTTTTTTTTTTTTTGTAAAAAAATCATAATAAATGTTTTTTATGAATTTTACCTATAATATAGGTTCTATATAATATAAAATATTCTAGGCTTACTGACAGTCTTCGTTTAGAATCATTTTTTCGTAATAATGACATATCATTGAATTTATATTTAACACATCCATAGTTCACTAAAAACCTAATGTGTGGCAGAAGCAGAATGGTACCCACTTACCTATGTTTTTTAAATTGTGGTTATATTTGAAAATTGTTTAAATTTTATTACATTAATAAAATTGTGCATTCAATAATATATCATTTTTATACACATGCAATGATAATATAAATTGATAACAGGTCATCATACCGTTTATCTTGTTTTTTTTTTTTTTTTTTTTTTTTTTTTTTAAAAAAGAAAACTAATTTACATGTTCTAATATGTTTTGATGTTCTTTATAATTATTTTTTCATAATAACATGATTTTCCTTATTTTTAAGAGAATATAATATTAAATATAAAATTTTTTTTAGAGTACAAAAATGCAGACCTCAATGTTATACTCTTAATTAACAATTAATCGTTTAAACTTGAAAAAAATTAATATTATTTTGTTTTAAATGATTTTAACTTTTTAATATCAATACATATATAAATTAATCCGTATTTGCTACTTAAACAAACAATAATACATGAATACATTGAAATATTTTATCCTAAATGTATAATGAATAGTTAAATGAATTTTTCATGTAAGCAAAATTAGAAAGAGGTGCTGTGAATAAAATGTGGCATCTATATCATTTATCCAAAGACGGTTTGTGTTAAAACATAGGCATATGAATAAATAGCCTTATGAGTACAAGCTTACATACCTAATATATAACTTACGAGAATATATAAGTAAAATACAAAAGACTTAAATTTATTATTTACGGAGCGTTCATTAGGTACACGACATGAATTATATAGACACTTAACCTACAAATATGGATAAAAAATTCAAATATTATACCATTTTAGTTGTTCTAGATGGCCAAATTTTATATTTTGTGTCTGATTTTCAAATGTATGTTTTATAATAAAAAATTAGATAATTAAAATATTTTATTTTTAATATTTTGTAATATAGGTAATATGTAGATATATGATGAATATGTATAAATAATTTACTTATTAATTTGATTCACATCAAAGATAGTTACTATTACTTTTGAGATAGTGCTGAGAATAGTAAGTCCAGATTATTTTACAAAATATAATGAAAGTTACTGTTTAAATCATGTTCTCAACAATTTTTTATAGTTGAACACAAAGTAACGCCAAAAATTTAAACTTGGTTTACACTATCTAAAAGTATTTTTAATTTAATTTCAATAATAAATAACTAACTCTTTATTTAAAAGTTACAACAGTTCAATTTGGCTTCTTTAACTACTTTTGTTGCAAATAATGAGAAACTGCTTACTGCTGAGTAAAAGAACACGTATAGAAGAATTCATTTGTCGATTTTAGCACAGCAAAGCGGATTATTTTTTTCTATGCGCACTGGGTGGCACCTGTGAAAAATTGCTTGTTTAATAACTCATACTTGCGGTTCATTCGTTCACAAAATCGTATTACATTGACAGTTGTTTCATCAGGCATTACATCGACTTTCTTGATGATGGACAAACTCTATATTCAGCACTCGAATTGCCATTGGACATTTATAAAATTAACAGACAAAATTTGCAACATAAAAGTGCACTCTGGTCTCTGACATGGCTTAAGTTTTATGAAAATGCAAAATTATTACCTGGGATGAATGCACTATGGTCTACAAGCCCCGATTTGAAGTTCGTTCTCATTGAACAATGAAAGATCTCGAAGATACGTAATACCAAAGTTTTCAGTGACATTCTACAGCTACCGTTTGGACTGTTTGAGGATTTTAGATGGACATTGCCGGTCATTTCATGCGAAACAATCATACCTACGGTTAAATGGTCAACTGAAAAACGATATATTGGCACAGTCATTCTTCGAACAATTGCTTAACATTGGCAATGGACAAATTCTTTAAATGCTTTGGTTGAAAGCAAGTTCAAGATTTTCGCAATAATTACATTAATAATGTGTGGCTATGTGGATGAGCTATTTGAAATGTCGTGAAAATCGATCTACACTGTTTTTGATCCTAACAGAGCAGTTAACAGTTCTTGTTGATTTTTTGAATTCACCGGATTTATTGGGAATTCCTTTACATAACTTTTGATTATAAAATGGTTCATTAAACATTTTACCACGGAATCTAATCTTTGCACCTAAGTTATGCAATGATACGCGAATTGTCATGAAAATTATCACAGAAAATGTTCTTGAAACTACCATTTTGAACTTCAAGTTTTGGTATGAAGTTGTTCTCTTGTCACGAATTCTAATAATCGCTTTAAACTCGCCAATTTAATTCAGACACTTGCATTTTTCAATTCACTTAGTATTCGCAATTACTATTAATGAGTCACAAAGTCAAACAATATCAATTTGTTTATTAAATTTATAAAATTCGTACTCCTCACATGACCAGTTAGATGTTGCGTATTCTCGCGTACGCAAACTATCACGATTGTTTATTTATATACATCAGGGATTGACGAAAAACATTGTTCATAAATCACATTAGAATAAAAACAATACATTTATTTCTATACTTTAATTTTTTTAGTATTAATAAAATATGTCTGATAAGAAAATTATTTGAGTTTTTTCTTTGTTTATTTATTTTTTAATAAAAATAAAGATTATTCAAATTTGCATCATATGCAATAACAATAGGTAAGGTGTTAAATTTTTCTAAAATGACAAACACAGATACATTTTATACTAGCAACAAGGTTTTTGGGAACAGCTAGTATTAAATATACACTTGCAATAATAGTTAAGATGTACGTAAAATGTTGATTAACACAGCCATGTTTATTTTTAAATATTAATGAAAAATTAAAATATTTAAATACAAAAAACTGACAAAATCATACCTATAAATCATTGTAGATTATAATATTTTGCTAAAAACCTGATGAATTTTTAAAATATTTCATTGAAATTTTAACTGAAAATGAATAATAAACAAGTTGACACTCATATTTGAATATTTTACTGATTATATAATATTAACACTTGCAACGTTATATTAAAAATTAACAATTATAGCTATTATATATTACCTGTTTGTTTTATGTTTTAAAGTGATATTATTTTAATATAAAAGCAATGATAAATGAGAACATAGTCAAATTTTTCATAATCTTGTGAAATATACACTCTTAAACATAATTATTTTCTCTAAAAGTTTTCTGTTTTGATTTGTATTACACAAACATTATACCTACAGCATTCGCTATTATCGAATTTTGATTGAGAAAAAGTCAAATCTTCTCAAACGTTTTGCTGTTTCACAATGTGACAAATTATGATGCGATAGAATGATACGTAACAAACCACAAAAGAACAACATTATATTTTGAAATGGCATTCGATAGAATGTTTCATATTTTCTAGAGTTAAATTATACTTTATATTCTGACACTGTTTTCAACTTTTTTTTTTTATTTAAATTCTAGAACGATACTTTATTTATTTTGTTTTAACACAAAGTAGTTATTTGTTACTTAAATGTTGAAAAATTTTATTTTCATTTTATTTAGTTGATGATAATACGAGTAAAGTTACTATAATTCAATGTAAAATATAATATCAATTAGAATTTTAAGAATTATTTTTATCGAAGAAGATAATATATACTACAGCTCGTTTTATGCAATCTAAAGAAATTCTAAATAGATAATTTAAATTATACTTCAATCGAATAGGGTATATCTCATCTACCAGAATTTCAATAAACATTCAAAATTTGAAATGAAAAAAAATATTTCGTAACTATTATATTTGTATTAATTAATTAGAATTTGAAAATAATTATGCCTATATAATATATAAAATTAAATCAATTAGTAAAATGTTAATATAATTATAATATCACCAGTAAAAAAAAAAAAAAAAAACCAAAGTTATGATATAAATATTATAATATTATTACGATACAATACTCCAATTACGAATCAGTCCTAGTTTCTTGAAGTCACTATAATATAAACTAGTAAAAATTTAATTTAAAATATGTTTCTATAATACCAAAACATATCAACAATACATTTTTGAGTTCAATTAAAAATCATCATTAAAATTTAGGAAATTAAGTATATACAATACATTTATCACTTATCTTACTCATTTAATTATTTTCATTACCTAACGTTATATATTATATAATTACGTTATAATGTTATATTTACACATTTAGCAGAAATATAAAAATAATTTTATAAATGATACAAAAATATGATTTATAATCATACTATGATTTGTATTCAAGTCTATTCAAATATTATGTTTTATAGGATTGAAAATACATATAAATTATTATCAATTTGTGTTTGTGCAAAACAATAATAAATTATGATTAATGTATTTTTAATTTAAAAAAACTTTTAGAAACTTAAGGTTTATTATTAAGTCAAAATAAAACTAAAATTTAATAACTAGAAAGTTTATTTTTTTTCTAATTATTTTTGTTGTGATTTTGTAATTTTGTACGGCCAATAAAAAAACATTAATTTGAGAAAATTGCGTATAGAAAGTACCCAGCACAAAATAGCATAATAACCTTTTTACCCTGAAAAATAATTTTTCTTTACTGATAGATGTATGCAAAACTATATGAATATGTAACTTTTAATAATTTACTTACTTTCCAAATTAATAAAACTATAAACTATTAAGGAATAAAATAAAATATTTCTATTATTCCATGCTCTTGATTCTATGAGTAGGTGTTTGTGATAAAAAAAAAAAAAAACTCTGAAAAAAAAATGTAAAAAGCATTACCTACTAAACAGTATAATAATATGCAAAATTAAAATATATAAGAAACACCTTTATATATGGTAATTTTTGCATAATTTGTTAGACACCGACATTCTTGAACAAAGTAAAAAATTACCACCAAGCTGCGAACAACTAAATTTAATTGTCTATACATACATTGCAGTTTCAAACATTTAGAGTTGTTTAGAGTTGTTACACGATTATATAATCCAAAAATGATACTACTAAATTATAAAAAAAAATCATTGTCAAACAAAAACATTTCTCACTTTGATTTTAATCTAATAATACATTTTATAAAAAATAATCAGATTTTTAAGTATTGTCTTAAATATTTTATACATTAAATTTTTTAATGTTTTTTTCGTGTTTTTAATTTCTATACATATATTATTTTATTATATGTTTATAATTATAACTTCAGTTTTAATACTTAAGTTTCATCAGTTACTGTTTGAATAAATGTATATTTTTTTTACTTAGTAATATTTATTTTCATATAAATAATATTTAATTCTCTTATAAACTTTTCTAATTCATAATATATATTATACAGAATAATATTTATATCGTACACCAGAATTATATTATTAAAAACATAAAGGGTTTTTAAATTTATGAATGTTGATAATCATCGCTAGATGTAAAATAGTATATTCTTATACCCTTAAATAAAAATGTTTTGATACTCCTTAAATTTCCTAAAATATTATCTAATAGTTTCATCCAAATATGACCTCACTAAAATAGACAACAATCGAATAAAACGTAAAATATTTTCGTGAAACGTCGTTAAAAACGATCGTTAATACGATAATATTTTATAATAAAATAATATTACACTTAAAAACCAATATAATGTGCGTACCTCATAAAAGGTATTTTGCTTTAAAAATCATGATATTATGATTACGATGTGTTTCTGGCCATAAACGAAAGTAAACCGTCAAAAAAGCCATAATTTACTATTTAGACCAAAGCGTTCTCTCTTCATTTTATCTCAAGTGAACAAATTAGTTACATTCACATTATAATACCATAGCTCTCGAATAATGTATATTATATATATCACGTTTAAAATAACATATAGTCTCCAAATAAACTTGCTCCTATTTTTCATTTAATAACAAAAATTATTAAAACTCTGATATTTGGAATATTTATATAAAGTAATATACTTAAGGACTTTTTTTTAAATTTTTTTAATTGTTTTATTCTATTTAAGGAGTATTCAATAGTACCTAATACAAACTTTTTTTTCCAAACCCCCTTCCTTTTTTTATAGTAAATTATTGAGTAGATATTTTTTTTTTAAATATTGATGCACCCAATAAACTGAATATTTTTTAGTTATTTAAGTGCTTATATTAAGAATAAAAGTCTTTAAAAATAATTAATTTTCAAATCACTGCATAGCTCTTATATCTTCCAAAATTATTAACATATGCTTACATCCTTAGTACACAAAGTTAAATAACTTAAGAACTATTCATTCAAATTTTGAATTTGATACTTTAAAGTTTTCAAAAAAATTAACCATTAAATAATTTTCTGTTAATAGGGGGATTTCTTGTTAGAAAACAGCATTTTGCATCTGTATAGAACATCTTTTGATAGTACTTAGACGATCTCAAAAAATTTAAAAAATCAGATTTTGAAAATTGCAATGTTGTAGAGAGAGGGATGGCCATGCTTGACGATTCACTCTGTATATAGACTAAAGTGTTTTTTTTTTTTTTTTATCTAATTCTGGCAGTAGTTTTAGCGTATCCTAATCTATTGCGCTCGAGTAGTCACAAGGGTACAAAATATTATGCGTATAACATCTATTTATTATATTATATTATACTCGTAGTAATTCAGCAACATTGTTATTACGCTTAAAAATTTAAGCACAGTGCGACACAGAAACGGTGTCCGTTATATAGTTATTTATACGTAATAGTATATTATATTATATTAAATAGTATTTATCAACGTATTCCCTCAATGGTAATTATATTATCTAATATATTATCTACTAAAACAGTGAAAATATTTTACTGGGGTTGGATTTAATACTTGTCTACAGAGACTCAATCAAATAGTCTATTATTTAAATTTAAATCGTGTGCGAGTACGACGTTGAAACGTGTCACAATGGTGATCGACGATAACGACCGTGGTTCAAAGTTTATGATACAAATGCTCAAAGTTGTAGACATAATAATATAAACAAACCCTATTGTGTCGAACAAGAAATTAATGATCCGTTGTCGTTAATACAACGGCTTGGTGCACAAAATTAGTCGTAATATTATATGCAAACCCTGTGCCACTCCACACTACTCATCTAAATTTTAAATAATGATGTTTTATAACTAATTAACACCTTGTTAAGAATTCGATTTTTATACATTATTAAAACTATAAAAAATATAATGTTTTGAATAAAGAGATTAAAAACGTGTGTTTTTACAATATATATAAGATAAATAATTATAATAATTTATAACAATAAAAAATAAAAATAAATTTTTTTCTAACATCTCATTTTACAATAACTTTAAAAAATGGTAAAAATAATACTTTAAAAAATGTTTACATTTTTAGATATAATGAGTGTTTACTGTTAAAATAATAACCTTGTATAACGTAATACGCGTACTTTCAAGTCCCATTCCAGATTAAACTAGTTCTCTAGATTTCTTATCGAACATAAAAAAATAATGGAGGACATAAATTACAACTAAACGTTTTCCAAATTGTTCTTTTGGTTTTTTTCAGTAGACCTTTTTTGTTTATGAATAATACACGTGATTTTTTATGGATATCACATAATTGGTATGCAAATTCATATAGATGTTTAATATGCGTATAAAATGAATCGTAGCTTACACGTAGGTATAAAAAATAATTACAAGTTTAAATGTTACCATACATTTCAACATATATCAATAAAGACTAAAATTTAAAACACATCCTACTAATCCCTAAAAAAAGTGTCGATTACTTTTACAATTTCTCTGATCGGTACTTAAATATATTTTAATACCATTTTCTACCAAGAGATATAATTTGGTTTTCCTATCGGATAACCGGTTTCAATAATTTTTATCGATAAAGCATCGATTAAAAAAAAAAAAAACACGCTATTGAAAATATTACGCATGCAATACATGTCAACATGACAATTATTATTTGTATGCGCGCAAAAATAGTTAATTCTGTGCGTAAAAAATTACTAGGCATAACAATTTTATCGAGTTGGGCAAGTGCGATTGCGAACCCAAAACATGTCACAAATCGTCAACTGCGCGGATTCGGCCGTTTCTATTTTCCAGCTGTACTTTTTTCGTCGTGATATTATGACTTTCCGAATAATCGCACGGACAACGACGGCGGTAAATAACAATAACAACGCGTAATAATATATCGTTTCGTTTTTGTTTTTATTTGTTGCAGCGCATGCAGCCGAACCATCATGCTGTGCACGGACGTCTCGTCCGACAGGCCGAAGTATAACTACACGGCGATGGTGAACGTGCGCAACCTGAACCTGACGCAGGAATACCTGCAGTACCTGATCAACATCACGTCGTCGCTCGATGTGGACGAGGCGGTGCTGGCGTCGGAGCCCGGTTGCTACAACTGCGGCGGCGCCGTGAAGAGCTACTCGCTGCTGTTCCGGGCGGTGCACGGCTACGTCAGCCTGTTCCTGTGCGTGTTCGGCGCGCTGGCCAACGCGCTCAACATCGCGGTGCTGACGCGCAAGGACCTGGCCGGTTCGCCGATCAACCGGATACTGTGCGGCCTGGCCCTGGCCGACCTGGCCCTAATGGTCGAGTACACGCCGTTCACGTGCTACATGTACCTGACCACGGCCAAGAAGGAGGAGTTCTCGTACGTGGGAGCGGTGTACGTGCTGTTCCACACGTACGTGTCCCAGGTGCTGCACACCGCGTCCATAGCGCTCACGCTCGTCCTGGCCATGTGGAGATACGTGGTCGTCAAGTGAGTATACGGCGCGCGTGATGCGCAGACTGCACAGTGCGCGGGTCGTCCGCGTCGACGCGGCGCAGAGGACAACGCGACTCCGTGACCGTGTTCTGGGCCCGCTGCGTACGGATTCGTACAAATGACGTGCTACTGTAACGATAGAATAATACAATTTCCATATTTTTAAAACTGGGGGGGGGAGGAGCTGGCGTCACGTGCGCGTGATACGATGCGGGAGTGTGCGCGACGAACGCGTCTCTGGATACGGCGTGTGCTTGACGTCGACTTTTCGACATTTCGACGTTAGAAAACATTTTCGGTGGGTATGATAACAACGACAACGACAAAATCAACAGTGTTTCGTAAATCCAGATTAGACGGACCTGTGGCCAGGGCGGTGGTGGTCATACTATGTACCTATCAATATATAAATCATAAACGTACGGCGATTTCGAGTCATTTGAGATAGATTTTCGTTCAACGGTACACCGTGTAGGCGTGTATTATTATTACAAGCGTTATTATTATTACTAAACATGAAATACGTGTCGGAGTCAAAAATAGGATTTAAAACTTAACTCCCTCCGTCAATATGTGTATTCGTAGTTTTTATTGATAGATATAGGTATTTCGATATTTGTTCGTTTTTATTTCATAAGTTCGTGAAAGAAAGTTCTACAAGAAATTCTACGTTAAGTTGTTTGTTATTGTCACTATAGAAAATCGAACTGATTTACTCATATGTACGTCGTAATTTAGGTTTTGATAAAATAGTTATAAACGAAAGTTAAAATATTTGTAGCTATTTAGAAAGTCGCTATTACCATTTGTTGGTTTTTATTAATCGAATTTGAATTCAAGTAATGTAAAAAAAATAGTTTGTTGTCACATTTAAAAAACAATAATTAAAAAATTTGATTAAATATGCAATCATAAATATATATTATTAGAAAGCGAGTAAAAAGTTTGTGCAGTTGGGGAGGGGGATAAAAATGTAGAATAACACAAATATATTAAATGGCTGGGAGCACTGATAAACCTCGCTACCACCTGCATATCGACGTTATCAATACTAGGTTTATTATCATTCACTTTGTGGACAATATTTATAAGAGTGCTTATACCTAAATACTTTTGCACTTACTTCAAAACTACTAGCGTGTATCTTAGAATATAATACGAATGTATAAATAGGCCTTTACGATTACGAAATAACACTTTTTTGTAGGATTAATAATATTATTTGTGTAGATGAGTAATCCGTTATTTTTACCTGCCAAGAATGTAGTAAGTAGTCATTATAAAATTTACATAAATAATACCTTATTTTAACGCCTTGTACATAATTTTGTGTCATGATAATAAATAATTCACAAAAATACATTGATTTACTTATCGTGATATTTTTGTTTATTTTCATTATTTCACATAATATATTAGGTAGATGCCCATTCAATATTTTAATATAAGACACGAAAATTAATAGATGCGATATTATTTAACTGAGCATTAAGTATATCATGCAGATTGGTACAGGTATCCGACGTATTATCCCGTAATCATTTTGTATGAGCCATTATGAATTTATGAGAAACTTTTTAATTAAACACGTACAAGAAGCTAAATCAAATATTTGGATTCTAGTGTATTTAAAACAGAAAATAAAATGAAAACCCTTAATAAAAATAAAAATAAACCGTGATTTAATAATGATTTTGTCATAATAATATATATAAATCGTAATAAATAAGGATAGTATCTTAAAATAATCATAAACATAAATGTATTAAGTGCAAGTACTAGTATAAAGTGATTTTATTAATCGAGAAATATTTAATATTAAAATAAAATAAATAATATGATATTATACCTAAACTAAAAGTATTAAATATTTAAATTAATGGAACAATATTGACGTTAGAAATATTTTTATCATAATATTATTATTGTTGTTCATTTACATCGCGTTTCATTTTCAACTTTACTATAGTATTTATTAAATAATTAATATATTAAATATACAATATACATGTTATATTTTTACTGAGGATGATCATGTATAAAACCAAATAAATAATAATAGTAATCTTTATTACGCGCCTTAACTATATTCAAAGAAATATTTACATTTCAATTGTTTAATCTTGTAATCATGCCATATTTTTAGAATATAAATTTTTTCTTTTTTTATACATACATAATTTGATTTAATTTATTTAATTGAATCGAGAAATTCAATCAAATATTTAACTTAGGGGTGTTAAGATAGTATTAAATTTTGTATCAAGTCAATTACATTTATTCAGCAAATTCAGAGAATCAGCAACCGTTTTAACAAAATATTCTGAAATAAACATTACTGTTCATTATTTTGAAACAACATCCACATTAATCCCAACTCAAATTTTTAGTGTCTAATTGTAGAAAAGTTGAGTTAAGGCTAAATAAGAACCATATAAGAGATAAGACATAGTTTTAAAGGTAGCCGTTTTGAAAACATATCGAATTATTTGTAGATATCTATCTAAGAATAAAAATAAACAATAAACTATTATTATATGAATAAAAATTATACCATAGTACATTATGAGTTCCGTAACTACTTTTTTTTTTATACATAATGATAAGTCACTTGATTGCCCAAGTAATTGTCAATATATTATTATATTATTCGTAGGATCCTTATTGAATATATTATAATAAACTTATCAAGATTTTATTTACAATATAATATTAAAATAACCTGTAAATATTTTATATATTTTCATGAGTAAAATTTAGGAACCGATTGAAACCATATGTTTATAGGATTAAATGTGTCTGTTTTTGGTTGCTGGGTAATTTCAAGGTGGTTCACTAATGTAATTTGAATTGAAAAGATTACATTAGTTATTTAGTATTATGGTTACGTATAGTTGTGATATAGATACTTTTGAAAATTAACAAAAATCGTTTATAATATTTATTATTTATTTATGAAAAAAATAAAAATACGCTCTACATCTAAGATGAATGGATCCATTTTCTTTAAATTAATACAAAAATTAGTTGCCGACATTAACGATGAGTCACTTGATGGGGTGCTCGATATGCGCATGCAATCAAGTTCAAAATAAATGGTTGTTATCTTAGATCATACACTGATATATGGTTACTACCCAAGTAATTTGACGATAACTAAACGAAGAGTTACTTCACGCATGAACACGTAGTACCATACATCGAAAACTTCATCAAGTAAATCGTCGCTAATATCGGCAACAAAATAATGAGCTGTTGTTCTATTCATAGGAAATATTTTAAGCTCTATATTGTACCAGATTTAGAAATGCTATGTAGATATTTTGTAAACATTAAAAAATTTAATTTATAACCATGCATTGACACAAAACCAACATGACATTTACTGCACATATTTTATACATACAAAATCAGGAGAAATATTTTTGCATCGAATTTCTACGCACTTTTTTAATGTATATGAAATTGTTCGACGACAACGGTGTAAAACATGCTATAAGACAAATCTAATAAATTCTTAGAAACAAATACGAAATGCAATTAATATAAAACGATAGATAGACAGGCAACGTAGTTTAGATATGTAAAATATAATTAAATATAGTGTTATATGATATGTATAATGTTTATTTTTATGCAAATATATGAAATCAAAATTACATTTTCCATCTATAATATGAAAGAATTAATATAATATCTATAAACAAAAACAATTTAGAATTGAGCTATGAAAAGCATTTTTTAATTTTTTTTTTTTTTAGTTTTAAAATAAACTAAAAATGTTTATTAACAAATATAATATAGCGTAATACTTACATGCATTTAGTGTATCATTAAATTAAGTTTGATCTTACGTTCGTGATACGCTAAAATATATCAATAATCTAATTAACTGATAAAAGAGCAAATAATTTAGTTCTAATAAATGCTTGACGAGATTGAACTGACTATCATATTATTAACATCGAATATTCCATTTTAAATCGAAAAAATATTTTTATTCCCTGTTTCAGTTTCTTATTTTTATAATTCTACAATTATTTATCTTAAACAAAGCTAAACGAATATCATTTGTTGGCCATCATTTTTATTTTCTACCTTAAACATTTATTAATATTACATACATTTTTTACCATCATTCTAACAAAAAAAATATTTAGTAATTGAAACTGAATTGTCTATAACTTCACTAGAATGTATAAATTAAAGTTATATTTAAAACTTAAATACTAAATAAAGAATTTAATCGTTAGTATTGTAATATACACACAGACTTATTTTTATGAATAAAATGTGTTTCTATTTTTATGTTTAAACACAATTACTAATTGTTAGTTGCTGTTTAAGCACTTTTCATGTTTAAATTTCACGCTGCGTACCATCTTGATTAAACACCTAAGTGCTACAGCATTTTAATAGATTACATTTACGACAAGAAGATAAAACAAAATAAGAAATAATATTCTTTTTAAAATGCATTTATTTCATTTTATTTTTCGCCTTAATGTATCCAATCATCAGGTAACCTGCAACAAAATTAAAATAAGTACCTTAGTTAATGTAAGTGAAAAATACATATCAAGAGCTTTTATAGATATACACAAAAGATTAGAATAATTATAAAGTACCTAGCTACTACTTACCTATTTAAGTTATAACTTATAAATAATTGTATAACAATTGTATAAAAATCTACTAACAATAAAATACAAGATACAGTATTATCTAATTTTTTATTATTAATATCATCTCATACCATTGTTATAAACATAGAAATAAGGTTTATTTTTAACTTATTTACATCCTTATTTCACACAAAATATAGTATGAGTGTAAAGTGATCCTACATTATAGCCATTTTAATTTATACAAATTCGTGATTAATGTTTATTCGTATGTATAATATGTATAGTATTTTAGTTAATATTTAATGCGCAATAGTATTAAAGAAATAATTTATATGTTTTCACTTAGTGAAATCGATCTTTTCATGAAATGGATACTCAGATAATGAAATTTATTCAGGGTAAGATTAGGTTTTGGGACTGTGGATTTTAACGAAAATACACATTATGGATAACAATTTCATGAAATGGACAATAACTTTTATAGTACACTTAGCTTAATTATTATAACATATATAATTCAAGTTATTTAAATCATTATACTTTCGTATAATAAGTTATTTTTAAAACACGCGCACCCAATTGACTAACAAAAAGTTTTTACCATACAGAACACAAGACAAAAATCTAAGTCCAAATTCCTTTTAAATTATTCCACGTACTGAAAATCCTATATTACTCTCCACTTAATCAATAAAGTTATAAAGTGAGTTATTATAAATAAATTATTTATCAATTATATGATTAACGTAAAAAAACAAAATTATTAAATTACAATAGCTAATATAAAATGATCGAATCAAAAAAAAAATAAAAAATAATAGTAATATGATTTTAAACATACATTTTTATTTTTAATGGAGAAAAAAAAGTAATTTTTAAATGGGTTATTGCATCTAATTTAAACTTTAGAAGTTCTGAAAGTTGATAGGGTGTCTGTATTAAATAAATTTCTTAATACTTAATAATTGTTTGTGTTCATATTATAGTTAATGCAACTATATAAGTGGATACATTTCTACATAATAAAATTATTTATAACTTAAAGTTAATTAAATAAAATAAAATATTCCTAGTATAATATAATCCTTTATATCATCAATTTTATAAAAATAATGTGTTTTTGTTATGACGAGTTTCACTAACAGGAAATAAATTGTATGAAAAGATTTATTTCATTAAATAAATGTAATATTAAAAGAAAAACAATTAAAAATATAAATATAGTTATATTAAGTTCAACAAAAGAACTGATCGCTTGAAAACATAATAATATTTAAACACATTTCAAAGACTTCAGTATGTTATCTATACAAAATTTATAATACATGGATCTTAAATAGAGATACCTATATTATGGCTATACAATGAAAATTTATTGTATTACATTTATTTTGTTATTCCTTGTTCATTAATACTAAAAATAAATACTTTTTAAATACTTTTTACAGATAATAAACTTAGAGTATATATGTTTAGTGCTATAACTTATGAGAAAAGACGTCTTAAAATGTTCGTGTCATATTATATTTGTATTTAATAAGAAACAATAAAAAGTATCAATTGAACATCCAAGATTCTTCAAAGTATTGTTAAAAAAAAAATAATTAAACACGATTTCAAGAATATAATTCCAGATTTAAATCAACATGGAAAATTACAAAATGTTCAGTTGATATAATAATAAAAAGTTTATTAACAATGTAATACTTATCTAGTGAAGTATTTTATTTTACGTATTAAATGTAATCTCTCAAAACTTAGAAGATATCCCAAAACAATTAAATTTAAAAATAATAAAACTACTGTAGCAGTTATTTGTATAATAGTTATGTGCGAGTTATTTATATAAATATACATAAATATTTTATGTAATACATATTTATGATTACTTACTTGTGTATGATTTAAAGCAATTACCTAAAATTGTAGTACTTACTTTTTTATGTCTTTACGTTTGTTTGAACGGTTTGAAGTAAACGTGGAACCCATATTTACTCCTGATAAACTTTCTTCTTCTTCTTCTTCACAACTAGTAAAGGTGGAAGAAAGTTCAACAGAAACTGTTAATTTGTCTCCTTGTCTTTAACTTTTATTTAAATCGTTTAACGTATTTCTTGTTTTTTTCAATCTTGTTCTATTCCAACTATACATTCTTTCTTACCACTATCACGTTATACTAATGGAAGCTTTTTTTTATTAATAAAAAAAATACAAATTCATTAAACTATATATTTTTTTATTTATATATTATAGTATAATATACAATCTTGGTTTACAATAATTTATCTAATTTTAAAATACTTAAAAAGGTGATCAGTTGTTGTGCATTATATAGGAAGATCAGGTAAAAACTATTGGGAATCGTAACATATTGTTTCTAATATGTATGAAAATTTGATTAAAATGTGTTTCACGTGTTGTGGTATCTAATCTTAAATTATACAGATAAAAAGGGACTCTTCCCTTTTCATGAGCTGTTGGTAAACGTTAATGGGTAAGCCAATTCTCAAACTCCCTTTCATTTGTACTACCATATTTTTATTTTAATACTAAACCTTGGCAGTATTATATACATTTATATATATATATATAAAAAAAAAAATTCAATTTTCTTAACACAATAGAAACACTTATGCGTGTGTCGGAAAAACGTTTCCTCAACGCTCCCTTTGCCAAATTTAAAAAAATTGAATTCTCATTGACAAAATATTATATACTCATTTTTGTTATTAATTTTTACGCTTCAATGTGTATATCAGTAAAAATGTAAATTTCGAGTATGTTTAATAAAAGTTTTTTTTTATCTATTATTATCATAGATATGAAGTTTTTTTTAAGGAGTTCGCTAAGCAATCTGTTAACATAATTGTTTGATATCTAGGGTGAGCACCTATGTGATTTTATTTATTTAACATTCAGGTTAGATCAGAATTTTTATTTTCTTAAATTTTTATTTTATACAGATCATTTGAGTAGGTTATACCAATTACGTTTTCTAAACTTTATTTATAAAGTTCTTCATTTTTTATTTGTAACTGTTATATTCACAGTTTTCCCTCTTGTAATTTACGCTAGTTGAAATTATTTTATTTTTTTATTTTAGGTTGATGTTTGGTCACTCATGGTTAGCATTCTAACATATTTCCAAAAATAAAATATTTAACGATTTTTTACCCCTTTTTTCATTCTTTATAAAAAACTAAATTCTGTAAATAATATTTGTTAAATAAGTTTACAGGCAGTTATTTGGTTATATAGTCTGTTCAATTTAACATCCATGCGTTTTTATTTTGGCAAATTTTCATTATGTTTATATTTTAAAAAATATAAATTCTAAAAAATAAAACTACTTAAGTATATTTTTATTTATTGTTAATTTTTAAGTAGTAAAATATATTGAATAACAATATTCTCAATTTTTCAAATACTTACGAGAACTATTTTAGTATTTTCTAAGTTAAATGATTTTCTAAATTATCATAAACAGTAAAACTTTTCCTTAAAATATTAAATAATGGAATAAACTGAATAATGACTAAAAATACGATGATAGACAACACAATTTACAATCATGATGTGAGTTGTAATATTATTATGAAAGGCTTATATAATTCTGTATAATCTATTATAAATGTATAATGTATAAGCATAATATAAGTTACATCTGTTGTCAGTTAACTAATTAATTTACTATTGATTGTTATATTTAACTTTTTCGATTTTTATTTTTATTGTTTTGAAAATTTAAAGTGTATATTAAACGTTTAGAAATATGTATTACTTATTTTTTACCACAATAACTAACAACCACTTTTCCTAACATATATGAGTGTACTGACATAGTATTCAGTATTTACTGAATTTTCGGAAAAAGTTTCTTTTGAAAGAAAAATTAAGAAATTCGAAAATTAACAAAACCACTACCTATAATACATTTTACATGAAATCCAAATGGCTTTTATGGTTAGTTTATATTAAACTTTTCAAACATACGAATATAAAATAAATCTGAAGAAATTGAATTTACAAATCAATTTATTGAAACATCTAAATATACTATTTTGTTTAAGAATATATAGTGAAAAAACATGAAAGTATAAAATAAATATTGTAACATAAAAACTAATAGTATAAAGTAGTATAAATATCTTAAAAATGTCATTGTATGTGGCATAAAATGAAAACATAAAGAATATAAGTTATAGTGGACTGTATCCAGTTTCTAGAGTTAATATTTTCTTTTTTAAATAATGTATAAAATCGATTTGGGAAAAATTATTATTTTGCATGTCGATATCTAATAATGTCGTCAAAATTTGAAATTCAATCGCTCATGAAAAATGTATGTAGCTTAATACTAAACTATGTTTTTTTTTTTTTTTTTGTTAATTTCAGTAGCTAATAAAAACTTATAAAGAATTTCGTCCCTACAACTATTTAACATTTAAAATGTGGAAATTTTTGAATTTCATGAAGTTTTAACGACAGAATATTTTAAAAAATTACTAATTTTAAGAAACTATATATTTTTGATATTTTTTTTTATTAGGGTGTGAAAAACTTATTTAAAATCTTGTATTACATTTTAAACTTTTTTATTTAAAAACAAAACTTTTGTGATACATAATTTGAAAACAAATCGAAAAATTCTAATATCTATAAATATCTCAAAAAGAATGAAAATATTTATAAAACTATTGAACTATAGTAAAATGTTTATTAAATAATTATAATATGAATATTTAGAAAAAAAAATTCAAGTCTCTTTGGTAATTTATTTTTAATAAAAAAAAAAGAAATGATTGATTGAAAATTTGTTTTGTTTACAAATTTTTAGTTTTTTCTTGATTATATTTTAAACTACTAGGAGTATTTTAATTTTTTATATGATCAATACTCTTGCAATTATATGTACTGTATAGCATGTTGTGATATCAGCAAGAATTTTTATTATTACACCTTCAACAAATAAATTATTGAATTTACTATGATAATAATTGAATTGGTAGACTTTATATTCCATTACTCTATAGTGATTACTGATTAGTGATTAGTGATGCAGTTAATCCTCCAATATAAATACTTTCCCATCAAATATTATACCATGAAATCAAGTGTCGGATTATTTTAATTACAACAGTAGTGAAATAATAATAACAGAACAACACACAACTAGTAAAATTTCTAAACTTTGTGTTATACGAGTATGTAATGTAATATAAACATAAAAGAGATAAATAATACGCCGATTAATTAAATTTGACCCCTGATCGTAAAACGGTTACTGGGAAATAGCATATTTAATTAAAATACAACTACACAAGTTGTATAATGTATGTTTATAATATATTATGTTCGAACAAGATTTTTTTTAAGTGCGTCTTAAAAAGCTAATAACAATACGATCCAAACGACATATTATATTATATGTTGGGAATGAAAGTGAATGGGTTGTATTACATCAGTGCGCAGCAGACTATACGTCATGTATCCATGTGTTTTCAATACTTATTATTTTATACACATTTTATTTTGATTATATTTATTTTCTTAATCAATCAATAAATCCTACGCTTTTACCAATAGTTTTTCGGCTAACTATGAGCATGTTTCACTCTTTTTTCTGGGCCATACGTCACCATTCACCACCACCAGCTGATAAATTATGTATGTCGTATCCACTTAATACAATCGTTCTTTACATTAAGTAGTTGTTCACATCATGAAAATGATCCATTTCGTTTCGCATGAAAATTTATTATTTACCATATGAATAATATCTTATGAAATGGGTAGATATAATTTTTAGTACCGTGGAAGCTTTTTCTCAGTATATATTGTCCATATCTAGTAAATCTATACCCATCTTTGTTGGAAACTATCAAATATGTCTATCATTATTTATTTTCAATAATATTATAGATATTAAATTATAAATTTGTAAATTAAATATTGGTTTATTAGTATTGCATAGTTTCCCAATACTTAAATATACCAGTATAGCAGGTCTTGGAATAAAATAAATATTTTTTTTTTATTATTATATTATATAGTACCTTTACATTTCTTATCCGGACTATTTTTTCTACAGAAAACTTTAATCATTACATAAAAACATAAAAGTTTATGAAACTTTATTTGTAGATAATTTTCCTTGAGTATTTATCTATGGCGAAATAGGCAATTATCCAACAATAAGCTCGGATACGCAGACAGCGTGATGCTGTAATTTATTGAAAAAATATTTTAAGCCCACCAACTAATATAAATAAAATTAATAAGTACATGATTATCTTACTTATAGATTTAATTAGATAGTGATATTTTTCAAAGTACGTACACAAGCCAAAATAGTGAATACACCTTGTGATAATATCTCTTGTACACTGTGTTAATAAAATAGTATATTTATTTGTTGAAGATTATAGAATAAACTCGATTTAAAGACTTTCCGATAAGTTTGAAAGTTGCATATCTACGGGAAATTAATTCGAGCAATATCAAAGTTTTGCCTTCGTTCTTTAAAGACTATTATTCGAAAATATTTAGATACTGTTTATATTCGTTACAACTATAATATAATTCCGATAACTTGTAACTCTTTTATATTTATTTTTAAGCTTTGAATAAGAAAAAGATTTAATTTTTCCATCAATATTTTATCATAAAACTTATATACTTTAACACTGTCCACAGACAAAAATGTTATTAAATAAGCACGGGTTCAAATACCATAATTTATCAATATTATATTAATTAATAGTTTTTTAGTCCATTTGTTTTCAATTATTTTAATATTGAAAAAGATGAATTGATTAAACTATTTCATACTAATGAATTTTAATTTGAATCAGCCAAACGCAGATATATTATTATTACAATAATTTTTTTTTTTTTTTAATACCTATTTCATAACCACAGAATTATTGATATTTTTCGTGTAATTACTGTCAGACATAATAAATTAGTTTATTAAATTAATTTAAAAAAATTATTTTTATTTAACAAAATAACTCAAAAATTAGAACTTACCTATATTATTTAAAAATAGCCTTTTAAATAGGTACCATTGAGTCGTTGGAGCTTTTACATTTTATTAAAATACGTACACTTAATAATATGATAAATAATAATATATTATACTATGTCAAAAACAATCAGAATAACTACAGTTTATACGAAACAGCAATTCAATATAATTGAAATAGTAGGTATTTGTTTTTTAATTAAATTTACAATTTACATTTAATATTTATTACTATATATGTTTTTTTATTTTTTTTTTTATTTGGGTTTGATATTGTGTTTTGGAACAAAATATATTGTTAAACCTTCAATAAAGCTGTGTTATTTTATCTAGTTGAAAGGTCAAAGTAGAAAATTCTTTGACTTTCCTTAATAATTTAGAAAAACAAACAAAATCCATCAGAGAAAATCGTAGTGAAAATTGTTTATTACATTGATGTTTTGTTGTGATTTATAAAGAAATAACTGAATACTATTTGAACTAAATATTTATATTAATATTTTCTAGACATGATATAATTTTCAAAATATTTTTGATCTTTTTAAACTATTTATAAAAATTTGAAATGTTTGACTTTTTAGTTTTTTTTGAGTTATGTTTGTATTTTTTTCTGTTAAATAGCTTAGATGTTTAATATGTACTAGGTTCTTTATAAATTAGTCATAAGTCGTTCTCATAACAATTAAAACGTTTTAGTAAAATATTATATTGGTATGAACTTATTCACACTATTTTTCGATACATCGTTATTGACTCGTACTATCTTAGATATAAATAATTATGCTCAATGCTTTTTATTAAAAAAAAATTATTAGTTAAACCTACTAAATAAAATAAATACTAATTATTAAATATAATATAAGATAGACTATTCCTAGAATTAATAGATTCTGATCCATCCATCTTCCTTACGCAGAATTATATCATTTAATTCAATTTTAATTCACCCCTTACAGTATCAGTTAATTACTCTAATTATACACATTATACACAGTAAAAACGAGTCATTAGGTTTTTTTTGTGTACACACAAAAACAAAGAAATACTTTGTTATTATTGTAACGTTTGAACCATCAGTCACCATTCGTCGATTCTTTAATAAGTCAATCTCCTGAGAAAAATTATTATTATTATTGTATGTCGATCGTCATAAAAAAATCATCCCGCCTCTGATGTAATAACATATTATTATTGTATTTTTATACATTTGAAAAAAGCCAACGTAGATGTAGCACAACTACGTGGGAGAAGTTATATAATATGCCCCACGGCGTGGTGCAAAAGATAATTCTATAAACTTAATTTTCAGAAAATTAATTATTTTTCAATATTTTATTCTGTCATTGGTATAACAGAAAATCAATTGTAAAGTATTATACATAAATATCTATTAAGCATATAAATTAACATAGTATTTAACATTATTAGATTTTTTGTTATTTTTTTCGTTTAATCATACAAGATTTTAAGTACAAAGCTTAAGCTAACTTTTTTAATGTATTTTAAAATATCCTTTTGTTTACAATTAAAATCAAATTGCTTAAAACTTCATCAATATTTAATATTAATAATAATAAAACGTACTATTTCAATAAAATTTCGTTTCTAATATAATAGAATATTAAATAAAAATGAACAATTCAATACCTACATTATGCAACTATAAAAGTATATATTCTTAACTACCTCAATATTAAATTTACGGTATTCGTATTAAAGATAATGTAAATCAAAAAATATTTCCATTTATATTACACCTTTTTCGTTTGCATATAATAATAATGTTATATGTATAATATACTGTACAGTAAAAATAATAAATCTATCGTATTTTTTTATTTTTCGAAGAACACTAGTGTACATAATTTATTACCTCAAGTAGACTTTAAAAGCTGAATTGATTTTAAAAATATGAGTGAGAATTTTTATTATTGGTTTTTAAATAAATATTGCTAATACACATTATGTGTACTACACAGTTCACAATTTAAATAATATATAAAGTATAGTATGACAAAAACGATTTATTTTCTATAAATTTCAAATGTCACACGTAGAAAATAATATGTTATATTTTATAATATAAAAAAATAGTATACCTTAAGTATTATAAAAATTAAAAATTATGTATCTGGAGCGTCCAAAACTTAGACCACAGTTTATATTTTATTATTTTAAATGTATGATAAGTGGCCCACAAAAAATGTACATTTATAAAAGTTGCACTTAGTAACTAGGCCACTACTTAACTGTTTTTATGAATTTTCTTGTAGTTTTTACTGTGAGATATATGTATTGTCACTTACTATAAATACATAAAATGTAAGTCTTGTTTTTAAATCTACAAAAAATTAGTAACTGGTCAATAGGTGATTTTATGGATAATCTACCATACAACGATAAATCAACAAGATATTTTGCATTTTATATTTTCAGCAATCATGTTAGTAACGGTTCAAAGTTTCTCCTACACATTTGGACCTTATACCTATATATATATATTACCAAGAAAAGCTGCGTAAAGCTTACAACAAATCTCCTATTTTATAATTTCTCCATACCATTGCCAAATATATAATACACAATCATCACTGCAATAAAATAATCTTTATTTTATCGAAATAAAACATCTATTAATGTCACCTGTCACCAAATTTCTTTATAAAACGATATTTTATGACCATTAATGTATCTACAGTACTCCTAATATTACTACCATACGAATCATTTTCACGTCATACCAAAATAAGAAGTTAAAACAGACACAGTAATGTACATTTTTAGTTTAATGTCCATTGCATAATTTACGACGAATTGTAAATCATTCTCATAAAGAATAGAAAGAACTTTTTTTAAAACAAAACTATATTTCGGACATATATGTAGTTGAAACCATTAATAATTTATAATGCGCACACTTTGTTCATATAAATCATCGTTCCAATCTAAAGAGGTAAAAAACATTTTCTGTTTAAAATTTTTGAATGGTACTTCCTATACGTCCTACGAAGAGACTATAAGTTTCATGACAAAGTAAAATTCCTAAATAACGTCACGAACTGCAAAAAATACAGCAAGCCTGCGTTGAACAAAATAGCTTCCAGTTATTCGATTAAACCATATAATAATTGAAAATTATTTTTAAAATCTTATAAACGTTATTTTTTATTTTGTAATGAACACCAATTATTACGCCCACAAAATATTTAAATATTTATATCTTGATGTTATGAAAGTACGAGTCAAAAAATCTTATTTTGTAAGTTCGTGTAAATTCGAGATCGAATTCGAAAGTATATGTAATTAAATAGTCAACTATCATAAATTATAATAACCATACTTTATCGTACTTTTACACACATTGTTACATTTAATCAAAAAATTGGTTTAATAATAAAAATATTTTAATATTTCAGAATTGTCTTTAGTATAGTAGAACCTTTATCATCTAAATTGGGACTACTCCTAATTTGGATAAGTAAAAGTTTGAATAACAGAATTTTTTTTATTTTAACACATTTATTATTATATTAAATTTGTTGCAGTTTTTACAATTATATATTACTTTATAATAAAAATAAAATAATAATTATACATTGGTACATGCACAAATTTAAGATTAATTTTTTTTTTTAAATATACGTATTTATTTTTTTATGGTGAATTTCTGATACACGCTTTTTTACAGCTAAATCTCGCAAATATACGAGTAAAAGTAATTGTGCTGAACAACATTCAGCATGCCTTTCATATCAGTCAAGAGCAATTCCAATCGAATACGAGTGCGTATTATTGTTTTCATCACTATCACTATCGTCAATTACTTCGTCCTCACTTTGAAATTTAATTAAAAAAATAATTTTATCATCATCTAGTACTTGATATCCAGGACTATTAACGTCGTTTGTTAATCAATCAGTAGTTTCGTCATAATAATAACTCTCAACCATTAAATCCTGGAATATCATTAAATAAATCAATAAAATTTTCGATATAATTTTAACCAGTTTCTATTTAGGATGACACAATTCACAATCTTGTCCATGCGTTTCGTAGATTTTTCTAGGTCAAATAGCCCCAGACATCTATTGTCATCTAGTAAAAAATGCTTTAAATTCGTTTATTTTGGAAATATACATATAGCTCACAACCGAAACGTGTTTCTACTCGGAGAATAACCAAACGTATGAATTTAAATGATGTAGTTTTGGTATTTAATAAATCAAGATTTTCTATGAGATTTGAAGTTTTTTGTAGTCGTATGCTATAAAAATAATAACATATCTTTATATCTTCTTTAAAGATGCGTCAGAACACTTTTTCAAAGTTTAAGTAGTATTTGACGAAATATTCTACAAAATTTAGTTTTTACAACAAGTTTGTTCAATAATATATGTTGAGGATATTAGTATTTTTTAAAAACACTTCGACCGTTCTCTAGAACATTTTCTAATAAATGTTAACAACTTTACAGAATTTAAATTGCACTACTCCAAGTCCAACAGTTTCTTATAGCCAAGACATGTTTCTACTCAGAAAGTAACAGGTTTTATGTTATTATTTTGACTTACAATATTTGTGTTTGATAGATCAAGATTATATTTACGATTCTAAATTTGTGTTTATAGTCAAATGCTTTAAAAACAATAACATATCTTAATATCTTCTCTAGAAAATTTTACAGACATTTTTAAAGTTTAAGTACCATTCGACAATGTATTAGTAATCTTAAAATTTCCGTTTTTACAACAAGTTTACTCAATCATATATAATAAAAAAAATAAATATTTTTAAAAAACTATTCGATCGTCCTTTAGAGCATGTTCTAATGAATGTTAGCAATTTTACAAAGTTTAAATCGCACCACAGGCTATAATGTCTTTGATATATTCTCTTGAACTTTTCAATTATTACTTGTTCTTTTATCTATGGGCTGTATCAAAGACGTTACATTTTGTGAAAAATACATAAATTAACAATTTTTATCAACTAAACTTAATATTTATTTATAAAAAAACTATAAATAAAATAAATTATATAATCGGTACACCGATTAAGCGTGTATGTATGTAATATTCAAAAGTCATGTACGCGTATTAACGTTTGGATAACAAATTGTTCGATTAAATCAATTGATATGCAATTACTTTTAGGCACTAGAGGGTTTGTAACGGAGGTTCGGATAATAGAAGTTTTATTTTAATACAAATTTTATTTTTTAATTACCTATTTTTATATTCAAAATATCAGCAATAAATTTCATTTTGAGCTTGATATATGTGTAATGTAATATATACTTAATTATAAAAAATTAAATAATTAATGTAATTAAATCAATACAAATTATAACTTTTCCGTTAACCGTTTTATTTTAACTAATTATATAGTAAAATATAACTATTTATTGTAGGTACCTACCTATAGTTTAAAGATAATTTGATAAAACTAAAATACTAAATAAATTAAGAAACTATGTTTTAAACTTAAAAATGGTTATGTATTATATAAGTTGTAATATGAAATTACGTATTATAATTCTAAATAAAATATTTATACTGAATGTTTAGAATTCAATGGCAAACTCTTACACTGAATCGTAAACTTACTTAATTACTTTACTTATGAAATAACTAAGGGACGACCAAACTATTCTATGCAATTTCGCACTATACTAGAATTGAATGCATATTTCAAGAATAAATTCTATAAATGTTCTACTTAATTTTATTCATAAGCGGAATATTAATCCAACAACTACATTATGCTTATATATTATTCAAAAACGTGCCATTTTATAAATAATGTACAAAAATACTATTAAATGTTTTTTTTTTTTTTTTTACTTTAAAACACTGTAGAGTATAGAAGTGTTATAATTAATATAACACTAATATCGGGATAAAATTAAAGAAATGGAAAACTTGTGAAAACTTTTTTATATCAAAAAAAGTATGTTTAAATATATACTCGTATGATTATAACTTTTAGTTATATATAGAACGTGTAAAGTAGATTACCTAACCGTACGTACCATTGTACCAACGTACTATATAAGTATAAATTAGTTTCTATACAGTTACAAGTAAATTATATTACTATACAGATTATTACGAGCTCCTATAAATCTTAATCAACAAGACTTTGATTTAATTAAAATTATTAAATCAAAAATTATCAAATACACTAAAATTATAAGCCACCATAATACCATTATATTAAAATTGATCAATGTACCTATATCCTATGGACCTTGGCGTTTGTTTATGCTAGATATGAGCATAAACTAAAGTTTGTGGGTTATGGATATCATAGTAGTCGGCTTATCGTAATAGAAAGCTATGAATATACAACATTGAAAATCTGTCGTCTTGGTGAAAATTTAGGTTTCTCATAATTAAAATAATATGGTAGTGTTATCCCATTGTCAAATCTTGTAGCAAATGGCCAATACGATACTAATCGCATAAATATGCCCCAAAACTTGTAGACTCAAGATTCAACAATTATAATTTATTAATGTAATTACATTTTTAATGCCAAATTTTAGAAAGATTTTAAATTTAAATGTGGAATAATATAAGATTTAATCCAATTTTAGGTTTGAGAACACAGAAATATAAATATCGCAAATGTTTAACCGAGCAAAGACCTTTAGGTACCACATACAATAATATTCAGTTAATTTTAGTAAATTTCAAAAAATATTTTAAAACCTAAATGCTTGAATATCTTGAAAATGACATACCTAGGATAATATTTTAATGATGCGCATATTACGTATGTGTTTATAAATAGTAGTATTTTTCTACAGTAAATTTCTTTTTTATTATTTTAAAATATTTACCTATTTTATTATTACTAGCTACAAAAATTAGTCACGAGATTACGATTTAGTATAATAATAAAATAAAATTAACAATGTAAATGCGTTTTTGTCTGCTTTATTCTGACATTAAATTATGATATAATCTTATCCGTTTTAATTTATTTCCATTTATTGAGAAATTAAGTATACCTAATTATATTTGAAATACTTTTGAATATAATAAAATAATATACGGTAGTATTATAAAAAATAAAATAAATAATAACATTTAATATTCGCAAAAATAATATTTTTATATTAATTAATAATTAAAATTCTAAATAGCGAATTATGTTTTAGTTTTGTTTTGTTTTTTAATAAACAATAGGCCAAAAACTTTTAAAAATAATATTTTTAATAAAATATACTTTCAAATTCTTAAAACTTTTTAAACATTTAATTAAATTGCATCAAATCCATAACTACGGCCATTGTCACTTTAAATCATTATACTCGTAATACGCTAAATTACTTCAAATTTGCTTATAAATGACAATAATTAATATTGGCTTAATATTCAAAAACATTATAAAAATAAATATATAGATATCTGGTATTTGGGTTCATAAATCATAACTTTCAATAGATTATTTTTGAAAAAAGTTTCTATAAATCATATTATCATAATAATTATATAATACTATGTAAAACATGTCATTTTTATTACTATTCGCACGTTATGTGTCTTTACATTTTTCCTCGGGACATGAATATAATATAAATTAATAACATTAATCAACAAAGAATTTGCATAATTTTATAACTACAAAATTCATAATATTAATGAACTTAACTGGGCTTAAATTGTTATTTTTATTTTCCAGACAATTATTAATAAATCTTTTCTGGTCATAAATCTCAATGATAATAAACGTATTGTATTTTTCATTGTGGTTGTTTTTAATGTGTTAATGCATAAATAAAATAGGTATTTTAAAGTACGATGCAAAAATAAAAATAATTAAAACATTGATATATCGTTTACAGATTACCCAACTCTATGCACACTATATGCTCCGACCGGCGATGTACTATTGCTATCAAGTTATCGTACATATTGCCGTTCATTATTTGCAGTCCAACGTTTCTAGTGTTCGAAATACTGGAAACGAGAATCGTCGAAAACGGCACTGTAGCTACGTTATATCATTTGGGCTTGAGTACAATAGCAAGAGTTAATCATGAATTATTGTACATGATACATCTGTGGACATATGCTGTGATCATCAAACTATTGCCTTGCCTAATACTAACCGTCGTTACCATATCTCTGGTAAGAGTAACTTGCCATAATATAATATGATTTCAATTATGAATGTGCAATTATCACTTTATAAAAATAAAAATATATGTATTTTAACTATTTTTCATTGGTAAGTGCATAACTTAAAAACCAGTTGGGTTAGTTGTATTTGAATTTTAGTAATATTCTGAAAAAACATTTTTTCGAAAAACCAATTTTGAAAAGTTATTTGTGAAAATTAAAAATTTAGAAAAAACTGAAAGTGCTTTTTTCGATAGGATATTTTTAAGATCTAGGGATTATATGTGTGTATTTGCTGAAAATTAGCATACAAATTAAGAAATAAAGCCACTCTCAAAACAACGTTTGCCTGGTCAACGAGACGTAATTAATAACAATCATAATCTCTTTAATTCAAAATTATAAAACTGGTATACATGAATATTATATCATTAGATAAACATAGGTACTTTGATTAATAATTGTTTAATCTTCCTAGTATAAACTTTAAATGAAAATTAACAAAAAATATTTGAATATAACATTTTTGTAGACCACCCAGACTGTATTAATTATTTACCACCGTATAAATAATATTTTTACAGCCTTTTTCAACTTTCATAATAATTATTCATGCATTTTTTTTTTTTTTTTTATAGACAACCGTTTAAGATGTGCAATTCGCCTGTTGCGAATAGCAATAGATAAGGTTTTTCATTACGTGAACCAATTACTTCCTCATATAAATCTCAGGATTCTCAGTTGTACATTTTGAATTTTTTGTATAATATCTGTTACCTGTGATTTCTGTTCTAAAATGTTAACGAATTATTCGATATCCCAAATAATATATCGTGTACAAAATGTAGTGGAAATTGGTCAATATGTATAAATTTACATTCAAATATGCGTTATTTAGGTATAACCCGACTAATAATATTTATATTTAATTATCGCTAGTTATTATAACCTATCCATTATCCATTTATTGTTTCCATTTTACTTTATATGAGATATTCTCAATAGTTTTATGGTCATTGTTGATGGAATACTTTTCTAAATATATAAACTTTATAACCATACAATATTCATCTAATATTTAAAAAGTTTTACTTTATATTATATTTATATAAAATTGTTTTATAAATGACAAAATATAATACAATACAGAAAATTATACTCAATCATAATAACTAATTTACTCTCTGTAACCAATGCATATAAAAAAAAAAGAAAAATATTAAATTTTTGTGAGCCAAAACAAAATTTATTTATGAACCACTCTATAAAATAAATAGTGAAACCAAACTAAAAGCTATTCGTGAGTCAAATGGAGTCTATTGGTATAGCTTTTATTGAAAGTAGTCCAGTAGTTATTGAGTCTATAAATGGCAAAGAAAAGAAGAAAGAAAAAATATTGGTTTTTATTAAAATAGATTCAAAATCATAATTATACCATTTATATTTACTTAAAGTTCAAATTTTAAACCATTGTAAACATTCTGTTTTAACAGAATCTTAAAATTACTTCTCTCAAATTAAGAATTAATTTATTTTTATTAACCATATGTAGGTACGTACAAACCATATTTTTTGACAATTATTTTATAACGTTGTCTGAAATTTACATTTTATATACATAAAGAAACCTAAAAAAATATGGTAATACCTACAATCGAAATTATCAATCGTGTAATTTTAAATTCTAGATAAACGCGTTAAGTGAAGCATCTGAAAGGAAAGCTAAACGACTTCCGACCCAGCAACAAATGGCTCGTATAAGGAATATGAAACTCAAAAAAAGGATGGACCGAACAAGCCGTATAATGATTGCAGTATTGTTATTATTTCTTGCAACAGAATTCCCGCAAGGAATACTGGGTCTATTAAGCGGCATACTAGGAAGGGGTTTTTTTCGAACTTGTTACAATTTATTCGGAGAGCTTATGGATATGTTGGCTCTCTTGAATGCATCGTTAAACTTTGTATTTTATTGCTGCATGAGCAAACAGTTCCGTGTAGCGTTTGGACAATTATTCAAAACTCAGCCAAGCATTATGTTTAAGCCTAGCAATATTTTGGAAACATTCGTATAGGGTTTGGAAGAAGGTTAGGAAAGACGGATTGAAACCGTGAAAATTAACCGAATACGGTCAATATGTCCGCTATTTAATCCTGATGGAAATTACGGGTAAGTTAATTTATTTTATAGTTATTAAATATGTATAAACATAAGCGTTAAACCAAATTATAATCAACAGCCAAGTCAATAGCTTTTATGATATAAACTTAAGTTGCTCAATAGTAATACATAGTACCTATATTACATAAATTATCTCAAATATGATAAGATGTCATATTTTTATCATAATTATTAATTAAATTAGTTTTCTTAATTTTTACACTAAATATAATTTTCATAATATTATATTAGGGAGAGTTTTTATAGATAAATACATTGTTGACTCGCAAAATTTAGACTGCATTTATGAACCTATAATATTTAACTATTAAAAATATTTGTTACCCAAAAGATATTTTTCAGTAAACACTAAAATATACTTCTGTATATAAAGTAAAATTGATGGTATGATAACTGCTCGATTTTAAATCATATTAATTTAAATAATATCTATTTAACAAAATCTACACATCACCCATCCATTTTATTATTATTTTTTTATAATATTCATTAAATGAATACGAAAAATGTTTTCAAAATAAAGATTTTTTTTATAATTAGGTATACATTTTTAATATTTTTTATTATATTAATATTTATAAAATATATATATATATATTGGTTTATAATATCATACATATAAAACGCATAAAGCTATATTATATATACTAGTTAAAAAAAAAAAAAAAAGATTTTAAAATACATGATGCTATAAATTTCTATGTAAATATTAAAAAAAAATGTATCAAAACAATATTTATTTTAACTCTGATTGACGTCTGCACTAAAATTATAATAGTCTTGATAATATTTTATTCGTGTGAAATATTTATTCATTTGTCGACTTTAAGCAAATTAATTAATTTGTTTAATTCATTATAAGTGGATTTTATTGCAACAAATAAAATTATTTAATCGAAAATAAATAATAATACTGATTAATTTAGAGATAAGAAACAAAATAAATAATTTAATATAAAAATTTAATAATATAAAATCAAAAAAGTAACCAAAACCATGTAACTTTAAAAAAAAAAAAATAAAACATTAAGTACTTTAAATATCTATAACGATAGAGTTTCAAAATGAATATTAATTAAGTAACTTGTAGAAGCTTCGAACTTATTTTTTTATGTACATAAAACCTCTTAAGAAAATAAATTACTAAAAATACATTGTTTTCATTGTGGAGGTTAAAAAAAAAATTGGAAGCTATTCAGAGTAAATCTCAATCTTTCCTTGATATTTTCAATTTACAAAATATTGTTTAGTCGAGACGTCATATGACTCCATACAATGCAGTGAAACTTTGTTTATAATTACTTAAATATTAAAACGAGCTATAATCGATCTGTGCAGCAATAATAATAATATTGTATTAAACTAAAAACAAAATTAATTGATTGATTTTTCTTTATTAATAGAGTTAAAAATAATTTAGTATTATAATCTTAGTATATTTTAGTAGACATTAAACATAAACATTTTAGTACATATTTTCCATACAAAATATTTTTTAATTTGTGTGACTTTTGACTACCTGAAATAATTTTTAACTGTTGAGCAATGATTGCTTTTTTTGTATTGATTGAAATAATAGGTAAATACATTTATTAAAACAGTTGTCAATACAAATGATAAAATATTCATAAGTTATATTAAAAAAAACAAAACCTCTACATAATTTGATAAAACATATTAATATTTTAATACATTTAAAAAAAAGTTGTCATTTGAAATATTAAGCACCTAGGTACTTCAAAATAATTTACCATCCATTTGTATACGTCAATTTTTAATCTTTGCAAAGTAAAATAGTTTAAATAACCCGTAATTTATGCATAATATACACCATAATACATTCAAAAAATGAATCTAAAATACTAAGAATAAGTTTATCAAACAAATATAAACTGTCAAAGTTAATACCAGAAATTTTTTTTAAAAAAATGAAATTTTAAATAAATGAATAAGAATAGCAGCCATTTACTATAAATAAAATGTATTAAAATATTTATAAAAATATAAAAATTATAATAAATGATAGACCTTTAATTTATAGTGCTTATAACTTAATAGGAATTTTGTTAACTGACCAATAAAAAATGCATTTTTATATATATTTATTTTAAAAGACATATTTATTAAGGTTTATATAAACTACATAATACTTACATTTAATCTAATATTTTAGGAATTACTTGATTAAATATATAGGCTTAGAAATCTAAACTTAATTCTACATTTTGAAATTTAGTGTTTTTAATATGAACTATGAAATGTTTCGTTAATAAATGTAAAATGATTGAAATAATTATAAAATATTGAATGGTATAACTTTGAATTTATATATTGTGCAACGTTATTTCAATAGATATGTAATATGTATTTTTTAACCTCACACACATTCAAAATATTTAATATGTTAAATATTAGTTACCTTGTGAAAAAAAAAAATAATATATCGATTTAATATTATATTGAATTATTTGTTTCAAACGATTTTCCCGTATATATGTTTACAATAATGTTATAATATAAAAATTACATTACTTTTTGTAGGTAATGTGTTTATACAATATGTTTAAATGAATAACAATATATATTATGTTATCGTGTCATTGTTTTATAAAATGTAACGTTAAATATTCATTCAAAATAATGTAAAAATATTTTACTATATTAAATTGTTATGTAGTGTAATTATTCTTTTTGATATTAAATTTATTGCAGTATGTTTTTTTCGTCAATCGACTTATATAACACATGAACGAACTCACAAAAAATCCTGACTACCATTCAGACAATTAGGCCTGTTCCCGAAGTCAGGAATATGATCGCACGTAAACGTTACCATCGTTACCAAACGTTTCCGTGACAAAAAAATACATCAGGTTAGCTGTCCAACGTCATCGGCTAAACCTGAACATAATACAATATTATTATTCGGAGTAAGTAAATAGCATTCCCGAAAAAAGGTCAAAATCATATACTGCGTAAATTGCAAACTTAGTATTTTTGAAACGTACATAAATTGCGTCCCAGGTCATTTAATAAAATAACCTTATATTACTTTAAAAGATCGACGAACAAAAATTAGAAAATTGAAGAAAAAAAATACAATAATAATTGCAAGCAAAAAAATTAATATTTGTTTAGATATGTGAGAATTATTGTATATTTGTACAAATATTTATCAATAACTTAAAATTATTAACTTTTAATAATATGTTTTTTAATTATATACAACATAAACAGAAATGTATTTTTACTATATTAGTTATAATATAATTATATTGTCAGTCCTAATTTTAAAAATGGAAAAAAAAATATTGGTTTTAAAAAAATACTCTTGGCGTTATTTACGCATGAATAAAAAAATTAGTCCGAAATTTACGTATGTATAAAATATACCTACACAAGCCACAATTAACAAAAAAAATTGTTAAAAAATGGGATGCAATTTACCCACATTATGAACGTACCCATATCTGTAATAACAGTATTTAAAAGGATATTATTCATTGGGACGAAAAATTAACCGATTGTCTGGATAAATTCATCTTACGTATGTAGGTACATACCGACAATCTTTAGTATTGGATCAAATATGAATAACTGCAGTACGTATTAAAATAAAAGTAAATATAGACTTAACCAAGAAAAATTATTTAATAAATAATTTAGAAAAAATAAACATAATATGTATTAAAGTATATTTTCATTTATAAGCAGTGTATATATCGTGTTAAATAATGCTATTTTCATACTTTGTCCAATACCATACAAATTGCACATAAACTCGCTTTATAAACATTTAAAAAAAAATAACTTTTAAGGATAAACAATTTTGTTGTAAATCGATAAAAATAATATGGTGATAATAACATTTTTAGCTATCTTAGATTATTATGTGATCATAAAAATTTGAAAAAAAAAATGTATTAGACACAAGGTACGTATCTATATAACTTTCGATCAAACTCTATATTATATAAGCTCGTCCAAACATGTTTTAGATATATAAGGTGTCTATAATATAATTTTCAACAAAATAATAATTAATAAACAAAAATTAAACTAAGCAATATGGAATTTTTGATTATTTTCACAGATAAAACCCATTCTTCTTAATACATAAACCTTTATTATTACACTGAACTACATCTCTAACGGCAAAAAATGGTTCCATAGTCACATACGTCCGATTGGTATCCACCTAAGCCCTGGATCTGACAACTACTTAATTCCATATATCATCATAACTTTTTTTCTTGTAGACATTTTAAAATTATGAAATAAAGCTACTAAAATGAAAAGAATCAGACACAAACAATTAAAACATGTATAATGATTGCATTTTATAATATATATATATTATATATTATTCCAACCATACAAATTCCACAAAACTATGTAAACGATTATACTTGTTTTATTGTATATATCAAATATATATATATAAAAATAATATTTCGTATATTTTTATTGTCACAATTATACTATACGTTTCAAAACTGAATAAAATAAAATACTTTAAATGTAACCGTGAAACGTAAACTGGTTCTAAATTGTTGGTTTCCGAAAGAATCGAATTTGGATTCACTGGAATTCAAAATAAGTACGCAGAACGTCAAGTAAGATATCAAAAAAAATAATAATGATGTACAAGTGTAGAGTTCCCGCAAGGCACGTCGAGCGTATTTGTAAAATTTAACTGGGCTCAACTTCTACAACGGTCGTAACGCGAACGCGTGGCCTTTTATAACACATAGTTTAACAATATTATATTCAGACGTCTACGCGTGTTCAATTTCGGAACAAAGTCTGCTGTGACTATAATCCATACTATGTTATAATTAATTAGATGCAATACAACTTTGTGCACGTTTAATATGCATGTAATACAAATTCACAGCTAAACATAGTATAGATGTGTGTTTATGTGAAATAACATGTACACAATATAGTACAACATTCATATAATACATAATAACTAGTTTATTGTGTGTATGGTGTGTACACCTATGGCGGTGCCAGCGTGGTAGGATGATTTTGTTGCAGTTGGTCGACAGTAAGTTTCCGCACATTTGAAATCAAAAGTCAGAAATGTTTGCAATTGTTGTATGTATAGGTAATGTGTTTATGGCGGAAGGAACAGGTAGACGACCGATCTAACGTCAATGTATACTGTATAATAATATTGTGTAAGTATAAACATAATATATTAATATGTGTATAGTATACAATACATAATATTAATAAACTATAATAATAATAATACGTCAAATACGACGTTGTTGATAAACTAAATTTGGCAAAATGGCGAGATTAAAGAAAACGTAGTGCTATACTGTGCCGTAAGCCGATTATACAATATAATACGCATGAATTGAAACAATAATTTGTCATAAAAATTATTATTATTAAACAAATATTTCTTCAGAAATATACAATTGCGTTGTCTATACGAATGCATTTATAACGAAATAAAATATATTATATCCTATTATAATATCACATTATTCACATTTGTACATTACGATAGCGTTTCTAAGAAATAATAAAATATCTCAACAGTTATACTAAAAATATCATAATCTGTTGCAGCAGGTGTATACCCATTTATTTACCGCCGCATATATTATTGAAAGTTGTACGTATTCCACCGTTATATTTCTCCAACGAAAATTAAAAGACATATTAATTCCTTAATTTTATTTAACGAATAAATAAATACATATTTTACAGCATTCGATGGATGGTAATAATAATAAAAATAATATTCAGGTGCAGTAAATTGTTTTAAGCATAAACAATAATAATGAATATCTATGGTTGCAAGGCTACACTCATTCAATATTCGTTTTTTATCGTAGAGCAAATTACGAAAAATAATAATCACACGTGGCGGCAATTACATGTTTTATTATTATTATTATTATAATTTTTTTTTTTTTTGGCACAGATCACATACGCACTTAAATGTAAGTTTGTAACTTATTATTGGCGCAAATTACAAGTACTGAAATTAGCGCAAAATACAATCTCCCGATTCGAATGGGAACCATCGTCGCTGTCGCGTGAATACGTACAGCGTATACGAGTACACTTGTGGGCATAAGCTTTACACGACAAACAGTATTATAGACTGTAGCGTTTTACGGTCATCGCTGCCTCGCGTTTTTCAGTCCGGGTTATAAGGTCTGCAGGTGATAGAGAAACTTTGAACGGATGCCAAATTAAAGTTTTCAGTACAGTCTACAGCAGCTACCTATCTACCTATACAGATCATCTAGTATTATCTCAGAGAAACTAAAGTAGAAAAAAAATACCACATTGTTTTGTATGAGATTATTACTTTACAAAGATGATAATGACGCGATTAAGCTCTTCGACATGATATTATTATACACGTCAAACTTTTACTCTTCCGTTTTCTAAATTGTGTGTTATTTATATTTTTTTGTATTTGTTATTTCAGCTGAAGTATAAAATTAACTCGTTTAAATACAACTGTCAATCGAAACTTAGTACGTGTACAGCATGTAATATTATTATTTAGTTATTGAATTTTCCTATAACTAGTTTTGATTTTAATTGAGATTTATGATTTGAATAATACATACATTATGGCCCAACCGTTTCATATATTACCTACGAATATACCGAAATTAAGGGAATGCCATAACCCATAATTACTTTAGTTAACACCCTACTGAAATTTAGAATGATATTAAGTAATATGACCGTATTAAGGATGAATCCCCTATTTATGTCAAGTTGAAATGAATGTGACATTTTTAAATTGCGTTAGTACGCCATAATCATATATAGCTAGCTACTCAATTGCATATTTGCAAATTTATACTTAGAATACATAAATAAAATATGACATGTTACAAATTGTCAATGCATAACACAAAATTATGTTAATACTTCTTATTATATCTCTACTATTACAGGAAAAACTATATAGGCTCAAACTATTGAACGAATCTATTTCTGAGAATAACACAAGTGTTTATAGTTATGAATACATTTTTTCATTTGTTTATTATGAAAATTTTATTTACATATTTTGTTGTTTTAACTTATAAGTTATGAACACATTTGCACATTAATAATAAATAACGTAAAACATGAACAGATAATAGTAATTTTTCATATAACTATCAACAATAAGTTATAATGGTTATTTTAGTTTTATTATTCTTATGACTATAGTGTGGCATAATAATAATTACACTGTAAAATAAATGTATAAAAATATAATTAAAAATCATTGTACATAGCATGTAAAGTTAGATTAAGTTAAGGTAGGTTAGGTTAACCTTTTTGCAAATGAATTCATATAAGTCAAACATTTTAAGGAACTTCAGATAGATGATAATTATGTGCTCATTTTGATTAAATTAATTGTACTTAAGAATTTTTTCGATAATATTTAAAGGTAATATTATCAATTATATAAATAATTAAAAATTTGTCATTCGACACATAAATAAAGTTATTTCTTTAATACTCTTTTACATTACTGCGTAATATAAATAGTTCTTGACAAACAATTTTATTTGCTAACAAATAACTTAGCCATTAGAGCAATTGGTTGTAATAAACTAAAGTTGTTTGTTATCACTTGCCAATTGCACTGTGTATAATTTATAACTCTGTTACTAGGCGCAATACGTTGTACTGTTCTATTTTTTTACTTATCATAATAAAACTTTCTAATAAAAGTAATTTATAATAATACAATAAAACTTCCTATAAAAAACACGTTGATCATTTTCATTATAAATTTCGAACAATTATCAAGGAATGTGAACTGCGTAAATATAAGTCTACACTATTTAATGAAATTAACTATTATAGTTTATATTTTTTATTTTAATGATCAGTCATGAAAATGTAAGTACGTACTTCGTCGAAATGGGTAAAAGAAAATGAACATGTCTTAAAAACTTTGATATCAACTACTTTCCCATCGATTGGTGTTGGAATAAAAAGGCCTAGATGCTAAAATAATGAGCGACTAGTCCATCGTCTAAAAATATTTTAATTTTTCACCACTTTTTAAACAATAAATATTTAGTTAAATAATTATAAATAATGACATATACAATATATAGTTATCAGTTGACAGTAGCATAGTTAATAATTAGTAATTCATAATTACACATATATTAACACAAAAAATAATAAATTTCGTTAAGAGCCTTGAATTGGTTTCTTATCCGTTATTTCACATTTTATATATTTTTATTGTAAGAATTGAATTTCAGTATCTATTAAATATAAGTAATATAATGGTAGATAACTTATAAGTTATAACCATTCGCTTTTAATGGTATTTTGGTATTTTAAAATAAATTGATAAAATTTGTAAAATAGATTCATATTATGTTCTTAAAATTAGTAATTACACATAACACTAAGAAAATGCCTACAATTATCAATATAATAATGATAAAATTAAATTAAATTGTTTAAAGTATTATAAAAAAGTATATTTATTCTATTTACATACATAAATCACGTATTAGGTTTACTTACACTTCAGTTCTAATCAAAAACAGGTAAATATCGATTATAAATATCAAATTTTTCATAATGAATGTCGACAAATGGTTTATAAATACATGCACTTACTTTAAAATTTTAACCAGGGCTTGCAAACGTTATAATAATGTTATGATTATAACGTTATATTTGACAATAAATTATTGAAATTTGTAAACGTAATTATAACGGAAAATGATAAACATAAATAATTAAATAACACAAAACAAAACATAACGATTAACAAAATATATGATATATATCAATAAACAAAACATAACGCAAAACGTTATATATATAGTATATATTAATTTCTAATTATTTAATAGTTATGAATTATAAAATATACTTAAAACTTTAACTCTGAATAACGTTAAACGCAAAAGTTTAATAATGTTTTAATTGTAAATAACGTATAACAATATATTTTTTTCAAATGCAAGCCCTGGTTTTAATTCCTTAACAAATATCTGATTTTTAATAATTTATTAAAATTTTTTCTCATTGACGTATCTGTCTATTAAAAAACGATATTGGATGTTTCAAAAACGAATTCTAATATATATATATATATATATATATGTTTAATTTTAATAATGGGAAACTAGTAACATCTTATAAGTAATTAAAGATACAAATTTAAACATTAAATAGTCTGAGCGTCGTCAAATATTACAATAATTCGTGTTTTGTTAATTTACTGTTTTTTGAAAGTTAATATTTACCAATTCATAAAAGATTATTTGATCAAAACTTTTGTAACAAGTAAAACATAAAATATAAAACATTTTATCAACATGTATACCAACAATAAATACTTACCAATATACAATGTATTTTTTAAATTAAAATAAACATGATAAATATTATCAAACAAATTTACTTTGAAAACAATCAATAAAATAACTGATTAATAATTAATCAATATAACTAACTTAATACAAAGAAAATAAGTCTTGGATCTTACAATTTCAAAAAATTGGATTATTGTAAATGTTCAATTGACTTTTTGCTAATTCGATTTTGTGTACATATTACATATATCATACCAAATTGAAAGAAATAAAAAAAAAATATATAAGTATCAATTTAGTTATAAAATAAACTTTCTTGTAAAAAAACGTAGCAATAATATAGTAAAATCTGTCTACAACAGTATAGGAATAAAACAGAAATCTGTCTATTCGGACATAATTTATTGTTTCCAAAAAAAATGACATTGTTCATACTTTGTTAAATAAAACGAAAATATTTTTAGCTCCAACTTTTTTGCAAACCCTATAGAACATATTGTTCAAATGTAAATTATTAAAATTTTAATTAGAATAAATAATAATATAGGAATACTAAGAGTTTTTTTTTTTTTAACAGATACTACATACATAATAATATAATATTTAATATATTTATACGTTGGTAATACATTTTACTGCTTTAATTGATTATATGATAACATTATAAAAACATTCATGAAGATTAACTTTTGAAATAATAATTGTTGATTTGTGAAGTTGTAAGATCAAGGATTCCGAAACGAACAATTTTTATATTAAATAAAAAACCTAGTCTCAAACGATAATCGAGTACTTACAGTAAGTGTAATATAAAACAACACAACTGTTCCAAAATTGGAGAACAAACACGTTTTAAAGTTAAAACTATTAAAACTAGATAAAAAAATAATTGTGACCAAAAATACTACAAACTTTTAACCACTTTTCTACATGAAAAAATAACAGGACATATCCCGTAAATGAAAGAATTTTAATTACAGTTTAAATGTTACTTGTTTTACAAATTAAAAATTATAAAATGTATTTACATTAAATTTTAAACACGTTTACTACTTAATTTATTTTATGTATATATTTATAATAAACCACTGTATTGTACTATATTTACATTACTTACTATTATTCAGTTTTATCACGTATTTAATAAAAAAAAAAAGGACATAAATTACTTGCTAAGTATAAAAGTTAACATTGAACTTAATTTGGAAGTATATTGAATAGTAGTTTCACAAGATAATGCATAATTGTTAAGTCTGTTGGTATATTTATAGCTTGTAATTATTTTTCGATTTTCTTACCGAAGCTATTATTGTAATGAAATCTATAAATACCTCTATTTACTCACTTTTTTTTCTGCGAAATAAATAACAAAAAATGAAATAACATCAGTACACTTTATTCTTTAACCTACTTCAATATATTTTGTAAATCATATACCATATATTTATTGTTCAATCAATTCGTACTTAAAACATTTAAACAAATTACAATACAGTTGAATAATTTTCAAACAAATAATGTGTTTAAGCGATTCCATGAAGTAATTTAAGATTTAAAGGCATTTAATTGTCAACATCAATTAACAACATCTAACCAGAACAGCTATTTACTTTCAGTGATTGAATTACCATACAAAATTACAAATTATGCCAACGATTATTTGTATTAACTCGAGATACCCCCGAGAATTGACAAAACAATGTTTCTGCGCACTCGACAACTATAATATGTAAAAAACTGTTCAGTTAAATGGAAATCTAAACAAATCGTCGATCTGTTTAATGCTCATGACCTCGTACTTATATATTTTATTACGCACACAGATCAAAATATTTTGGATACATGGAATGACATTCGCAATGTATATCCATCTTTTAAATAGATATAACTGCAGTAATCACGTATATCATATTGTATAATAATCTATGACAATAATAAACGTTAATTATCTTATAGTTGATGTGAGGAAAACTGTAGACAAAGCAATATTAACTTCGAGCCCATGATTAAATTCTTTCTCTATTAAATATATATACAATATACATATATATATTTATGCATTGTATAAGTATGTCTGTTGTTCTTGTCTCAAGTAATATATTTATTTGTGCAAGTGGGAGTAGGCTTATGCGATTTTGACAAAATAGAAATCATGAATTATTTGAGAACATTACTCTAGTTAGAAATCTTTAATATAGATTGGTTGCAAGTTGTAATATACAAGGTGATTTAATTAAGCATGCTCGCCCCCATTTTTTCTTTCATGAGTTAATTTATTAAAATTCTTATTTTTTAAATTTGACATTTGTTGGTCTTATTTTCAAATCCTTAGGTTTTTCATACCAAAAAGTATGGTATACCAACTTTAGTTGGTGATGCCAAGTTATTTTTTTAAATGAGAATTACTTTTTTTCTGTATAATATAATATTTTAAAAATTTTAATCTATGTTTTTACGAGTAATTTTTTTTAGTTATTTATATTTAAATGCTAATTATAATAGGTTTTAAAAAATATGCGAACTATAATGAATTTATAATAAAATAAATAATTATTAATTTATCGACATTTTATATTTTGTAAAAATTATTTGAATTTAATTACCAAATTAAATTGTACGTCTGTTTAATAGTATGTATCGTAAAATCAATTTTACGGAATATCCAATAACTGTTAGTCTTTATATGTATATAATATAAACTTTAATAAACCAGAAAATACTCATTAAAGTAAATCATCTGTTAAATAATTTACTGTAAAATTGGTTGGTTCTAATTTAAAAAAAAAACAATGTATCGTCCAAGGAATTTCCTTAAATTATATAAAAATTCAGGTGTTTAAGAATATGGTCCTTTGGTAAATTTAAAAACTAATCAAATTAAATTCAAATAAATTCATAATTAAAGGAAAAAAATGAAAATGAGTATATTTGGTGAATCACCCTGTAGTCTGTACATTATGCACAAATGGTATAAAATCTCATCGTGCACACCACAATTGCAATATAAAATATTATACAATGAGAGGGAGACACGTAGAGATTAGAAAGAGAACGCCACCATCATATCTGTTTTCCGGTGATGGGAGTAAAATCATATTTCATACATTATTTTGTCGGACAAAAGCCCCCGTGCAAAATGATTCACCGACATTCGCAGTAGTCGTTGTCCCTTGCCAGCAGTCAATATAAAATAGGCTTAGCGGACAATATGTATAGGGTTTTTTTTTTTAAATGTATCACACTTTATTTTTATACAGGCTTTAAACATCATATTATTATTATGACTATATTTGCATATTGTGTATAATAATATGTGATTTTACTTGAGTCCGTGGAATCTTATACATTTATATAGTATAATAATTTTTCTACTAAATATAAAATTATGATCAATCAATTCATAGCTACTTGTTTAAATCATGTAGTAACACACATAAATACTTAATAAGGATATAACGTTATATTTTGAATAGTTTGTTAGCTCAGAAGTAAATAATGCATATAATTAATATAGTATATATTATGTAATTGCTTTTTAAGATCATGAAATTATATAATATTTATTGATGTCTGACCTTACTATTACTTTTCATCGTTCTATTATTTATTGATCATAGTTTTTTTTTTTTTTTTTACGATATATACATAAAAGCAAACATATCTAAGCACAAAAACTATTGTCAAATCCAAAAAATTAAGACTTAATTTATTGAATATTTTGAAAATATTATCAACTTCATATTATTTTCATCATTTTTTGAGTAAAATTCATCAAACCCTAGACCTCAAACATCAGTATAGTAACAATTAATTAAAACAAAACGAATATTAAATAAATTACTTTATTCCTCACGTCTATTATATATGAAAAATATTTATAATAATATACGTATTATACAAGATGATACTTTTAGCGTACAATAACAATTGTTTGTATAAGTATTAAAATGTCTGAAAATATTTCATTTTATATAATACGGAAAAGTCTTGAAAAAAATAACATTTTTCAATGAAAAATTTATATTTTTACACGCAACTTTTTATCGATATTATTTTTATGTCTTACTTTTTTTAAGTGGAAAAATGTTTTAAAGCAAAGTATTTTTCCGAATATTTCAACGTTTAAAAATGTATTTTTTTAACTACTCACGTGTTTTAAATTCGTTTTTTTATAAAAATACTCCAAAAATAACTTTAAAGTATATGAAAAACAATTTAAAAAAACGTTCATAATTTTTAAACAACGAATGTCATACATATTAATATGTATATTATATTATAAATGGTCCTTCTTATTCCGATGTCGATCAGTCGAAACTGTTAACCTCTCCGCGTACACGTGGATCACTTCGACACTGTCATCAACCCTAATTGATATCACTCTGGTAAAACGACGTTGATACACATATGTATTACCCAAATATTGAAATATGTATAATATATTAAACAGATGTTACTATAATATATGAGTAGTAATTAATTGTTTTCTACTGACCCGTATTGAAATATTGACATGTTATAATATATTGTACGGAATATAATAATTATTATTATACAGAGGTACTATCCATATAAATCGATGGGATTTCGTGGTCGTACTATAAAACAAAACTATCCTGTAAGCTATACATGTTCAAAAAAAAATACATACGTTAATTATTAAAAGCTTTATTAGGAATTAATGTAAAAAAAATAATAAATGTTATATTTATATTTAGATATAAATGGAAAATTATTGCATTTAAATTGTAGATATCCATTTTAATACATTATAGGTATCATTATATAAACGGGAATAATTTCGTGATAACTTTTTTATTTCGACTGGTTACCTTTACATAACATATTTGATATTGCATTTATTTTTTGCTTTTGTACGGTTAACAAGATAATTATTAAAGTACTGTTTCCATTTTTTTAATATAATTCCGAGATAAATGTAATAATATAATATAAGTACCCACCTAAATCATTATTTATTAGATATTATAAACGAGTAAAAACACAATTTTTAAATTATTAACTAGTTTAATACAGTTTTAAAACTATGTATTTTGTTTAAGAAAACACACCATAAACAAAAATAAAAACTTTAATTTTCTGTATCAACAATCAGTTTATTTTAATTTAAAACAGTTGTAAACCCTTAACTGATTAATAAGTATAATATATTTGAAGTATTTGTAATAAATCAATAGATATTTATAAATTATTAACTTGGTTATCATACAAAAGTAACGTAGTATGCTGCTATAATAATGAAATAATTATCTCAGTCTTTATATTTATTGATTAACAAGAATATCAAGTATCGTAATTAGATATCACTGGTATACATAATATAATAATGTAAAATTAATAACTATAGTATGTACGACTTTGATGTCTATAAGATTATCATATTATTATTATCGGTTTTTAGTACACTTTATAATATTTATTATATTAGACGTACTAAATAATTAACTTTACGTTTTAATTTCTTATTAATTATTAGAAAATTATACATTTTGGAATATTTCAAAATCCAAAGTTAATAGGTTTTAATACAATTTTGTTCTCTTTTAATCTCATCACGATTCAAAAACTTTGCGATTCATTTAAAATAAGTTTTTTCAACGTTCGAGGATTGAATTTCAACAAAATGTATTATTTTTTAAAAATAATGACCATCTCTTTCTTTTTTCTTTTTTTGGCAATTTGATCTACCTAATCATTAAACGTGTAGAAAAAAGTCCCAATTAAGTATTAAAAAGCCTGAAATGCAACTAAAAACTAAAAATGCAACTCAAAGTTTTTTTTTTTGTAACTACAATTAAATTTATGTATAATATTATTTCATTAATTATACGATAATTTACTAACTCAATAATATTAGGATCTTAAAATAATCATTTTAAATTCCAATACTGATTTTTTTCTTAAAAACCTTGATTAGTTTTTAGAATCTATAACAGCGGTTCCCAACCGGAGGTACGCGTACCCCTAGGGGTACTCGCGATGATCTCAAAGGGTACGCGAAAAAAAATTGAGTAATGGCGGAAAAATATTGAATTTAGTTATTTTAAAACTATTCGTTTGGGAAATATGCAATATACGTTATTAGTTATTACAAATGAAAACGTGTGTCACACAAACAACAATTTTTTCTTATCTTATAGATATGTGGATTAGAGTATAGAATACTACATAGAATACTATCTTATTATAGATTATATAATATTATTACATGGTAGGTTGCGGTGTTAATATGTATTAGCTTAGGGGTACAGAAGGATAAAAAGGTTGAGAACCGCTGATCTATAGAATCTAAAGATCAAATTCTTTTTTAGTAAAACTTATATACAATTTACATAATTGCACTATCATATTTTAATACACTTTATAAAGATTTACTACATTATTTACAATAACTTTACAAATTAACTAGACATAAAATAACAGTTGGTTTTAAACTATCAAGTTAATTGTATAAAATAATGAAGCACAGCAAAACAACAACTGGTACAATATTATAAATACCAATTATCAATCATATTGATAACATTGAAAATATTCCTCATAAAATATATCTATATATAGGTAACGAACTATGTAGAAATTTTAGACATTGTTTACTATCACACAATGTCTGATAAATTTTGACAAAATATAAATAGTTTAGTTTTAAAATTCTATTTCTTACAATGTCCAGAAACAGTAATTTTCAAGAAAATTTATTTTCTGCTCAGAATAGTGTAGACAATATGAAGTGATCAAATAATTATTTTATTTATTTTTTTAATATTTATGACAGACTGCAACTTAACAAAAAGTATACAAAAATTAAAAACCTTATTCGGAAGTAATAAGTTTAACAGATTATCTCAATGATCTGTTAGGTATATGTAGAATTGATGAATATGGTGATTCTGTCTATGAGTAGTTGTATGGGTTATTTAAAAAAAGAACGGACTTTGCACATTTTGAAGTATAATGTTATATTTACACTGTGGAAATTATCTGATATGGAAACTTATAAAATTTCAATTTACAAGTTTTGGATTAGCTCCTACAAATACTGACTAATAAAGCACAGACTACTGGTGTTATAAAAATTCCAAAAAGTTTAAATGACCTGATTTGCTAAACTTTCAAGGATAATATAGGAGTAGTTGACTTATAAATTCTGATTTTATGCTTATAAATAAATGGTTAAAACTTAGCTCGTTCAGATATTGAGATAATAAAGAGCGTCGAGCTTTTGATAAGTTAGATATGGTTGTTTCGTGGATAATCAAAATAGGTTGTACTAACAAATTCTAATTAAATTACTTAAACAATATAATCAAATTTTAGCTTTCGGCTATAACTTATAAGATATCAATATTAATTTATTAATTTAAAATGTAAATAAAGATAAGTATTCTTAGTTCTAATCTAATAAAATCCAAATTTACATGATAATTATTATTGTTGTCACTTTAACACTATATTATTTCTTACAACTGAGTTATGATACATAATCCATACAAGAATATATTTTGTAATTTTAAAATATTAATATCTTTGTATTATTTTTTAAATAATAGTAAATTAAAAAGTAGATAATAAGGTAAGTGCTATGTTGTATAGTGGGTGTCGAGTTCTTGAGTGTAACTCGTTACTGAATAGGTCACTGTATGGGTATTGTGTTTTATTTGAATTCAATAATAAACCATTGTATGTGAAAATGATTATGAATGGAGACTGACAAACAGTCTATCATATAAATATATTGTTGTTAATTATTATACGAGTAATAATTTATTTTACTGTTAGCAATACGGTATAAACTAAATATAAGCAATAGCTTGTAATTATTCTAAATTTTTAGAAAATGACTCTGTGGATATAAAACATAATAATATTCACCTACATGTAAAAGTTTTAACTACTCGTGTAAAGTATATTTTGATTAGATACAACAAAATAATTAAAACTTTATTATTTGTTTAAATGTCGAATTTTGATATAACATCGAACATTTATAAAAAAAAAAGTTCTTGTATTTTTAAAATTTTTTGATTTCAATATAAACTATTTTCATAAAAATAAACCTTGAATTTAATTTCCAAGTTTAACTCCTTAAAAATACTGAACTACAAAATAATTTACATATCATTATAATCTTGATTATTTTTGTCAAAATTTGAAATTAAAATATTTAAAAAAATATATCATGCCTATGTATTTTCAATATTTTTAAATTGTTATAATAAAGCGCATAAGTTATTTCATAAAAAAATTTTAATTTATATTCATAGAAAAAAACTAAAAAGTTGAAAATATGAAAAAAAATCAAAATTATTCGACAAACTTTGTATCGTGCTTAAGAAAATTTTAATTTTATCACTTCGTGAAAATTTTAAGTAAAATTATTCAATTCCAAGTTACACCAAAACAACAAAATCGATTTTGTCGAAAATAAGTTATACGTAAAATTCTCGTTTTTCTTTAGTTTTCTTTAGTTTTATTTTATTTTACTTTATTTTTTGTATTTTCCGATTATTTTGAAAAACTTTGAAAATTTTCTGTTTTGACTTTTTAAAAGAATCTACTAGTTCCAATCTTTTTATCAGAAACTACCCTCAAAGTTAAAATCAAAGTATTTCCACTACTTTCGTTTATATAGACAAAAAAAACTTATATCTTTACATTATTCCAGTTATCATTATTACTTATTGTACACCTGTATAGATTGTAATATTTAAAAATAAAGTCATATATTAAAAAAAAAAAAAATCTTTGCGTTATAGAAACATTCATCGCACCGTTCAGAATCTATATATAATGATTTATAAAACAAGTGAGGTTTAATATTAATTTTTTCTTTAACTATTTGTATTGATTATCTTTTTCTCAACTACGTGTCACCAGTTACAATTTATAGTAAAATCTAAATATCATTGTATACATTTTCACAATATTACTCATTTTCATTACATTAAAAATTAAATTTATATTATTTTATCTGTTAGTTTAAAATCTTAGTTTTATCATAACTAGGGATCGGAAGTTAGGAGCTAAAAAAGACAAACTGTATACAAATATGCACAAAAAAAATACAAAATATGCATTAAAAATTATTCTAAATTCCCCCCAAAAAAAATTAAATTAAATGTTGTTAATAAATTAATAAAATAGTAATATACATAAAAACTGTTTATAACTAAAAAAAAAATTATAATTGGTTGGCATTTTGACATATTTATTATTGAGCTGAAAATATTATTAAAAATATTTTTTCAGTATTTTTAAATTACGATAAATACCTTCGTTGATAATTTTGAATTTTATATTCAATATTAATTGAAATATACAGGTTAAAATCATTATTTTTAGAAAAATATGAAATATGTATAATATACGTTTAAAATTAATGAAATATGCACTTTTTTTTAGCTAAAATTGACAAAATATGCAAAATATACATTTTAAATTTTCAACTTTTTAACTGTTCATTATACAGTTCAGATTTCTAACTTGGTCTGCTATAAGCTGAGAGCATATAGAACAATATTCAATCCTACAACTTCCGAGCCCTGAATATAACCATGTAATAAATGAACTATTAGCATCAGTATGACGCATAGTGTATTGTTTGAAAAATACAATTATCATGAACACATGCTTATTTTTATTATTCAATTATAATATTATATAAACAGTAATTTCATTTGTTTATTATAAAATATGCATGCCTATAAATAGTTATAATATATATAAGAGTAAAACTATTATAACAATTGTGAATTTATTCAATACAAATTTATATTTAATTTTAAATATTGAACACTCGATTTTAATTTTATTTCTTGCATTACGTTTGAATTCGATTCCTGATCAAAATCACTCCAACCTAAAATTGTATAGAACATTTTTTTATAACACCAATAAATGTTTTCCGATAGATAAAATTGAATGTCTCTATATAACGAGCTTTTCTAGTTTTGCTTTTAAATTAAAATCTGAGAGTGACCAACTATAGAATTTGAAATTAAAATAAACATACCACCATCCACTACAATTGTACAATATTATAATATGCATTTAACCTACTACCAAAATAATAATGAAACAAAAAACGAAAATTCACTGTTTCAAATAAATGTCAATATTTTATTTTTGAAAATAATTTTTCGTTGATTAAAATAATAGAACTTTATATTTTAGAAAATATATTTATAGGTATATATATTATATATTATTCATCAATCATGATAAAATTAAGCTGAAAACTGCACTTGATAATAAAAATGCATTTCTTTTGAAACATTATTCCAGTTTGTTTTTTACGGTATACTTATTGTTCCAAATATAAAATATGGACGCATGATACATCAGCGTGTTGCAATACGTATTCAGAATATGAAGGCATTCTTATTTTATATTGTACCCTCGAGACTGGTTTCCTCATTCTTTTTTATTAAGTATTTTTTATGTCCTGGAATACACAGTTACAATGCACGCGTCATAGTTGTCTTATAAAAGACTCGATTATTCTGTATAATATTATATATAAATAAATATATTTTTTATATACGCTGTATAGAAAACTATATTATATACATACGTCATACATATATATAATATATCTTTTTGATCGTACAAGCGATAACCGTTAAAAGATGTTTGATTAAATTTTAACGTTGGAAAAAGGATTGTTGTTATTTGACTTCAATAATAAATATAATTTTATACCAACATATATTATTTACCTACTTTTTAAAAGAAAACGAATAAAAACCAAAATTTTGCAGATACTATTTACAAAGTATTAGTTTTTTTATGTTTTTGTAGGTATATATTTTAATACACTATATAATAATCATATCATAATGTGTATACCAAATTTAAATTCTGTAAATCTGATTAAAATTCAAATATATATTCAATAATTCATCCACTCAACATGCTTCATTAGTACTGTATCATTCTATAATCCAAATGTATATTTACTGTAGATCTTTCTTTCCAAATTCTTAAAATATTTCAAAGATCTTATTATTTTTCTTTTCTCTCTCCCTCTCTCTTTCTCTCTCTCTCTCTCTATATATATATATATATATACCATCAATAAAATTCTTAAATGTAATCATCCATATTTTTTCCACAAACTGAAATAATCTTTGCAATTATTTTTCTTTGACGTTAAGCATAATGTACTCATTTTTATTTAAATATCAAATAGCTAAAAACTAAACTAAGTACAAACCATTTTGTAAGCCATCCCTCTATTTCCAACAGTTAATTATTTGGTGATGATTTTTTTTTAATGTTGATGTATCAAAATCAAAATTTAAACGAATAGTTTTTTTAGTTATTCAACTTTGTGTATTAAGGATAATAGGTCTATGAAATCAGTTTGGAAGATAAAAGGATAATTTATAGATATATTGATAATTTTAATATTTAATAAAAATCTATCAACATTTATAATTTTTTTTAATATTTCAAGCATAATATACATTAGGACCGATATTAAAATAATTTTATATTTTTAAAGACTATTATACTTGGCATAAAAATTTTAAAAACTGAAAAACTACTCATTCGAATTTTAAATTAGAAACAATTTTTTTTCTTTTAACTACTAAATAATTTACAGTAAAAAAAAAGGATTCTATTTAAAAAAATAGAAATTTGTATTACCAAAAATATTTCTTAATAACTAATACAAAAAAATCTCAACAATTACAAAATGTGATGTTTAAATATATTAAATGATTACAAAAATCAAAATTTGAATAAAATTATTATTAAATGAAAAAAATAGGAGTGAGCATGTTTGTTGAACCGTGTAAATGATATACTGAGTTAGGCATACTGCAGTTGTTAGCATATACAAAAATCGATATTAATATTATTTTTTAATAATAAAAATATATAATGTTCTTTTAACTTGAGTTTCTAATATTCAAGTTTACAAACATTGCAATGCTTGGCAATTATAACAGTACAAATTATAATAATTATTACAAACCAATAATGTTATACAGACATAATAAATTAAAATAAATATGGTTGTTAATCATTACTCATAACTTATATTTTACAAAGCCGATATAGGTATCTATATGCAACTAAATTGTACCGTTTGAAAAGGCAAAATATTCTTCAACATAAATATCCATAAGGTACTTGATTCGAGTCTACCTTATTGAATAAATACTTCAACGTCCGAAAAAAAATGAAACATTTGAAGCAAAATATTTTATATAGAATTTTCAACTGGTAGTTCATATTAATACACTATTGATATATTACAATATTGAAAATTTAATCACATCAAATAAATATTTGTTTTCTATTTCAGTCTAAATGTTATAAAATTATTCATTTATACACCGTTACACATTTGTATTTACCTGTAAATGTTTATTTTAATTAAATCAATCAAATCTGATGAATTTGTTATCATTATTATAAACGAATATAACCGTGTTTATGAACTGTATACAATAAATTAAATGTTCATGGAATACTTGCAATAATATATTATCAACAAATAAAAGTATAATAATGATTTGTTCTAATATAATATTCTTAATTTTATTTTATCTTTGTTTTTAATAATTTCATAAATCTCTCTATTTTTTCTTTTGTAAACCATAAACTCGTGTTATTCTCACTTCAATATACAAAAGTGCTCAGCCCGTATATATTTTAATTCTAAATAAATAAATAAATATAACAATATAAAAAAACGCATGCATTCACGTATTATTAAACTTTTATGCATCACATGATTACCTAATTTTTTGACTTAATTATGAAATGAATAATAATTTTAAATTTATTACTATTTTTTTGCACCTATAACTGTAGTTATTACAATATTTCAACGATAATGGTATAATTTTAATATATTAAATCTAACGCACGTTAACTAAATGAAAATTATCACGTCATATTTTTTATATCAACGTCTTGAACATATACTCCTATTTATACTGAACACCATTGACTCTGAACTCAATATTTTGCAATGCCGACCGTTTAATGCAACGCGTAGAAAAATTAAACACTTTTCTCTGTTAAAAATTACCAAATAAATAAATAACAACTTAAATCCAAAAAAGTTCCCAGTTATAATAAAATTATTCCAAAAATACCGAAAGAGCTTCCAAAGAAAACTATCATTAATTTTGCACACATATACAACGCTATTTTATGCACGGAATGTATTCCAAAACAATGGAAACGATCACAAGTGATCATATTGCTCAAACGAGAAAAAAAACCACCCAAAGATGTCACATCATACTGACCGATATCACTCTTCCAAGTTTGTCTAAGCTTTTAGAAAAACTTCTACTTAAACGCTTAAAACCGATTATAGAGGAAAAACCAGAACATTAGTTTGGATTTCGCAACAAATATTCGACAATCGTTCAAGTATATCGAGTTAATAATGTGATTAATAAATCTCTTAAAGAAAAAGAGTACTACTATGGAGTATTCCTTTACGTAGACCAGGCTTTTGACAAAGTTTGTCATAAAGGATTCTTCATCAAAGTGCGTAATTAACTGCCACATACCTGGTATGTACTTCTAGAATCATACTTGACTGACACGGTAACCAAATGGAAAGACATATCAACTGGAGTGCCGTAAAGAAGTGTTTTAGGACCTATCCTGTATCTATCCTGTGCCTACTCTAAACAGCTGACATACCAAATGATGACAACACAATTTTAGCTATATTTACCAATAGTGACGTATTTTAAATAATTTCTCGGGGTGGGGGGGGGGGGGTTACATTTTTAAAAATCATATGATAAAGCTTACTTTGAAACAAGAAATAGAAAGATAAAATTAATATATACAAACATTATTATTTTATAATTGAAAAAAAATGTCACAATTTTAGTAAAATTAATTTTTAGTTTAATTAGGTACATCGATGTAATAGATTTATTAAAGTATTAGTATAATAATTTTTCAAATAAAATAATTAATTGTAACGCCATCTTTAAGTTTACATTTTTCTTCATTTCAAATTTTAAAAAAATTTAAAAAAGTCTAATAGCTCTACTATTATAATTTTTTTGGATTGTGGACAATATTTTTATAATTTGTTTATCGAAAACTCCGTACACACATACTGGTTAGATATGTCCATATAATTTATAAATAATACTTTAATTAAAAACTTTTACGATACGTTTGGTGCATAGATACATATTTTTTTTTTTATTCTGGAAAGTGTTTGAACCTGTCCCCCCCCCCCCCCCCGTAAATACGCCACTGTTTAACGACAATACGGTAATTTTGTCAACACATTGGTCAGCTTACTGCAACCTATAATTTACTGAAATCAATTGACAATATTTTTGCTGAGATGAAACATTAGCAAAATAAGATTAATGATGTAAATCAGTACTCGCTAACTATAGGTACGTTACGTAAAACCGAAAACACCCAAATAGTACTGAATCAATCACCAATCCAGCAAAAAGACTCAATTAAATATCTTGGAATACATCTTGACTCTCGTCTAAACTAAAAACACCATGTCCGTTATAAAAAAATTCAGATTAAAGAAAAAATACAAAAACTTTATTGATTAATCGAACCCTACTCTGAGTTAACAATCAAAAACAATCGTCTACTATAATATATAATTATTATAAAACCTATCTGAGTTTTACAACATTCAACTGTGAGATTGTGCCAGCAAGTCTAATATTGATATATTAATATAACGCTGTCGAAACATCACACTAAGGACCATCACTACAGCCTATCAGTTCCAAAGAAACAATACAATTCACCGTGATATGATGCTGCCTACAATAGCAAACAAAATCTAAAGGTTTGCTCACTAACACGAGAAGAGTGTAGATCACCATGTCAATTCATTGGCCATCTAATTATTGGATAACTCTGAAAACATCAGACGTCTTAAGCATCTGAAACCATACAACTTGGTTTAAGATTTTATACAAGTCAGTAGTCATTTCATTAGAAGTGACTCCTGTAAAGTATATATAGTTTATAACTAGTATATAAAATATACATAATTATTAAACATTTTTATAAAGACCTTTGGGTCGTTTAAATAATAAAGCTCCAAGGCATTTGAAAAAAAAATATATTTTTATTTTATTTCATAAACGTATAAAATATTATACTCTCAAAGTCAACAATAGTTGCTTTTCTTCACGATACAATTTGTTCCGTTGAACTTTATTAATAAATACATCTTCGTATCCGGTGTTCCCAGACATTTTTCTCGTCAAATATATACGCATTTTTTTTTTAGACAATTTTCATTATAGCTACAACTATATACAATTTCGTTTATGATTTTATACCTAAACCCGGTTCTTGCGTACATTTATCACCATATGTATATATATAAATACTAAAGAATGGATTCATGATATTGCGAGTTTCGTTGCACATTGTTTATGATTTTTAATAAATACAAATAAGATGTAAAATGTAATAGGAAGGTATATAATATAATATTGCAATATTATACAGTATAATATAAAAGGTATGTTGTCTATACCATGTAATAAAATAATACAAAATAGGTGTGCATCATCATTGTACTATTATAAAGCATTCTATTTTCATATAATAACAATACGACTTTGAGTCAAACCAAATAATATAAAAATTAAAAACGATAGAAATGTGTATGCCACAGAGCGTGAAGTGGTAGTGTACACTTTATAATTTTGATTGCATATAATCTATTGCTACAAAAGTACTAGTTCATTTATAGCATTATTTACAAGATGATTCTTTCAATAATGAACAATTTTATGTAAATATATTTAACGATTGATTTATTTTATTTTTTTTAGTAATTATAACATGTAGATATGCAGTTAATATAAAAGTTAAATTGGCTAAGGGTATCCTGCAAAATTTATGGTTTATCACTAGCCACTACACTTGTCTAAACTTTATAGACCTACTCATTAAAAATTATCAAAAAAAAAACTATAACATCGTTAAAAAAACTCTAATTTAATTTTCAACATTATTCTAATATCTAATTTTTGAAATTAAAACATATGTTTTGCCTTTTAAGAATTAAAAAATAAAAACAGTTTCTACTCTATGCACAAAACGCTACTCTTCTTACAATGTAAAACGTTGTTATTGCGTAAATCTAGTTAAATTTTCAAAAAAAAAAAAAAAAAAAAAAATGGTCCGTAAAATGGCGAATATTCTTCTGTTAAATTAATCACCTGTTTGTGTTTAATATGTGTATGAAATACATAATAACATACCTAGTATGTATAATATGTACATTGTAAAATGTACAGTATAAGTATTCCCGCAATAGTAAAAGCAACCATTTTGTAGAAACGATAACTGGAAACGGGTGTCCCGAAATACTGCTGTGTTTCAGTTATTGATAGAGAATAATAATAATACAAAAGAATAATAAAAAGATGATAACATGTCAGAAATAAAAACTGACTTGCATAAATGGTATTTACATGTCTATTGTTCTAACTGTTGTTATTGATTTATTAATGTTAATAAATATTACTTGTTATGCCAATGACGTCTCCAAGAGCAAAGTCAATCGTAAATTTATGGGCATATTACATTATTTTGCATTTTAATATGTTTCATTTAATCATATGGATCCACTACAGTCGATGATGATTATTATGTTATTTTCATATACAAGTTGCCGCTATAATAACAGTTCTACAGTGTTATAAACAGTTGCGACAGTTGCGTTGTTATATAAACTTCTATATTATTATTATTATTATTATTATGCTATTATATATTATATCCACCACGAAATTAAAGTCTTTCATCACGTACTTTTTTATAAATTCATATTCAAAGTTAACACGGTCAACTATTCTGATGCTCATTCATATCGCTTGGTAAACTAGGTTTTTGTAATTCTACGAAAATATGTAGTGTACGAGTACGTTTGCGAATCAAAACGAACATATTAAATTAATTCTATATGCTATTTATATAAAAATGGGTAGAATTTCGCAATAAGGATCAAATATCTTTTTTACATATTTGTTGTTTTTTTTTCACGTGGACAAATAAATTGGACGATGTGTACCAGTTGTAGATAAATAATAATTGAACAAAATATATAAACAGTGGTTTACCTGTATCATATTAAATGACAGGTTATGAAACAATTTTATTAAAATAAATGATAAGCTGAGCAAATAACGTTTTAATGTTATATTTTAATTTTTTACAATACAAAAGGAACAAGAATTTTTTATGTTTACCAACAGATAACATACAAGAAAGTTTTTTAATTAATAATGTTTCTAAAACATACTCAAAATCATGACCCATGCATATACTGATGACTATAATAGCCAATAGGAAACACTATGGATAATAATTTTAATTAATAATTTATTATAGCTGTAAAATTGTATACCACATAATATGTACTTATTATATTAATTGAATGTGAATTTTATATTATTTGTACTTAATTTTATTCTATAAGTGTCACTACACAATTTTATAAATTTATTGTCTTATAAATAAAGTTTTTTTCGTCAATAAAGATAAAAATATGATAATAATAATAATAATAATAAAGTGATTCACCAAATATTATACTCACCTTAATTTTTCAGTTTAATTATAAATCAATTTTCATTTTTAGAATTTTCAAATACATTTGAAGATTTTATTTTCTAAATCATGAGATATTTTTTGTATTACTTAAAAAGTATCCATAAAATAGATATAATTTTGGTTAAGTGTTTATTATACTTGGACCAATTTTATATGTTATAAATGTTGATGGGTTATAATAAATTACTAAAACGTTTAAATCTCCATAATAATATATTATATTTCAATCCTACTATCATGAACCCATTATAATTAATGTAAAAACTAAATTAACAAAAACTATTTGTTTGAATATTAATTTTGACACGTCAAAATATCCTGAAATGAAAAAAAAACTATTTTGTTTCTGTATCTCCAATTATCATAAGACACTCCTTGAGTAGTGAAACGAATCTCAAAACTTAAAAATATATTCTTAAGATAAAATTAAAAATTTTAAAAGTTAGATTTTGAATAATTAAATTAATTTTAAAAAAATAGGGTCAATATACTCGTAATTGATGAATCACTTTGTATATAATCTGTACGTAAACATGAAAAATGTACCCTATATAATATTTAAAATATAATATATACTCGTATTTGCTATATTGAAATATTATGTATTATTATTACACACGTACACATAATAACATTTAGATTTCCATTTTTCAGATGATTCGGATTTCGTATTAATCGCATTCATCATATATTATAGTAACTATGTACAAATAAATTTATTATAGGTTTAATTTAAGAAAATATTTTTGAATATGGTAGAGCGAGAAGGATACACAAAAAATGACATTTACAACGCTGATGAAACAAGTATAAACTGGAAGGCATTACCCCGAAAATCATTAGCATCACATTGTGAATCATCAACATCTGGTTATAAAATAAGTGAAAATAGGATAACTGCGATGGTTTTCGCAAATGCTAGTGGATATTACGCTTTACTATTATTAGTGATTGGAAAAGCTATTAAACCATGGTATTTTAAAAATATTAATCGACTTCTAGTGACATATAAGGTACAAAAAAGTGCATGAATGAATTCTGAATTATTTTATGAATGGTACTCTAATGAATTTATATCTAAAGTCAAACAAGAACGAAAATGTAAAGGAAGAAAAGGAAAAGTTATGCTTTTGTTAGATAATGCACCATCTCATCCTTCTACTAAAAAATTGAATATGGTAGACCCAGATTTTAATGTTATGTTTTTTCCTGCAAATACTACTACAATAATATTCAACCTATGGATCAAGGGATAATTGAAAAGCTTAAACGGATTTATAGAAAACAAATATTACGACGTTTGCAGTTGACGGATTGCGAAGAAAATGTCAGAAGTTTTTATCGAAATTTAAATTTAAAAGATTCATGTTATGTATTGTTAGCTGAATGTTGGCAATCAATTACAACACAAAATAGAAAATAGAAAAAATGCCTGGAATAAATTATAGCCAATTGCAGAAGTAATTCAAGAAAATCAAGAAATATAAGAGATTACCAAAATTACAAATTTACTAAAATCAATTCCTGGACTTGAAAAAAATAACGAATTTAATATGAAAGACTGAATAGAAAATGATGCAAATGATTTAGGATTTGAAATATTGAACCCCATGAAATTGTTGAATCAGTAAAATAATCAGAACTGTTTGCTCAATATGAAAATTAATTTGAAGACGCCAAGAACTATACTGGTTCTACGCTTAATGAAGCCTTTAATGCATTGAAATCAACAATGCAACAACAACCAGAGTGTAATACAACCGAACTTTTATTATTAAAAAGAATAAAGGATTTGGCGGTGAAAAAAGGAGTTCATTAGAAGTGCAAAAAAAAATTGATTATTATTTCAAATAAATACATTACATATATATTCATTATATTTTTTTATATTATGTATGAATATTATATTTAGTAAATTAGTTTTTAACTTTATTTTAAAATTTTCGATGATTGTTTGATTATCTACACAAATCGATTATTCACACCCCCTTCGGTTTCAATTAGTGAGGATCGGCAATTGTAAACTGCGCCCAAGATACAGGTAAACACAAAATCATACATGTTAACTGCGCCCGAGTTTTTATTAAGTGTAAAAAGGTGACATGTAAACTGCGCCCGAGTAAAATTACAGGTAAAATACTTAATAAGGAACAAAGTTTAAACGAAATGAAAATAAATCAGTAGATAGCAGGTGTAGTCGAATCGTCCAGAAAACGCAAAACTCCAAAAGGGATACAATTAAACAATTAGTTGATGACTACGAAAATAGGGACAAACTAGAATACTTAAGAGGTATTGCTTATAATTTATCATATCAAATTTAATTTTAATTTTATAGTATTGTGACGATAATTGTTTTATATTTAATTTTTTTTAACGAATTTGAATTTATTTTATAATACTGCAGAGATGATAGTTTTAATTTATACCTATGGTTTAAAAAATAAAATTAATAGAATTTTTACTTTTCGCTATTAGTGTTTTCGCTGTTTTATTTTCGCGATTTTAACTAGCACCTCTAGCAGAACTTTACCGGAAGTAGTGATATCCATCAGTCATCAGATGTCGTATTACTGCAATATAAATATTCGATAACGTGTAGGTATTTCTTGACGAAAATAAAATTTCTATGATATACTTGAAAAAGTACACAATTGTCAAACATAGAGACTTTAATAAGTCAAAATTTAATAAGTTTATAAGTCAGGCGTAGTTTACACTATACCTTTTTAACATAAATAAAATTTCGGGCGCAGTTTACAAAAAAAAAGATCATTTGGGCGCAGTTAACGTATGCCCGTGAGGATAATCGACGATCTATTATATATTATACACTGTATTACCCAGTTGCTATATGTGCGAAACTGTAATTATACCTAAGCATTTTTTTCGTTTCCAATCGATATTAATTGCGAGAAAATAATACGCTATACTACATACTTTTGTATTCCTCAGAAGTATTATTTAATAGCTGCACTATGACTTATGTGAATAAAATCTATCGGACTTATATCAGTACAACATATATAGTATTGTGTATTACTTAAATATTTTATAAACAAATATTTTCTCTTATCAAAATTTCGTTTTCTTTCATTCATAATTTTTCTTATTTTATTTCATTATATATTCAGTAAAAAATACCAACATTTAAATATTTTTCTATATAATTAATTACACTAGTATACGATGATATATCTACACTAATTCGTAGTATAACAATAATATAAAATCATAAATTATTTCAAAAAATGAAATTATACGCCTATATCTTTCTTTAAATAACTTCTTTTAATACGTTATTTAAACACGCGTTGTAGTATACTCATATAATGATAACTTTTGTTTGGACTTTATAGTATATATCATATTATAACTGACCAAAATTGTATGTATTAGTACAATAGCAAAAATTGAATAGTGCTATTACATACACTGACGAGTAACTATAATACAAAACGTAAATACATATTGTGAAAGAAATATCTTAAAGAAAGCTTATAATATGAGTTTTAATGTTTAAAATTTTCATACGATTTCTGTTCATTACTGTTTTTGATTAAGAACAATAATAATAAAAATGAAATACGCACATACGTAAATATATACGTAATAATATTGACTTCATGCTATAATATTAGAATAAAGACAATTAATTTATAATTAATTAACCATTGAACTTATAACTAAAATCAGACAGGTCATAGAATTACCACTTACGTTGATTATAATTTATAACTTTGAATTTATCTCATAAGAAAAATCAGTTCAAACATTATCCTCGTTATACATTTAAATAATTATAAAATATAATGATACGGCGTCTTAGATAGGCAACATATCTACACAAATTCTTACCCTTAGACAAGATATTATGTTGTAAATAATATCTTTTCAAGTATGTACTTTAACTTGCTGTGGCATACGCAGGATTTTTCCATGGATAAACATAATAAATACAAATTAGGTACAGTAACGAATTTGTTTTTATTATATCGTAATATTATGTATTATAGATGTGTATATTTCATATATCATAAAAGTTAAAATATATAAATGGAAGATAGTATTTAATATTTATAAATAGGTATGTAATATGTTAAATTATATAAAATAATAAATAATTGCAAATTTTATATATTTAATTTTTTTATTAACTATAATATTACAATTATATTATTTGGACTAATTATCTAATTGCATCCATCTTTTGGATACCATTAGAAAATAATAGAAAAAAGTTAAAACTTATTAATATTATGAATATTATTATTAATTATAATAAAGACATAAGATGATTTGTTTACGTAATACACTCGTTTTACAAGAAAATATTAAACATTTTGAAAATATAAACAAAATGTTTTTAAATTATAAATTTTTCTATTTTTTTATCGTTGTATTTTTTTTATGACAAGATAAATTTTTTATTTAATAATTTTTTTATAAGTGAAGTAGTGGAAAAATACCTTACTGAATTTTATGATGATAACAATGAAATTCCAAATAACGTTACATTATCATCATCACATATTTTAATAATGTGATAGGGTATAATATTATGTCCGTCTAATCTTAGGTAAAATACATGCTTTAGCAAATTGAGTAAAATATGCTCAATATTCTATTATATCATGTTTTTTTTTTACGTTTCAGGTTTTTAATGCTAAATTTTATGTTTCAACGTGGTCAATTGAATGGCTAACGACCTCTTAGCTCATTAAGTAGGTACTTCACTACAAATATATAAATTACACTATACAATACTCATATTTATTATTATCTAATTTTAATTGAATAGTAACAAAGATAAATATTTGTATGTATTATAAAAATATACGTTATAATACTTATAATTAGGGTCAGAATTTACATCCAATAGTATGTTTTTTTTTGCGACTTTGCTTTTGTTAATAATATCCACGAATCACCTTATGATGTGGTAAATAATGGTGTTTTTATTTTGTATATTTTTGAATATTTTTGAATATTTTGACCAAAATGCATATTATTGCATATTTAAAATAATTGAAATATTATTACAAATCCTAACTATAAAAACGCAAAAAATGCATATTTTATAATATATTCTACTACTAGACGTTTTTATCGTTTGACAGTATGAATTGATGTTATTCAAAAATACCTGTATAAAAAAATGTTAAGAATTAACATAAGATCGTTTAATTTTGAAAATTTAAAATATCATGTAGTTGTTTCGTGTAATACGAGTACATTTGAATAGCATTAATAGTTAGAAATAATAGCTTATGAATTTTAAAACGCATTCATTTTTTTTTTTAAGTGTTTATTGTATATTTTGTCATGTATAGTATTAATTGTATATTTTTGCAATTTTTAATGAACCAAATGTATATTTTACAATTTTGTATTGCATATAAATCTTAGCCATATTTATAATATATATTTCAAACCTTTAAATTTGCGTTCCTGTTCCATGTATATTATGCAATATACACTGTTACTATGTAACACAATACAACGAAACAATCCATAAAAATATTCCTGGAATTCCGACCCCTTTTTCGGACAAAAACTATTCTAAAATTAAATCCTCATATCACCAACCCCCGTAAAAACGTATATTAATATACAAACAAATTTAAAATTATTAATACATAAAATTTAAAATCAATATTGTTAATCTACTTTTTGGTAGAATACCGCTCGTGATATGATGTGTCGTAGCAAGGTGTAGCTTGAGACTATGTTTCTATAAATACTTAAAATTTCAAACGATGATGAATCGATGTTTTTGAAAATAATTATGTATATCGAAAATTCGGGACGTCGATTTCGAACGATGCCGACACGACACGTCTAAAAAAAGCCCATCAAAATGATGTACGATAAGCCGAATCGATTTCACATTTTTGCCAACCAGCAAACCACATAATCTTGCCAACACATGATGGTTTGATATATTATAAATTATAATGTCTGAATTGAATACAATAATGATAATATTCGTTTTCAGTAACTTTTATTGTACAAATATAATAATATAAAACTGAAATAAAAGTCGTTAAATCAACTATACAATGTGTCCCAAGGGAAGTAACCGGCCGACAGCATAAGATGATAACACCGTAAGTTATAAAAAAAAATCACAATTTAAGGGGTAGAATGTAACTCTTTTATTTTATTTTTTTTTAGTTATAAATAATTATTTAACTTTTTTTAAACAAAACAAAACCTATCATACTTTTTCTGATGTATGTTTAAAACTTTTCAACTTTTATCATAATTTTATTTAATTTTAAAGCTATTTTATTGTTCTACAATTTACATACATAATTAAACCAAAAAATTATAAATTATTATTACTGAATTAAAAAGGTAATAAAAATGTATAACTCCAAATAAAGTTTTTATTTTAATTTTATTATTCTACTGAATAATACCTTTAAAGATGTATTTTAGTATCTTCTATATAATATGTATAAAATACATAATGTTGTATAATATACATATCATAGTATTGTACCATTTGTCCTGAGAAATATGGTTACCTACTTACATTTGAGATTGCCACAATGATATTGATAAAAAAAAAAATAAAAATAAAATAACATTTTAAATTTTTTGTAAAAATTAGTAGGTAAACATTTTATTATGTTTTTACATGTTATGAATAACTTACAAAAATGTTATGTTTATTGAAATTTAAAATCACAAAAATTGATTAAGTAAATGAGTGTGAAAAAAATCAACTTTTATAGTATATTTTCCATTTATTGCTGAAAACCTCAAACCTCGTTACGAACAGTCTGTTTCTCGTACGGTAAATTTTTTCTGTATCACTCAATAAACGTATATGACGTAAAAATAGATACGCACATCGGAAAACCGCAAAACAAAATATAATAAATACGATTATAAGATTGTTGATATAAAAGTAAAAATTCTGTTCTTATTTCGACCTTTTGTATTTCCTCTTGCCTGCCAACAGATGTTTTTGTCGTTAGAATACAAACATTGAAAATTACTATCGTCGTGAAATGCATTTTTCTTAATACAATAGAGTATGCGGGCTAATAAAAAGTTTATTTTTCTCCGAAGCGACGCGCGTTTTAGTTTTTAAAAGAATATGTATAATATATATTATATATATTATATATATATGTAAAACTTAAAATGTCTGTAAACTATACAGAGACAAAGGAAATCCCTTGAAGAACGTAATTTTATCGCATTAAATAAGCATGGCATGTTTAATACCATATGGGCACTGCAGAAATATCAGGATTTCTCCTCCGACGACCCTTGTCTCGTGACTTCAACTAGACTTCGTCAAATGATAATGATGAGATGATGACTTGGTATTTTTTTAAGTATATACGTAATTATATAATATACCTATTAAATTATTAACCTATGTTTCCTTAGAGACTGGTCAAAAGAAAAATGTTTAGATATAATCACTATGATTAGAGAGGTATAAATAGCAAACCAAGTAAAACCGCTACATATGATCTAGTTCCTACAATGATCTTAAAGGAGAGACTTATAAATTAATTTTTCATGTATGTAAGGCTGTTTTATGTAATCATTAACTAAAATGGAAGCAATTTTTATAGTGCTAACTGCTTAAGTGAACATTTTCTAAATTAAAACGTGTATCATTTTTATATGAATACAACATATAATATTAACGATTAATTATTAACATCTTTTAGAATTACAAAATTTGATTGATTAACAATGTGATGTCGGAAACAACACAAAAAGAATCGATTCTAATAAAATGACTGACCACTGAACGGTGCTTTGAAAGGTCCAGCCATCATTATAATCGATGATGAGTGATTGAAAGTTCAAATTGTCACCTTATAATATTTAGATAACGTTTAAAGTATAAAAAATATCATTCATCATCACATTATTATTATCTCAAGTAAAGTAAAATAATAAAAATATAATGATAAAAATCAAACAGTGATTCTTAAAATAGCTAAAGAGATTACTAGTTTTTAAGCATACTTGCAATAAAAATGTCTTTATTTCTTGATTTAATTTTTTTAACATGTTTATGTGGAATTTTTTTTTTCATCACTATTCAAATTTTAAACATGTTTTTTTTTTTTCATTTATAACAAAAACCAGGAATAAGCAACCAACTGGTTAAATAACATTATAAATAACAAATCCATATTAACTAATTTTTAATTTTAATTTGTTCATTCTTTATCCATACTATTCTATAGGTACCAAAATACATTACAAATAATAGTTCTTAAATACATTTATTTATTAATATTATTAACTAGGTACTATATTCAAAATTTAATATTAAACATAGGGTGCCTATATTATAGGCTATTATTGTTGAGTATACAACATTTAAAAAAATATTTATTACTCTATAATAAAAATTTATAAAAAAAAAAATATAAAATAACTAATAGATACCTACATATAAAATTTGTCAAATAGTTACATAATATGAATTTATAATATGATTGAAATACGCGAGTTCTCGTGATTTAACACTATATACTGCATAAGTAATAATTAATCGATTTTTTTTTTTTATATAAATAATAATTATTTCTACACTGCAAACTGAAATATAAAAAAAAATCAGTATTTAATATAATAAATACCTACGTAATAAGATAATATAGGTATTTTCTCATTTACTTTAAAGTTTAAACTGTGATAAAATATCACATTGTGTAAAACTAGTATTATTATATTATTATTTTTGACTCGAAATCTAAAATATAATTTATATTATATTTAACCTTATTATCGGTTTATTGTATACATGTAAATATTAATTCAAATGGTTTCAAAAATATTAAAACATTTTTCATTCCTTTACGACCGTGACAAAGTAAATTAAAAATAAGTATTTATCATAATAGTTAAATTAATAATAATGAATTCTTATAAAAATTTTAGCCTATATAAGCACCAAGTTAATATAATTATTATTAATATAGGTATGATTTATTGTTATTCTTTATGAATACTTGCGATTATTTCAATCGACAATGTAATCAATCATTCTCGGCTCCTATTTCCCGTTTATTATAGCTAGATAGAAAAAAAAAAAATTTAAAAATAACTATAAAATGTTATTTAAAATTAAATAACTATTTTATCATTAGTGTTATATAGTTATTATAGTTATCATTAATTCATTAAATTCGTATATAAGAGTTACTTGAAATAAGCTGTCTACACTGCACTTCCGCAAGTACTTCGTCTTCTCAACACTCCTTATCGAGTATACAATTTCAAATACCAAAATACAAAACATAATAAAATATTTCTTTGCATTCATTTACATCTTTAATTTTATTAATTATAAAAGTACGAATCATCATTTAAAAACATAAAGTGTAATGGTAACTGTATATTTGTATAGTGTAGAAGTCAAAATGTTTACAAACAATTATTGCAGGCTATCATTTATATTATATAATCCATAACCTCGCCAGATTGTTTTTCCCGCTGGAGGCGTTAATTCAATTTTTTATATACTTTACTTTTGTTTGTAAAAAATATTTTCCATCAAACTTATCTTCACCCGACACGTGTCTTCGTGTCTATGTATATCATATGTATACAAGCATACATCAAAATCGTCCCGTGAGAATATTATTTTTAACAGAACGACGACGGTCCTATATTTATATGTATTAAAAATACAATATTCCAGTATGTAATTTAATGATAACACTATACGCTTAGCCTTGGATATTTCGAAAATGGTCAATATACTTGGTAACCAGCTTATGATTGAGCTTAGTCAACAGAGCTGAAAACATATCACATATGGTTATACTGTTATACATCGATATATAATTTGATATAAGTATGATGGAGTACAGTCAATTGGTCGTTAGGTAAATTGGTCGTTTTCAAATTAATATGTTAATATTAATAATTTGAATTGTCAACACATTTCCATACAATTTTTTCTTTATTTTGACTTTCAAAACGACATAAATAACCATCATGATCGAGTATATTTCTTCCTCTTTCACTTTTTATAAAATCTAGAGGCATATTAATTATTATCTTTCTTTTTCATATATTAACTTTTCAATTATTGGCTCTAGACTACACCATCAATCACAGTCAACTAAAATGTGTACACATAGTATAGGCTATGGAGAAAGCATATTTGAATTTCAGGTACCTAAATGACATCCGATAATATTTATTGTCGTAATATAATATAATCGTATTTGTGTAATAACGCTGGTTGTACATTTGTACATGCTGTCATTCAACTTTTTATCGCAAAACGTATACCTAGGTACATATAACAAATATTATATATACCTATATATAATATTTTATTTTAATGATTATTGTCCACTTATACCTACATAACATTATTAAACCAGTATTCACGTCTAGTGACGAAAATATACCACGACCAATTGACGTACACTCGAGTATGCTAGTAATTTTGTTTGACACAATTTAATAATAAATATTTTGATGTTAATAGTAAATATACATTATCAATAAATAAGTATCATACATAAATATACATATTTATGTATGTTAATTTTTTTTTTTTTCAGAACGTACTGAAGCATATTAATAAGACACAGAACCATAATACTTTTGAATATTTACGCAACATTATTATCTATATCAATATAGCATTGTTATATTAATTGTTAAATAATAAATATTAGATATGAGAAATATTGTTTACTTAAGACTACGCGATTATGTTTTCGACAGATGTATACCAAGTATATCATACGTTTAATATAAACATATTCAAATATTATATATTGAATCCCACAGGAATTACATAACTGACGAGAATACCTTATTTTCACGGTAAAATGAAAATAAAATCAATAAAATATATCTAACTATGGTAGTCAAAAATATGAAAATTTCATACGCATAGGTATAGTTATATACGAACAAGAAACCGTGTGCAATAACTATAAAGACATTTTAATTGCTTAATTTAGTAATTACGAGGAACCCATGGTACTGTATCCTTCATTGCTTCATTGCAATAAGGAAGTGATAAGTTGTCGAATCTTAAGATTCAAATTAAACCATTAGTCGTTACGATTAAAATAATTACCTATGTTATATATATTCCACGCTGCGTAAAATACGGATCAAAACACTACACTAACGAATGCACAAAAAACCGGGAGGAACCTGCAAAAAGTACAAACTGCGGTGGTAATCACACTGCAAATTAAAAAGGATACCAATATTTAAAAAAAATATTAAACCACAGTTAAAAAATAAATAAAGAAAATCATTTTATTCCATTACTTGCTATACCACCTCCAACTCGAAGAAGCAGAAATGAAGCCCCCAGTTCAAGCTCAAATGAAAAACCGTTATATGCCTAAATTACAGCTAACAAACCACCATTCGATCAATCTCTACACATCATCACAAAATTCCTCGACGAACTAAAATCTATACTTAACCCCCTTCTTACTGCTTTAACATCCCTAATAAACAAAATCATCTCCCCATTGCTCCTACTCCGTAACACATATACACACACACACCTCATATTCCGTACATCCATAACACGAACACAATATAATATATTATATTATATTTATAATTTTAAATTTTTATTAATAACTAACTTGTTGTAGCATGTAATATGTTGATACATTTTAATTTTAATAAATTAAAAAAAAAATATATATATATATACATTCATGAATATTGTAGTATTTCAAATACGTTTTCTATCATATACATGTGCTCTATAATAATAATAAAAATATTGGTTATTATCAAGTAAAGTTACTGATGTGTCAATACTTTTTACCAATTATAATTTTTTTAAATGTGTCGGTGTATAATGTATAAATTTATTTAACATTAGTTTTAATTAAACTTTATTTTACTTGGTTAATTTAATAAATAATAAAATAAAATTTATTACTCAGAAATACGTAAGAAAGCTATTAAATGTAAAATATAACAAAAATAACAACGAGTAGTGTATTTGTCATTGGTATTAGCTAAGTACCTAATATCTGTTTATTATAAGTAGATACTAAAAAGTATACTAATATAATAAAGCCGGGGTAAACGAACAATCACTAAACATTCATTGAATTAATATTAAGCCAATATTCCCTTAAACATGATTTAGCGACCCGTGATTGGTTCATTACATTTTATTGAATCATTAAATTAATCAATTGTTAATGCAACCCAGCATACATTAACTAATAGTTTAACATTTTTGCAAACTATAAACATTAATTAACTAATATTAATTACCCACTAAAATTTTTAGATCACCATAACCCCCGTTTCCTATCTTCTAAACCCGTCATCGTGGACCTTTTATCCTTAGTACACGAAATTAAAGAGCTCAAAAACTACTCTTACGAATTTTTATTTTAATACGTGAAAATTTTCAGAGAAATTATCCGCTAAATAATTTATTGTATATGAGGGGGTTTTCATTTGAAAATTAGAAGTACAAAAAATTTAAAAAATTTAAAAATATGATCTTTAAGCATATTTAATAATTTTAAAAATCAGATTATCTTGTAAAAACATTTAAAAATCTACACTAAAATATTCATACTATATTTTTAATTAGAGATACCTTCTAACTTTTCAATCAATTAATATATTACATGTATTTAGTTAGCTATGTATATTAATATCATATTGCATAGCGCTTTGGCGGCTGGAATAAAAAATTGTATTTGTCTTAAAAACATTAAAGCCCACTCCAAATTAATAATAACATTAATGCAATAACTACTATTTAAATGACCTTCATAATATTTCAACACAAATTACAAAATGCTAGGTTAAAACAGACGTCGGACATCTAGTATTCTAGTGCCAAAATTGTTTTCAATAATAATGACAAACTGATAATAAATAATAAAAATAATTTATTTTTAACTATAAAATGCTTAACACCCACCAACTGTTTCATTATTAATAAAATTATTATCATCATTATCAGACGCCTTGTGGATTACATATCTGCCGCCCACCGAAAAATAGTTTATACAGGATAGTCCCTATAATACACACAATAGTAGGTAACTATAAATACATCTATTTATAATATTATATTATAATTTATAACACTGAAAAAACAATATAACAAACGGTTACTATCTCCATTACAGTGTAACAACTAACAAGCCATTTTTATTAAACATACAATTAGACCTTATTTAAAAAAAAAAAATCTTACAACGCACTTATTTTTTTTGTAAACACGTTAATAAAAAGTATTTTGGGGTATGGTGAAGGAGTGTGGTGTAGTCATAAATAGTTTTTTTGTAAAATAACGCGTTATTTTATAACATATGACTTCATGTCTCTTGCAATTCGTACAACACGTCACAGTTTCATGCACTTTACACAAAAATAGATGTATCTACGTCAGTGAAGCCAGAAATTAAAATATATGTATAATGCATTATATACAAACTGAAACAATATATAATTACATAGTAATTTTTTTCATTAAATTAATTAATTTCTTCCTGAAACTTATAAATCCTTATTATGTTCTAGCTCTTCAATACTATTTGTATGAGTTCGGTGCTACTGATGTAAATATTATAGGTACTTACCTAAATGCATTATTATAATTAACGTACTCATGAGCTCAACGCATGATAATGTGGGTAGTGAGTGTAGTGAAGTAGTTATAATTTATAAAGTTTAGTGGTATCCAGTTCAAATAAATAAGTTCTTGGTATGAAACTATAACTAAGCTTTATACTGCCGTACAAAATTTCAAGTTGGCGTTTCAACGTTTGGCGATAAAATTATATAAAATATGGAATTTTTAATATATACTTTTTTTAGTCTAATAAAAAGCCTTATACCACAAAACACGTTTAAATATAAAATGTAATATATAATAATATATACAGCTATTCGTATATATTGAAAGACAATTCAACACATATGTAATAAAAATGTATATTAAAAAGTTCAAATTGGTATAAAATAAAATAAAACATTACCTTGGGAAGACAAATAATTGTAAGTTAAATCGTACAAGTGAAACTTTTTTCGAGTAACGTAATATTATATGCAATATCTCGCGGTTATAATTTCTTCCAAAGTAACCAAGCTAGATTTAACTTGCAATACTCTGTTTAAAAATTAAAATTAAATGCACCATGAAACATTTCAAGAAAATTGCACATTCACTGATCGTCAATTCACACCTTTTATACGAATATTTATACTAATAGGTCGATCACTTTGCGACCCCCTTATCTATATTAAGTATTTAAGTACAAACTTGAACAATAAAAATATCATATCATTATCCGATTAACCAAACTAAGTATACTATTTCGAATATCAATTTATAAATACCATGAGTAGTAATTTAAACTTGTCGCAGGTAAACTTTATGTCTCGGGTCGTTGGGAAAACCATTAGCAGTAGAGTGCTCTTATTTATTGTTGAGGTATATACAATCTACATTTAATCGACTGATTATTATTATTAATATTATTTTTATGTATTATGAAAAATATTGATTCCGTTCGCTACTTATTTACGTGAAAAACGATTCTGCTCTATGGTAGCAATAAAAATCGTTTATTATCACTAAAATTAATTTACTTTTATGTGTTTTAAATATTGAAGCACAGATTAAGCAACTTTTAAGTGTAAAACAAATTCAACGATCACACTGGTTATTTATTTTATAATTTTGATTAATTTATATTATTATTAGCATTATTATTATAAAAAATTTTAAATAAAAAGGTTCATTTTTTAAATCAGCGTTTTATTATTTTTGACTTACATGGCCCTTAATTAAGAAAATCGCGACCCCCAAGTTAAAAAACGCTGGTCTATAGGTACTTGTCTAAAACTTGTCATAATAAAATGATAATTTATGAGTGAATTTATAAATTCAAATATGAATTTAAATCTTCGATATTTATACATGGAAAAATTGTGTAATCAAAAATTTTGTACAAAGTAAATGTGTTTTTGCAAGGTACAAATTGCCAATCAGAGACTTTATGATTTCCATTTAATATTAATTGGAAATTTCGATTTTATTTTTTTTTCTTAGGACAGTATCAAATATAATTGGGTGAAAAAAAATAGAAATAGAAAATATACAAAATGATTTTAAAGAATAAATAAATAGGTACAACTTTACATTTAACGCGACAATAAATAGCTACAATAAATAAAGAGAGCATAGCAGTAAAATATCATCATTATTTCGTCGTAAATTATGCCTTATAAAAACAAAAATTTTAAAAATCACCTCAATAATATATTAATACTCGTATATTGGTATATTACAGTCTATGGAAATAAAATAAAAAAACCAAACTTCTAAAGTGCAGATTCAATATTCGATCGACAGAGCTAGGTGCGGACACATAATATACATAGTAGTAACTAGTAGTGCGTGATACTTTTCGTTCCCTTCCATTGACCGAAAAACTGTTTACTGAAAAAGAAAGCTCTCAATTGTTAGATAAAAAACGAATAAAATTCATACCGCACAGATCCCTTGTTCATATTAAATCAAAAATAAAAGTAAACACCAACTCCAGTCACTGGAACTTGTAGTTACGATCAAACCAAGTATTGGGTTTAGCGAATATAATAGTTTTATACATTTATTTCTAAAAATGTTAAGTATCATGTATTAATATTATTTAAATAATGTATGTTTAATACGTTACCTACTTTGCTAAATAAACCACATAAATCGTGGTAAATGAACTCAAGTTCAATGGTAACCCGTTAACCTGCAGTTATTCAATATCATATAAATAGTATATAGTTAATATCGTATGTTGATAAAAATTAGAACTAAGATGTTATATTTTTATACCGTACTATACCGCGATACAAACAAAGAAGGATCTTTTTTTTTTACTGTTCACAAATCGTACATTATACTATACCAGAAAAAGTGAACATCCAGAACCACAATTAAAATATATGTATATACATTTCAACGATTCCTTTCTCGTTTATTAGTCAATAAAATGCTATAATACTATGGATCAGTAGTCTCTGATAATAAACTTACAATAGTTTAAATTATATTCTATTCATAGTTTGCATTATCAGTTATCGCTTTCAAAAATTACGAATTCTTGCAAAAATAATATTGGGTAGGTGCAGTTTAGAAAAACTAACTCCAAATCACGTAATTGCAAACGTCCAATTCATTTATATGTTTAGCCCTTTTATTTATTTTTAATACTTGAATCCTCAGACCTCAGCCGTTTACCGCAGTAAGTAATTATTCCAGATTACCGCCAAACTGAACCACAATACGACTGGAAAAAAAACCCATAACTCCGCAACTGCGGCACGGTTTCATTACACCATATTATAATACGGTCTGCGGTGAACTCCCTCCTGCAACTGTCACGAACAGCCTCTTGTATCACAAACACACACACACACTGATACACGGTCAGATATAATATAATTATTCAGAATAAAATAAAGTTAACGTGTCGGTATGTTATAAAACAAATAGGTGCTAGGTGCATCGTTATACTACCAATTGCAGTAGGCAATAGGCATATTATCGTATTAATGTGATGCGAGTCTACAGTGCAGTTTGATTTTTTTTTTTTTTTTTTTTTTTATTAGGTACCGACGGCCAGCGTTTATTGGTTTTTAACGCGGGTCGTTAGGCCAATTTACTGATTAACAATCAAGGTCGGCGCGAGCGCGCGCATACAGTATTTGATTTATTATACAAATACGTGCGATAAGACCGTATATCAAATGACGCTGGGCACCTACGCATAACTTCGTATGCACACGTATAATACATCTTTGGGTGCCATAACAGTGTTGAATACAAGAAACATGTTATGCTCGTAGTAATTAACGTGAATTAATTTACACGTAGTACCTAAACCATTACCCATATACCTGGGTGGTTACACCTCCGCGTAATCTGCATCAACTGCTCTGCACACCATTCCGCCGCTGCCGCCGAGTTGCCCGCGTAAGGACACCTGTTAATTATTGCGCAAAACGGCGTAGTATCAATAATTCATATCGGGGAATTTATGAGAGCAACCCGCGACTGCGCCCGTGACGAATCTCCGGCACCGTCAAAAATGCGAATCTGTGGCAGGCCGTTCTATCGGCTGCGATTATTTATCGTCGTATTCAGCGCCGTCGCCACAGCGTCCGTGCACGGCTTGCGAAACGTCAAGCCCGAAGGTATGTACCTTTACATCATACAACTATGCGCCGAAGTTATAACCGCTGTGGGGTATGTGTTATTTTGTACACTGTTGTCGTTTTTATTCGTTACGCGACGAACACCCGACTGCAGTTGCAAATCATACCGCTGTATGATACAGTATTTATGTTAGGTACAAACTATATAAACATCGCAGCGGTTACCGTTTGTTGCTTTTGTTGTTGCAGAGATGTTTTGGACATTAGTTTCTTGACGTGTGTAATATTTCGAATCGAGTTTAATAAAAAATAACCTTTATTTGCTCCGATTAAAAACGTTGATCGAGAGACGCCTAACCGCGGATAGTTATAAGTCTCTGACGCGAGAGTAATATTTGAGGAGGGACTCGATATTTAGTCGAATGAGTGGTGGGCAGTTTGTGCCGGGAAAATGCAAATCGGTAGTACTTAAAGTGTTCATTAATAATGTATCGCCTACATACACCATGATATTTTAAATTTTCTTTAATCTAAAACTCTAAACATATGGAGCGACCGAGGTGTCAAAAATAATACTGATGATTTAATAAATTTAGTAGTTTACGCCTACTTATTATATCACAAACATTGCATTAAAATTAAGAAAAAATGTATTAATGCGTTTTAATAAATAATAGTAGCCAGTTGTTACATTGTTTATGCTAAGAACTTTTTTTCTGTTTACAATATTCAGAAAGTAGAATATTAAAATTATTTTTCAAATTCTTTTAGAAGGGCTTTAAAGCTGAAAGCTATTTTTAGGGAAGAAGGGCTCTTGGTTTCGATAATGACTACATTTAGCTATCATTATTCATATGAAAAGGTAAGTTATAATTATTATATAGGTAAACGAAATACTGTATTTATTTATATCATTCATCTTAAACGATCGAACTAGAATAGAGCATTCTATTCAATGATTGATAAACAAAAAACATACACAAATAAAGGATAAGTAGTTTATGAGTTATAAGTACTTAAAGTTTTAAGTTAACGAAGTTGAGTAGTACGAGGATACACCTAAAATGTTGGTCTACTATTCTCTGTTCACTTATACTTCAAATACTTATAACTAAAAACTACTCGTCCAAATTTCTATTTTTAATTTTTATATGTCAAAATATTCTGAAAAATATTCTGCTTCAAAATATGAAATTAAAAATGTATATTGTCAAAAAAGTGAAAACTTAAAAATTATAGCGATAAAAAATATATTTAAAAAAAAATATTATTTTAACTAAAAATTATGCAAGAAAAATATTTTTAAAAAATTAATAAGTTTAGAAATAATGAGTGTTAATTACAAAAAAATCACTTTGTATATTATTATATCAATCAATTAATTTTAAATTTTATATGCAATTGTCCCTATCAATTATCGGATATACGATCCCAAAACTTCTTTGACAAATTAAGTTTAAGGTAATACCACAGAAAACCACCAACTCTGGAGAAGCTATAATCCCTTGCCTCTAACAGTTTAATTTAAAAGTTCTATGTTCATCTTATTCTTTTTATTTATATGTTATCGACGAATTAAACTGTATATTTTATACACTTCGTAACGAATCGTCGAGTACACGAAATAACAATAGCAAATAGCTATATATATATAAATGATTGCATATATAGCGGACATGCAAGATAAAGCACGATTTAGGATGATTCTGATAATTTTAATTCCCTTTATAAACGAGCAAGTTGAAACAATGATTAATAATTATCATACTCCCCCATTGATATTACGTAACATATATTGGCAATATTTCCTCGCACAGACAATTATATTAACATAATATAACCATATATGGGCACATTGCCATGGAGACGTTATATAATTTTAAATGTTTTCTCGTTTTAACAGCTTAAGATTAAAATTTTACAACTGATTAGTAACGTAAGAAGGTGGTGTTAAAAAAAACGTTATAAGAACATGTTGTCGTCAACTTTCTTGAAAGTTTAATCAAAACAATGTACTTACCTACAAAAAACAGTCGCTGATGGCTAATTATGAACATCCTAACATTGTTTAAATATCTGATGTAATTAATCGTTCTACAGAACTGAGTAAATGAATAATTTTCCAATTATAAAAAAGGATAGCACATAACACTAAAAATCTGCTTCATAAGTCTAAACGAATTGTAGTTACAAAAACAGCAAACACCAAAATTCGATTAAATCATAATTCATAACAGTCTTCAGAAATTAATTCAACAACGATCACTTGACACATAATAACTACAAAAATTTAGTTTAGGCATTATGAATGCATTTATTATGTTCATTATTGCTATAAATACTTCATACATGAAGAGATGTCAGAAATTTAAGGGGTTTGATATAGGCAATATTAATGACAATTTGAGAAACTAACTTAATATTTCAATACTAATTAAAGTATTTTAAGAGTGCTAAATGGTCACGTAACCACCAAAAATAGCTGTTGTGTAATAACAAGATTATACAAAATACAGTCTTTAGTAAGACAAACTAACGAGCACAATATTTACAGCAAACTAATCAAATGTTCACATTATATAAAATATAACTATTAATCGTAGTGTTTTTAATTTCTATTATCAATAATCATTAGTTTATTATAGGCAAACAAATGAAAAATAAACAAAATAAATGATTTTCTACAAACCAATAATTTGGAGTCATCCTTAAGTTATGGAAAAATTAATAGCTATACCACAATAAAGTTCTTCTCTATGTATTGTTAAGATTTGGTAAAACTATGAGAACACTATCTCCAAAAAAAAAAGGCACTGGAAAAATCAATGTCATAAATTACAGGTTATATGGTACCCTCTACATTTTTTGGTACATTTGGAGGATTTTTTGAAATTAAACTATAATATGTTAACTGAATATTTTTAGATTTTATGATTTATATGATCATAAGAATTAATTTAGCATACTTATTAAAATACTAATATCTAAAAACACGACAATTAATACCTCATTTTCTTAATAAATTTACAAACAACACTCCAATTACTACATGTTTTACAATTTATATTACATTTGTTATTATAGGTCCATGCGATCCAGGAGAATTGGTATTTGTTGGTTTTTGCAACTTGTGCCTGTGTAATTCTCAGCGAATGCCAAATCAGCTTTGCGCTAAATCATGGTGTCCTGTTCAAACAGTATTACCACCCAGAAATAGTTTACTGTATTCAAGCACAAATAAACCATACACATGAGGATCATTATTTACCATCCATGTGGAATGTAAATATATTATGAATAACAGTTTTAAATTTAACAAAATACATGTAAATTTAACAGGTCTAATTTATTGTCAAACTCTGCATAGAATTATGATAAAAATAGACACAAAAATATGTTTGCTGCAATTAAATAACTATAAGTTTAATATAATCTCTTAACCATGTTATAAAATATTAATGGTCTTATTAAAATTTTACAAGTTATTCACTCATTTTTAAATTTATTTAAAAAAATATATGTATATATATACATATAAGTAAATTATAAAGGTAATAGTCCTAAGTCCTCAAAGTCCTCTACATACCTTAATACCTTCACCATATTCATTTACATCACTTAAGAAACAAAAATCTAATTTACAATAAGTGATAAATTACAACAATACTATTGAATTTATTAAAACTTGAACGAAAATTAACAATGATCTAAAAAAAAAAACAGTAACTAGAAATTAAAAAATATAAATTTAAGTATCGTCGTTAGGTGAATGCTAAATTAAACAAATATGAATAATTTCAACATAACATAGTTTTTAGATATTTATGTTTGTTGAACTGATTAATATTGGCATTAAAGAAACTACTACAAAATAAATTTTTAATAATTTAGTTAAGAATATTTGTTTTAAAAATACTTAATTTTAATTTATCAACAAAATATAGCGCGTCAATTGAACACACAGCTTTTTTATTTACATTTAAATTTACAATCATAGAAAAATACCTCTGACTGAATATTTAATGAAAATATAATATATCAAGTATTTTAGTCTGACTAGATCTTGTCATTGGTTAAATGTGTATCAACTATCAAATATGTCACTGGAAAAGAATAAATACTTTTTGTTTCCTTTTTTTCCTAAAAATATTGAGTATTCCAGAGGTATTATCATTCGTTCTTAATATTTACAAATGGACATTAGAAAAGTAAAATATAGATAATAATTGTTTTATTATGAAAATCCTGCACTTAAAAAAAAAGTATTTACTTAAAATTTCTAAATTGTTAGGGTTAGCTTCGATGATTAAAACCTTTGGTATTATCAGGCCCACGGGGCTGTCGAATTACATTGTCTTCAACAGCAACACGAACTATTGGCTGTCGAAGTACTTCAAATTTCATACTACCTGAAGAACTGGCTCTAAAAACGAAAAATAAAAATAAAAATACAATACAAATAAAACAGATATTATCCTTCATGATAAATGTTGAGTTCTAGATCAAAAATGACAAGTAAAAGAATGATAGTAATTTATTTTTAATCCTATTATACAAATATACAATAATATGAATACTTCAAAATGTGTATTATTAAAGTAATTTTTTATTTTGGGTAAATAATTAGTATAAACTAAGTAACTAAGTTAAGATTTTAAAGAAAAAATTAAAATTAAATATTTAGACTTAACTTGTAACTCATTAGTCATTACTCATTAGCATAAAAAATGAAAAATAACGATTATACACCAATTAATTTTTTATAATTCTAAAATAATCATTTTAACCTGGAAAATATCAATTGAAAAATAATAATCTTTCTTTTCCCGTAATATTTTAAATAATTTTATATTTTAGGGCTTTTTAAAATGATTTTAACTTACATATTGGAAGCAGTCCACTATGTGACCTCTAATATTATAGAATAAGATATTATCAAGTTATAAAACTATCATGGCTATAATAAATACCAATTCAATATTAATGATGACATTTTTGGATGTTATTAATTGTATAACATAAACACTACATTAATTTAATATTTTTTTTAATGAAACATAATATATTATTTGAACATGTCTATATTTAAAAATGTTGTGAATTTTAATTAAAAAAATGAATTATTCTTTTTTTTATCATTAGTTTTCTTAAAATCCTCTTTACACAAACAAAATAAAAAATATATCTAACCTAACCTCAGAAAATGAATGATATATTTTAATATTATTTACAAAAGCAGTAAATGTTAATGTAGCTATTATCAAGAGTCTTATTAATTTCATAACTTTCACACTAGGAAATTAAATATAGGTAATTAAAAAAAGCAATAACTTAAATATTAAACCTTTAAAAATATAAGAAATAAATTAAATATTCTAATACCTACGATTCAAATACTATAATATATTAACAATAATATGAAGTAAAAAATATTCACCGAGTTATTTAGTTTACAAAATGTAATTAATGATTTAATTTAATAATTCAGTCTTATCATTAATAAGTACTATATTAGCAATACTAAAATCCATTTGTTTAAACTATTAAAAATTACCCTTCATCATCAGCATTCAAGTCTTCTTCACGTTCTTCGCCCATTATTCGTAATCTAGCTTCTGCATATTCTTGTTTTCTCTAGAGCAAAATTTTATGTGTTGAAGAATTTTATACAATTGAACAGACATTCAATTTCATACTTGTTCCAAAGATTTAACTTGTACTTTAGGTTTATCAGCATTTTCATTTGTAGTGTTATCCTTCTGTGGTCGTTTGAGTATTTTAACAGTAGGCTGTTGAGGAATTGTCATTTGTTGATGATGGTTATATGACAATTGTAAGCCAGGTGGCAATATTACAACATTGCTATTGCTAAAAATGTTTGCATGGAAAAATAGTTTATATGTCCAAAAGAAATTAACACGACTAAATAATGTTTAAAAATAGTCACTTTTCATTTTTAGTAGCAGACGCCAGTTGCATTTTTTTTATCTGAGTGCTGAGAATCTATATATAAAAGCAATAATAGAAAGAATAGTTAGACAGTGACTGTAAACGAAGAGGAGCTATACTCTATGTAGCATTGGGGTAGGTGCTATCGGCGAGTTGGCCAGATCTATAGGAAAATCAAACCGACACGACGAATCACACCAAAAGATGGGTCGACTGACCAACCTATCAGACTCAACAAAGAAAAACAGTAAAAACACGACTTACAGACGGATCGTCTAGAGCTTCCCAGCTTTCGTAGGGTTCGGTTGTGCCCGGGTCACAAGCCGCCATAATATTGTACATGCTACTCACTCAGCGCGTTATCGGATGTTGTACGTGTGCGTTTTATTACGACGTCCACTGGTCGGCAGGTCGAGGCATAGTTGGCGGGAGCAGAAAAAAAATTGCAGCTATAAATAATATCGACGGTGTACGATATGTCTGGATTTATCGAATACCAGAGTCACGTAAATGTTGTTGTTATAATTATTAATTACCGTTCGACGCGAAAGAAAAATGTTAAAACTTTATCCGATGACTGAGGTACACAATGAAATATAATGATTAATGAATATAATTATATATCGTGATATAATACTATAGTCTATACTCTATAATAGCTGTCTTGGGCCCCGACGACAATTTTGACAACACATCGAGATTACAAGCACGAGTCGTGGAACAAACGATAATGGTCGATTCCGTTTCGATTTATGCTTTTGGGTTGGCAACACACTTTCTCATTTTTATCATTTTTTTTTTTGTTTTGGCCACCAACCGTCATCTCCACTGCTGTTCAAAGTCCATAGTGTAAAATTTTGTCAATTCAAATACATAAATTTTAGCTACTTAAAATATGCTAAACTATCGTCAACGAATTAAACAAAATACAAGCCATACAAATCATATACCAATTAGCTCGACACTGCGACTACAGTCATTAGACATTACGAAATGAACATTTATGAAATAAGTAATGACTATGATTAGTAATATATAATAATTGATTACTAGAGCGCAGATATTTTGTTTTAAAAAACAGAAATAATACCTTTTAAATCCCCGATTTAATACATAAATAAGTAATAATATTACATAACTTCAAAATCAAAAGATGATATAAAAGATATTTATTCATTTCATATAACTAAAAAATTATTACACAAAGAACTATTTATTTTACTAAAATATACGTCACTTAACGTAAATTTATTGGACGATGTATCATTGTCGTTTTGTGCGAAGAAATTATAATCAGGTTATGACTTATAACACAAATAGGTAGGTACATATTACATAATGTGTCATCTTGAGGAATTGGGGGTAAATGTGTCTGGTGATCTTGTGTCGTTTTTGAAATTCAGTTATAACCCTGTTTAACATTATTTACGTTTGAAATCTGCTAGGTTATTCATGGATAAAAATTTCCTTTATCGATATTTTGTATTTTTGTAATCTAAAGTCAGTATTCAATATTCATATTTAATTAGTCATTATTTCAATTTTGAAGTTTTTATTATTTTGTATGCATTGGCCATTAACAAAAAATATAATATTCATTACTAATCGCTATTTAGTTATTACTTTATTAGTTTATAGTTCATATACTTTTTAAGTGTACTTTAGTGGTGCAGTAATTGTTGATTTATTTTGCTCGGACTACACTAAACAGTTACGTAATTACTAATTACTAATCGAGACTATTTTTTATAATCTATTTGTATGCAATTTAATAATAATTTAATTATTATTTTCCAGTTTTCTTTACCATAGACTTTGATCCAAACACTTCGTGTTTTAATTTAAACGTCCGATTTTAAGTGAGTGATCTTATTCATAAAATGATGATAAATTTTAATTTTAAATATGTTAATATTATTCAATAGTACTTAATAACTTATATGTATCAGATCATTGTTTAATAATTAAAAATCTTAAGTACTGTAAGTAAAAGTGTTCAACATTTAAATTTATTTACAACAATAATATTAACAAAAAAATTATAATCAAATTGTTTTTGTGAACTTTAAATAATACTTAATACAATATTACGTTTTTCAATGTAATTAATAAAATAAGATTAAGAGGACACTGCACAGACATTTGTTGTCACTGTCTTACAAGTATGTAACATAAACAATTTACGTTCAGCAGATCAGGTTTAGCTTGTTAGTTTAAAAATAGAGTAAATAAAGTAAATCAACTTATAATGAAAGTTGATGGTAAGAAAATTTTCTATGTTTGTATGTGGGGTTTTTGGATAATTCAATTTTTTCAATGAGTTATGATCATTTTTAATTTACTATATTTTAGATACACAAAAATCACTAAAAAATTGAACTATCGTAAAACATCCACATACAAATACAGATAATCTTCTTACCATCAAATTTCATTTTAAGTCAATTCACTCTAAGTTAAACTAACAAAGCTAAACCTAATCTGCTGTACATAAATTGTCTATATTACGCGCTGTAAGACAGAGACAACAAATATCTGTGTAGCGTCCTCTTAAATTTGAAATTTGTTGATTTATGATGGTTCTATTCTGTAGCCAGAGACAGAGTGGCCCATCTGGATACCACAAAAAATCTTGGAAGCCAATTGGCCTATTGGCCTGAAGTATAGATAAATAAAAAATATGAAAATAGTGTAGGTAGAGTAATGTAAGAAGTATATTTATCTATACATGAAAAAAAAATTATATTAACAATTTAATTAATAATCCTTTTTAAATTATTTTTGATATTTGAATTATAATAAGCAATGGCTGTTTGTCGTTCGATATGAATTTGTCGTAGCCCGTACATAGTATGTATGCAAGTTTATCTATTTTTATAACTTGCCAAAGCTTTACAACACCTAATAATGATTTATCAATAATTAAAATCGATCATATTGTTAACATTTATTGTATAAAAACATTTTTAAGATTATTAAATTTTGATTACCTATTTTAGATTTTAGATTTAAATTTTTTTTAATAGTTTTATCAATGAAATATATACCTATGCTATGAATTTTTATGTTTGTTATTTACCCATATTCATTTAAATACAAAATTCATTATATATATTAATAAAATAAAGTTTCTATTCAAAAGATGAAAATGTCGAGTGGTCTGGAGGAAATTTATATTCTTTGCCTAAATTTTTTTCCCACTCCGCCCCTGTGACTAGCTTTGATTCTAATTTTTTGAATATTATACTATTCAATATGTACACAATTATAGAGATATTTAATTTAAAAAATACATTCTTAAACATAAAAATATACAATATAATAAAAACTTGAAACACGGTAAATTGAGACAAATGACTGGGATGTGAGTAATTTAAAAATAGAGCTCCCCCATTTGATTATACTATTATACCATATTTAATATTAATATAATTTATAAATACTAAATTATATTCTAGATATTTTGACCTGTGGATAAATTGTTCTCTAAAAATGTCAACAAGTTTTTTTTAATAAACAATCGTGTTAGTATTTTTATTTTTTAAATATCATATTCATATGATAATTAATTGTATATTTTTTCCACTTTATATATAATATAGGTATTATAATTTTGTTTTCATCATTTTCGTTGCTATATTTCTATAACTATATTCAAAAGAATTTTTTTTTTTAATTTAATTAAAATTATTTCATGTTTGGTAGTTTTACCATGTGCATATGAATCCTTAGTACCTAAAAAACAAATAAACATTTAAAATTCATTAAAAATTTGGAATATTCATGGTTCTTTCAATAATAAGGCAAATTTATCTAAGTATTACAATTTACAATTTTTTATTTAATAATTGTTAATATTATAAGGATAAATAAATTACCAAGAGATATAAAAGCTCGTTCATCTCAAAATACCTCAAATAATTTTAAACAATATTTTTATACTTCAACATTTATTAACTGAGTTTAATATGTACTATTAGTTTTAAACTTTTTAACTTTAAATATTTATATTTTTTTTTTATTTTAGGCTCAAAGCAAATTTAATAAGTATTTAAATATTATTTTACCATGGCACCCAAAACAGTAATGGTTCGAAATCGAAACAAGCTTAATAATAGTGTCTTTATCAAAAAACTAAATCGCTGTATGATAACCAATAATAATTTACGTAAGCGTATTGAAGATTTATCAGAAAAAAATAAACAATTATCAACCACCAGGAATAGTTTGTTATTGCAGAAGTTGGAATTGCAAAATGAAATTAATGCTATTCGAAATTCAAATACTCAACTAACCGCAATGCAAAATATTATGCATAGAAAACTTAGTGCACTAGAACAAACTATACAAAGCTGTGTACCTGCATTGGTAACTATGTCACAATGTATCCCATCTATGTTAGAAAGTGTACATGAAATGAATAAATTTGAGATCACAAACTTTAACAAAGAAAAACAAACGAGAACTTCAAGACATATGATCCATGGTATGACAATTACTCAACCAACTGTTTCAATAAAACAATTTGATATGTCACCTATCATTGAAAGTCCTAACTCTAGTTCTGAACAAACTCCAATAAGATCAAAAAGATCTAGTTATAAAAGCTCACCACACAGCAAACTTAGTGTGGAACCATATGTAAGATTTAAGGATGTTGCAACTTTGTTGAAAAACTCCAAAACTGTTCCTGATGAAAGTCCTAAACGTCAACTAAATGAAAATTTTGGTGAAGGCTCAAGTTGGTTGAATACTCAAGAAAATCAAATCCAATATTTTAACGAAAATACTAATGCAACACAGTATGTTAATAGTTCTCCTAGATTCGATACATCCAATGAAGTTCAGGCTGATGTACAAATGACTACTTCTACTTTATTTGGTAGTATAGATGATACATTTAATGAAACTGAAGTACGGCTAAGTGATGTATTATCTTCTGTTGATTCAAGTATGCTGAGAAATGTAACATGTCGGAAACGAACCAAACGATCAAGTGAATCAAGCAATACATCAGATATTAATGATTCAATCTCTTCAGTAAGACCTAGTAGATCTGCAACAAAAAAGATTAACTACAAAGAGAAAAGCCTTGGCTGTAAACTCAGAAGATAACTATTTAAATTGCCTATCATGAAAACTAATAATGAAATTGTATCTTATATTCAATAATATATGTTAATTGTCATTTTTCATTAATAGTAAATATTTTTTTTTTAATTATTTTAATTTGGTAGCATTTTAATTGTAAACTACAAATCATTATTATGTATATTTTATTTGAATAAAGGAAGTAAATAAAATAGAATTTATTTTACCATTATTTAATGAGTTTAATTAATACTACTAAATTTTGGATTTCAGTTTGTGAATAAGAAAATCAAAAATGTATATGAATATATGCTTCAGTGGCAGCTATCCTTAAAATAATATAAATTTCTGAAGATACTTCTGATCATCTGCCTATAAAAGATGTTTATATTTAGTTGTCAATATAAAAAAATGATAAAAATCATTCCCATTTTATCCGTTATAGATACCACCAAGTACTTCAAAACATTAATAAGAGGGTATTAAAATAACATACGCTTATATTTCAATATAATTCACTCTTGTATTTCTTTACAACTTTTTTTTTTGTAAGCGATTGAAATTCAAATTTATATAATATTAGACGTTCAAACATCAAATGTATACACAATTTTTTTATAAGCAATTTTAAATTGTGTTAGGTGATTTATTGTACAATGAATTGTTGTAGTATAATTTTTTTTTTAATTTTATCATACTATAATGATTTATGAGTCATTGTAAAATAAGTAATTATATTAATCACTTCACATCCAACTACAACCACCAGCCTACCCAAATGTTATTGAAACAAGTAAACACATGGGCCATTCATGCCAATATCAGTGGCCACTGATATGAGGGATAAAGATTTGCAGTTAGAATTTAGAATAAAGTGTAACACAAAAAAAAGTTATGAATTTAAATGGTAATGTATTATTATATTTATATAATATTATGTTCTTAAGTAATGTTGATTTCAGATAAGTTATTGAAATAAATGAAATAGTTATTAAATTGTAAAAATGTATTTAAAATTAAAATTAATATAAAATTACATAGATAAACATTGTAATGTATTAACATATATACCTAATTAGCCAACTATACCATTCATGAATACAGAATAGTATGATACTGTTTTTGGTTCTTAACAATATTTTTTCTACCCATCCATCTATGTTTATCAACGTATTTTATTTTATTTTTTTTTTTTAATATATGGGAGACTGACTGTTTAAAAATAATTAATACACCTATTACATATTATGTAATAATATAAATTGAATAAAATGACCATTGACCACAAACTTGGATGTTAAACTTCAAAAAATGTATTGTGAATAACATTTTTTTTTATATATATATAAATTCTATATATTACACACGTTTAAATATAATAATATATGTAAGCTCTTAGGTATAAGTAGGTATGATTAAAGATAAACAATAAATATTAAGACATAATTCGTTCGTAGCAGCTTGCCAACTTATTAAAACTAAATTATTTTAGTTTATATGTTTAATTTTTCACACTGACGTCTTCGGTAGTCCTTAACTGTGGTTGGAATGACTTAATTACTCCTGGAGTATGAACCATTTGTAAAAACCTATAAACGTAAAGCAAAATAGTCATTATATATTTCTTATATTTACATTAATATATTGCAGTGTTAAAATCACGAATTATCAACTCTGAAATTGCAGACATTATAATAGCGGGGTGGGAGTAGTTTACGATTTTCTTCTGATACACGAATTAACGAATTCGCCAAGTTAAAAAATGAAATCGGATGACGAATAATGTTAATGTATAGGTTGTAGGTAGGTACACGAACACCTATACCGTTGTAATCAAAACAATATTATTTTACAGTAAAGGTAGGTACGTCTTCCCTGCAGTGTCCAGACTCCAGACGCAGCATGGAAAATGAATCTTTAGACAAAAAAAATTAAAGTCATGCAACACGAACGCCTTTCAAATAGACAATAATTAATAGGTAATATCGTTTCAGTTATCTCATAATGTAATATTAGTCATATTAACTATACTTTGCAAGTCATTTAACTTCATCCGAACCCTGTTTTATAGGAACGTGAAGACATTATGTATTTGACATTTGTATATCATTATTATATCAATATATATCATAATGACGTTAGCTTAACCGTAGATACGTGTCAGCTGGTTTATTACGATTCAAAGTGGTTTCGTGCGGCGATAATTTTTTTTGAAAGATATTTTGAGTTGACGTCACACATAGGTACTTGAATTTTTACAATTATCTATCCATATAATTGTATATTACCTATGTACGCGTATACGGTACACTATGTTATTAGTGTACCTAACTGAAAAAACGGTATAACTAATCATATTATAATTGTGAAGCAGGTATTTGATTTGAATAATAATATGTAGGTATACCATACAAGCACGAAAAGTACTCTCATAAACCGTTACGATTGGTTCGCGAAAACACTTAACAGCAGTTAGGTACATACGTTTACAGTTACTGCAATTACTCATATAGATATATTAGAAATATGACTAAATAGTAAATGTGCGCATTATCGTTTATCACGATTATGCATTTTTAATGAAATACTTTGATACTAGGTAGATCATACATTAACTTTCGAAAAAATTGTAAATTCACACGAAAAGTATGATATAGGTCAATGTGTTTTCAACCAAAAATGGTCAGCCATCCCTTTTTAACCTTTAATAATAGATACATTTATTCAAATTCTGGTTTTATAAAATTTTTAAATATACTGCCTAATAGATTATAGGTAGAAGCATATTTCAAATAAAAATATCCCATTTTACCTACTTTGAATTATTTAACACGTGATTTTTTTATTTGGTTTTTGTAGATTTTGATACATTTATGAATCAAAATATGAATAAATAGTTTTCGAGTTATTTAATTTTATGTATACTTAAGGGATGCATGTAAGCATGTAACGTGTAATATAATATAATAGCTGAGTGGGTGCTAAAGGTAAAAATAGGAGTGAGCATAGTTGATAACTCATGCTAGTCGAGTTCATATCTATCTACATCGACATAAAAACAAATATTATTTTGTCAAACATTGGGTAATCATAATTTATAATAATAAGAAAGTAATTTGATTTATATGAGTACAAAAAACGTAAAACAGTTAATTATTATAAGTTAATAAATTAATAAGAAAATAAACTTTGTTTATAGATCTATTATTAATTTATGTATAAGATAATAACTAATTAATGGGAGTAATTTATTAATTATTATGTGTACATAGTAGGTACCTAATAATACTATAATACGATATATTTTGAATACAGGTATAATATTTATATATATTTTATATTATGCTGTTCTTACGGTAAATGTGGTTTTCGGATGCGCCGACACCGGCCCATTGGGTCCCTGAAATATCCGGGTCCACACTTTCGGTTAGCCGTGCTGTTCGTCGTGGCCGCGGACGCAGCAGTGGAAGTTGTGGCGACGGCTGATGGAGACTGACCGGATGCCGGTGGTGACAACGATGTTGTGCCGGCGTTCGCTGACGATGGCGGTTGTTCGGTGGGTAAATCGGAAGTGTTTCCGTTGCTAGCGATCAACGCCTCGACCATCTGAACAATCTTGTCACTATTGGACTGCGAGTATGGGTCCAACAACGCCAGTGCAGGTGAACTCGTACTTACGACCGCCGCTGTTGCCACAGTGCTTGATGTAGGAGCGTAAGTTGTGGATGCGTTTTGCGGTGGCTTAGTCGAACTTTCAAGTGCATCCGTGTAGTCGGGTAAGTCTTCGTACTACACAAAAATCGTGTAACTATAAGTTAGGTATATTCAGCACAGTATAACATATTTGACAGATAGATTTATAAGTAATCTTTTTAACCGTTAATAATATTTATTTTTTTAATGTCATTTTTTTTATTAAATTGAAAAAATTTTGTTTTAAATATAGTTTTTCGTATTTTTTAATTCATAATTATTAATTAGAATATCAGATTATAATTTTTTTAAATGAACATTTAAAACTATCAATTTTTTTTTTTTGTACATATTATTTATATAAATAATAATTTAGAATTTAGATTGGTGATTTAGTAAATTACTATGACAAGTTTAAAATAAGTTAAATTAGGGATCTCCAACATTTTTTTATGGTAGGTAAATTCTGAAATACGCTTTGATATTACGGACCAAAATTGTAATAACGCTTTGGTATATAATTAATAAATTAAAGAAAAAAATTTATTATTTTCAGAACATAAATTGGTTTGGTTCAAAAACCTTATCAGACCTTTAGATTAGATACACCTAACTTTTCTTAGAAAAAAAATCAATTTATTTAGTATCCTATAAACAGCACATTAACAAACTATTCTGCATCTGATTAAATTATAAAAATCGAAGTCATAAGTTATTATCAGAAAAATGAAAGCAAAAAAATAAAATGTTTTAGTAAGAATTTATAATTTTATAACTTATAATAACAACATAAAAATTTTAATTTAAAATTGAATTGGAGAATTAAGTAGTATTGTAAGTATTGATAGTTTATGAAAAAACCTGAAACTATCCTAAAATATAGGTATATTTATACAGTTATATTATGTTCTTAGTAAGAAATAAGTAGAAAAGTAAAGTCTTCATACATTAAGTACCTATACATTTAAATATAATACTAATAAATATAAGCGTTACAACTTTTTATGGTTATATTAAAACTATAATCAGATGTAAATTTATGTATAAATCGTAATATTATCACATAATGTCATCTCATCATTAGACTTCACCAACTCAAACTGTGTATAAGATAAATAAAGAAACTGAATAGTGCAGTATACGAACAAAAATCAATTTAAATATGTACAATTCTACAATCTGTATAAAACCGTTAATAAAAGCTCTGTATTACTTTTATTAAATATTTTGTATATTATTAAAAACCGTTTCAAAACATATCATAAAAATCCATAGTATTTCTTAAAAATACCTTTTTTCGGGAAAATTTGCAAACATTAAATGGCTATAAATTTATAGACTTTACAGTATTTTAAAAATTTAACGTTAAATACGCCTAAAACCTTATTGCCATAATTTAAATAATTACCGTAATGTAATATGTACTAATTAACTTTTATAAGTATACGAAATTTATAGTATTATATTTTAAAACTAAAATAATAATATTATATTATATTTAACTATACGTTTTTTATGGATATAAAAGGCATTTACTATTTTTAGTTATATTGTTTTAAAATTATGTCTGACTTAAAAAACTTACAATTATAACATCAACTATGATAAATAATAACTTTTCTGTAAAAAATAATGCGTTTAAGTCTCTGAGAGTGATGTACCTATACATAAAAATAGCTTGAAAGAATTAAATTAAAAAGCCACCTAATGGTTACAACCTGATCACAACATACAACAGCGAGTTGTCTTCATTATGTGAATTAAGATAATAGTATAAATATTATAAATAGATTCAATCGCACAGAGTATAAGCCGCCAATTAAACGCATTACTACAAACTTTCTATTTCATAACTGTTGCTATTGAAGTCCGTCAAATCAAACCGACAATAGTCGGTAAGTGTTTATTATCATATCATACTTATTGTTACCTATAAATGTTGTAATCAAATCATCACCCAAGTTTGAAATCCAAGACTGGAACTGTATCAAAAATAATCAAACTTTATAAAAGAACAATTGATCCGGCAAACGTCGTTATGTCCATAAAATTTTTTTATATTTTAAACCTGACCCAGCAAACTTTGTACAAACATATATGATCACGAGTTCATATAAAAATTACATCAAAAAAGTACTTTTAATTATTCATCAATTTTTCTTGTCATAAAAACCCCTATTCCGACTATTACGAATATTTTTTTTTTTTTAAATGAGTACAATCGGTTTATTCGTTTTCAAGTTAAGCGCTTACCAACGGACAGCTTTCCATTTTCATGCATATTAAAAGTATTGGAACTTAAGTCTTTATTTAAATATACAGTAGACGCCGCTTATAAGACTCACTTTGGGACCAGCACAAAGTGAGTCTTATAACCGAATGAATCTTATAGGCGAAGTGGAAAAAAAATTAATTACATATTTATAAATTTTATTTTACTACATATTTTGCTTTGATTTTAATACATTAACACATATTACATATTACATACTTTATTATTGAATAAATTTAATAATCCCGATATAAAAAACTAAAATTATAATCGTTATAATTATCGCTGCAATAAATGTGAACTTTTATCTGCGATAAAAATTATTATACGTTATAAGGTACCGACAGAAACTAGAAATAATCAACACGAATATTATTTCATTTTTCAAAACCAATTTATTTCTAAATTATAACCAAAAAAGTTTATTTTCTACTATTTATTTTACGAAATTTGAGTCTTATAACCGAAGTGTTGAGTCTTAAAACCGATTTATTTTAATGTATTCGGATACGTCCGGACCGTTCCAGACGATTTTGAGTCTAATAAGCGACTGAACCTTATATCCGTGAGTCTTATAAGCGGCGTCTACTGTATTAGAAAAATACAAAGGCTTTTTTCTAGGTGGCCAATCGTTTATATTTTATTTATTTTTTATTAACGTACAAAGCCGTGTTCACAGCTATTCGACATCGTATGCCGTCTATAATCTTATTCTAATATTGGCCGTGGTGAATTATTGTGATTACCTATATAAATATATAATTCACTAACCGTGGTCTAACAATAAATTTCCCGATTCGGGACGAGCTGAATTTTTGGACACGACTTGACAGACGGACGTAATAAAACTAGTTAAAATTGGTGTATTAACCGATTCAAAAATGTTTGATGAAACTAAAACCGAAACCGCGCGTTACGCCTCCCTAAAAACCAAACCTCAACCGAAAATATCAGTGTCCCGGCTCTTAATAATATAGCTGTAAATACAATATACGACATAATATTATGAATGTTACATAGCCGATAATGCGTAGTTCGCTCACTTCGTCGTCGTTGCCGCCCGAGTCGTCGAACACGGCGTACAGTTCGATGTTCTTCAGATGTATCTGCAGGTTGTAGTCGCCCGTCTGGCTCTGGTCGAACTTGATCGTGGCGCCGTGCGTCAACAGCACCAGGGCCGACAGCACCAGCACCTGGACCGCCGCGGTGCACCACCGTCGCTGCGAATACTGCATGCTGCAGCTGCAGCTCAGACGATTTTATAGATATCGAATAATATCAGCAGACCGTCAACGATATTATTATGTTTTCGGCAACGGTGTTGTGCGCAATAATATTTGAATTGTTGTCGTTGCGCTGTGGCAGGCAAGCAACAATGTTACAGCGCTGTTACATGTGAGGATATCGGCAGACGAGTGGCCCGCACGGCGTCTGATGCGCGACTGACAAGAACTGAGCCGCCTGAGCCGCCCCTGCGACCTCTGCGGTGTGGCTAGCGGTCCGTCTCGTCGCCGCCACAGCTGCGATCCGGCGGACCAGTTCGAGCAGCGGTACGCCGACCCGCAATATCGCTTTGCTGAGCTGCGGGGCGACCTCGACCGCGACGCAGTGTGGTATACAGGGCGATTCGCCAATCGCACTCAACCCCGTTTCGTCTATAGTAAAATAATGCATTTATTCGACTTCGGATTTTTAGGATAACATTCAAGTCTCGAGACGTATTACTTACTTATATGTAAATGATATTTTTGTGTTGACTTACACAAACTTCCTTTTTTAAATGAGATTATTCTTTATATTTTATTACTATATGCAGTTTTATATAAGCGATTTTTTTTTTTTTTTAATATTGTTGTATCGAAATCGAAATTAGAGCAAATAGTTGGTGAGTTATTAAACCATGCGATGCTATGTATATTGTATATACATAGCTAATGTATTTTAAAATTGTCAAATTTCATATAAAATAGGCCATATCATTTCGCGTAAAAATTAAAATATGAAAAAAAAATCAACATAGAAACAGATAATATTCTTACTTTTAAGTTTGGCAAGTTTAGTTTAAGTGGTCAGTTTACTAAGTATTAAAACTAATAACACATAACATTGGAACTATCAAACCCAAATTTGCCGGTGTTCTAAAATTTAAGACCGAGACAACACACGCATGCAACTGTAGATCTCTTTTGAGACTAGGGAGCTTTATCCCTCCTTTAGACATGTTATATACATTATGCTGTGTACGTTACGAATACTTATAAATTATGATGTCTATAGTAATTATAAGTAAATACTACAACTATTTATGGCCTATCTATAAATTTAAAATATTATTATAATTGTTAATATTGTTATCAAATTTTGAAAAAATGTATAATACCTAATTTATACTAAAATTATACTTGTTGTCTTTTTGAAAAAAAAATGTATTCTTCCCCTTTTAGATTTCTAGATCCACATCTGCGTGTAGATGTAGTGACCTCGTGGATAATATACCATAATATAATATTAAAAGGGCTGTCTTTATAAGCTCGTATATGTGATAAGAATATCAAGTAGGTACATCCACACGTATTACCGAGTAGAGATCTAGTCTTAAATATGATGACAAGTATCTTTTTATTTTGAGGGCCTATAATATGCATTGAATAAACATTTTTAAGAGTTTACTTAGAATAAAAAATGTATTGCTATATATTTCACAAACATAATACAATTTGTATAATATATTGAATTGTATGTGTATAGCTATGCAATTATAATATGTCATGATTTTTAAATATTTATTTTCCATTACAATACTTAAACCAAGCATTAAACCAACAAATTATAAAACAAAATACATTTTATAGAATATAAAAGGAAGTTGGAACCCTTTCAGTTCATATTATATAAGAAATTTCTTTATAAATTTGCGTAAAAAAATTATTATAATTTATAATCATTTTAATACATTCGATTTTTTGTACTAAAAATTAAATGCACATATTAAATATAATAATTTCAAATGTCTAAGTTTAGTCTGTTTTTAAGTTTTATTATTTAATTTTTTTTTTTTATTTTGGTTCCACCTGAGTCATATTTATAGTCATTTAGCTTTCATTCATTTTATTCGCAAAAAACATATACCTTAAACATTTTTTACAAATTTATATATTTGTATTTACTTATCTTGTAATAATTATATTTTTTAATTGCCCTTGTACAGTATATTTTATGATTCCTGTTGTACATTGCTACCACTCTCTCTCTATATCTGTTTTCTTATCATCTCCTCTCTTGTATACAATACATATACATAGAGAATATATATATATGAGTTTATATATTCCCTATGGTTTTAAACCGTGTCAATGACTTTCGCGTTCAGATATCCCGCTGCGGTCGCAATGATGTACAAAATAATATTCTGAAAAGAGATTAAATAGTTGTGCCTACATACGAGCATACAATTAACAGTTCTTAGTGTCTTACATTCATACCAATGTAATATACATATTTTAGTATATAATATATTTATATACTCGTATACTATCTCACCATACGTAAAACTCGGTTTCTTTTAATATACTTTCATTATTACAATGTATATGTATAATATTATATGCAAATTATTTCTATTCATTAAGCTTGGCTTAAGATATATTGAAATTTTGACAAACTCATATTAAATATTAGAAATGTATTAAATCCATTACTACCATTATTGGTTATTATTTTCTTAATACGGTCAAGTTTGTATAATATGTTATATTATTACTTATTCACATAATATTATACCATGTTATTCGTTTAGTATTTTTAAATACATATTATTAAAATTCTCAACTTCCAAAATTACTGACTTAATCACTAAATCTAAACTTTGACTACATCTCTACCACTATCAAATTCATTGTTGCCGCTAATCTAATCAACGAATTTAAGTATGTCTTGACCTTATATATATATATAGTCGTATTTGCTTACCATTTATCTATTTTAATTTTTTATAAAACCCATATTTTTATAATTAATATTCATAAATCTATATCAATAACTACACTGCCGAGGGTTATTTTCAATTTAAAAGTAATTTATATATATACCTAGTATTCTATATAATGACATTTTGTAGTCAATCGAATCCGGAACAAATACTTTGAATCATCATACATATACCAGTATGTATATATATTTTATCACGTACCGAAATCTGCGACGTTGCCGTTTGAAATGTGGGCCAAATTTCAATGCGTTTCAAACTGTGATTTTGTTGTTCCATTCGGAAACTCGGACATTATTGTACAAGTTATTTCTCTTTGTGGAATATCTCATAGCGAATAGTAAACAAATCAATCGACTTGTATAGACGCAGTCAAGACACAAGGTTTAGGTGTGTTTCGCCGAGGTGGTCGATGTAAACGGAGCAAAGACGATAAGATTCGGGCTGTATACAACGAAGCCCCCTAGTGATGTGTAATTAGAACCTAATTACATATTGTATTCAAATCGCAAATTTCTACAAAATTCTTACCACAATATATATTAGGTACCTAACCTGTATGTATATTATATATTGTTTATGATCCAATAGATTTCAAATCTAACATCAGAATCGATAAATACTTATCAATAATTAATGTACGCAAATAAAATGCTAAACCTTACAAAATTATATCATAGAAATTCATTATAATGCAAAGTGTATACAATTTGATACTTTTTTAATTTTCTACGTTTAATGGTGTGCATTATGCGATCTAAAAGTATATTCAATAATATAGTGAAAAAAATTTAGCTACTTAGTTTTTAAAATGTTTGTACAACTAATATAATATTTCGTATTTCCGTGTTTACACCTTCGCCTATAAACTCTAATCGTCTGTATATTGTTTACCTAATTTGATTTGTAAATAAATGTCAAGAAAAATATATTTATATTGATTAGATTAGATTAGATACATGTATAGTTAATTATAGGTACAAAAACAATTTGTGCTTATAATGACTCATTAAATAAGCAACTGCATTTTAAATCATAATTTATTATAGCTTATATGAATAAATTATACATATTATCAAACATATTCAATAATCACTGAAAAAGAATAATGAAAAAAAATACATATACATACACCCGTCTTCGCCGTCTGATTATTTTTTATAACATTTAACAACTATAACTGTAAGTGTACATTAACCGACAATGAATTTTCGATTTACTTGTTTAGCAAATGAATCGTGACCAAATATACTGAAAATATATACAGAAATAATGACAGAATAAAAAAATCGTCACACAACCGTCCAGCATACGTGAGGAATTCTAGTTAAAGAAAAAAATTGTATATTATAAAATATAAATGTATATTATGATTGGTTTAACAACGACGGTCAGGTCTAAACTATACTCACATAAGTTGATTATGTTTTGATGGAAATCTTATCGGAACAATGGTTTTTTTTTCACTTATATACTCCACCCACTATAACAGTTAAAAATTAAAATAGGAACGTAAAAATTTTATCGACTATGAAGTTAAGAAAAATACTTTACAAAATATAAACAGTAGGTAATATATAAATAATAACCGTTAAAATACTGAAATATTTCTAAGAAAAAAATATATTTAGACATAAATGCTTCAACTTATTATATGTTAACATATTTAACATTAACGGTTTGAATATTTTAATATAATTAATAATTATATTACATTAACTATTATATTAAATTTGATATAAAATATAAATGACAAAACACTGTGTGGACAACAACCCTGTAAGCATGTTGGCACTTGCAGGGAAATCTGAAATCGACTTTCTTCATTCACCAAACTTTTGTAGGAATTTATTTTTTCAATGGTACACGAGTGGTGATTGTCAGAACTATAAATGTAATAAATACTGTAATATACTTGGTTGCGTGACTACTATATTATTATATATTGTAAAAAAGTATAATGGGAAAACACGTACAATGTAATTTTCTGATAAGTATATTATCCGATAACGTGTATTGTTATTCATTCGATCTATAAAAGCGTGGCCATCATTAGTAGATATATACATGTGACGAGGAATGCATAAGACTTTGAATGGAAATAGATGAAATAAAATACCGGAACATTGAATAGGGAACGTATATTCTACATAGTATTTGTACCTATAATATACATTCTACGTACTACAGAAAAATGAAACAACCTGCGGTTTTACATGATGACTAACTGGTCTCGATATTGGTCGTTGTAAACACTCGACTTTTTTTTTGCCCTCAACATACTATGATTCGCATCACACATGTTATCTCATATTTTAATACTTTATACTCATATGTTATGATCTTAGTAATGAAATTGTTTATTCGGTCATTTAATTAAACCACACCAGAACGTGATCAGCTACGTAGCATAGTGTTTATTATTCTTTATTTATATGTAGGAACATTGTAAATATACATTTATGTATTAATGTGCATTTATAGTTGGCATGATTGTTTAGACGCTTTAACGTTTCTGGTAAATTATCCACCACTGAGACCGATCAAGATCAAGAGTCTGAAAAGTATTTGCTCCAATTTACAGTAGTTTTATCACTTTAAAAGTGTAAGTATTCTGATTTCTAAAACTATAAATCTTTCCTCATAATCACTACACCACTATCTAAATAATTTGACGAAAATATCATTAAACAAGTACCTAGGTACTTCAATGATAAAATAACTAAAATATTACAAGTTGTAGGTATTATATATGTAGTGTAAGTTTTTACGCATATTAATAAATTCTGTTGACGAGTAACTGTGAACATACAAAAAAAAAAAAAATATATAAAAAATATTACAATAATAATAATAATAAAATAATCGGAAATGTTATGAATAGCGTGTGAAGTAAAATTCAGACAACCATTTCCATGACTGTAGAATCGATTCGCAGAAATTCACGCAAGATGATCCGAATAATGAAAATACAATATGTATAAGCATATTATATAAATATAGCTCTGATAACAAAGCACAGAAAAATCATGATTTTGGGCATTCGTAACAGATATTTAGATTCTACTGCAGACTGCAGGTATGTATATAATAATAAAATATATTACATAGCTGTAATATAAGATGAATTTTTTTTAAGCGTATTTTATACGACATAATTTATATGAAATCAAAGTAATAGCCAATAGGATACCAAACACTGCAATACTTTAAAAATACAAAAAATATTTCAAGTTTAAATTAATGTTAGTGGTAAAATTAAATTCAGTTCTAATCCTTCATTATTGTACTTCACAAAAATATTAATGTATTATAACCTTATCAATCCTTATGTTAACATAATATTTTTCTTTCGCGCATTATTAATGCTTAAGGTTTACAAATACCTATGTATTATATATGTATTAAATTGTTAATACTATCAGAGTTATTATACTACATACCTCTCCAGTCTTTAAAATCTACCTACACAAAAATATACACATTATACAAACAAGTTAATGATTTTAAGAACGAGTTTTGTATTTAATTGTCACTTACTCATTTATCGGTAATGTATAAAAGGTCAATATCATGACGAAGCGAGTTCGATGACCGTCCAACCAAATGCTAATAATACATTTTTTAAATCACAACCGATGCTGCCGATGCTGGTCAGAACAACTATATAATTAACCAATTCAGTGTACACACAATATAATATAATATTAGATATAACGGTACCTGAACGTACGATCTCGACTATAGGCAAAATTAAGTCCCGTGCACTGTACATGATGTATTTAAACTGTAATTTCCAGTTTGTTGTTACGACTACCGGTTATACAAAGACATGGCCAGTGAGTGCGCTAGGGGAAAAAATACCTTCTCGATCGTTGTCGAGTTATCATGTAATAGCAATAGGAGCTTTAGTAGTGTAGTTATACAGCACGATGGTGGTTGCGTTACGAATTGTTTGTGTTTTAGCAGTTTTCTGTGGAGCCCTGCAGGCTGCTCCAACGGTCACGTACGATCAAAGGCAACAAGGTGAATTCAATCTACAAGTGGACATAGACGATGTCGCCATACTATTGCTGTCAAGCGACGAGTTCGGCGAAAAAGCTATACTGCAAGGCAGCAATAAAATGCATCAAATATTCGGGCGCCGTCACGGTGTCAAAACGAAAAAAAAGCATCACAAGAAACCCGTAAACTGCACGACAACAACGGTTAACCCGGAAGTGTCCTACAGTGAGTTACCGTCAACATACCTCACGACAACATCACAGGGATACGAAGAACTGTACTCAACGTCGACTTCGAGCCAAGAAAAATTGCAGGACATAATACCCACGGCTGCTGCATCGCCCGTGTCCGAAATAAACATTCAGACCGATCTTGCAGATAGTCAAAAAAACATCGCGAATAGTGACGAATATTCTGCAACTACAACGCCGAGTATAGCACCAAGTACGTTTGAGGAAAAAGTTCATTTAGAGGAAACTGCAGGTAGTTTCGCGGCTAACTCTTCTGAAATGGTAGCTGTAAAAACCGTAGAAAAACCTACGGCAGTAGCCGGTGCCGTCGAAATCGATAATATTACAGCAACTATTGCGACAAAAACAATAGAAAAATCTACAAATTTAACAAACTTCCAGGCATCAGAGATTTCAAACGGTTCGAATACTGACGTTAAAACAATTGAGACGCTTTCGACAAATTTCGAAGAAAATCCCGTAAGCGTATCATCCAATGTAAAAATAGTAGAAAAAAATACTAATGACGAAATTATTAAAGTCGACGAAACCCCGACAAAGAACATAAACACCAAAGTTGAATCAAATGAAATGACTACCGTAAAAAAAATAGAAACTGTGGAAATTGAGGAAATTAAACCCGCCGAGATGATCGCTATAAAAATTATGGAAAAACCTACGGACGACGGTGCAATACACGAAAAACTTGTTGACAAACCCGTAGTGGACACATCGCACGTGAATGGTTTGGGTACGTCAGTAAATACGAAAACAACTGACGAACCTACAGAAATGATCGCTATGAAAACTTTAGAAAAACCGAAATTTTCCGAAGCCTTAAAAGTCGGAAAAAAACCTATGGACGCAACTGATACAATTAAAGCTGCAGATACCCAAGCTGGTAAAACAACGTCAGTAGATTTGAGAAAAAGTCCTGTAGAATTAGTCGCAATGAAAAAAATTGAAAACCCACAGACTGCTATAGGGTCAATAAGTAGTATAGAAAAGTCTGGAATTACAACGAGTACTAAGCTGGTGGAGATACAAGAAGACACAAAAATGCAGAGTAAACCGTCGGTCGAAAATATAGTCTCAAGGTCTGCTCCAAAACAAACGGAAACGATCACCGCGAAGACAGTGGAAAATTCGACGACGGTAAAAAATGTAGTTTCCGTGAAAACTGTGATTAAACCTGGAATTCCAAAATCTACACTGTCATCAAATAGTTCCTTGATCATGCGGAAGGTAGGCGACCGTAAACCGTTGCCTACAATGACGTTAGAAGTGGCAACTCCAAAAGTATTGTAGGTAAAATGTTTGATGATTATTGTAATATTTTGAAAATATTGAAGATATTTTGTCATATTATATTTAAATAGTGTTTATTTTGTAAGTGCTGACCCGGTATAAATCAATACTCGAATGGCCGAATTACACAATCTGAATACCTATTAAATTGTAAAAATCAAAACACGTTTTTATGAGCTTTAAATATTTATAACAATTATTTAATGTTATATTAATATTTATTTATTTGAATAATACAAATTTAAAGTTTAAAAAACAATCTAATATTATTTTTATGTAAATATATTTTATTTTATAGTATTAATTAATAACATATTAGACAATTTAAGATAATTGTATTGTACATTGATTAAGATACCTACATTTTAAAATGGAATGATAATATGCTTATATTATTTATTGATACAATCATTTTACCTAACTCAAAATATTATTAATAGTTAATACATTTATTTTTAGTCTAAAATGATAGTAATAAATTTTTATATATAAAAATTAATCTTTAATTAATATTGTGATACGCCTACCTTCTAAATTATAATTAACTATAGCTAACAGAATTATCTATTTAGTTTTAATTATTAAAACTTTTAATTTGTAAGCACATTAAAATTATTGGTCTTGTTTTGTTATTTTATTTAATAAAAATTATTTTCAAATTACTGAACATATCAACCTAAATATAATAAAACATTTTTTATATGTTGAATTAAGGTATTTTATTAGTGACCTGGCGCAACCTAATCAATATAGTGTAAACGTGTAAAACTAACACAGTGAGAAATCATAAAAATATAATATATTTTCATTTCTAGTTCCTACATATAGTTACTATAATAATATCAATCATTAAAATATCTAGATTGTTTTCTCATGCTATACTTTCATAAATATATTATACAATTATACATAACAACATAACTTATAAATTATAAGGTAAATAATACATGTAGTAAGTACATTATTATAAACGTTTGATGATTAGATGACAAATAAACTACACAACGAACATCATTTTCAGGTAAATTTAAAAAAAAACTAAAAGTATTATTTTTGTTTGGCTGATACACTCGATGGCACTGTATACCACTTACCTATAAATATTATAATATTATGCCAATAAGAACGCAGATCCATTAAACTGTAGCTACACCAATTTTCTGTCTGTGTTTTAACAAATATCTGAATTAATATCCAAGTGATTAAAGTTAAAGAAGTCATTAAATTATTTTTATTATCAATTATTTTTTAAATGAAATATTATTAAATACCTAAGTTTTTATCTATAAAATTATTTTATATATTTAAATAAATACTTACAATAATTCTAGAATAAATTAAAATTTTTTTTTTTTATACAAAAATAATCTACAATCTATACAAATTTTATACTATTAGTAGATTTGATAAATAACATATAATTATAGTTCACAATGGTTCTCAAGAATAAGGAAGATACCCATTGGCCATTGGTAACACCCTTCAGAATCAGAATTTGAACTTAACAATAATATTTATTAATTTAATGGTTTTTCTTAGGTTTTCATTAATATTATTCTAAATAACTAAGCAATACATTTATTTCCATATATTCAAATAATGTTACGAATTCCAGGTCGCACAACAATAACAAAACATTTAGTGAACAAATAATAGTGGACAAAAAATGGTCTCTTAAACATGATTTAGTAATCTATGATTGGTCCATTAAAACGATTAATTTTAATGCAAACTCGCCATTAATATTTTTCCGTGGCTTAACATAACATACATTTACCTATTAGTAATACCATTGACTTTGTACAATAACAGATAAGCCGTGCTATGTAAAATCTTGGGGACTATTCCGGACTGTCAGCCGCTATAAGGCGACATGGTCGATTGACTATCAGTGGTAGTCGGTAGAGGAATCACCTCGTCATCGCTTGAACATATGGTAGATCGGCGCGCGTGGTAACAGCATTGAACTCTATATGATAACTGGAATGCTCACCAAGCAGTGTTGCCCGAAAGAGGATGTTAGAATGAGATAGCACATACTAATGGTGTTACTATCTTTGTCTTGCACATGGCGCTAATGTCTTAATTTCATATTTTACCGCGATATTATTTTAGTTTGGTTCTTAAAATGTAGTTGCACCTCATTATTTTTTTTAACTTCCACAAAATATTTTTTATTAATTTAATAAAATATAAATAATTAAATGATAAATAAATAGTTTATTAGTTTATAATTATAATTTAAAATAATATAACAAGTATTGAAACATGTTTTTTTGTAGACTTCTGCATTTTTTTGTCATATAAAGGAAGTAATAGGAAATTTTAAGTTGGGAATAAATTAAGTTGTAAATTGAAAGTTAGAAGGTTTTAGTTCATAACTCAAGCATATGAAATAACAACTGCATTTTTAGTAAAATAATATTTATTAAAATATAAACATAGTATTTATAATATTAATCATAATTGAAATAAAAGTGTACTTACGCTATTTACCTGGAGCTATATCTACTACTTACTTTAGATTGTACTTACTACTTTCCTAACTTAAGCTTAATATTGTAGATTTATAATTTAGGAAATATTAGTACTGGAAATATCCAGAAAAACAAAATCTGCAATACATTTTGTTATACTTCATGGCCAAATTTCCTAAAATAAATAAATATTTAAAGATACTATGATACTTTGTAGATACTTTAACTATATTCATAACCTTGGAGTTATATGATCTGTTAAGTTAACTAATGTAACTTATGTTGAGTTGACTTCAGCTAGATATTTTTCCTGTAATGACAATAAAACTATAAATTAATAAAAAAGGTATTACAGTTAAAATAAGTCTTAACTGCACAGTAGGTACACACTATTTTAATTATTTTTAAAACTTTGAGAACGCAGAAGGCAGAACAAAAGTCAAAACGTTAAACGAACAACGAATTTAAAATGTATTGGTAATCAATTCATATAACTATGTGTGATAAAAAAAGATAGCAACACCATTCTTATCTGCTGTCTTTTTCTAACACGCTATCTCGGTTATGTTTACATTGGTCTTATGACTGGTGAGCATTCCAGTTATCATATAGAGTTCAATGGGTAACAGTCACCTGTGGACCAGATTGCTGCTGTCAAAGTATTCCGCTCTTTTGAACCACGCTTGATCGAGCTACGCTTTAGTCTTTCTACACTAATGTAGATTTTTGTGCTATGTTTTTATTTTCAGGTTGTACATTATTTTTTAAAGAGGTGAGTTTCTAGTGTGTATTATCTTGCACATTACAGCGTAAATAAAAATATTTAAAAAAATTGAATAACTAATATTATAAATTAATTAAGTAATTAATTAATGTCCAACATAATATACGAGTATAACCTTTATATATTCTTCCTATTCATATATTTATTTATATCACAATTTAGATAAGATAATTTAACATTATATAAGATTTTATCCTTTATTATTTAATTTTACAATTTTTTCTATTTTATCTTATTACATTATTCTTTAAAAAATAAACTTATTTTAACCCATTTTGAGGTATTTGAATTCCCTTATGTTTTAAATTTAAATTTTATTTATAATTTACTTAAAAAAGTAAATATTTTATTAAAACATAATAAATATATACATAAGATGTTGTATTCTGTTAAAATCTACAAGTACAGCCATGTACTATTGGAAACACGTGAAGGTTTTGAGTTTTCTACCATATTTAGGACTTTTATAATATAGTAATATAGTAAATGAATATTTCGTAATATAATAAAATCACAAATAGCATGAAAATAATATCTACAAATATTATGTTCACATTTACAGAATATGTATAAACATCATAATCAATAATGGAACAGAGACCCACGAGTCACAAAAAAATAACATCAATAATAATAAAATACCATTTTAATAAAATTTGTCTGATAATTCATATAACCGTTATATTATAACGTCATCTTCAAGCAGCTATTATTGCTATAATTTTAGTCCCCAATTTTCCCTATGCCATGAAATATTTGTTATTATACGTCATAAATCATAATCAATGCCAATAGTTGTACTTTAAAACTGGGAGAGTAATCAGTAAATGGTATATGTGAGTATGTGACAATATAAACAGTTATGGGTATACTTAAATCTTGAGAATGTCAAAGTATGTAATTTAATTAATTTAGGAGTAAGAATTAAATTCTAAGTAATAACACTAATAACAAGATAACCTTTTAACTTTATAAGCATCAAACTTTTTAAATAACATTTGTTTATGAAATAAATATTTAAGTATTACTATAAAATTATATTACCATATTACTAACCTTGACATCATTTTTAATTAGTTACCTTCCTAAGAAATTAATTTTCATTGCATTTCCTTATTTTTATTAACATACAATTTAATTATTTATTACTCAGCAATTTTCAAATAAATTTGTCTTTGAATCAAATGATCGATTGCAAATGATCAAATGATCATCACAACTTATTGTATTGGTCATTTCAAAACAACTTTAGTTTATTTTAAACATTTAGCTTATCAGTTATCGTAATATATTAACTTAGTCAAAATTCATGATCATGGCAATTATAAGAAATAAATCTTCAAAACAATATCAGTACAAACAAATTCCAGCCAATCCAATACGATTAATATTTGAAATATTGTTGTGCATTTTACTTATAGTACCCGCAGTTTTATGGGCAACAATAAAATTACTTTATAAACCTCCAAAAAAAAACATAAGCGGACAAGTTGTTTTGGTAAGTACCTATTAAAAAACACTAATTTTTATGTTTTTTTATCACGAGATTCTTTTCAACTCAATTTTTATCGTCAAAACCAAAATTTTTTAATACAATATTTAGGTTGATATTATACATTATTATGACATTATTATAGCATCAATGCTAGACGGATTTAGAATTTACACTCATCGTTACAACGGAACTAATATTGTTGTACACAATAATACAATGAATCAACATATACAGCTACATAACACCTTAATTATCTAAATATATATATTCACATTACATGTACTAGAGTCTTATATTATTGACTAATAAAAATATTACAATCAACTTATAGGTTACCGGGGCCGCTCGAGGTTTGGGTCGCGAGCTTTGCAAGAGGTTCTACACGCTGGGCGCCAAAGTTGCTTGCGTTGACATCGATGGCGAAGGATGCGCCGAGACAGCAAAGGCGATCAATAGAAAAGGCGGAACGGCCAAGGATTACAAAGTCGACGTGACCAACCGACAGCAAATCAAGGCCATGCACAAAGCCATTGTGAAAGAACTAGGTCCCGTGGACATAGTGGTGAACAACGCAGGCATTGTATTAGCCCATATGTACGTCAATCCCGAATCAGATCAGCTTATCGAGGATCTGATAAACGTCAATCTCCTTGGACAAATTTGGGTAAGCTTTACACTGCGATGCTAATATCATGCCATATACTATATTTTTGTTGATTTAAATCTTGCCTTTCAAAATTAGTAACATATTATCTAAAGATTTTAGAAAATAAATATTTAAGTTAAAAAATTAATTTATTATGTCACAATTTGTACTAAATCAAACACTAAACACCAAAGTTTTTAGTAACTATTTTTTATTTTCCAATTTTTAAAAAAATATCACGTGCTTAAATTATTTTCAATGTCTGAGCTGATTTGCTTAGACAACATGCATTATAAATTGATACATTTAGTTCTCAATTTTGAGCATTAATTATTTTTAAATTATAACTAAAAAATTGTTATAGATCAATAGAGAATTACTCCCCTCAATGTTGGAAAGAAATCATGGACAAATTGTCGCTATATCGTCTATGTCATCGATGAGTGGATTGTCTGGAATATCTACTTACACGGCCACCAAATGGGGAACAAACGGTAAATCATAGTAAATATTAATTTTAATATCATACATATTATAATTTATAATAATACTCTGATTTAGTTTTTTTTTTTTTTTTTTTTACTTATTGAATCAGATAAAAATATCATAACGAAATTATTTATATTACTTATTAGTTATAACAATTAATAATAATTAATATGATCATTACTATATTTTTATATTGTATGTATTTAGGTATGATGGAGAGTTTGCATAATGAACTGAGAGCGTTGAAATCAGCCGTCGTATCGACGACAGTGTGTCCGTACTTTATAGAGACTAATCCGGAAATATCTAAACATTTAGAACTAAGGTACACATTACAATTTAATAATTAAATAATAATACTATATACTTTAAAAATGGAAATAATTTATGTACAACTAAAATAAATATATTCTAGATTACCAGAAATGCCCGTATCTTTTGTTGGTAAAATTGTTATGAATGGTATACTAGAAAATCGAAGAATTTTTTCAATTCCCAATCATTTTTTACTTCCTGTTAAACTTGTAAGGTATGTGCAGTTTTTCAACATTAAAACACTTATTAGTTATAACATAGATAATAACCTTAAATAACAATGTATTACTTTCTAATTTCAATTTCAATTTAAGTAGATATTTAACCAAATAATTCGATCAATTAACTGCTAAATGTTAATATAATTGAATTAAATATTAAACAATAAATTGCAAAACTTAGTTTTGGATAGTATTTAGTTCAATTTTTAACTATTACCTAAATAGCTTTATTGGAATATTACTATTAATTTAACATTGTGGATACTTGTCATTTACTCGTATGTAGAATAACTATCTAATAAATAATTGTTTTTAATTTTTATTGTATTTATTTTTCAGAACATTACCTGATAACCTACAGTGGTTAATCAATAGAGTATTTTATGTGAATATCATTGGATTTTCAAAAGACATAGAATTGATGAACAAATATCGGCAATAAAATGTTGAAGAAAACTGGTAGATAATAATGAATATATTTATGTTATCTGTAGTGAAAAAAAAACGACTTCTAGTTGCATTTATACACATAGATTATTATTAAATTAATTATACGCCATCGTGTAATTGATAACCAATAATAAAAATAGGTATCTGAATAATATAAATATTGGTATTTGGTACTAATAGTAACCACTAGGCAACGATCAAAAAATAACCAAAACCAAAAACAATTATTGTTTATAACTTAAACCACTCCCAAAGTATTTAATTTTGTTGTGCATGTATTAAATTTAATCAATAAATAATCATAATTTGTTTAAAATAAAGTACATAATTTAAAACTAAAGATTATGTTCTTACCTTTAAATTTGATAAGAGTTCAGATTTCTCAAATATTTATACTAAAACCAAAAATAGAACTATAACAGAACACAAGATTTTGTATGTTATGCGTTACTAAGATGAAGACAACATATATGGATATAGTACTTCGTACTTTTAATTTTATTATTACAACTATAATTGGTCGGGTTTATAAATTAAAATAAAAAATAAAAAAGTTTTTAAATATTATTTAGAATTATTAACCTGTTAACAAGATATATTTAGCTATTATAGACATATAATTTTATTTTAAGAATAAATATTAATAAAAACATTATCTACTATATATTGGTTTATTGAATTACTAATGTAAAAGGTAATTTAATAATAGATAAAATAATAATATCTACTCTGTGATATAAATGTGTAATAGATAATAGTAATATAGTATATAGCACATGATTCTTTTAAAAATGTGTTGAAAGGAATAAGAAAATTGCACACTGTTTTGAAAATTTGTAGGTATTATACAATTAGTTCGGAGACTAGGATGAACCTCTCCATAATTTCGAACCTATAATTTTTATAGTTATATCTCTAAAGAATTTTAACAATAACTCATAAACAATAAAGCCATACAATTAATATCCTAATATACTTCTATACGTATAGCGTAGATAAATAATATAACTTATAACTTTGACACAATCGTACGATCGTACTCGATCACGAAATGAAGTCTTCTTAAAAACTATGTGTACCTATTACCTATAAATAGAAAAATTAAAAAGTTACAATAGGTTATTGAAACGATGTAGAAACCGTAACAAAATAAATATATCTACACGAACGTGATCTACAAACTACAATGTGTATTATAGGAAGGTAAATAGACATAGGTACTACGTCTAGTTAATACAATTATGTGAATTGAAGACAATTTCGTTTAGTGTTTAGACTTTTATAAATTGACTTTTTATTATATTTATGGCATTTATAGGGCATGTCATAGCATCAATATACATCAGATTAGAATTCAATTATTGTCCAATAATTTAATGGCATACAATAAACTAGAACTAAAATAATTAATATTTATCATATATTTGATATAAATTTTAACAAAATAGGAGTATAGATATTAGGACATTTAATATTGAAATTTGAAGTAAGTATAAGTAATGTGCTGGCGTGACGTCACTACAGCACTCCGGTACCCTTCAAAATGATTAGATTGATTCGAAATGTTCACAAAATCTTGTAACCATTTTGTAACCAAGTGTCATCGGGTCAGGGCGCAATTAATCAATAGGCTGAGTAGGCTACAGCCTAGGATGCCAATCGGCCAATATTAAATTGGGGCCGCCACAAAATAATTTTTATTATGAATGAAGAACGTTTACATAATATATACTTCAATTAAAGGTAAAATTATTTTTTTTGACTGTCCCAATGTATCAGGATTCAGCGCATAATATTATTAAATTTTCATTATTAATCTTATATAGAATATGAGAAAAAACAATAAATATTATTTAAAATTAAATATTTGCGATAACGTTTTATTACATCTAGATCGTAATAATTGTGTTTTATCGTAGCCGATGTAGAGTATTTCTGGTTTTACCATAGTGATAGGATAATAATAAATCATTACAAAAAAATCCAAAGGGAGGATATGACACCCTAACCTAACCCCCCCCCCCCCCCCCACCCGGCCCCCCCCCCCCCCCCCCGATGAGCACGTCACTGGGATGAAGTTCGATTTCCTATTCTTTTGAAACTTTAATTTGCTTTTTAGACTTAAAATAAATATATATTTATTGCTATAATCTGTTACCCGGCTGATTACATAGAGATGCATATTTTATTTCCGAATACGCAATGAATAAAATACGTAAACCCGAAAATACGTAATCGAAATTTTGTCACATCCATTTTGTAGAATAGTATATTTATATTATTTTCATATATAGTGTTTTACATTTTTAACCAGCCATTTACCTCATTTTAAAACAAGCAAAAGACGTATGAGGTAAAAACGATTTACTCATATTATTCGTTTATGGGATTGAGTATTATGGGAATTTATTGCCATTGTTTACGGGTCTGGTGGAGGTATGAGGGTGGTGATGGGATGAATACGTCACACACGCAGCGGATCGGGCGGCGGCAGATTGAGAGCCGATAGTGAGGATGAGCAAGATAGCACAGGATGAGCAAAAGAGCATTTGGACGAGCCAGCAAGATGAGTGGGTGGCGCTCTCTTTTTCATACTACTATTTTCAATAAAATAATCTATTTTTCAGTTATAACTTGATTTCTAGAAACGATATCAATAAGATCTGATGTAATTTTAAATTGTCTTTTGCGATTATACTCCAAGGATAATTTTTCACTCAGCGATTTAACATTTTTAGATGCAGAATCCATAGCTATCATACGAGCAACATGTTCACCCAAGGTGTTTTCTACCATGGCAAAAAACAAAAGCAAAACAGTAGAAAATGCAATGTAACTTCTCATACTTTCTTCTTCTACTTCTTCTAAACTAGAAATATGAGCTACCGTAAGAAGGAAATCTGTGTTATAAATGGAAATCCAATCAACTTGTGATTTGCTTTTAGTAACAACCCGGTTGTAAAATATTTGACAAGCAATAAATTAGCGTAATTACATTCATTGAATATTTTTGAAGCTTCTAGAAATGTGGGATTATCTTTACCTATTTTAGAAACTGTAAATAAAATGTTAGATTCATGCGATTCAGCTAACAGTTCTTTTGATTTTTGCCCAACACACACGACTTTTGCTGATCAGGCCTGTCTAATTCTTGTTTAACTTTTTTCACAATAGTCAATAGCCGTATGTATGCCACCACATAGACCTCGATCTGACGTAATGGCAAATATGAGATGATTTTCAATGTATGTGATCGAGCATATTAATATGTGTATACTGCTTGTAAAATAATAGCGTGCCATGACCGAATGGACATACGTCTTTCAGCAGACGCTTGGTCTTTGCCAGTTTAGCAGCCGACACAAGTTTCATGGACGAAGTGATTTTTTTAATATTGCCATATGACTGTATACTTTTCTGAATAACTCTCAAAGACATTTTACAAGAAGTTTTTGCTGAACTGCAACAAATGACGTGAGTACGTAACACAAGACGACGAATGCGGCGGTCTAGGATCTAAAAACATGAAAGAAAAACTGAATACAGAAATCATGGTTTTATCAGGAATAGAAAGTTAGACGTGACGTCGAAGATGCGTCATAAACGGGAAAATAAACATACACGCTTCAGGGTGAGAGCTTGTACATGGGACGGAACAAAAGCACTTATTTATCGATAGATTCGCAATGACTGAGTGTGTGACACGATGTCAGTGGCGGTGCCAGAATTTTTTTCTTAGTAGGGCCAATGTGAGGCCAATAATTATAAGGTAGGGCCATAAAAAATGAGATTTAAACAAAAAAACTAAAAAATATATATAAATTTTATGGATTTTTATACTATAAAAAGTATGTAATTAGAAAAATAATATTATATAATTTTTAAAAATTGTACAATATTTTAGAAATATATTAATCTTAATTACATAAACTGTACAGTGAACAAAATACAAATACCATTATTTTCTGCTATGAAAAATGAGAATATTATTATATCTATGGTTAGGCCAGTGGTAGGGCCAAGAATTTCAGTTAGGGCCATGGCCTTACCTGCACGTCCCTAGCGCCACCACTGCACGATATACAAGTATTGTCATCATTAATTTAAAATTATCCTTATTTTTCAAAATAAAATAAAAAACGGTTTTTGCTCACCTTTAAGGAAACGGCGACGAACAAAAGACAGTGGACTTTGTCATTAGTAAAATATATATACGTTGCGTTTGTATAAATGAAAACTACCAATCGACAGAAATACAGAAAACGTATTGTGAATAACTATGATTGAAATCGGAATTAAAAATAGAAAAAACAATCAAATGCATTTTGATGATTAATCCTATAACGTAGTGCAGGGCGACGACGGAGTAGAATGTAAACAAACATAAAAAAATAAATGTTAAAGTAATTAATAATTATTATTGCTAGAAATTATCAGTCATATAGATGAATAAATAATACATGCATAATTTTAACTATATTATGCAAACGTTCTTCATTCATAAAAAAAATTATTTTATGGCGCCCCCAATATAACATTGGTCGATTGGCGCCCTAGGCTGTATCCTACTCAGCCTATTGGTTAATCAGGCCCTGGCCCGATGACATTTGTTTACAAAATGGTTAGGTACAAGATTTTGTGTAAATTTCGAATCAATCTAATCATTTTGAAGGGTACCGGGGTGTTGAAGAAACGTCACGCCAGCACCTTACTTATAGGTACTTACTTCAATATTTAATGTCCTAATATCTATACTCCTGTTTTGTTAAAATTTATATCATATATATGCAGGCATGGCGCCAAGGGAGGGCAAGGTGGGGCTCTATCCCCACAGAAAACAATTCAGCCCCTTTTCCAGCCCCGCCCTACTAAAATATATATACGATATAATAAATTCATAAAACATTATTTTTAAAAGAGCTACATCAGAGAATTTATGAAATATACTTTTTTTAAATTAATAATACATATTAAGTAAATACTTTCGTATTTTCGAAGATATGTGTTTTAAGTTTTTGCTGTTATAAAAACCGATTTAATAATATTAATATTTTATACATAAAAACCGAATAATATTATTAACTTAATTTAATGTTTGTTGTATACAGGTATAAATATTTTTAGTTTACTTATTATTTTTAATATGTTTAATTAATACACTAATATTGTGTAAGAAGTTACTTAATAATTAATAAAAAAAAAGGATTTCTTTAAGTATCTACGTTTTAATATATATCCATGAACTATTTTAACCTCCAAAATTCAACAATTCATGCAAATACCAATTTAAAAATGCATTGAACTAAAAACTTGAAATTTACTAGTTAAATATCAGGTAGGTAATCACAAATTTGTATTTAAAAAAATATTATTCCTACTGGTATTGATGCAATTTTATACATTTTTTTAACTATTTTAACGTTTTAAGATTTTCAATCAGTGGCGTATCCAGGATTTTTTTTAGGGGGGGGGGCACACACTGTCTAAAATTTTACTATATATACTATCTACTACCAAAAACAAAAAAAAAATAAAATGAACCAAATATTTAATGTTTATAGTGCAAATAATTTGTTTATATTTTCAGTCAGTCATTATGTTAATATATATATATATATACATAATAATAAATAGTAATAGTAATTTAATAATAAAAACGGGTTAATCCCAACAAAATTATAAGTGTATGTAATGCTGGTATAAGAGTATTATTGTAGTATGCGTTCATGCATACAAATAAATTTAAATCTTTAAAACAAAATCTAATAAATAAGGCCAACGAGGGGGGGGGCTGGGCCCCCTGGCACCCCCCCTGGATACGCCACTGTTTTCAATCATTTAGTATTTGGTGCATAAACAGATATTGTGTAAAATATCAATATTTAGTTTATTTAATATATTTGTCACTACTAAATAAATTGAATTTAGTATAGATTATAATAATTTAATTAATGAAGTTTGAAAAAATAACATCTTCAGTCTTTTTTCGGTGGATTAACCTACTAGTACTATCTAATAAGGAAAAAATTTACTACAATTTTAATAAAATATGTTTTTAAATTTGTAAAATAAGAAAAAAATCTTTTATTTATTTATTATTACCTATCTTTATTGAGTACCAATCACTGGATGAAAATAAACAAACAAAAGTATCCCAAATTATTGCATTAAAAGTTAAGTAAAACAAATGCATCTATTCATAACTAAACACAATTACTTTAATTTATATTTATGAATTGTAAGTAAAAGAAACATAATTATTCATTCACAAAGGTATGTGATAAAGAAATTATCATTTTTGTACATCGTTATTAATATAGTTGTTGAAGGTCTGTGATCTAACATTTTCATGCATAAGGTAAATAAAAAAATTTATATTTTATTTAAATAACCTCAGTATTTGTTGAAAAAACCTTAGCCCATGTAAAAAAAATATTTGCTCCGCTCTGCCCCCTCTGAAAAAAATTCTAGTGCCGTGCTTGTATATATGATAAATATTAAATATTTTTATCCTAGTTTGTTGTATGCTATTAAATTGTTGGACAATAATCGAATTCTAATCTGAAGTATGACATGCGCTATAAATGCCATAAGTATAATAAAGAGCTAATTTTTAAAACCCTAAACACTAAACGAAATTGTCTTCAATTCACATAATTGTATTTAACTATAGATATATTACCTATGTTTTATGTCTATTAACCTTCCTATAATACACATTGTTTGTAGATCACATTCTTTTAGAATCATCATAATCCAAGTAGGTAGATAATTATTAATTATATTGAATACTATATACAGGTTGAAAACTAAAACTATACATACACACCTCCTCGCATTTCACATTTATAATATTTGAATCCTAAATTGTCCACATATATCCTTGATCGCTTATGAACACTGGGAATCAAGGAATACATTTCCGGTATTCTGACGACGACAATTTCTTCCTCTACTTCTTCTTTTTTCAATTCCTCTGCTTCTCCTTCATGCACCCTAGGATCGTTTTCATATATTAGACAAATGAAAAGAAGTAGTCGTGATTCACCAAATGATCCGGAAGAACAATTATTTCTTAGAAACACTATATCTTAAATGAAAATGCAGAAAAAAAAGACCGAACAACTTCAGCGGTATGACCTATGGACTATGGTCAAAGTTTTAATAACACCCGTGCGAGAAACACAAAGACAGTCAGTTATGACTTATGATCAACGTTTTAACACAAAATGACAAACAATGGCGTGTGTAGAAAGTCGATTTAGCATAGAGCACATGTGAATTGTGAGCACCATAAAATTCAAAAACAATGTTATTGAGTGTGGAAGGGTGTCCATACTCCGTGATTCGTGGTATTCACAATGGCGTTAGCCATGAATTCCACTCAGTGGTGGAAGCAAAAACCATTATAACACACGGCAATAGAATGCAAAAAAAAGTGGGAATTACAAAAATAAATAATGTATTTTGGTATTTTAAGGTGGTACATTTATGAATATTAAATTCCAGAACGAAAATTTTTAATTTAGTATCGGTTGGCGCTACTTTTTGTCTTAATATTTTTTTTTGTTTTTGTTTCTTCCATGGTTTCGGGAAAAATGCCTCCTCAAGCCCCGTTTTGCGATATTATCATTAGCTTATCACTAACTTCCCTTTATACAATCACAATCATACAAATTGAAAATTCCTATTTACATTATTTACAAGTTACCGAGTAGATAGATTGGCGTAATCTCCTCAATTTTTTCAATTTAAAGCAGCTAAACAAGTAAGCCATATTCAAATTATAACAAATCAGTTCCCCATACATCCTTTTTAAAATCATTCAGAATGGTTTTAGGTCAAATTCTACGTAGCACTTTCCAGTAAGTTGTTAAAAAAATCTTTTAACTTAATTAATAACACCCATCTGTATATTTTTTTCACGATAATTATTTATTATTTTAGAAAAGTTGTTGGAAGTGCTCCTCATAGTTTTACACCAACTAATTTTTTGACACCTTCAGCATTGAATTTTTGGTCTATTGACTTTGTTCGCACAAAAACACGTCATCATTTTCCTCGACCTAATGAAGCAAAACGTATTAAAAAACATGGTTGGTGGACAAGGATGGCAACAAAAGAGGGACGCAAAGTATTGCAGCGCAGAATACTCAAAGGACGATATGTCCTCAGTCATTGATTTTATTTTATTTTTTCAAATGTTAAAATAATTTACAGTTAGTTATGCTCATCATGTTTTATAGACTAAAATAAAATAAAAAAAAAAAAAAAGAATAATAACCAATTGCTTATAGAGTTATTTATTTTTTATTTGAAATATCTGGTATGTTGTAATGTGCCTTTATTATTTATAATTTTTATATTAGTGATATTGAAATCTTTTGGATGTCAGCCAATGTGCATGATACGCTGTTTTAGTGAAGCAATTGAAGTTAGTAAAATTAAACGAAAACATATTCGGAATGTCAACTATTACATGCCTTTACTTTCGGAAGCAAGACGAGAGGTAATTTTAATAAACCATATTTCTATTATTTCATCTAATTTTCTAAACCGTTTATAGTCTATTAAAAAAATTGTTTCTATACAAATGTCTGGTCATTATTTGAGTTGTACCACTATACTTCGAGATGGCAATATTCTTAAAGATTGGAAGGTACTTAATATGCCAGAAGAGATGAACAAATTTAATTTAGATGATGTCTACAATTCTGTAAGCCATATTTAATGTATTTATATTATTTATATTATATAAATTGTTTATATTCAGGTTGCTGCACTTATGAAAGATATACCTGAAAGTGATATTTACCTAATTGAAAACCATGTGAAAATGCCAAACAATGTGAATGTTGCTGGTGCTAATTTATTTTATGTTAAGTTACAAACACTTGCTATGTTAATTGCTCTTATCAACAACAGCCAAGCTATGAACACTTCTTCAGATAATACTCGTAAATATTTACCAATATATATTGTTCTACAACAAAGTTTTACAATTTTTTTAAAAATATTTTTAGAAGAATCTATGAACAAAGTGGTACTAATGAAAGCACGTTTACATGCCAGACTATTTCGAATTATTATTGGTACAGAAATCATTTCATCACAAGATATAACTGAAATGATGCTAAAAGGCATCTTTCCTGAATATATTACTCCTGTTGTTCCTGCAATTGATGCTATTTTAACTTATAGATCAATGAAAGAACCAATTATAAAAGAACTTATGTCCAATGGTCTTATGTTAGCAATGACTTTTGTAGATCTAGTATTAAATTCAAATCCAAAAAGCATACAAGCGCTTAATGAAAGTTCTAAGAGAAAATTAAAAACCACAAAAAAGTTATAATGTTAATTCTATGTTAGTGATCATTTAATGAAAATAAAAATACATACATTTGACTAGAGATTTCATTTTTAAATAAGCAATAATCTTATCAAAAAATATGTCTACATTGACAATATTTTTAATTTCTTTAGTGTATAAGATAAATAAATTATGTACATATGAAAAGTATTAAAATTAATCGAATTGGTAGTGTAATATATGATAAAAAGAACATTAATGCTAACTAGAGTAAAAATTAAAATATTAGTAAATGTACATTATTAAAAACGTAAAAACGTATAATATTTGTAATCAATAATTTGATAATCTAAAATATTGAGTTAATTTAATTTAAAACAAATTTAGTCTGGAATTATTCATGGCATAATTGTCTCCATGTTTTTTTTTTTATATGGCGATTTAAATCATTTTTCTGCTGATATTTATTATTGCATATTAAGCAGTTATAAGGCTTTTCCCCTGTGTGTACTCTCATGTGTATACGAACCTTTTCTGGCCGACTAAACTTACGCAGACAAACTTCGCAGATGTATTTTTTTTCATAGTGTACAACTTCATGCTGGCGTAATGTTGACAAGCATTTAAATGAAGAACCACAGTTCATACACTGATACGGCCTTTCCCCGGTATGTTGACGCTGATGAACACTCAACTGAGATTTATTTGGCAATTGTTTACCACATGTCTCACATATTAGACATGTAAAATGAATACGTTCATGAATTTGTCTTGAAGCTTCATGAATAAAAGTCTTATTACAATATCGACAGCTAAAATATTTAGATTTATCAGATTGGTTGTAGATAAGTGCCCATTCTCTGGAATATGGTAAGTCATGTGTTTTAATGTGAAGTATAAGATTTGCCAAACTGTCGAAGCTGATAGAACATAAATCGCATGGATAGTATGGGTGTTGAGCATAAAAATGTAATTTTACATGGTTTTCAAATTCCAATAAAGTTGAACAGCGACGAAAACAATGATGACAATCTAATTCTTTCAAGTTATGGTTCAACAGGATATGGCGTCTCAATTCTGTACCTATGTAATAAAAACAAATAATTTTACAATAATAAGTTATATTATTTTACTAATCAGAAATTAACAGATCTATTTATACAAAAATGAAATGCTGTTCATTGATAATCGCATAATTTGAAAATAAAAGGATCTATTAGGCTAATTTTTTTTTATAATATCCGTAATATAGGTACCAATTATTAAGCTTTTTAAGGAAAAAATTGAAAATATTCGGAATGATAAGCGTATATTTACTGAAATTTGACATACACGTTGAATAGGTATCATTGACAATAATGTTCCGAACCATTCTCAAAACAACGTTTGGCAGGTCAGCTATATAATATATATTAAAATGGTATTGCCTAATTTGCTGAACTACCTACTGATTCACTGAACTGAACTTAACTGGGGCCATATAACATGGATTACAACTGTTACAGCTAACATCCGGCTTTCAAGCTCTATGTTCTACTGTCCCTAAAGAATTCAAAAATGCCCCCCTTTGAAATAAGGTGATCTGTGGCATTTTAGTCTACTAAAAACGCATATTTATTCATCACAATCAAAAACATTATGTTGGTAGGTACGTATACTGTACACTGATATACATATAGGTACATTTTAACCATTTAATACTGTAAAAGGTGATACCCCAATAAGCCGTAATCTATAGATAAAATTATACAAAAATAAGTAGATACCCTAATTGAAGAGGAATATTATTGTAGTTTTCCTATTAAAATTTACAAATGTATCACTTTAAATAAAAAACATTATGGTCATGTTAGTTATAACCCCAGTTCAACAAATTAAACCAACCTTCCTAAAATGTGATCAGGAAAAACTCGTATTAAAATTATACTCACCACAGGTAAAATTTTGTGTACAACGTAAACATTGTATTTGATTTGTATTTCCAAAGGTATTTTGAGTTGTATGAACAATATTTTTTATGTCACAATCATTCAAAATATTGCCAAGTTTATTTTCTCTGTTATCTTTTTCCTAAAAAAACATATTGTTAGTTGAATAATTTTATAGATACATCATACATTAATGTCTTAATCGTTAATAGTTTCACTTGGGTTATTATTACTTCACTAATATCAAAATTGACATCATCTTGAAAGGTTTCAGAAATTTCTAACGGCATATTTTCAATCTAGGTAGAATACATAATATACGTTAAATACAACATAAATAATTATTTATATTACAGTATAATATAAATTATAATATAGAAAACTATTTTTTATTTTTCAATAACATTTTATTAAATGTTTAAGTTTTATTGAAACAATTAAAACTATCTAAATATAAACTAAAATGTAATTTTAATAATGGCATTATTTTAGAGAGGAGGTGATGTGACTTCAATGTTTCAGTGTCTAATCTTAAAATTTTTAAGAAAAATAATGTGATGTATTGGAAAATTGTTGTAAATTACAATGATGACTAATAATTACCTACAATGTATAAATCTACAAATGCACTAACGTATATCTATTTAGTATTTAAGTTACCTATGACATCTGTAGTGTGTAATAACTAATAAGTATCTAAATACTCAATACAATGTCGATAATGATGTTTAAGTTATATGAAGGAACATACTCAATATTGTGTTTATTTAAGTACGATCACAGCGAGTTAATGTTTATTTGTATTTGTCGAATGAGAATAAAATTCATAGATGTATCTTCATATAATATGTTAATTAATAATATTATACAGTCCCTTAGGCGGTGATAGGGGGGTGCTTGGGGGACGTAAACTCCCCAAAGTTATTGAATATTTTTCAAAGTATTAAATGGGTAGGTACTTATTTTACAACAATGCAAAGAAATATTACCCCCCCCCACCATAAAATTCAATCAAATATTAGCCTATGTATACAGCCATATATTATTACAAAGATTTATAAGCGGTAGACGGTAATGGGTATGTACAACAACAATAATAATGTAATCCTTTATGTTCGTTAAATTAACTCTCTTATTTGACTTAGTCAATTTTAAAAATTTATTTTTGACATTTTAAACCAGTTTTTATATATATATATAATACCTCCAATAAACACTCCACCCTCACCTATATGAGGTACGGATTTCAAAATAATAGGTATTTACAAATAAATATTTATAATATCTATCTTAAATTTGTAAATACCTATATATTTACTCTGCAAATTATAAGTACAGATTGAGTTTGTACATAATAATATTATATCAAATAAAGAAAAAAATGTCAAAATTTCTGAACTTGTAAAAAGTACATCTCACCCGCAGTGCCATCTCGAGGACAAGGCAAACGGGACACTCACCTAGCGCCTCGCATATATACAATAATATATTGTGTAAATAAAAATATTTCTAAACATTTTAACAACAATTTAAAATTTAAATATGTTTCAGATAATATCAATATTTGCAAAGTAAAAAAACGTATTTAAAACAAATTGACTGTTTTTCGAATAACACAACAAACAACATTATTAAATTTTGAATAGTTAATACTTAATAAGTAGGTATTGTATCATTAAGATACTATAATAATATGTGTTAAAGTTAAATTATATATACATTTGTTGATATTGTTGATAACAAAAGAAGGTTATTAAATCAAGTGCGTAGACATTTTGGTAATGGGCAAGTGGTATTCGAGTACCTATAAAAAGATTGAGAACCGCTATTCTAGAGTATCTATGGATTTCGATATTAAATAGTAAGTCTATGGGCCTCAAATTCTAATGATGTCCAGATCCTCGCAAAATCTGGTTATAACACTGCTTACTCGCATGAATTTATCTTAAAAATGAGTAACATATACCAAATGTATGTTCAATAATTCTCATTTAGATTCATTAGTTTCAATAAAAGAGTTATTTGATAGATATGTTCATTGTCACATTAAAACTAACTAAACTAAATATAAATTTGCAAGAGCGTAGCCGGGGGGGGGGCAGCTAGGGGCAAATGCCCCCCCTGATCAAAATATTAAGTAGATGTTTTTAATATGTTGAATATCGAATATTTAAGTGATTCAATTAATATGTTCGTATATAAATACGTAATCGATAATTTAAATTGGAATATTTTATATTAATATATGTGTAGACTGTTCACGACGTTTAGTGTTGCTTTAAAATTTAAAGTTGTATTAGATAATATGAAATTTGAGTTAAGATAAAAATAAAATTTATATTATTAATAAATAACTAAGATAAAGTTCATAAAAATGTGTTTTCAATGCTTACGTGCCCCCTCCCAGCAAAAGTCCTGGCTACGTTCTTGTAAATTTGTTATGTTACGCATTTAGAAGACAGAAGACATTTAGGAGTCAGGGATGAGGCTATGAGGCGTCCTTTTAAGTTAAGGTGTGTATTGGAGAGTATACGGAAGTATACAGCGATTACAGAGCATACTAATTACAACCATATTTACAAATAAATGCATATTCATGCAAATAATACATTTTATATGTATATATCTACAGTTAATGGCGGACAATGAGTACTGTATTTTTTTTTAAATATGTGACCCACCACACACTATGACCGTTTCAGAACCATACAATGTAAACATAAATATAGCTTTTTTGTAAATGGATCGCTTACGGCTTACTGAAAATAATAACGATAGATAAAAATAGATTTATAATATCTACATATCACATGAATAATTCGTTTATTATGATATTTTTTTTTTTTTTTTTATAAAGTGTTGATTTAATATATTTAATACATTGATCGTTTAAACAACAAAGAATTTTATCTATAGTTGATTGATGATTTAGAACTAAGGAATGAGCAAAAATAATATTAACTAATTTTCTAGTAGCGCAAATTTTTTTTAATAATATGGTGTCCTACTCAAAACATTATTTATCAATACTTATGATATAACATACAACTTCTTACATTCATAGTTTCCCGTGGTATGTTTCCAACAATCATCGTCATTAATTTTGTAGTATTATGACAAAACTCAAATATTGGGTACACATCTTCTACTTGATTGATACAACTTTGACAAATTTTTAGTGATAGCTGATCATCAGGAGACACCTAAACATAAATATATAAACATACCACATAAATGCAGAAATATGACCATTCTAGAAATGAAATATCAATTTTTTAACAAAATTAATATAGATATTATGCCAAAAATATTTTTCAAAATTAATATAATGTTATACAACATGAAAAATAAAAATACTGTCACTTTACTGTGGTATGTTATTTGAATTAAAAAAGAAAAATTACTTTAAGTGTTAAAAAAGAGTTCATCTTATCAGCTAAGCTCGTAAAATTCTCATCAAGTTGATTGTAAATATAAAATAGTCCAGGATTTCCACAAATACGACAAAGTTGCAGCATCCTTTCTTGAAAGACCTATTTACAAATAGTGGAATCAAAAATTTATTAAATATTTCTCATTTTTGTTTATATTTTTATTATAATTAGGTACCCTACAGCCTACCCCAATAATTAAAATTATGAAGTCTTCCCTTATTTTATGTATTTATTTTTGTATAAAAACTACTTATTAGGACATATTCAAATAGCTCAAATGTTATCTTTATTTTATATTAATCGACCAACGTTTATGAATCATGTTTCATAACAATTATAACCATAATATATAAGATCGTAAGATAGATATAATAGGTATATACAAAACCGATCTTAGGCCAGAGGCAGCAAGGCCCCTGCCCCGGGCCTCACGCCTTTGTATGACATTTTGCACTTAATGTTAATGTAATTATAAATTATTTTAAGCTATAAAAAAGATCTTTACTAAAGGCCTCATCTAAAAAAATTTTCACCAGGTCTCGCACTATAACCCTATGGCCAGATTAGGTTAGGCTCTGGCCTCTGGGTATATATGTAGGTGGGCATGGATCAATTGCGCTTGCATTTAAATTTTGAATAATTGACTATATTTATTTATTTATATCATATTATGTATTGAATTTGGCTAATTTCTTACGCTATTTTTTTTTTCTAGAAGTTTGATCATCAACTCATTGGTATGAATAGCTATTCCCACTATCTGATTCAATGTATTAATTTGATTGACACAAGCATTACATGCCATGATTGAAAGACGGTCGTTGAGTGCTATCTTTAATTCAAATAAAAAAATTATTATTATTAACTATTTAAATCTTAAATAAGTATAATATGAATATCAAAGTAATTAAAAAAAATAAAAACAATATATTTTACAAGTAGGTACAAGGTACGTACATTTATTGGCAACAGTGTGTTTATCTTTTCTGATAAATCCATTGACTGTCCTAATGATCCAAATATATTTATGGAACCAACGTCACCACAAATTCGACAAAGTTTTCGAATTCTATCATTGGATGACATCTATAAATTCAATAATTCTAGAATTATAAATTTTCCCATTACCTGTCACTCATTATTAATATAAATAGATATAAATGTTTTTTTACATAATTTAAAGCCGTTATAAAAAAAATCAATTAATTTTAACTATTTTTATCTTAATCATATATTTTTTAAATATTTTAAATGAGAACATACATTTTTTATTCTTATATTTGAGAGCAGAATATTTTTCAAATATATGAAATTCTCGTAATACATCTCCAACAGGTAGGGCTGTCTTTTTTACCTATCGTTCCAAAGTTATATTAAAAATTATTATACTTTCCAAAAATTCCACAATTTCACTTAAATTTACTATAAAACCGTCAACAATATTAATTAAAAAATTACGGTTGAAAAACGCATTTCGAATCAAAAGTGAACGAAACAGTTGCCTAGTTGTCAATTATTAGCTAGTATACAATTATTATTATTTTGTCTTTATAAAATAATTAGCGAATCACAATCCACACTGAGATAGATCTATCTCGACGACAGACCATTGTAGACATTAAGTGCCTATTGTGTTCCACTTGTTCCAGATATTATTATGGCGATATCAATTTATTTATAATAGACATAAATAATTTAAAGTATGTGTTTACCAAAGTGTTTATTATAAAAATGTGGTAAAAAAGTGCTATACTATTTTTGGAGGGTCGTATCCCATTTCGCCGCCAAATTAATCCCATTTTGCCACCGACCCATTTCGCCGCATAAAATTATTTTAGACACAGAGAAATATTTATCGTTTGAAACGATCTTAGTGCTATACTATCTCAATTCTGAAGTTATCAATTGATAAATCCCCAATAATTCTATAAACAAAATAGAATGAATAGTGTGTCGTCGCAGCGAGAATTGCAAAGTTACCACAGTCAGTGTCATATGATTCATACGCATTTACAGTTCACAATTTTTAAATAATAATGTCGAATATTGAATATATTTCTACACAGCGAAAAGTGGAGTGCCTTATTTTTAATAACTATTATTTTAGAATTGATAAAAAAATAAAAAATATTGGAAGTGTATTGAAAACTGTGGAGCTCGTGTAATAATTTCAGATGAATTCAATACTGTACATTCCGATAAGTTTTGTAATCATAACCACAGTCCTCGTCCAGTTAAAATTGAAGAAAAACGTTTTAAGGCCAAACTTCGTTTGAAAGCAAAAGAAAACCCTCTTGAACGAATTCCGAAGGTAATTATAAAAATTTTAATAAATAATTTTCGAAATTTGCATTATATACGTAATAATTAAAAGAAAAGTTAAGATTTTTAAGATTAAATTATTTAAATATTAAAGATGTTTAATAATATACTACGACCACAATCCACACTTATAGTTTAATATATTGATATAATATATATATAGATAGATAGATAGATAGATAGATAGATAGATAGATAGATAGATAACTGTAGTAGATACCTACGCTAAGTATAAATTTACTTATTTATTTAAATAGATTTATAAAGAAGTTGGAACTTCATTTTTAAGACAAAAAGGAGATTGTGTAACCCAAAATGAAAGAGAAGAAGCAGTAGCAACATATCAATCAATAAAATCAAGTATTCATCGAAATAAACGTAAGGAAGTACCTCCACAACCTGAAAATAGAAAAGACCTACATATACCAGGTTTATGGCGTCAAACATTAGATGGAAGAAATTTTATTTTATGTGACGATGGTTTAGATCAGGGATCGGCAACCCGCGGCCCGCAAAGCAATTTTTAATGGCCCGCACAAAGGTGGTTAATTTTTGTGTTTTACTTTTGTTCAATAACATTTTTCATATAATTTTCAATATTATATAATTCTTTTTCCTTTATAAATAAAATCTAATCTAACCGTTTCATAATAGCAATACAATTATAAGTATTATATCATAATATGTAATTTTTTTTTTTAATGTGGCCCTTGATGAACAATTGAAAAAAAAAATGGCCCGCATGGTTAAAAAGGTTGCCGACCCCTGGTTTAGATAATAAAATTTTAATTTTTGGAACGCCAGAAATTTTTTCTAAAATGTGTGACGCTAAAACTCTGTTTATGGATGGTACTTTTAAAAGTGTACCAAACATATTTTTACAATTATATACTATACATTTTGTATATTTTGATGTAGTATTCCCAGGAATGTATGCTTTACTTCTAAATAAATCTGAAACTACATATAATCTAATGATTAACCTTTTAATAGCAAAAGCTAATAGCTTAGGAAAATGTCTATTGCCAACAACTTTTAAATTAAACTTTGAAATAACGATGTTTAATACAATAAAAAATAAATATCCAGATGCACAAATTCGTGGTTGTTTTTTTCATTATACTCAGGCAGTTTATAGGAAAGTTGTTGATGTTGGTCTTCGAAATGATTATGTTTCATCAGAAGGTGATCCATTAATTAAAACTCTAGTTCGTAGAATTTCAGTTTTACCTCTAATTCCTATAAAACAGTTGACGATTTATGGTTAATAATAGAGAGTGAAAAACCAGAAAATAATGAAAAAGTGGAAGAATTGTTAAATTATTATATTGAAACATGGTTAGACGATTTAACACCTAGATTTAGCCGATATATTTGGAACCACTGGACTAATACAGATAGACGGACAACGAATGATTTAGAAGGTTGGCATTATGCATTAAATAAAGCAGCAGGTCGAAATCATCCCAGTATATTTGAATTTATAGTTATATTACAAAAAGAACACGCCAAAATTGAGGATGACATGAAACTTCTTCAACGTGGAAAAAAAGTAATAAGAATTTACAACAAATATGTTAAGCTGGAGCAAAGAATTTATAGTCTTAAAGAAAGAGTGACGAGCGATCCTCCGCAGATGAAATAGATTGATTATTTGGACAATATTAGTTATTTAATTAAACACAATGAATAATTTTATATATTTATTTTATAATTTTATATTTTATATTTTTTTGTAATCTTAAGTTGAGAGTTAAAGAGTTACTTAAAAAATAAATTCGGCGAAATGGAACTGCGAAAAAATAAATTCGGCGAAACGGTACCGCGGCGAAATGGGAGCTGACTTTTTTTGAGTAGTTTTACAATATTTAGATGAAAACATACATAGACGAAAAACAAAAGGTCATTTTTGGGTGACAGGGTATTGCTCATTATAAATAGGAATTAATTATTATAAAAAAATATATTTTTACCATAATATATCAACCTATTTAACATGAAATTTAATAACATTGTTTTGTAAATACTGTAAACAGTAAAAATTAATTCAAAGTATATAAATAAATAATATCTTAAATAATATCAAAAATAGCATTGGATATAGTTAAATTCATAACAATATAATATACGTAACTACAGTTTTAAAATCTAAAATAAAAAAAATTGTTTTTAAATAATTATAATAAAATAATTGACATATCGTCATTTTTCTTTAAAATAAGTATTTTCACATAAATTTGAAATTAAAATGTCTATAAAAATTAATTTCTAATAGATATTTTTAAATTTTATGATTCAGTATGACAGTATGAACTACTATGAAGAATTTTGTATCCATTTTTCAAAACATAGATATAAAAAATAAAAAAGTTTTCATGAATTTTTACTGCAAAGTAATAGGTAGGTAATCAATTTTTTACGATTTTGAAAAATTTCATCAAAATTCTAACTTTAAATGCATATCAAAAAAAGAATTGTGTCATATATACAATTTTCAAGAATTTTGACCCAACATATAATTTATTAACATTCATAGAAAAAAAACTAAAAATATATAAACAATTTGTTATGCCTATAAAAAGCACAAAAGTTAAACATATTTTAAATTGTATCATGTATTGAAAATAATTACATAAACATTATGTGAAAATGCATAATACCTACAGTAATTTATTTTTAAGTTACATCAAAGAAATAAAATCAATTTTTTAGAAAATTGGATTTGCGTAAAAATTCCATTTTTAACCCGCAGTGACTAATGTATTACAAAAACGAGGAAACATAATAAATCATTATGTACATAGGAAAATGTATATAATTTACCAATTGTATAACCCGATCAAATATGAAATATACTTACGGTCGTATTCGAAAATATGTAGCCAGAAGTTCTTAATTATTTATTAAAATTTTAATGTTGTTACCGTCGAATATAACACAGCTAAACGTTTTTAGCGAATTAGTGTCGCTGGAAAACTATAAATCGTACGTTCATCTAATATCTGCGTAACGTTTACGAATAATTTTCTTCCGCTGTTCAGTAATAAAAGTCAAAAAAAGAAATGAACTATCTTTCGACTGAGCAATGGTGGACGGCTGGCTGGAAAATCATGAAAAGACACTTCCCATGGGGTATGGACAAGAGCTAAAATAATAAAAAATACATTATTGTGTCAGCAATTTTACATTTTGGTTCAGCAGTGACATACATGGAATAAAAAGTTATTTAGCCACGGTATTCCCAAAAATAACAATAATTTATTTTTTAACATGATCGATGGCTGTCATCAGTGTGCTGATGGAGTCATGCGACAACTTAATACTTCTACCAACGATTCAGTGTGACCACTTACTACTACATTGTAATAACTAATATTATTAATTTACCTATGATTTATGCAATAGAATGCATCCAGACACAAATTTACAATAATTTACTGTTTGTGCGACAGTGTGTGGTGTACTTCTTAAGTTAACCACTATAAAAAAAAAAAACAAATTTGTTAAACTTTTTTAAGTTTTTAAAAAACATGAAGTTTGATCCAGACCCACTTATGTTTCTGCCACGAAATCGTGCCGTGGAAAATGACACTCAATAACAATTTTGTAGACGTATAAGTGAAAAATATATTTTGTATTTTTGTATATCTTATTGGTCGATAGGTAACGAAATTCAATTCATTATAAATACAAACAATTTTTGCATTTTAATGTTAATCACTTAATATTATAAAAGTAATTTGAAAATATAATAGGTAATTAATTAATTAAATAATATTAATTCGCATAAATTATTATCGTGTAGATATACCACATTATCCAATTACGTACTAACGTAATTTAATTTTGTAATAACTATAAAATAGTTTCAGGATGAGCGTTAGTAAAAATATAATACATATAACTAAAAATTCATAAAAAAATTGTATTTTATATACTTAACTAGGTATACGACAACAATTATTTAGATTATTACAGGAACAAATATACATGAAATATATAAAAGAGACAACCCATTAGTAAAATCTCTGAAGTGTAAAATATTAATTTTCATTTCACCTAATAACTGAAAATTGAATATATAACAAATAATATTATAAGTTAATAGTGATGAAAATATGATACTTATGAAAAAAATAAATAATATTTGTATATACTTTCTCTGAAAGTAAATTCTCTTTCAAAATAATATCATCTTGATTGTGGTTTATCTGAACCTTTGTTAAATTATTAATGTAGGTACTTAATTTTATAAGACAAATTTAAAATTTACATTTTAATAATAGGAAAGGAAGATAAAATTGTTGTAGAAGCTCATTTGTATTTTTAATTGGTTATACAATATAATTTTCATTCTATGGAATCACAAATATTTTTTTGTTGTTACATATGAAACAACTGAATATAAAAATAAAAGATCCAGAGGAATATTACATTATACAATATTGCTATTATGATAGCACAAAATTTATTTTTCATAATAATATGCATTTTTTCAGACAAAACACATTATAACTTGTGGTTTAACAAATTTGGTAGGTAAAAAAAATAAATTAATTTCCCTATATATCGTAGGGCTATTCTAATTTTAAATAATAAATATTAAAAAATCTTATTTTTAAAATAATTATAACCTCTTAAACGTATACATTCATAATATGTACATTTTAATATCTGTTTAATCTATTTTTTTTCATTTTATGTACAAAACATCCTTTTAAACGGAAAACAAAAATATAATCATACAAAGAACACACTGAATAGCATACATTTTTCTTGATTTAAAGATACATGCATGGTTAGCAAGTCTACTAATTCCATCAGATTATAAAATTAATGAGCAAAACAGTATATATAATAATTTTGAAAATAAAGAATAGACTAATAAAGTCTTAATTATTTTAAATATAACTTAAACAATAATAGCAGGAGTATGATTATTGTGAATAAAATTTTCTTTATTCTAAATTGTTCAATAAGAATGGCTAATTCAATTAACAATGAAAGTACAAAAATAAATATCTATTTAGTATTTATACATAGATTTTCATCATTAAGTTATTTGAATTGTCCGGTAACATATATTTTTAATTAAATTTTAAATTTAAGACTATAATAATATTTATCCAATAGGATAAATGTAATATTTATTAAGACATATTTTTGAAGTGTAAGGTCAGATTTTAGTCTATAGAAACAAAAAACATAAAATATGAAGAAAAATAACAAAAAATTAAAATTCTATAACAAAATTAAAAATGTTAAGGAAAAAATATTTAAATATGTTTCATTAATTTTAATCTGTTAAGACTTTATACAACAGACATGACCATAGTATTATGTGTAGTATTTTATTGGTAACATGTATTAGTTAAGGATATTTTAGAGAGAACAACATGGTAACACAAGGGTTTAAGTCTTTTTGACAAACAATTTCCCACAACTAATGTTTATGGACTAAATCTGTTTTTACATTAACAAAAATAATCAATAATCCATTCAAAAAGTTCAGAATATATCACATTCACCACTTTTATGTACTAACCATAATTGACAAATAACCATACACTTTAATTTAACTCAAACTTTATTGAACAACTGCTATTGGTGTAGCAGTTGTTAGGTTTGCTGGTGATTTAAAATCTGTTGTACTGTTAACTACTGTTCTTGCATCTTTAAATTCTGGTGGAGGCGGAGGAACATGATTAACTGGAGAAGAAGACACAAAACTCTGTTGCGGATGATGGTGATTTGCAAAAGGTGATGGCATTCCATAGCACTGAGGGAAGTATAACTCAGGTTTTACAATACCCGATGGTTGGTTAAGTATAGTATTTAAGTGTGGAGGCCTGCCTGGTTTGCCACTATCGGATCTACGCTTATTTGCATGAGGGTTCATATGGTTATCAATATGACGTTTTACTTCCTGTTCAGTACCAAATCGACGACGACAATTTGGCATTGGACAGCAAAATGGTCTTTCTCCTTGATGAGTTCTTGTGTGTTGATCAAGAATCGCTTTTTGCCTGAAATCTTTTCCACATTGTAAACATTTATATGGTTTCTCACCAGTATGTATACGTAAATGTTGATTTAGTATAGTGCGTTGTCTGAAATTTCGTCCACAATAAATGCATGTAAAAGGTTTTTCATTTGAATGTATGCGTAGATGTTGAGTAAGATGCGATTGTTGTCGAAATCGTTTACCACACTCTACACAAGGGTAAGGTCGAGATTCTATATGAATGCAACCATGCTGAAGTAAAGTAGACTTCTGTTTAAATTCTTTATTACAAATTGGACAACGAACATAAAGTGGCATACCAGCACTACGACCATGTTGGATTACATCAGGTAGACTTTTACCAGCCTGGCCAAAAATTTCATGCACAACACCTAAAGAGGAATATATATTATATTAATTTATAACATTCAGTCAATTAATTTTCGTTACCTTTAGCATCCTTAAAATATGCAGGGAACTGAGGAGCATTTTCTGGAGAAAAACATGGATCATTTGAATCATATTGTCCACTTTTAGATTGTGGTAATGGCACATCTTGTGGCCAAAGTTGCCCATTTTTATATACTAAGTGTGGGCCCACATCTGAAAAATTAAAAATGTCATAAAAATGAAAACCTCTGTTTTTCTTTTAAATTTACTTCAAATTTAAAAATTAGGATTACGTATTATGCCTATTGAGAAATGTTCAATAAAAGTTTTTATTTTAGGACTGAAAATAAACATTAAAATATTAATATTAAAAACTCAACAAATTTAAGAAGGATTTAAATAATTGTCGAACACAAAAACATTTAATTATTAGTTAAACCATACTAAATTTAATTTAATATATCATAAAAAAATTGTTTCATACAATGTAAAATATTCAACAGTTCTATGTCTAGTTATAATTTATGAAAATAAAAATATATCACACTAATTTAATAGTTAAAAATTTTTATTCTCCATTAAACTTTAAATAATATTACTAAATTAAAGTTCAATTTTGTAGACATAAAACTCTTGTGTTGCTGAATGGAGCTTTATCTCACCTTCCTTGAGCGGAGCGACATTTTCTCCTTGGACGTTGTCACGAATAATCCATGTGCAGCGTAACTAATTCAAAAGAACATGCCGCTCCGAACCGGATTGAAGCCACCAGACAGACAACACAATAATACCTTCAAAACTCATCACTTCAATAAATAAGTTTTATAAATTATGTTTCTTGTTTTTCAAGTTGTGCTCGACATTAATAATAAGGAATACCATTAAGGATATTATTTTATATTAAAAACAATACACATTAAAAAGGATTAACACAAAAGGAAATATACCTATTTAATATATTATAAGGATAAAATAATAATAAAAGAAACATAAATAAAACAAAAATAAAAATAAGTTTATGAATAACTTAATAAATTATAATACTAATAATAAGTGGAAAATAATCTTTAACTGAAAATAAAATATATTCAGACCTATTGTTATCATTTTCCACATTTTATTTTATTTAAATTGTTTATTGTACATAATAATTAACTCTCAATAGACAATCTAAATAATACTAGATATTAATTATTCATAAAATAATTAATATCTTTTTTTATATTTACAAGAAAAATATAATATTACAAATTATATTTAAAAATATTGAAAAAAAAAAAACAATTATAATAATAAGAACATTTTTAAGGATGTTGATCAAGTTAACTTATCACTTAATCAAAACACATCAGGTGTGGTTTAGAATATCACTCCATAATTTAAAAAGCACATAACATTTGATTAATAAAAAAAAAAAATGTTAATACGTTGAGAAAAAGTGACAATAGGCAGTAAAACGTGTATTAGTAAACCACAATTATATTATAATAGGTAGCATAATATTTTAATCATACGGATGCAGAGAAACTTTTTGCAAGCCATCCTGAAAACAGTACTTAATTTAAGACTTTTTGCTTATATCATTCCTAACCTAACATAGGTTAGAACTTATTTTTTTTCAATTTCAGTTACAACTCTCATGGGGAGACCTTCTTCATTTCTGATATGAGCAATATTTGTCCTGACAATGGTTTTAGGGTAAGATTTTGTAGGTATATCTAACAAATTAAAAGAACTTTTGGGGCTGTTAGATGAAGAACAATATGCAGAAGAATTTAACTGCTTAACTTTAAGATTGTTTTGTAACAATCTAGAAGCAACATTTCTAAAATTAGAGTTGTTCAAATGCTGTTCGTCTTGTGCGCTATCGCTTAAGTTCGGGTAGTATTTCATTCTAAACGCTTCAGCTGAAGACTTGAGAAAAGCGTTTAAATTATTGTGAAGTTGCGAGGGCGGAGGTGAACTTGAGGAATCACTACTATTTAACGAGGAATGAGAGTGCTCGCCTTGGTGAGTGCGGACGTGCTGGTTCAGGATGGCTTTCTGCCGAAACGCCTTGCCGCAGTCTCCACACCCGTACGGTTTCTCACCCGAATGAATCCGTAGATGCTGGTTAAGAATTGCTCGCTGTCTGAAGGTTCGTTCACAGTAAACACATACAAATGGTTTTTCATTAGCATGTATACGCACATGCTGCGTAAGATGAGACTGTTGACGAAACCGTTTACCGCAATCACTGCACACAAATGGTCTTGAGTCAGTGTGGATTCGCTCATGTTGCATTAGTGTAGCCTTTTGTTTAAAATCTTTGCCACAAGAAAGACATTTGAATAGACGCAGATCAGAACCTTTTTTCCCCGATGCTTCTTGTTGTTGGTGAATAAGGTCTGGCATATTAGGAAAATCACCAGACGCCTCTGCTGGATTTAAAGGAGTTAACATGACACCAGGCTGTTTTAAATAAGACATAAAACTTGATGGACTCAACATGTGTGGAGGGCCTCCTCTCACACCAGAATAGTAATTGGAAGGGTCAGCCGGACCATAATGGCCTGGTTGAGTTCGATCAGATTCAACAACACTGTCTTCTGGTGGTGTTTCATCTTCTCCACCATTTCCAGAACCTATTTAAGATATTCAAATAAAGTTATATTTATATTGGATAAAATAAATTATTTATTTACCTTGAATTGAATGATTAGTATTAGGGTATGGCGATGGTATAGGTGAAGCAATCGCTGATTGAGATGCTTGTTCAGTTGATTGTTCAGCTGGTTCATGTTGAGATGATACAAGAGCTGGATAACCGTTTTGTGAAGGCCCTGGACCCCATTGACCATTACTGCTGTTTGGCCCTTGTTGATGGTGGCCATCTTTGTTGTATATAACATATGGAGCACCATTCTCTGTAAAAGAAAAATACACACTCAAAACCGAGTATACGCATTTCAATGAGTCACAACAGTCAGCAGATCAATCAAATTAGTCACACTGAACCTTCCTACTCGATTGTTTAAAATACCTTCATCAGGTTTGGGTGTTTCCAGCGAATTGATGATCATTGGTATTATACATTAAGTTAATAAAATAACATAAAGATGTCTGATAAACTCACGACAACGTACCTACAGTGAATAATTTTCTATTGGTGATTAAATCAAATAAACAAGAAAAAACGGAAACGTGCAGTAAAAAAAAAAATACTAAATAACTGATAAAAAGCACATTTTTTTATCACAAAATATTGGATTTTTTTTCTTATTTCTTCTCCGTTTCCTGTTCTACGTAGTATGAATACAACGTTGCCGTTTTAACATATGGTCTCGGGCACCTTTAGATAGCAGCACCAGACGTAAATGCCGGTACCGCGACCAGGCGGCTGTTGTGTTATTGTTTATTTATGCTGCCTAGGAGTTCGCATTTGTACAAATATAAATAAATACTAATATATTTATATCAACAAATTAAATAACAACGAGAATTATTTATTTATTTCTATAATTTTTAAATATTGTAATATATTTTAATTTTTCGTGTTTAATACGTAGATAAAAATAATATGTAATAGTTATTGTTGAAAAAAGAAATAGTACGTTATCATTTGTATAGCACAACAGCGGTGTCCAGCAACTGTTTATATCACAGATGCATCTATATTAAACAATCTTTAACATAAATTTATTCTATGGTTTAGACAAAATGCAAAACATGTTTCAAGGTTCTAACTTTTCTTTAAACCAAACATTCTACAATATTTTTCCGAACTTTTAACCTGTTAAGCCTGGTCACACTGTTGTTTATTGTCTTTTATTCTACTACTCTATTTTCAATGTCCTACTCCTAGCCATGACAAATTAAAATTAAATCTAATTTGCTATGGTCCTAATCTACATAGCTATAGTTCAGTTAAAACTTTAGAACTTAAAATTATAAATTTTCAACAGTATTACCTAATAACCACTTATTAGTAATTAATACAATAACAAATTATATTTAGATGAAAGTCAACCGACTATTCAGTATTCTATATTTTAAATTTTTATAAGTTGGTAGGTACGTATCTTTGTAATTCAGTTACCTAATTGTATTGTTTATTCACTTCTTTATACGAAAAATTAACAAAAAATCAGAGAAGGCGCTTTGCCGTAGTATGTAAATTTCAAGTGTTTTTTGTTATCATTACTCATTGTAATAGATAAACTACATTTGAATCCAATAATAAATCATTGCACTTACGAAAATTGATACTAAACAGAGATGGTGTAACAGGCAATAGCCCCTGAAGATTTTTTCAATTAATTTATACTATTTATTTTAATTTCAAAAAATGTATATAGTTTCTACAATAGTAGGTATGATTATCTATGGAAATTTTTCAGTGTGGTATATTTTATGTAGGTAGTATCTTTAATTACCTACTAAATTGATAAATCCTTAAATTATTATTTCAAAGTTAAAAGAATACTTAAAATCTTCAACAAATTTTATATTATAATTTTCATTAAACGATAAAATTTTCAACAATTTTTAACTTTTTTAAAATTATTTGTTAGCATGAGAAATATTCAATGTTTATCAATTTTTTTTTTTGATGAAGATCGATAAATTATTTGTTGGGTCAAAATTCTTGAAAATATAATACAAGATCTCATAAAAGATATTCTCATATCTCATATATGTATAAACATATTAAAAATACAAGTGCAACTTTTTTTTTATATGCATATGAAATTAGAATTTTGAAGAAATTTGTCAAAATCGTAAAAAATTACAAGCTATTTTATAGTTATAAATTCATAAAAAATTTCTTTTTTTTATTTAAGTTTTAAAAATTTAATACATAATTCTCCGTAAGTAGTTAGTATGAAAGCATAATATCTAAAAATGTATAAAGACAATTATTTTTTATAGACACTTTAAATTCAAATTTGGACGAAATTACTTATATTTAAACGATAAATAACAACATGTGAATTATTTTGTTATAAATTATAATTTAAAAACACTAATCGTGGGAATTTAAATATTTATGTATTTTATATTATTACGAATTTCACTATACGTAATAACATATTGATTTATTTTAAAATACTATCTATTTATAGGTACTGTGAATCTATTTTATTGTTTTACAATATTTATACTTTATAGAAAGATGTTATTAAATTTTGGGTTATATAAATTCATATAATATAGTAAAAATATATACTATAATAATAACTAAATACTAATAATATAATAAATGCAATATTTTCGGAAAAAATTACATTAACCTACTATAATACTTGAAGTAAAAAAATTAACTTTAATAGCTTTATCAAAACAATTATTATCACTTGGTAATATAAGCTGATAGATCGTTTCTGCTCAGAATTGTTTTCCATATTTATCGATATCACTGGATACAAATTTAATAAACTTACAATAATGACCCACTCGATACATAATTTACAACAAAGAGGTACCCATTTGTCATAGAGTACATAAAATAAATAATAATTACTCTATGATTCAGATTTCAGGTACAGTGTTCAATTAGGTATACATATATATATATATACAAAAACATTGAATACAACAAGTAATTATAATAATCACAAGAAAGTATAATACGAACTACACCAAACAACACCACCAGATCTACTCTTAAACACTTAGTCTAATAATTTTTTTTTAGTTTTAAAATATATTATGCAGGTGCCTATATCTTAATAAATTGAACTAAATTAATCACCCTGTGCATGATATATGCATATAAAATATAAACATAATACTTATTAAGTATTTATATGGATTAATATATTTATGTAAGGTTATTTTTATTAGTTAATTAGTTTTAGCATAATTAATTATAAATTCATAAAAAAAATTAAGTAGATATTTATAGATATCGTTCAAATAAAATATATCGTGCACGAATGACACATTACCACCATAATTTAAAATACCTATATAACTTATAAAAAAAAGATATTAGTTGATAACTATTTTGGTTTTTCTATTTTATAATAAAACTTACAAGTATATAAGTTATTTTTAATATTCACCCCCTTCCGTTATCTCGGGATGGATCCAAAAATGTCTAAGACAAATAAGAATATTATTGACTATTGTGATACGTATTCACTATAGTACTATACTAATTTATTATTAATGAGATTCGTCAGTTTGATAAGTTCACACTTAACACCTATAGCATGGTAGGTAAGTAAGCGGTTACATACGTAAATTCCTAGACAAAAAAAAAAATACGCTAATAAAATAAATTATTATTACTATTATTTTATATAGGTACGTGTAATATGTGGAATATAAGTAGTATATTATGTAGGTAGTTAATAAAGTATATTTATGTCTTATGAGCTGGATTCAATTAAAAATCGGATTAGACTTTTTTATGTAAAACAAAAACAGATAAATTTTAACTACACAAACTATATATTTAGGTTGTCAGTGTTAGGTTTGAATAAAGTGAAAAGGAAATTTGTATTCGTGATGATTTTTTTTCGTTTAGAAACATACGTACGGGTGCATTTGTTTTCATGTAGGAACTTATGTATACTCATGCTGTTTCTACGTCTCATGGGTGATTCGCCCATGAGGGTGATTTTTACCTTCTATACTTAATGTAGGAACTTACATTCATCATTTCATCCTAACAAATATAATACCTACAAGATTACACAAATAAATAAGTTACAGAATACCTAAACATAAAAATTTACAGTATTTATCTCAAAAATTTGAAAAAATATACATATATAATTATATAAATTAGTTAACTAAAAGCTTAAAATTCAATTTAAGTGAATAGTATTTAATTTACCTTGGGCAATGCAGTACATAAAATTCCGAGGAACTTTAAGGCCTGCTGCCAGACATGCTGCAAATGATGCTGAGAAATTGATTGCCATAATATCCCCTTCATCACTTCCTAAACAAATTAAAAATAACAGCTATAATAGCAGATTTACAAAAATGTTTCTATAATATTAAAAAAGTATTTGATAATGAAATATTGTTATGTACTTATAACTCATAAGGCATGCTATTAATTAGTTATAAACAATAAACCTTATAGTACCTACTCTAAAAGATAAAGTAGTAATTAGCTTTATGTTATTATTAAAAGCATATAATAGTTATCTTAGTATTAAAATTATTTGGTTTGATATTGAAAAATTACATACTTAGTAAAATTTATTAAATTTATTTAGGTACCTTTAATACATACATATTTACAAAAAAAGATGATGAACAAAGCCATAATTTATACATTTTAATAAATTATAAAATATTGATTTTAGAGATTTGATATTTACTATTAATCAGAAAAACACTAAAAAATGTATTTTTATTTTAATATTATACAAGATAGTTCTATATTTTCAGTGGTGATGGTTAAACAGAGCCTTCATTGCTGTTTTAAAATTTAAAATATTTGTGCTTACTATGCTTAACTGTAAACCATGTATCTAAATCTAGTTTGAAAAATATTTCATCATTAAGTAGGTAATTACTATTATTTAGGAAAATGTTTGATTCAATGATATAATTGGTCAATTTTTTTTTTTAATAATTTCACTTAAAAAATAGATGGAAAAAATGGTAATTTGTTCCAATAATTACCTACCTAGTCTTTTAACTGGAAGGCCTTGTTTGAAAATATTTCATATTTTACAAGCATAAAAATACATTTAATAACCTATTCAACACTTCAAAACAAACTTGACTTAAATCTCATTCTGTAGTTTGTGAAATATATTTATTTATATTAATTTATTTGTGGATATCAAATGCTTAATTATTTTTTAAATTTTATCCATGAATGTAATATAAAAACAAGTAGGTAACTGTATGATATTTAAGCTATGGACATTTTTATAGATATTTTAGACATAAGTATTTCAGTATTTTGGTAAAATTGTTATATACTCTAATACTAATAACAATATAACATATCACATTGTTATTACCACAAAATTTAATTTTATCAATATTTTTTTTTTATTAGGTATCTACTTTTTTTAAATATGGTTTAAGTAATGTTTTTGTGAAATTAATTTTTATTAAGAAAAAAATATATATAAACCAAATAACTACGTAGCTACATTAAAAAAAAAATCAACTAGGTATAGGTAAACGTAATGTTATATTTTGTAAAAGTACCTATATAATTTATATACAAATACACCAACATACATAGCTGAGAAAAACAAAATCACATGTAGAACAAGAAAATATATTAACAAATAATAATAATAAATAAGTACTTATTACTATTTTTTTTTTAACAGAAATTTTAATTAAATTGTCCATTTTATTATTAACTATATTTGCAAATAAAAATAAAGATAATTGATAAATAAGTTGTAATTAAATTATAAATTGACAATACATTTAAATATTATTTTTAGGCATTAAAATCCTTTGTAGTTTTTGGGACTTCTAATTCTTTAATAATTACTAATTAGATACTTAATACATTTGAAAATAATTTTCACGTCTTATCACAGAGTTATAAAATACAATAATGCTATAAAAATGATAAAAAAAAAATGTAAAGGGAGCAATTAATACTTAAATCATTCTTACAATATTTGCCAATACTTCTGAAATAATTTCTTCAGTTGAAGAGAGAATAAAAAACAAATACTTATGATAAATTTAAATAATTAATATTAATTACATTAGGGCTTATAGTTAAACATTAGGAGTACTACATGACCTGCTCATTTTTCTACCAACTAATCGTTTGATTCGTTCTTTTCTTGTTCGATATAGTTTGGAATGTTCATATCTTCTTTGTCCAATGGTTGTTCTTGACGGTGTTTGTGTTTCAACAGAGTAACAAGGTCCAAGGAACTTAGAACTCAACTTCCATACTTCCATTTCATCTTGTTGTTGTTTTACAGCTGCCATTCCTCTATCAAGCAAAAGATTAACCACTGTAGAAGCATTTGGCCTATTTTTAGGATTCAAGTCAACCATTTTTTTAAGCATTTTTTCAAGACCAGTACTAAAAACGGGAGTTTGAGGTAATGAAAATTCACCATCTCTTAAACGGTGCCACTCAGGTCCATTTTTAGGTAAATCTTTTTTAGTTGCTGCCTCGTATACAGTAAGCGCAGTTGAAAATACATCAGCTTTCTGCAATTGAGAATAATCATCACGTAATAGTTCTTTAGGTAAATATCGGCAATCTCCGTCTTCAATAGTTCGGACGTCTTCAACGCATATTGTATGTCCAAAGTCTCCAATCTTATACACAATATCTTTGTCGATTGTTTCATCATCATCTAGATCTTCAGCAAACCACAATGCACCATCAGTACGACATATTAATATGTTGGCAGCTTTAATATCTAAATGTGCAAGCTTTTTAGAATGAATATGAGCTAGACCTTTGCATACATGACATAACAATCGCCTTAAAGCACTATCACAAAATACATGATCAGATTCATGAATCATTCGCTCCAGGGTACCATCATTACAAAATTCTGTTTGAATATAAATATGGCCTCTTTCATGCCAAGCTGTGAAATATGAAACTATGTTTGGATGACGTCCAATTACAGAGTGAGCATAAACTTCTTTACGAATAAAGTATTCTTGACTTTTGTAAATTGTCTTTTTAGTCTTCTTAATAGCATATGTGATTCCATCTAATAAATTTGTACATTTGTATACTTCACCAAATGCTCCAGTAGCGATAAAATCATCCATTCTGAACTCTTCGTTGAAACGAGAAGTCTGCAAATCATATATACTGACATTGGTCACTTCGCCTTCATTCATAAGATCTCTGATAGAAGGATCCACTGGAGATGATGTTTTATTGTCAGGCGGAGTGGATAGACTACTATTACTATCATGACTTGAATGATCTTCAGAACTAGAAAAACTAATGTTTTGTTTACCTGAACACAGTTTTTTCTTATGTTTGTTTTTTAGTATTTCAATGCCAGTTGGCGTGAAGGGATTGACTGACAACCGAAATTTGTTAGAACGCGTAGATTCATTGCTGGTGTCGCTCGACGGTGACTGGCCCCTGAGGCGCACCTTGTGCAGGGCCCGTGGTTTAAGAAAGGGTGTCGAAGAGTCGACACCGATTTCAGGCGAAAATGACCGGCGACTGTCAGGCGGCGATGGCGCACTGGCAACGACTAAGGCTGGTATCGCTCTGTCAGCGTCGAAGCTGAGTCTTCTCATTTTTTGGACGAAAAACGAATCGTCGTCACATTCCATCTTGTTAATACCACCGTCTGGGTCCATTTCACCGACGCTTGCTGGAAAGTATCACGCGCGACTTACAACAAAAAATAAATAAAAACCAACCCGAAGGTAATTGTGACAATTATTGAAATTTTAAACCATCGACGAGTAATTATACAAATTGAAAAAGCTGTGATATAAATGATACAATAATATAGAGTTTTAAGCTCATCAACCGACTGTTGTCACTTGTCAGTGTTGAATGCTGAATGCTGATAGCAGCTGCGAGTTGCGAGGGAAAACGGCGCGCGCGCAGTGCAACCCCGTACATTGATAACATATATAGTGTACACACTGTGTTGGAAACTTAAAAAATAAAATAAAAATTCGTATAATGATTTGCTATACAGACGAGACAAATTTTGAATTTCTATGCGCGCCACCTCGCAGCGATAGTCAACGTCAGATAAACATTGGATATATTATTATAGTATTTTAATTATTACGTATGCGTGTGCATAATTATTATCGATATTACCGTGTAGCAATGTGTCCGGTAATCCCGTGGACGTTGTTGGTGCTCATGACTCGGGACGAGTACTCTACGGTGAACCAAGGATGTACACAGTCACAAAATACAAATATTTGTTTTCACGTATCAACCTTGGCATGTAATTATTGTTTGTTATATTTTTTTTTTGTTTTTTACTGTTACTGATAAGACGACAGGGCGCGCGACCTGTACGGGATAGAACTATTGAATTTGAAAATTAAATAAATAATATTCGCGATTACCGGCGGCGCGTCGTCAGAGATTATTAAAGCTCCGCGGCGGCGTCTGCCGATTATACAACACACGCTCGTGAACGACACCGTACAGTAAACACCGGCGGCGGCGGTGGCTACAGTACATTCGGGGGAGACGACGGTGCGTGTGCGACTGGCCGACGGCGTACGTAATAAACGTCGGTGGTGACGAGGGGGCGGGGCGCGGTGGTAAGGGGCGACGGAAAAAAAACCCGGCAAGCGCGCGCGCGCGCTCCTCCGCCATAGAGAACCGGAATGAGCGGTGCACGCGGAGGCGGTGGCGGGCGGCAAAGACGGGACAGAAAAATGAAATGTAAAAAAACCAAATGAAATACCACCGCCGCGCGAGACGACGACGGCGACGAGACGATCGTCGCGCGCTAGAGGGAGCGACGCCGCCGAACAACCCAGCGGCGTTGCCAAATGTATGTCCCAGACGAACCCTGTGTGCGCCTGCGACGTACTATTGTGCGCCTGTGTGCGTACAGGAGAAGGTTGCTTAAAAAAAAAGCGTCCTACACTCACTCTCGCCGCCGCCGCGCGGTCCTCAGCAGCGGAGCGGAGCAACTATCCGACAATCAATATTTTAGCAACCCGAACTACGTCTGGAGGAATAATAATAAAAAAAAAAAATGTATATTATAAACGTGTGTGTGTGTGTACAATGTAAAAAAGTGGTCCAAACATAATTTTTCTTTTTTTTTTTTTTTATTGTAATATACGCATTAAATAAGCACTTTAATATATATATATATATATTCGTTTGTGTTCCTATTCGTTTTTGCAGATATTTCCATTTGAATTTTATAATTTATTGCAGACAAATAAATCGCGTAACGCGTAAGATATCTACCTTCGACATGCGCACAATATTGTTACAAATCGGATCGACAATAAAATAGTTGTTTCGTAAACACTTGCGTTATGTGTGTTGTGGTTATATTCATAATCCGCGATTCCTATCACAATAAGCGTTTATATTAGTTATGGGGTTAGAATTTCGAATTAATTTGTAATAATAATACAGTTGAAATTTAGCATAATCAACGAAGAGCGATTAGCTAATCCGCTGGTGTATGGTGTTACTTTAAAACCTTTAAGTACTAATCCAAGATAATATGTAACCCATTCACTCCTTCGAAATAAAATATTTTAACTATTATTTTTTTAATACACAAAAAAAAATGTAGAAGTATAAATAAGAGTCAAAGGATAATATAATTTTTGTTGAACCATAAAAATTTTCATAATTTGTCAAAAGAAAATCATATTAACTGATTGATATTAGTAAAAGTAAAAATTATAAACAATAATGATTATTTTTTTAATAAAGTATACTATTATAGATGATGCTATATCAAATCTATATCTTTAAAATATAATTAAGTACCTACACAATAACACAATTTATATTAAGTAAGTTTTGGACGATATATAATTATGTTATGTTATCAATAATCATTATTTTAAGTCGTTAAAAAACAATAATTTTCTAAAAAATGTATTGTTTACTATTACTTGATTCAATTTCTTATTCTAAAGCATAATATGTTTTGAAGTTATCGATCAATAAAAATTAAATTTCAGAAAATTTATTATTTATAATTTGTAACTCTAAAGTATCTAAAGTTTAGATGATAGAATAGTAGTTTATATCAACATTTAGCGGGGTACTATTGCGCGCTGTATGATTACACTCCGCTCATGAAAACTTTGAATACTTATATCAACTCATAAACAACTATTCTTACAAAATTCGACTTTTCAACAACAAAACACTCCAAAAAATATTCTGATTTCTAATAAAGGATTTAAAATACTTGTTGTCATTAAATAAATTAGTAAATATAGTAATTATGCAAAACAAATATTTTCAAAATGGTTAATAGTTTTTGAAATAATAAGTGTCTTACTTTCAATGAACTTCTTAGACGATTTAGGTCTGCCCTTTGTCTAGTAAGAAAACACCGATTCTACGCATCCCCACACGACACCCTGTTAACAAAACTAGTTATATTAAAGCAGCATGTCGAATGGGGGGGGGGGGATTCGCAGAATAAATAATATTCGATATTTGTCAGGTCACAGTGTATTTTCTCGTTAGACAGAGTAAGATAAATAATATTTCTATATGTCTCTATATTATTAGACAACCAAAATAAAAATTTCTAATTAATACAGTCTTTAAATCATAATATAAAATAAATGTGTTTGTATCTTTGTGTGTGTAGTTTACATCAAACAAAAGTTTAAAATGTATTCAAATAATGATACCAATAGTTTATAATTATAAGTGTAATATCACATCAATAATATTTATTTATATAAATACGAATTTCATCACGTACCTACCATTAAATAATTATATTTAAAATCAAGAATTAAAAAAAAACATTCATAGCACAATGTACAAATAAAATTAGATTTTTTAGTAGGACTCTATTTAGATTTTAGGTCATCACTCATCAGGCTCATCATATCTGTCACGTGCATATCACCCTATTATTACGCCACTATATGGCCCTCTGTCTGCATAGTATTTTTCTACGTACATATTTAATAGGTACTGTAGTATTAAGAACTATATACATTGTTAGTTTAAACTTTAAAAATGTTAAGTATTTAAATAATATAATATTAAACTTCATAAATTTGAAAACCCCCACACCCATATAATGGAATTTTCAAACTCAAAATTAAAAATTTGTATGTAAAAAAATTTGGGATGATAATTAACTTAAATACATTATTATTTATTAACATACAGATTATTGTAATTGTATAACATGTAATTATGGGAGAAATTGTGAATTTAAAATTAATGATTATTCCTACTATTTTTATAAACTGGTTAATGACTTTGAAGTTCATTAAGACTAATAAAAAAAAGTCATAGGTACATTTTATTATTTTATTATTTCAAAGTAGTTCTTGATATATTAACATGTAAGGCGAAAGACTTTATGTTACATTTTTTCAAATTGATTACTACTAATTACTCTCCAATGCTTTAAATTTCAAAGATTATTGGTGCATATTCAAGTAAAAATCGAATAAGTGAAGCATTAGAAGGTAAAAGGATGGTTGAATTTAAAAAAATTAGGTTTAACCATACTGAATACAGATAGAGTTTTATTTTAGTTATAGGAGTTGAATAGTAACTATTCAAAAACAACTGCTGTTTTTTTAATTAAATAATTAATTTAAATCTTTGAGTAGATAGAGAATAACGAAATAGTCTTAGATATGTTCAATATACTTCAGTAGTTAAAACTAATTAGTTTATATATTTTGAGAATGAGATGTTATCATTTGTAAGAATTTAAAGAAAAATCATTTAGAGTGTACCATTTATTAGAACTTAACACTATTAAAATAATTTCATAAGAGTATACAATGTTTAATATATGAAATGGACTTGAAGATTTTTAAATCATTAGCAAATTGATGATTATTTGAATAAGGACCTCTAAGTAATAGGAAAAACAACATCAGCTTCAATGAATAAATTAAAGATGATTGGAAAAATGTGATCACTTTAGGGAACTCTAAAAGTTATAGACACAGGAGATGACATAAAATATTTAATTATGATAAAAAGGAGTATTCAAAACCAATTTTTGTAAGTTATGAATTGAAAGTTCGTGGTTAACTCTATCAAAGACTTTTTGAAAATTAGTACAGATATAAAATTGGTATAATAATAATTTTTAAAATAGTTTAATAAATGATGTTTAATAGTTTTATAATAGTAATAGATAATTTATTATTACGAAATTCATGTTGTTAGGGTATTAAACTCGGTTTGATCTAATAGTGACTACTATGAAATCCAACCATTCTGGATCAATAAATGAATAAACGTTTAGTATAATCGTGAATCATCACAATTCACAACTATCATATTATTTATACATATTAAAAAAATAAAAACAATAGATTTAGAGTACACAAATTAAATTGGAAAGTTATCTGACTTTAATTGATAAGCCGACAATGTTTAAGAAAAATAAATATTACACCCATAAATCATAATAAAATTATTGAATTATATATTTTTAGTGACAAATAAAATTAGTTTAAAACTGTAACAATAATATTCACTGTTAAATACTTCATAACAATTTGGTTATAGAAAATTATTTCTCCACTCATAAAATTGTAATTCTTTAACTTAGCAGCTGTTACTAAACTTTTTTTTCGCGGTACCCTTTTTTGGACCAAATTCAGTCGCGGTGCTTTGCTATGAATATCTATTATGAATAGAAAATAGGTACCTACTTGTTAACAATATATTTTTCCGTTTTTAGATTATTTACGGAACACGGGGAAATATCTTGTTTAGCTTTATTTTATTAACGTATTGTTTTACATTTATCTTTTATTAAAATAATTTAATTCATAAAATGTTAAATCACTGTAGTATTTTAATAATACACTGAGGGCATATTCGTATATTGTTGATAATTATTAAATTAGTTAATTATTTTATATCTAAGGAATGTCTTAAATGTCTATGGACTATTTATGGACATAAAATTTGTTGAATTTCTTAAAATATATAGGTAAGTATAGGTATCTACCATTTTTTATTGTAATAAACTAGTTTTTGAGGATAAAAATATGTATGATTTAATTAATTTATCCTTATTCCTTTACATAACTTGGTCATCTCAGTATTAAAAATATTGAATAAATCAAACGTGTAATGCTATTACAGAGTTATAGAAATAAAAAATTAATTTCTAGTTTTATACAAAGTACCTATTCAAGATTTCAACTATCATAATTATTAATAATATTATAAACGACTACATAAGTGTATATTATTTTAAAATAATTATTCTTAGATGCTATCATATCTCCCAATATTTATCATAAATTTATGAAAGTACATACTTATGATATAATGTATAAATAAAAATGATATCAACTTAAATATTGTTATTGGTTATAGTGTCTAATATTTTTTTTCAATTTTTTGAAATATTTTTTTAACAGATTTTCAAAAAAGATAATAGAACTGTATACATATTTGGACTTTGTACGATGTATGTAATTGTTAAAAAATAGTTTTAAAAAGCTTAACAATTTATTAACTAGTAATTACCATATTAAGCATTTTAATAATTATCTTGTTTTTTTTACGAAAATAAAAAAAATTGTTTAAAGTTAAGAATAAAGTTTGATGTAATAATATAAAGTACCAACTTATTGAATATTGATACAATTCCATATCATTACTTAAATATACTATTAAATAATTTTAGATGGATTAATTATTATTTTTTTAAATAATTATATTATTAATTATTAGACTCATACACACAAACGACAAACCTTGATTAAAATAAATAATTATATCAAATTATTTTTAATTATGCTCTAAAAAAAAAAAAAAAATGCTTTCTTAGTGGGATTTTATAATTAATATAAAATTATGATTCTTTATTAAACCGAATGACAGATTAAATTAGTTTAATTTGTATAAGATCTTATGTAATGAATAATGATTAATATGACTTACCATATTATCCTTGACATACTGCAAAACGTTCGATACTGTAAACAATATGATATAAAATTAAAACTCTTATAATTTTAACAAAAACAAATAAATAACATATTTGTGGTTCTTAATTCTGTAAAATTCAGAGAGTATTGAAACAAAGTGCCACGATAAAAATAAAACGTACATGTACCACGGATAACCAAAATAAACAAAATTTTTGGATTTGAAGTTGCAAAATGTTTTATAATATTATATGTATAACGATTGCAAAGAGGCGTTATAGGAATAGAACGAATTAAAAAAAAGTTGTCAGCGGTCGCACGTTTACTCGGAAACTAAATACATGTTATTAATTTGTATGCATATACGTATACTATTGTACTTATATTTAAATAAATGCAGGTTAAATGTACAGGCTATATATATATATATCATCATATATACATAGTGCGGTACGTATTATGTGTATAATACATATTATTTTTTTTATAAACTATACAGCGTGTGCGTTATAGATACACTACGGATAACAGACGCTCGGAAGTGGTCCACTGGGTGGTTAAGCTGTGTAGATCGAATGAAAACGAAACTGGCAATTTCTCAATCCCAGACTCAGACAAAAATATTCATACATACATATATTATGTGTGTATAAAGGATATATATATATGAGTGTATACACGTATTTTATACATTATATCGTAATATATACAACAACGAATGTGCCTCCCCTGCAGAAGGTCCAAGAGCGTATGATTCCGTCTAACCGGTTATATAGTTATTCGCCACACACAAACGGTGCGATTCGAATACTATTACATAGTTGTCAGTATAAATAATACTGAATATTTGTATATTTTAACGAACGGATAATAAATATGCGAAGATGCAGCGAGATCCGTATTAAATCGCATATGTAAATTATATATTAAACTAATATATCGTGAAGATTATTTTTTTAATGTTATTTCTTCGTCTGTACAATTGTATAATTACTTATATAAGAGCATAATAGTGTCTTAAAATAATTATGATACACATAAATGTACTGCGAATATGCATATAAAATGAAAACACAAAATTTTAATATTATACGTGTAAATGTATAATAAAAATAATATAGTACCTGTATTGTATAATGTTTGATCACAATCTCGAATGCAAATGTATAATAGGTATCTATTATATGGATAGTGGTGAGTATTTTAATACTTAACGATGAAGCCGATGAAGGTTTTATTGAATTCATATTTTATCGTGTATAAAAACACTGATTATCTATACCTATTGGATATTTAAATAACACGTTAAACGATTATGTTTTATATTTTATAAAACTATTAATCTTTAAGTTTTTGATCTAAGACCATTAAAATTTAAAATTCTATTAAATAAGTGTATTTTCTTTAATATATATAACACAAATATATCTAAATTTTTACTTCATGAAGTAATTATGATTATAACATTTAGTGTGTCAATAATAAAAACTAAATTTTTTGAAAGTATATTTATTTAAGAAAACATGTTTACTAAAAATTGATATAACGGTAATTTTATTAAACTAACATTTTTTGTAGAAACCAAATTATTTTAAATAAATCTTTAGTTATTTATTAAAGTGAATATTCTATACTAAATTATATTCACAATTCTTAAATTAAATAAATATTGAATTATATTTTTAATTGTATTCTGTTTAATATAATACCCTTGTTTAATGTTTATGAAAATGTATTAATTATTACATTTGTAAGTATAAATATGCATAATATCATAGACTTATAAATATTTATTTTAATTTTAAAATGTAATAATAATTTATATTAGTAAAAGTCAAACAAAAAATTCACGCATATTAGCTGGAAACGAATAATTTATTTATAGTTTTGCTTGAACTTTAATAATAATTTATATTTAAATAGATCTATAATATGTATAATAAAAGTTAATCATTTTTATTCCAAAATTACAAACGTACAAGTTATCAAATTATATGAAAAATAATTAATAAATAATAATGTTATGCAAACCCTGATTCAATAATTATTATTGGTTTGATTTACGAAGTTTTAAATTTGAACAAATAGAGTAAATATTTAGGTATAACTGGTATGGTATGGCCTTAGAGGCTTAGAGTCACACCTACGAAGTATAGACCTATTATTTATAACTTATATAGATCACACAAGTTTTTAGTAAGGCATACTCCTTTAACTAAGGTATAAGTATATAAAACCTGTTTGAAAGTACATAATATCATTATATGTATAAACCGTTTATGGACTTTGGGTTTAACTTTAAAAAAAGTGAATAATACCTGAAATTATCATAAATTGTTATTATAAAAAATTCATCAACTATACTCATATACAAATTTTACAATAAATGTAATACAATCAATATGCAATTATATCTAAAAACTTAAGTCCTAAAAAAATCATTCATTATTTGAAAAACACAAACATTTCTCGAGTACATTTTTGTTTTTATCGGTACCTTTTTCGATGTATTATGATTTACATGGTACAGCATTATATACTAATAGTCATTGGATTATATCTTATATTAAGTATTGTCAACTTGTGAAAATATAAAAATATAATACTGAAAAATAATCTAGATATTTAAGTTTTTTTTTTTAAATTTAACTTCACACAACTGAAAAAAGTAGTAAAAATTAACCTAAAAAGTCATAAAAATCACCAAATACGAAAAAAATAAAAATTAGTTCGATAGACTTGTATGTTATTGAAATTTATTTTAAGCTAAAAATCATAGTCAATGATGTTCCAAAAAGATGTAATATTTATCAATATCCGGATCCTACTAATAACTAATAAGCGATAGGTATGAGTTATGACAGCTATATGATATTAATGTCAAATACTTATTGACTAGATATTGTAAATATCAAAAATTTTAACTTTTAAGAAGAACTATTTTTGCGTTATACTCGAAAATTTTTAATGTCACAAATATTTATAAGAAACTGTATTAAATTTTGGAATTCAAGTATATTTAATGTATTTATATAGAATAAAAATTGTAAATATTGTATAATTTGAACACATTAACAGATAAATATTTTTAAATAGGTATCTAAATTATTTTATTAGTAATTTTTAATTTTTTTTATTAATGAAAATGTATTTTGTTTATCCAAAACTAAATTGATTATATTGTGTTGAGTTATATAGATACCTAAGTATCAACATTCAACAACTATTTAAAACTGAAATCTATTGTTTTACTTTTAGACTTAAATTACAACTGCAAACAAGTATCATAATCTAATTATGCAAAATAAAAAAATAATCTTAAAATCTGAATTCAATGATTTATACTAAAATGTCATTCAAAACGTACAAATTATTTTTAATTTATTCAAATAATAATTTAATATATTTTAAAATTATTGTTGAAAATAATTTTGCATAGAATAATATTTAACGTTATTTAGTTTTTAACTATATTCATTATTATTTTTTATAAAATTAATGTACATGAGAATGTAAAACATTTTTGAGAAGCACTAGTTTACGACCTTGAGCAGGTATTAGACAGGCATAAGAGAGAAAGAAAGAAAAATAAGCCAGACGGCTGGTCCAGCAGTATAAAAGTATAATAGATAATATTATTCTGTCCGCTCGATTATTAGTCTACATAAGTTATAAATATATAACAACATAAATATAATAATGGTACCTAATATTTATGCCTTATGCATATATTAATAGAGAAACATAATACACACGTGATATTGGTAACCAGTAAGATGCTAAAAAATCATAAATACAGACAATAGTAATTCTGTATTCATAATATAATAAGTATTATTAGTTTGACAGTTTATAGGTATTTCATCTAAAAATATTATTATTTTAGGTAACACATCATTAATTTTATTACTTAAATAAACGATATAAGATTATATATTAAGTTTAAAAAACTATTATTGGCATAAAAATTAAGAATTACTTAGAGAAATAAACTATATACGTATATTAGGAGTTTACAACTTAGGTCAAATAATGTCTTACAAACACTGGATTTCGTAGCTATGGTACTCACTACTCTGCATAATAGACAATAGGTTAATATCAATATATGAATAAAATATAATATTCTTATTTGCTTGAAAATATTTTAGAAGTGAGATACCTATAAATAGTCTAGTATATTTTTATTTAAATTTATTATAAACAAAAACTTGAATAATATTTTCAAGGATTTGGTCAATGTGTCGTGTTAAACGAATATTATTAATATATTACATTTAGTGATCTATTTAGCCGAAGACACTCATTATTTCATTATAACATTAACATTTTTGAAAATATTTCTTTTAGATAATTTTAAGCCATCATATAAAATAACTAAATTATATTTTTAAAATTTTTAATCTTTTTTTAATTTCAAATAATGAAGCAAAATGTTATTTAGAGTTCTTAAATCTATAAAAATTAAATTTCTGACAAATATTTAATTAATTACATAATAATATGTTTAAAGTTTAGATGAGCGAGTATTAGACCAACATTTGCAGGGTTATACTACTCTGCGCCATTCATCAAAACTTTAAATACTTTTAAATTATAAACTACGCGTGAAAAATTCGATTTTTATGATCAAAATACTCTAAACAATATTCTGCTTACTACTAAGGATTGTGTAAAAAAAAATACTATCATACATTTTAATAATTTTTAAAATAATAAGTATCTTACGTTTAATTGATCACCTGTGTACATCAGTACGTGTATATCGATATATTTATAAAAGTTTAAAATAAATGATATTTTTTTGATTTTTATTTATGAGTTTCATTTATAATTTATATTTAATATTATATAATATTTATTTTATAATACAACACATATTATTAAAGTTTAGCTAAAAATAAAAAATATACGGTATAATAATATTAAAATTAAAATTTAATAAAGTTAGTATCAAAAACAATTTGGCTAATGTAAAATAAAAATAAATACATATATATATATATATATATATATATATATATATATATATATATATATATTATTAGGAATTCAAAATTAAGATTTATAAAAAAAAATAAATCGTTTTTAAATTCTAAATTGTGTTTTAACGGTTAATATTTAACTCTTGCTTTGAATTGGACAAAGTTAGACGAATGAACACATTCAATGAAAGACATCTATATATCTGCAGTGCAAGTCTGTATAATTTTTATCCATACTAATATACTATAATTGGCATTTATTTAAAAAAACAAAACATTTAAATGGCTTTTTCAATTTATAGTAATTTGTTTATGTTTTATACAAATCATAAGAAAAAATCAGAAGAAAAATATTATGTTTTGTTTATGAGTATAGTGTATAAAAGTCCAAAGTATATTTTACTCAATTTTTTCTATCAACCTAGAAAAACAAAATATAATCTCGACATTGTTTATTCTAGCAAATAAATTAACATTTTTTGTAACATATAACTATGAATTACATTATAATGTACATACTATGTTTTTTTTTTAAACATTTTTTAATCAAATTCAATTGTTTATACTAAATTTAAAAATACAGAATCTTAAATAAATTGTAATATTGGGATGATAACATTTTAAATTTTAAAATTAATTGATCCTTTTTTTCATTATTTTTTTATTTGTTATCGTTTATTAATATTACACAGTAAAGCAATAGATAATTCGATATTCAAATCTAGATAATAAGTTATTATAATAGTGAAACTTGTATATTTTGCTTCATTTGGTAATCTAGAATATTTAATATTTATATTTGACTTTAATATAGGTAGAGTGAGGTATTGAAAGATTTGAAAGTAAAAATGGTGTACTAGTATAGGTACTACAGACTAATCACTGTATACAGACATTAGTATTAATTTAGTGAATCTGATACTCTATAGACTATAATATTAGAACTATTAGGTATTATGCATTATTATGTTATCATAAGTTGAAATTCGTGTAAAATTATTGTATTTTTATAGTATATTATAAGAGAAATTAATAGTAATTTTTTTTTTTTTTTTTGTAATGCTATAAATTATTTCACCCGGAGAATAAAACTAACATTAAAATTCCAATAACAAAGACGTATCTATCTTAGAACTTTTATTCGTACAATATAGTTATTAAATATAGAATTTGTATATAAAATTTTTAGAGTAGTTAGTGTAAAAATCAACGTTTATTGCTTTTTTATAAAAATGTATTAGTATTTTTTTGTTATTTAAATATTTTATTATATCTCCATGTACATTTTTCATCATCATTGATACTAGGTACCAATTGTATTTATCACATTAATCATTAAAAACTATAGAAATTCCATTTTAATATTTTCTTACTAATTATATTATATTTTAATTATGTAATTATAATTAATTCTTTGTACAATTAAATCCTTGATAAAATAATTAAATTTTTCTTTTAAAATTCCTTTTTATTTTTTAAATTGCTATGTAATCAAATTATAGTATATTATATCTAAAGCTATTGAAAAACTTATCACTACAATTGGAATTATCAAATTTTCAAGTAAATTTTCAATTGTAAATCAAATTTGGTTTTATATTATAACAATATAATACTTGCTTACAATTATGAAAATTATTTTTTGTTTTGTAATCGAAAATAATTGATTTCGAGGTACTTAGCTATATAATATTTAAATTTGTTATAGGATTTAACCTTATAAGTACATAATTTTATCTACTAAATCGAATCTATACTTTTATATTTTAATTTATTATAGGTATGCACGAAAAAAAATGTATTACATAAAACTTCGATCTTGATTCGTGTACGTTATCTATTTGGAATAAATTATGGCCATTCATTTTTTAAATTTACTATAGGTATACAAAAAAAAAAGATAAAACTAAAAAATAAAAACTCGCTTCAATAACTTAAATAAATTAGATATAATTGAGATCAAGGTAGGGAAGTCACTCTCCTGTTAGCTGTATAGTAGGTATGTTATGGTTAGGATAGTGTACCATAGCATAGGGATCTCAAATTTATTTATTTTTAATATGGGATGTTTTAAATCATATCTATATTCGTAATTTATATTGGTGTTAATTTTGGTAAGGGGTGAGGGGACTTATGTTAGCAATTAAAATATTAAAAAATTAAATATGTGATGTTTGTCATACAAATTCTTTGTAAACATTTGGTAGCTAAAATTACATATTTTGGCTTTGATGTAACATTTCATTTTCCTCACAGTTACTAAATATACTATAAAATAAAGTTAAATATAATCATAATCAAATAATAATTATTAATTATAATTTGATTTAGACTTAAGTTCAGGTAAAAACCTAAATGATATGAAAAAATTAAATTTTTAAAATAAGGTACATACGAGATTGTCCAAAATACGGGACAAAAGTGTTATTTTTAAACTAGTGTCGGAACATCGGGACACCGGGACACTTCATTTAAATTCGAGATGTATGGAATCCTTATCTTAGCACTGTAAATAAAATTGTAGTATAAATGAAGATTAAAATAAGGCTAAATTTATTTTTAAAATTACATTTCAAGTGGTCACAACTACAGTTTTTTGAGTTATAAAAAATAACCAAAATTATTGAAGGAAAAATTATTATTTTTCATTTAAATACCCAATATCAATTGTCATCAAATTTTAAAATTCAAACATCCATAAAAGAAGTATGTGTATTTATTCCAATTTTTTTCGCTGTTATTTGTTAATTTTTCCTAAGTATATAGACCAGCTTACTTTTGATTCTCTAAAATACTAACCAGTTTCGATTATTTACCATTAGGCAAAAATCATCATCAAAATTAAAGATTAAAATATGCTTACTGCTCTAAAAGGTTAGCATATTTTATTCTAAAAGAGACACAAAAAAAAAAATACATTCACGTTATCATAAATCCAATAATACGTTTAATGCTCACTCACTCTAGTAAGGATTCAAATATAAATAAATGGAATTACAAATATATTTTATTATGTGTAAATTGATTAACAAGCTCACATATATTCATGGAAGTTTTATAATATTCAGAAACAAAAACCCAGTTTTTTTTGTAATTGATAGTGTTTTTAGTGTAGGTTATTCAAAAACGAATATTTATAATTATAATATGACCAAGTAAAGACAAAATATTGAAGACCTTTACAATTATTTATTATACATTTCCAAAATTTTCTTTTCTTTGTACCTGAAAAAAGAATGTCATGCTCTGTTGGAAAACCTGATCAAATGGAACGAGAACAGGAACGTCTAAGCAACCTTCAACTTGATAAGCTATTATAAACGAAGGCTATTATAATATGATACTTAACAACGATAGGTACCATTAGAATTTTAAATATGTAATGAAAATATAATCTAAGCTTTGCTTCTATTTGCTATTAACATAATTATTATTATATATATTATTTTTAATTAAAATCATTCATAATCCATATTTTATTGTTAATTTATTTTTTATATATATTCCACCGATGTTGAACCATCTAAGATGTCTATTATGTATACTTAATATAACTTGTTTTAAATATTTGTGCTGTGAATTTATATTTATTTATGTTTCAATACTAAAAATATTTTTTATTGAATCCATTAATGAATATATAATATTTCAGTTCCTATTATTAATCTTGAAGGGTTAGATTATTTAGGGATAACAAATTATGTAAAGATTAAAAACAACTGCTGAAAAAAGTTTTAGAAAATTTTACTAATGTATTTTATTATATTAATACATTTTCTTAATTAACAACATTTTTAATGGCAGACAAATATTTATGGGAAATATGAAATTGGAAATTATAAGGATATGAAATTATATCGATTTATACTACAATGTTGCATTTTTATTTAAATAAGGTTTTTGTGCATAATATTATGTTATGCACAAAAACATTATGTATGAAATATTTGTTATTAAACTTTGAATGTTAATATTTTTATAACTTTTTTATACATTCTAAGTTATAAATTATTAAGCACTTTATTCAAAAATATTAAATCCACCAATCTATAAACAATTCATAGTTATCAAGTTGTTATTAATTTTACTCGTGTTTTAATATAAATGCGTTTTAATTTTGTAAAAAAAATAATTATATTTTAATTATATACAACGTCCTTGTTCTTCATATTTAAAAATAACACACAAATAATTATAATTCATAAAGAGTTTGGGTAAAACAGTCTGCATACCACAATTGTAAAATACTTGAATCTTAATTGTCGGTCGTAATTGTCTATTACAAAAAAATAGAGTTATATACAATTAATATATTAAACTACAACATAAAATATTATTGAAAATATAAATTAGGATCCTAAAATCAATTATTATTTCAGTATTTTTAATAACCTAACCTTGATTATTCCTATAAGAAGAGTAACATCTTATTTACTTGACCCTGTTTATATACTGACTGACTCTCAAGATAAAGTACACCATTAAAGACAATCTAAATTATAATTTAAATATTAATTTTAAATGCTCAATTTTATTTAAAATTGTTTGTTTTTATAATATTATCATTAAATATAAATTATTGAGGACAAACTAAATAATAAATTGTTAACATTTGATTTTTAATTTCTACACAGTAGTTTCTATTATAGTAATTAATACGTAATAATAATGTAATACACATTCCAATTACTAAGAATTTGATGGAAAAAAAATTAAAAACACAAAAAAAATTCCGTTTATCAATTTATATAAATTGCAAAGGCGGAGATTATCTGATTTTATTTTTTATTTAACATTTTAAGGATTTTTATTAAATATATATATAAAAAAAAAATCATAAATATAGTTAAGTATAATATTAAAACTATATACAAATCAAAATATATTTCAATACAATTGTTTAAAAATAATTTCATTATAAAACAATCTTGATTTGTTATTCATAATATGATAGATTTATTTGTAATCATTCCAAGCCTTAAAATTGTGTGTACTGAGATTCACTTTGTGTAGTACAAAAAATGAAATGTGTACTACGAAATTCAAAAATGTGTAGCAAATTATGATACTTTTTTTTCTATATTATTACAATTCATTTTACATCACTTGTTATAAACGTTTAATTAAAATATGTGTGAAGTACGAAAAATAGAAAATTTTAGGTCTTGAATCATTCTATATAATATGAAAACATTTAAAATGTTAAGTATTTTATGTATACAATAATTACTACAAAATAAAATATTATATAAGCATAAATTAATTACTATAAAACTAAATATATTTTCGGATTAAAAAATATTTCCATATTTCATAAATTGCTCTCGATTTATTTATCATTATATATTTTTTTATTATTGTAATTATATATACATTTTTAGCTTGATTATTATATTAAATAAAATACATAAATGTAATTTATATATAATAGATAACTATATTATAGTGTTTCACAAAATAATTTATTGAAGTATTAGGCTTTAATTGAATCAATGATTGCAGAAACGATATGAGTCAATTTTTTAAAACTTTTGGATAATTAATAAAAAGTGTATAATTTAAATAATTCTGAAAAAAATTCTTACTTAAAAAGGAATACTTGTAGAAATATATTATGCACTGATTATACATAATTTGTGTATATAAATAATATGATGTTTTTTTATTATTGACTTTCAAATTTTTCTGACTCATGACGTTTCACAAAAAATGTGAATCGTGTCGTTTTTGAATCATCAATTCAATTAATAAATGTTAATCAGTAATGATAGATTGGCAGTACATTATAATCATTAAATTATAATAGCTGTACAAAAATTATTATATGAATAAAGCTTTTGTTATAAAAAGTATAAAATAATTATTAATTAATATATGATTTCTCAAGTTGCAAGCATATTTCCTGTTTATTTCAAGTTTATATTTTGTATGGAAAAATATATTCATCTATTATTTTATCCATATCAAAAATCAAAATACATTTAATTAAGTTATAACGCCGTAAAACAAAAACTCAGCAACTTAAACTCATATATGGAATATTGTTGTATCATCATCTACTCAAAACGTAGGCTAGGATGTACAAAAAATACCATAATAAGAATTTAAGAAATTATAAAATAACTATTATTCAACATCTATTATTCTATAATAGTGAATTAAAAAACCTACATATAGATAATTTATATATGTATGGACGTATAGTAGGTATGCATTAAATATAATACATCAGTAATGTTGTAAATGTTTCTCGGTAGGTACCTAGCTAATTGCAGTTATATCAATTACATCGTTATAGTTTTTATAACCCACCTATAAGTTTTAAGGTTATAACCTATCTTAATTTGTAGACGGTCAAGGGCGCTTGCCGAAATTTTCACTGCATCTTTATATAATATACAATATATCATGTATAATTAAATTGACGATATTATATTTACTGACCTTTCATCATGCATGTCACTGTGAAAGCACATACAATTTTTTAGAGTTAACTTTTTAATATTAATTTAGACTAGTAAATTGTGATTTCCTTTATTGAGAAAAAATAGATTTTAAAAATATTTATAAAAACATTATACAAAAATTATCAAAAAATATGTCCCTCAATGGATGTCCTGGATGTATACCTAAGGTAAATTGTATAATATTATTTCAAATCACTTTTTGTACCACGGATTGTAGATTTATACTATTATTGTCTTTTTAAATTAATTTATAAATCAAATAAATTCCTAATGATGATTTATTACTTAAATGCCAAAGCATGTTTATAAAACCAAAATTATTAATATAATAATAATATTATGTATATTGCATTAACTAGTTATTAAGTTAATAGTAAATATTATTGAAATATATAAAACTTAAAATGGAGTAGAATACAGGAAAAATAATAATGAATGTATTTAAAAGTAAGTACACCAAATGACAAAGTGGATCAAAAACCATAACTGAAAAAAAATTGTAATATGTTTATAATAATATAATTATTATAAATATTTAATTATATATTAGCCATTTAGTCATAAAAATATTAGATATTGGTTGTTAATTGTTATGTAACTATACATTGATAGATAACAAAGACACTGTAAAGAGTAAATTTATTTTTAATCTTATTATACATTAAGGATTAAAAATGTGTTGTCTAATGATTAATATATTAATTTTAAACTAGTTTTATTCGAATGCTAATTATTTGAAAAACGGAAATTAATTATCGGAATATCGCGAAAGAATTTAAATTTTAATAATATCTACGATTACAATAATATACCCCATAATCCTACCAAATATATGTTTTGAAAACTATTTTGTGCGATACTTTCTAATACAAGAATTAAACAATATTATTAACCCCCCTCCCTCAAATTACCTATAAAAACCTAGATTGACACAATGTTAATTTTCTTTTTTACTTTTGTATCACATTTACTATAAAATTTATAAAAAATTAGTAAAAATAAATTTACTTTAAAAATATGAAATAGAGAAGAAATCTACACAAATATAGTCATAAATTGCTTTATTGCTATCTATGCTAGTATACTACTAAAGTTAAATAGCCATACAGAAATAAATGTATAAACATATATTTAGTCTATTTCATAGACTAAAGTGTATGTTTATTGTTTACTAATAGTATGTTCAAAAAAGTTATCGAAACTAAACTAATTCATAATATTACCTAGTTTACTGTGGAAAAATTACAGTTTATTAATTAATGTACCTATATTATGTACTACTTACGATATTTATAATATTATAATATGTATAGTATATTCCGTTTATTTTTAAGCATGTTGGTAAAGTAGGTAAATATGTTGTAAATTTTTACAATTTTGATTAACTTTTTCTAAATTACTCTAAAAGATTTAAAAACTAGAAAAATGTCAGCAAAAATATATAATTCATATTATTAAACACAGTATTTTGATCAATCAGAAGCCAAAATTTTCTCGCTCCAATTTAGCTTACACAAAATCACATAATATGTCAATATAATATATAAAGGCAAATTGAATGAAATCTTGAAGCGTTTAATTCAAAAAATTGTACAATATGGGATGTAAGATGTAAATAAAAAATTAATGTTGGCACCTTACGAGTTCAAGTTCTAGTACAATTGTAAACCATTTGCACGTTCACGTGATACACAATAATATATGTCATGCGTCCTCGTGTTATATTATTACTTTTTTTTATATAATATAATAGATCGCATCCGAGAAAAATAATATATAATAATGTAATTAAACCATTTGTAATCTGGTCAATTGGGACTTAATTAATATACGTTGTCGATGATTTTAATAATATAATACACATTATTTTAAACGATGGTGTTATATCTGTCAGGAAAGATTGCAATCACTCACGTTTACACACACAATTATTACTGATTTTGTTCAGTTCAATAAACTTTCTAAATATTATTACGACGTAGATAGATACATGAATAACCAGCTTACATATAAATCTGACACGTTTTATACCTAGTTAAAACAAAATTATTTGATATAATAATAAATAATTTATTTTGCACAATCGTACCGAAAATATATAACGAAGTATGGACAAATTAAAATTAAAAGTAATGGTATTATTTTCATTTAAAATGAGTTCTAATTCTAAGAATCAAGATAGATAACGTTAATTAACAAGTAGTGTAGTAGAAGTGGAATATATTAAAAATATAAATATTATAAAACATAATATAGTGTATACCTATTAAGTTAGCTAATATTATATACCTATCATATCTGAAGCGATTGCAGTTGTTTTTTTTATCAATATTATTATTATTTATTAATATTATACTATTATTATATTTTAATTATTAAAATATTAAAAATTACTATACTAATCATGCGATCCGTAAGATCACCGAGATGCCATGTGCGATGTACGTCATAGATATCGTAAAATATTTATTAACAATAATAAAAAAATGATAATCATACCTATAGGAATATTATAGTTCAAAATTTAAATGTTTATCGACAAAACATTTCAACTATGTTCGATAAGCGAAATGCACAAGTTATGCGCGTGCGTGCACACCTATCGTCAAAACAAGTGTAAATCGATATAATTGGTATTGGATGGTTTCGGATTATTTACCGACACGCAACCATGCTTTACTGCCATGTTCGAAAAATGAACTCTTAATTTCAACAGGTCCTTGTTTTTTGGATGAGGAACGTGTAAAATTGCGTAACATTCGGGACGATCATGATGTTTGAATATTTTTTCCAAGTTGGGCGTACTTCATTATCGCAATATGTACCATATTATCGATAATAAGCGTTCGATAGCACATTTTTCATTGTTATCGATTGTTGACACTGTGACCCCTGCTAACGGAAACGTGATCACCGCCGTCCACTTATCCAGGTTAGGTACTACTTCCATCTATATTTCTACCACAATACTACCACTACCATCTATTTATTACCACTTCTACCTGTATCTATGTACGACTACCACCGCCACCACAACCACCACAACAAGGCACAATACTCTCCGACACTCCACATTTTCGTTTACTACGTACGTTCACCGCTTTCACTTGTGACCCCATAAATCGTAAGATTAAACAACTCTGTCATTAACCTCTATTGTCCGTGGTATTTGCATTTTGTTGGGATAACGTTTCAGTTTACCTTCGACAGCGATCTATATTCCATTAAAAGCGAGCAGAAAAACACCGCCAAGATGAAGTGATTTCGGGGTCCCCGCAGCACCGTTCAACCCGCACACGGCCGTGTGCCCAAACCCAACCAAACGATCATGTCCACGACGGCGAGGTGAGCGATTTGATTATTAATATGTCATTCGATTACATTACCTCGTGTTTGAGTGCATCTTCAACGCAGCGATTACATTGTTTTATTATAATAGTAGGGGTACTAGACCGCATACACCGCGATCGACGTTTCGTGGTGTTGATGACAAATAGCCTCCCAAACCTTCGACTTAACGACACAATTTGGTATCGGTATGTGTGCGTGACGCGTTTACGCGGCTGCTGCACCGAATTCGCATACCCTGTACCTGTGTTGAAATACGTCACTGTTGACGTGTGTGAGCGGCGTATTACCGAGTAGTTTGTTGTGACTGATTTTTATTCAGCACGTTCACGACGATAATTAGGTACCCACTCACCACTATACCACCCCAATTGCTACAGATTTATCCACAACAGTAACATGGCTGTCGACTTGTACTTGTGATGTCTTCTGTAATTCTTATACAATAGGACCACATAATAAATATTAAATTTATTCTGTGATATGATACTACAGTTATTTTCCACACTTTTTTTGGGATGTAAGATTGTACCCTTATTTTTTGTCTTGCTGTACTTTATCTAGGACTTAGAGAAAAATCAATTGCTGTTGTCGATTTTCTTTGCATTACATGACTTGCCCTTAAGATTAACATGCCCGTTAATTGTTTTTAGAATGTAGGTGATCCGCGACTAGTTTCATTTGACTTTCTTTCAAACTTTGCAGACAAGTTAAAATCGTTATTTTTCATCTTATTTTCTTATTTAATTATTATTTAATAGTTTGATGTAATTTTAAAATACAACATTCCTTACAATCACATAAAATTGAATGATTGTATTATTAAGTGTATTAAATATGTGACGTCATCTAATATTATGAATTGATTGAGTTAAAAACGTTTCTGTCTAATAAATCCAAGACTATAAAAATACTATAAGTGTAGCACATTAAACTTATAAATATTTAATTAATATTCAAGTAGTAAATTATTATAAGAATTGCTATTTTCTTATCTTTTAAACTTTAAAGGAGGTACAACAAAATTTAGTATACTAATAATGTAGTATTAATCTTAATGAATAAATATAGATAAACTAGGTTCAGTGAAAACTAGCTCTTATTAATTTGTATTTACCTTTTGTTCATTATCTCAGTTAATAATATGTATTTTTTAATTAAAATTACAAGGTTATATTAAACTTTGAAGTTAATACAATGTAAATATTTAATAATATATGTTTGTATGCGCCTGAATTTATTATTTTTAATAAAATTTATTATAGGAAATATTTATTTATAGCTTCAACTTGTTAAGTTATTGAGTTACAAATTAAAACCAATCATTCGAGTTGAAAAATTACTTTCTTACTTAACTTTAATTTTCTAACTAATGAATACTCAGTGTGGATACTGTTCATTGTTTATTACAATCAATCCTAAGCAGTTCAAAATTTAAAGAGATTGAAAAATATTAAAATGTTGAGAATTTGAACGTTTCAATTTTTGAAAGTCAATTTTGTATATTATATTATACTAAGTATTTTAAATATTTCTATCTGTTTTGCAAGTTAAAAATATTTATATACATATAAATTGTTTTTTAATCTGAAACAATTTTTTATAGGAGTTATAAAAAGATTATTGTTCATTATAAATAATTTACAATAATTGAATATATATTATAAGTATTAAAACAATAATTATACTACAAACTAATGTTTTTTAAATTTTAAATCATTTACTAATTGTGTCAAATATAGTATATATCATCTTGAGTATTAATACAGTTTGAGAACGCAAGGTGTAAAAATTATATTTTTAAATATTTAAGTATCTATTGGTAGAATTTTAGAAAATGTATATTATTTTTTTTTGAAATATTAGTTTTAATTATTTTAATTTTTTTTTTTTAGTGCCAATATGGCTTCCCTATTCAAAGATGGTGCCACCATCAAGAGCATATCAACGCAAATCATCAACAGCATACTTTTCACTTCGTTTAATAGTATACCTAATCCATTACAAAATGTCAGGAATGTCGCAAGTAGTACAACCAAGTTGCTCGTTGCTACTAAGCAACGATCCAACAACTGCTTTGTCTTCTAAAGAAATATGTAATTTAAACGATACAGAATGGGATAAACTAACAAGGAGTGACATGGCTGGAAAAATATTAGAATACCTAGACAAACTGTACGATAAAAACGATGGTAGGTATTTTTTTTTTCATTTATGAAATAATAACACTATACTTTTAAAATTAACAAAAAAAATAAACACTTTACAACTTTGTTGTAGCATCTATGTAAAATAAGCAATTATTTGATTTTAAAATCATTGCATATAAGTGTGTTTTTAATGTAAAAATACTTGAATTGTTCTTTAATATTAGGAATCTATATAACTATTTTAATCAAAATCCAAAATCGTAATAATTTCTGACTATTAGTTTTTAAAATACAAATGCCTTTAGTTTGCCTGTTTTAAGGTGTCTATATTAAAAATCCATGAACTACCTAATAATTAGTGTTTTGAAGTCTGAAGCACATCATTATCAATAACATAGATTAGTTATTACTAATCCTTAGAAAGCTACACAATGTGTCTAAAAAAATTATAGATAACAGACGTGATTTTATGGTTTCCGATCAAAATATTCATTGGGCTACACTCTACAGCAGCTTTGAAGTATCTTAAGCTCTAATCTATTATTTTATATAGCTGGCCAAACACTGATGCAATTATTGTGGAGTGTTTAGTCACTTTTCTACCGTTAAAGTAATAACATTTAGTTAGTTAAAGTTTACGTATCAATTTACTAACGACAGCATCTCATTTATTATTTGGAAATAGTCATTGTCACAAGTTTAAAATGTATGAGACTATCTGCTCTAATGTCACCATATCTGAGATGATTTCAGGTAAATTTATGTTTATTTCTATTTTTCCCTTAGCTTTAGAGTTATATATCAAGTGTTAAATAAATAAGGTTTGGATTAATATATGTATTACCTAAATCATTTTTAATACAAAAAATATTAAATATTAAATCATAACATAAACCTACAAATAATTACAAGAATTCAACATGTATAAATTTAAATTAATTAGTAACTTATGTAAAATATAATATCAATATATATTATATAATTATGATTATAATGAAAAAAAAACCTTAGTTATTGAAAATTAATTAGCTTAAACATTGAAAGTTAAAATACTGGCAAATTTTTTTTTTTTATTAATTAATGTAAAAAAAACATTCAGTAATTAAATTAAATGGAATCTTAAAATGTATTAATTTAAATTGACAAATTTAAAATTATAATAATTTAATCATAAACTCTTATTAATTTTAAACATAAAAATGATATTGATTTATGAAATGTTATATTTAGTTTAATTATTGTATAAATTGACACTTAATTATTTACCATTTTTAAATAATTAAACCAACTGATAAAATTATTTTTAATATATTATTTAATTAATTAAGTGTTGATAAACACTTGATTGTTCTGTACAATTTCTGATAGTCTTTGAGCTTTGATCGTCTTTATATTTCACATTCATAAACTTGAAGTAATAAATATTAAACATTTGTATTTATCAAATAATTTTTTGTAAAACCTTGATTATTATTATATAATATATACTTATAATATGAATATGAATAGATGTTAATCCAAGTTGATTATTAACAAATATCAAGTATTTAACTTAATAAAAAAAAACTGTGTTAATAAATGGGTATAAACTAGTTTATTATTAAAAATGAGATTACCTTATATAGTTAGATATATTAAAATTTTATTCTATTTTTCATAAAAATCAGTAACTTAATGTCTAATTTTATGTAGAAGTATGAAACATAAAATGTGTATGATTCCAAAAATTATTTTTCAAAAAAAAAAAACTTGTAAAATGTATTGCTCTTTTGCTTCTAATTTGAAATAATTTTATAATTTCTTATATATCCTATTGTTGAAATTGTTTTAAATTGAAGTTTAATAGTTTATAACAATATTAATCTATGATCAAAAGTTACCTGTATGTATTACAAAGACTTTTGGTTTATCTAAATGTTAATATAATAGAGAACAATTTATAAAAAAAATACTTAAAGTTGCATCAACACTTTTCAATGATTATTGCCTTCAGTTGGCAATAATAAAATTTTAATAAATTTTTATTCATCTTAAATTTCCAAAAAAATGTATATTTCAAAAAAATATATGTTTTATGTTGTGCCCAACTTTTATTGGTTGCATTAAAAATAATTTAAAAAAACTTTAAATCAATTCATAATATACCTTAATAAAACTTAAGCCTTAAGCTTTTAACTCTTGTTAACATGCTATTTATAACAATGTCACTGTCAAGTGTCAGTTATTGAAAATATTCACTAATGATAATGTTTCAACAATAGTGTCAGCAGGATTTCATATTTTTCCCCACAAAACAATTTCAATCAATCATAGATTATTATAATAGGTATTTATTAAAATATGTAAAATTGCCATGCTTTGTATTGAGGGTAAGGCATAGGCCCCTTTCATCTTACATAAACATGCCTTGGATCTACTGCTGTTCATAATGTAACTATTACTATTGTCTATCAGCCATCAGGATTGTCTAATATAAGGAATGTCATTGTCAGTCATTATAATATGTTCGTGATTATTACCTGGCTTTTCCGAAATTAAAACTGATCTTTTTTTCTGTAATTTTCATTTTGTTTTAGTTGAAATATATAATACAAACACAATAACAATGATGAATCTAAAGATTTTCCCTATTTTAATGTAAATAAACTGGAGATAGATTCAACAAATGCTTAAAAGCCAATGTTAATTCAATGTTATTGATTGGTATTTGTCTTAATGTGCCTACATCAAAAATATGTCTTGAATAAGAAAGCTAATTATAAAAGTAATCGTTGTAATTGTATTCATAAATATTTGATTTATAGATTTGTATTTTTTCAAATATAATTGTAAAATTGTTTATATTATATGCCATATTTCAACTAATTCTAATAATAGTATAATGTGTAACCAATGGCTACTATTTAAATATATAAAAATATGTTAGATTTTCGTGAGCAAAAATTAAAGTCTTGTGTGGACCACACTATAGGGTTGAAAAAATAATCTATAAACGCTTTACACCCATACAGTCTTAAGGAATCTATTGATATAACATTTATTAAAAATATTCTTGTATTTTTTGAGGTCATAGAGGATAAACAAAAACACATTCATTTTTATATAACTTAAAGTTTGTTATACTATGCAGTACGAAAAAAAATGATATTACTACCTATTTAATTTATTGAAAAGAATTTCATGATAAACATTTATTAAACTTAACAAAATAAGCTTTTTACAAAACAATTAATTTATCTAGTATACAAAATGCAAATCCAAGTATTAATATATAAATTACTAACACCTAACCCAGAACAGATTTTTTTTTTTTAATAAATAAATTCTTGAATATAAACTTATAAAAACCGTTAAGCTCTCTTCGATGTGTAGGTATAGTAAATTTTAAGTAAACCTTGTCATTGAATAGGCCACTTTAATGGATGTATTAAATTTGTATCTGTGGATTAACATCCATCTATCTCTAAGAATAGTTGAAATTTAAATTATTAATTTTATTATTTTATTAATTTAGTAGGTTAAAATAAGTTAAGTTAAAATATTGCGTATACCTATTAAAACTTACACTCAACTCCGACGACTTTCTATACACTGATAGTACAACAATTATTGCATTAATAGTTTAAAGTTAGTCTAATTATTTCGAAAAATGCATTGTTTATAAAAAAATGTTGATGTAAGTAATAATGAAGTACATGTTAGTTGAATATCGCGATAAAGTTAAAGTTGTTATTTTATATTTTAATATTCAATTACATTAAATTTTGTCAAAAACTTGGCATTATGGAAATTTTCTCGCCGTTAGTATTTTCCAAATATTAATTTAATTGTTGGTGATTTCTTACTTACGATCCCCTAAGTAGTTACACAACTGTGTACAATTAATTACTAGAAATCACCCTCAATATTGAAGATTGAATCACAGTTAATGTTCTTAAATTTGGTGGCAAACTCAAAAAAAGAAGGAAAACATTGTTAATCGAATTTATTAAAATAATCTAGAGGTTCTCGAAATAATTAACACGGATTGTAGTGTCGTAAATATAGTCGTTCTAGTAAAATGAGAATAAGTTATTATTATTATAATAATTTTTACCTTTGAAAGTGAAATTACAATATATTATAGTACACCCCCATGATTATGTTTTGTTCGAAACGGCCCTGAGTAGGTACTAAATTACTGCTACAAACTTCAATACTTCTATTACAAGCTTTATAATACTTCATCTCTATTATTCCTTCAATGATACTATCCACTTGGTACTAAATACTGATGCTTAACTCCTACTATTTTAATTATCTACCACTACTACTTCTATATTTTTGATATTCGGTTGCCAACTATATAGTAAGAAATTATCCGACTTAAAATCAATTTACATAATAATAGCAGTTCACCTTGTTATACTTGCGCGTGTGAATATATGCGTATAAATATATTAAAAATATTAAATGATATTTTAATAATATTATTCTCCAATTACTTTTTATCTGTACACAAAATAGAGAAAAACTTGTAAAAAAGTTAACTGCGCGCGCATAGCGCGGAACGCGTAAACATTATATTAGAAGTAAAGGAACAAAAATAATAATAACAATATTAATAATACAAATGCAAATAGTGGAGGAGGAAGAGGAGGGAGATTTCTTGTTGGGAGTCTTTGTGTGAGATAGAGGAATCAAAGCGGTGGCGTGTCTGTCCGTCCCGCAGTGTTCAGTCAACTTCTCGCGCGGCACAACCAGTTGTTCGTTGAAAGTTTATACACTTTGTATAATAGATGTATTTTCGTTCACATGGTAGGTCGCAACACATCACATAGTTGTGTGATTATGAAGTTCATCTATCATTACACCTGGAGCAGGCAAATTATTTTCAACTCGCAAAAATTGGTAAAAAGAAGGTGAACGGTATAAAAGCAAAATTTTGCACACCTTACAAGTGAAACCAAATATCGAAATTTACCATTATTATTTTGTTTTAATTGTTATTACCTAAATTTCATTTAATCTAGATACTTCTACATATTGACTATTGTTTAATTATTTTGTTTCGATTGTTTTAAATACTATATCGCATAAACATTTATTAGTATATTACCATTAGACTACTTTGTATATATAATCTGCTGTCTGGTATTTACATAAATTTCGCAATAGCTAGATATTTGGTTTCGTGTCAAAACACGCCAAGGCTGATGATAACACAGCACATGGCTACCGGAATGATTTCATCTCATTGGTGCTCCTCTGGTATGTTGACGAATCTACATTATTATTTTTATAATTTAATTCATTTTTTATGAAGTAAAAATATGTAATTTGGAGGTATTCCGTGTAGACGAAAACATTTTTACTCGTGGTTATAACAATTTGCTTAATGTTATGTAATTAATATATTTTATACTATCAATGTGCTTAGATTATATAGACTTGATATAATTTAATCTTTATGTTAATAAATTATGTTTTAAATTTTCATTCATTAAGTATATTTTTAAAGCATGTATTTATATTGAAAGGTAAGTTTAGTAGGTATATGGTTTAGTTTTAAAAATGGTAAACTTATCATATTACCACATTATTGCTAACATACAATGTTTTTCTGATGGTTTGATCGGTAGGATTTCTCTTCAATTCCATTTTATTTTTTCTTAAACATTTTTTACTAGATCATACTTATTATTTCATTGTTTATAGAACAAAATTAATGTGTAATTTTAAATTTGATAATCTATATTCATTAAAAATGTATTTTATAATATTTTATTATGTAGATATTTAATATATTTTTTATTCCAAAAGTTATTAAAACATTTATTTGTATATAACCGTGTTCTTATTTCTGAGAAATCCACGATCGACCATTCATAGAAATATTAATATTTATTTAATCTTGTTTTGAATTTAATTATTTATGTATGATAAGTATTAAAGGAATTTTATTAATTTCTAAATGTTGATGTTCAAAAAATAAATAAATTTAATATAGCTTAAAAACGTCTGCGTAGGCCTTAAATTATCTTTTTTTGATAAAGCTTAAAATTGATGAAAACTTTTTACAAGAATATTAATGTACAGTTTCTATTTTCATGTCTTTTCGATTTGATTAAAAAAAAAAAAAAAAACATTTAGAGTATAATATACATATTAATATTGTTATGTAGGTCAAAGGGTATTATAAAAAGAATATGTTAATGTTATCTAAATTGTAGACAATACATTACACCTGCAAACACGTGGTGTATCGGGAACTATATAATTTTATTAAATCAGCAGTGCAGAAAATCAATGTGAAAAATGTAATATAATTTCTTATTGACTTAAAATAACTATTTATTAAATAATAAAAACAATTAAGTTGTTTACGAGAAGTTGATTAAAGTCTTAACTGGTTACAACAATACTTGTGGCGCTCTCTTTATAAATTTAAAATACTTCAGAAATTAATTTCATGTAGGACCTATTTTATGTTTAAAAACTGATACAAAGGTCCCTCAAACGTTCTTTTAAGTAAACGGATATATACAATTTTAAAAATTTAAGTTGTTATGGCCCTCAATGTTTATTTGTTTTAGATGTTCCTACTGCCTATAAACCGGTTCTGAAAATATTTGGCATATATTATAATTTATTTAAATTAAAATATTTACCAATATTTATATGTTAATACTTGTAACAATATGATCATTTAACAGCTCTAATCAATCAAAATAAATTGTTTTTAATTGAAACGTAACATTAAAAAAAATATATATATTATTAGTAAAAAATTACTTATTAAATTAAATTATTGTTTATAAAATGTTAAGCACAAGGTTCAGTATTCTGTGTATTCATAACTATTTTTATATTATATTTTTTTTTCTAAAAATCAATGTCGTTGTAATATTCCTCGTATTATTTGTATTAATATAAATATTTCTATTAAGGAAATACATATAATATCTTGGACTTTGTAGTTGTATAATTTATATGTGGCTATATATATATTTTTTTAAAAGCAATAATATTTAGTAGAATAGATCATACAATTGGATAAATATTTTAGTCAATTTGAAAATTTCCTTGACATATTGACTGCGTCTAGTGATAATATAAATAATGATAATGTAATAACCAAATTATAGTATGATGATAAATTATACTGTCCTTTGTTACTTTTAAAATTCGTTGTATTTTTACTGTAAGCAAATACATGTGATAATTTATTAATAACTGCTACTAAGGAGACATGTACGATAATTATAATAATTACAGTTTATCGCAGTTAATTCTTTTCAGCTTGATTGATGTCCAAAGACATTTTTTTCTTATATTTATACACTCATATATTTAATGACAACTATTATAAGTCGGGTTGACTATTTAGATAAGCAGACGAGCAGCAATTGTCTTAATGTTTTATGGGTTTATTTGGGTCATTTCATCAAAGGTCATTAGTCATTACTTATCATAGAATAAATATGCTGGTACACTATTGTATTCTATATTGTCAGTGATGATTTTGATCGATTTATTTCTTAACGTGTAATTTTGTGATTTACCCAGAATTATAACGAAATTAATCATAATTGTTATTAATATCAATCATGCTTACATGAAGAGAAATCATATTTTATCAAATCAAATCATTAGTATTAGTATTAATTTTCATTGGTTTAATGTATTTGAAAGGATAGAACACTTTAATTTGTCATGTTCTTATATAACAGTATGCACTATAAAATTATCAATAGTTATGTATTTGAATTATTATTAGAAAGGAGTCCAATTTTTAGATGAGAACATTACATTGTTTTTACTACACAGTGTAAATTTCCAATGTGAATTTTTTTTTTTTTTTTATTTGTATTTTAATAAAAATTAAATTAAATTAAATTGGTTAAGTTTTCAAATGTCTTTAAATAAATAAATTAAGAACTAGTTTTAATTAAAATACTAAAGTAAACTATTTAGAAATTGTATATAAAACTTACTCTAATAGTCATTTTATGGTAAGTCAAGTATGTCTGTGACATATAAAAATATAAAATAATACATGCTAATATGTTAGATCTTCTTAAGTTTAGATAATTATTGGTGTATTAAATAATAGCATAAAACAGATTATAGTTGTATATCAACACAAAATAAAATATAATTACTTTAAAACTTATTTATTAGTGATTTGTGTTGTACTAGTATTAAATAATTTAAATAATTATGATTTCATTATTATACTTACTTTTAGTTTTTTTTTTTTTTAAAGTAATTTCATAAGTGTAACCAAAGGTTTAAAAGTATAACTTACAGTATTTTTATTTATTTTTTTAGAATCTGAAACTATCACAGATTGGTTAAATGAAGAGAAATTCATTGACCTTCCAATATTTGATGATTTCATGACAAACACTTCTCCTAACAACATTGAAATGAAACCAATGGAATATCAGAAATTCGTCCCTTCCAACAAAGCTATTCAGTACCAACCATATCCAACCCAACAGTATGCACCTATGTATTGCCATGAAACATCCATTCAGCCAAAATTCAACTATGTTCCACCCGCTTCATTGACACCGCCAGAAAGTCCCAAAGATACTGATGTCCTAATGTCTATGCTGGATGATATGCAACCAGAAGAACTCAGCCAGTTGGTAGTCGATGAAGATACATTGTCAGACTTCATGTCGTCGGACGCTAGTAGCCATACTGATTCATACAGTGATAAAACAACTAAACGAGACAAACCATACTCTCCAAAGGCACCCAATGAAGAAAAGCGCTTACGTAAAAAAGAACAAAACAAAAATGCAGCAACAAGATACAGGATGAAGAAAAAAGCTGAAATCAAAGAATCTGTAGTAGAAGAGAAACAGCTTTTGCAAAGAAATGATACACTGAAGGATGAAGCTAAAGAACTAGCTAGAGAAATTAAGTATTTGAAATCACTATTGCGGGATGTTTACAAAGCCAAAGGACTTTTAAATTGAAATATTTTTAAAATTTTTGATCTGATTATTTAACTTTTATGGTATATATTTGATTAGTAGTTATTATATTGTGTTAAAAATAAACGTAGGTTTTACTAATGGGTTTTCTCACATTTGCCGTTATTATTTATCGTTAAGTATAATTACAGTATTAGAATATTTGGAAAATCTACTTATAACACCAGTACAGCCATTATCTCCTTGTAAATATATTCTTATTCTTTTTCTACTAGTTTAATTTTTAAATATTTTGTATCCATTATTTGCTTATTAGAACTAACCAAGAAAATTTGTATCATTTTCAAACATACATCTGATCTTGTGATATATTAAAGACATACTATTACTACTAAAGTATTTGAACTGTTTATTTAATAATGTTTTGGTATTTTTCTAAACCATATTGGTAAAGTATTTTTAATAACATTTTAACATACTTGGTTTAGTATAATATCAGAAATCTCACAAGTTTTGTATGCTTGATTATTACACTAAATCACTTGGTTCAGTTCAAAAATATACATTTATTTAGCATTCTTATTATTATACTAAGAAAAAAAATTAATATGATATGTAACCTAACCTTTTTTTTTTTTTTTTTTAAATCAAAATCTTATATGATTTTAGAGATTGTAATTTATTTTTTAACTTCAATTTTGACTTTTAGTTTTACTTTTAATTTACATATTGTGTGTTTTTTGATAAGGTTGTTATAATATTTGTCTAAATGATATTATTGTTTCAACTGAGTAATATATAATAAAATTCGTTTATTTCTCATAAAAAATGAACAAACTTTTGCAATTGAAACTAGTAGGTGTTGGACAATATTTATCTCAATTTTTATTTGTAGCAGGATGACAACTGTATTTTAATTTAATTTAATTAAAAATTATACATTAAGATGACTGTTTTAATTTATAATAACTAATAAAAACTATCTAAAAATATATTTCATTGTATTTTAAGAAATTTATTTTATTTTATTTGATAAATTTTTTGAAGACTATTTTTTTTTAGAGAATGTTAGCATATTAGTTTTAACTCTGACTCGAAAGGAAAACAAAAATAAACATATTTACACAAAATGGTGTTTTATGATTTTAAGGTATTTTAAAATCATTTACTACCTATAACAATTATAAATAATAATATTTTTTGAAGGTTTGAGATACAGTTTTGTTTAATTATTTTATCAAAACTAATGTAATACTGTTAAAATTTTAAGTTTTATGAAATAAATGGTTAATTAATAAATAAAATTTAAAAAAATCTGTAGATTAAATTCTCTTAAATATTATTCTCGATCATTTTGGTAATTTACGATTTTACTGTTAACATAATTCAAATTTTTCAAAAATTATTAAAAAAAAAAAAGCTAATGCGCTGACATCATCTTAAGCGACTTGTCAAATAAATATACTACCATCTACTTTTTTAAAGTCTGTGGCTACTAGGATAATTGAAAATAAAGAGCATTTTTAGTAATTTTTTCATTTCGGTAAACATTTTATGATTGATGTATGCATACCCAACAATTTTTTTAGATTATATTTTAAACTAATTATGAGGCTCAAATAACATATTTTATTCAATACTTTTAAGCCATTGGACACTACGTTTGACTTATCTGATTTATTTAAAGAACATAAACTATTTGCATAGTGTAGGAGATTCAAATTTGTAATCCTGGAAAAAATAATATGGTCATTTTTGTTATATTTATTAATAAAAAATTTTCTTTTTTTTTGTGTTGATAATTAAATCAATTATATCTAGATAATTATGTAATTCACTAATATTTTTTGGTAATAAAGTTTAATCTGTTAAACTCGTTATACATTATCACTTGATAGGTTTATAAGTTTTAATAAAAATAATTTAGTATCTACTGATGTGCAGTTTTCAATTTCTGATAAAATAATTTTGAATGATTTCGCCGAAATGCCTTTGGTCGTTTTTCTTTATCGTGGTTATGTTCTAAGCTTGATTCATCTATCTTACAACTTCCGTTACCACTCGTATATTACCGAACCACACACATAATACCATTGATTATAATCGATTATTCTATAATCAATGATAATACTAAACGTGGTTCCAGGATCGCATAGTTTGCAATCAACTAAACCAGGGGTCGGCAACCCGCGGCCCGCAAAGCAATTTTTGATGGCCCGCACAAAGGTGGTTAATTTTTGTGTTTTACTTTTGTTCAATAACATTTTTCATATAATTTTCAATATTATATAATTCTTTTTCCTTTATAAATAAAATCTAATCTAACCGTTTCATAATAGCAATACAACTATAAGTATTATATCATAATATGTAATTTTTTTTTTTAATGTGGCCCTTGATGAACAATTGAAAAAAAAAATGGCCCGTGTGGTTAAAAAGGTTGCCGACCCCTGAACTAAACGATCGCGATGTTTTATAATCTTTTTAAATTACGCGTTTGGATATTTTTATTCATTGCATTTTTAATGACAGCCCCTGCTAATTCTATATTATTTAATATTAAATAATGTATTACTTTATATTTAATAGGTACGCGGTCGTTTCGAGTAAACTTTCTTGTACATTACAATCTTAGATATTGTAGCAGTTTATGCATATTGTATTATAATTTATTAAATATTATTTTATTTTATTAAAATTTAATAGTGACCCAATTACTGTATACCTTTTTGAAAAAAGATTAGTTGTAGCCAGAATTCCTGGGCGCCTGGAATCCTGGGTAGTGGTGTAGTCAGATTGCCTATTCAGGACGCCGAGTATGATTATATAAACAATTTAATTTACAAATAAATTATAAAATATGTAAAAAAAAGTACCTAATGTAATTTCTTGGAATTAAGATTCATGAACACACAAAACTGAAATTTCAATGCTGTTAATCAAACTTCATTTCAAAACATATTTTAATATATATTTATGTTGCTATAAATAATTAATTTTTATGTTAGCAAATACACGTATTATGTAATGCACACGGTAAGTTAAACAGATTTTTGCCAAAAAAAAATTGTGTAAACTGTGTAATATGTATAGTAGGTAATTATAAAATTGTATTTTATATAATAAACTAGCGTCTAGCTATTAATACTTTGTGTACGACAATATCGGTGTACCATAGAACTGTAGATATGTTCATAATATAGATAGCTTAAAATATTAATAAAAACATTTTGAAAAATGTATTGAGAATAGAAAGTGAAACAAAATCTACGTAGTAACAAAAAACCTTCAATTCCCTAAAAATAACATTTTTCTAAATTACATAATGTTAGTTAACACATCGGCAATTGATTGCATCGAGTTATGTAAAATATGAGCAGCGTACAGCAATCTATACCTCAAGTAGTATTCGTTTTTAAATTGTAATTTGAAATTTAAAAAAAAAATGTTTGCTCTTTTTCTCAAAACACCTCCAAAATAAGTACCTATTGTTTTTTCAAACTCTCAATTATTTAAAATACAAGTTAATATACCTGCTATTTCTCCTATTAAATTTGTCATTTTGAAAACTTTAAGTTTTACTTTCGAGTTTGAATTGAAATGATGTATTATAAACTGAAAACTCCTTTTATTTGCATTATGAGAACATGTGTTTTTATCGAATCGTAGTATCGTACTATTTATTTAGTACCATACGATGCGACCTACGCCAGTACGCCGCTTCGACTAAATATTACCGACTATTGGTAACCTACAGAGTGAACGAAATAAAAAATTACATTTATATAGATATGATATGTGGATATTACAAAATTTAATAGATATTGTGGTCTGCAACACGCGCGCGATATGCCTTTAATCTGGCCTGTGGACTTGTAGTTTGTACCAATGGTTAAATAATATTAAAATATTCGAGCACGGAGTAATAGGTATTACGTACGTTATACGTCATCGAAAACAATGCTACATTGTTTATTTTTCTAGAAAGATGACATCATTATCAATACTATATTTTATACCAGTTGGCAATTATAATTGTAAAAACACGAATCCGAGAGATTTTAATATTCCGTTCAGCAAGCCCCATACCTGCATCTCGTTAAAAATATAGAATTTTTGCGTATAATAAATCTCAAAAATTAAATACATAATCATTTAAGAAGAAACGGAACGAATACGGGACAGGCTTGATAAAACTGAACAAAATGTGTCCCGCAAAACTTTTGTAGGGACTCAAAAGACGAAACACGGCCAATATGAGGCGTGTTCACACCTCACATTTTTTAGTTTCATCACTCAATGGAAGCCGCCACGGGTAGGCAGCGCTCCAGGCGGCGGTTACAACTGGTATAATATTTTGGTCAGCTATCAAAATGGTTACGAACACGATGTAAATAATAAAAAAAAATCGATAAAATCATTATCTGCGCCGTGATAATGGTAAAAACTAAGAGATATTGAATTATTGACTAATGACTATTGAGATACAGAAATTTGAAGATGAAATCCTACTGTTATTAAGATGTCGTCAACTTGCGTATTTTGTTCGTGATTGAAGCTAGACTGCTAGAGTGACACTATAATTCTTATAGATTTATCTCCAATAATATAGCCACTTCTAATTAGTAAGTAATGTTATAATTCGACTAAAATATAAAAATTACCGTGTATTATAAATGCATCTATGTTTGTTAATTGTAATGTTGTGCGTTAACATGCAATAATGTTAATTACTAAATAATATACTATACTTTTTATGTCAACTTTATACTATCCTGTAAGTTTTAAAATATTCTTTTTTTTATTTTCAAGGATTAAATCAAAAACCCTCAAGATGATGTATTATAAGCTAATTTGCTTATTTTGTTCAATATTTAGTAGTATTTACTGTTCTGTGAGTACAATGTATGATTAATAAACCATGACTTATAATTATAATACATCAATTTATTTTTCTAGGATAGTTATGATTCAATATCTGATGTTTATTTAGAACATGAATTGATTCCCAATGGTGGTTTCACCAAACGCGGTTCTATTCTTGTCAATCTGGAGTCTAGGAACGATGTTGTGTCGATTTCTACCATTAGTGACTCAGACATACAGTTATTAAAAGTAATAATTTAATGAGTATTCAATCTTTTGTTTTAAATAATTTATATAAATATATTTATTTATAGCAATTAACATCTAAAAATGAACTATACAGATTAAAAGTTTCTGTAAGAACATTATCTGGCAAGGAAACACATTTTCTCACTTTTACTAGAGCTTGTCTTATGGTTGCATCTAAATTAAATGATATTTTAACATTACATTTGGATCACTTAGACTCTCCATTTGCAGTTAACTTAGCTACTACATCTAACAACTGCAATAGCTTTAGTGAATTGGACACAAATAATATTACAACTACAGTATTTTTTAGAAGACCAGAAAGCAGTCCAGTGTTTGTATTCCATTATTTTTTTTACATTTAATCATAAATATAATCTGACTATATTTTTGGGTTTTTTGTAGACCCGATACCGCAACTTATATTCAAAAAATGGAACGTGAACGCGATGCGAGGGAAAAAGGAAAATCAAGCAATAATAAATCAATGCTTGGAAAATATGTAAGTAAAAATTGATTTAAAATTAAATCTATTATTTTTCTAGTTATTTACAAAACACATATTACACTTAAATCTGGGTTTATCTTTTAAGATTTTTAGAGCAAAAAATAATTTCAAATTTTTTTTACAAAAATCAACAACATGTACTTTTGACTTACTAAATTATCTTAATAATCGTTACTGAATATATTTTTCTTCTAATTAATCATTTTGTAAAATTAAATATTTTTAAGAATAATAACAATTTATTTTATACATCATGTTAAATAATCTATTTAAAATTGATAAACCAATTAACAGTGTAGTTTGATTAATTATGAATTAATAATAGTTAAGATTTTATCAAAGATTAAATATTAATTCATTAATAAATATATTATTACAGTGGATGTATATATTACCATTAGTCATATTTATGATGATCGCTGGAGCATCGAATCCAGAAGCAAGACAGTAAATAGAAAAAATATACTTCTAAGTTTTATTTATTTTATTATATTCTTCAAGCAATTAATGAGGCTATTCCATTAGTTTCTTTATGTTTGATAATTTAAGTTTCATAATATGTACATTAAGTGATATTACTGGGTTTAAAAATTAATAAATTGTAAAGTAATAACTAAGAAATATTTAAGTTGTTTTTTTTCACAATGTAACCAGCTCCACTACTATGTTTAAATACACATTGTCCATTGATCCAAGTTGATTGAACATTTAATTTATTTCCCAAAAATACAAAATCAGCATCAGCTCCATAGTTAAGTGTGCCTTTAAATTGTTGTATTCCCAAGACCATAGCTGGATGCAATGTTACTGTCTCAATTGCTTCAGCAACACTACAATCTTTAAAAATTTTTTTTCATTGCACAATTATATACAAATATTATACTTAGTTTTAATCTTACTTGTTGCTTTAATAAAATATCTCATACATTCATCTAAGGAAGTAACACTTCCACATAATGTATTTGTGTTTGCAATGTATGCTTTTGAATTCTTTATTTCAATCTCTTTATCACCCAAATGGTGAATTCCATCTGGTAACCCTATGGCTGACAATGCATCCGTTACCAACACAAGTCCTTCTGGATTGACTTTATGGGCAATTTTTAATGCTGCCGGATGCGTATGAGTACCATCGGCTATAATACCAAAAAATAATGGCTTCTCAACATTAGGTGGACATGCTATAAGTCCAATCAATCCTGGATCTCTATGATGAAACTGTAAACACCATTTGTTCAAATAGTTGTTGTTGTATAATAAAGTATACCTACAGAAATCATTGCATTGAATAAATGTGTAATAAATGTAGCTCCATTTTTTACTGCTTGTATACTAGTTTCCATATCTGATGACGTATGTCCTAATGATACAACAATTCCATTATCGGATAATAATTTTATTGCCTCCATTGCACCATAAAGTTCAGGTGCAAGAGTAACTATTCCTATATTATCTAAGCTTCCATAAGTATCTGTTAAGTTAGAATTTTCTAAGGTTTTTATATTAATAAGGCTATGTGCACCATTTTTTAGTTTACTAATAAATGGACCTTCAACATGTGCCCCTAAAATTGCAGCTCCTTCTTCGTTACCATGACAACGTTTGAACTTAGGTAATATCTACAAATAATACTAGTGTTAATAAATTATGAAATCTAAAACTTTAAAATAATGTAGAAAATAATTTTTAAATGTTTTCATTATGTTGAAAATAAGATATATTAATGAATAGTTTAGAATTTCCATCAAAAATTGTTGTTTAATCAAGATTTACAGCCAACAAAAATTAATAAAATCAGAATAATTTTAATTAACTTAATACTATACTTGCTTCATGGTAATTTGAACTAGTAGTTGAGACTATTGTAGGACAAAATCCAGTAACACCATATTGTAATAATCCTTTTCTAACCACATCAATTCCATCTCCTCTATGATAAGTAAAATCAACTCCAAAAGCTCCTATATGCACATTATTTTTTATATTTTAATATTAGGTTTATTATTATTTTTTTTATAAACATTTAATAAATCAAATGTGAGCAAATGATCTCTTGAACAAAGGGTTAGGTTAGGTTGAAAATCAATTAAATTTTAATGAAATAAATTAATTGATTTTTTTGAACAAACCAACAAAAAACTTCTTTTATGTAGTTTAATTTATTTCTAATGTTTTAGAATAATTTCTTAATACATAGTAAATGAAAAATATATTGTAAACATATTGTTTGAATAATATTATGGTAAATAAACTCTAATTAATATTAGAAATTCAAATTTATATTTATAATTGGAAAATTAGGGAGAGTCAAAGAGGCCATACTTTTTAGCTACAGTCATACACTTGTATTTATTTTTACATAAAATAGATATAATTTAAAATAACTGTCATAGTAATTACCTAAAATACCAATCATAAGATAGATAACTGCGCATATTCAATAATATTTAAATAAATGTAAGAATGCTAGAGCTATATAATATAAAGACTTTACATTAATATTTAATGTATAGCAAACCAAGTCTTATCTGTTTTAGTTTTTTAAAAAGATTAAAGTTTGTTCTTTGAATAACACAGTTTATAATATGTTAAGATGTTGTTAATAGTTGAATAGTATTAAATTATGTTAACTGTATATAATCTTTGGTAACAAGGTCATATGGATTAATATTTAATTTAAATAAAAAAAAAAAAAAAAAAAAAATGAAAATAGGTTATCTTCCTTAGTTGTTAACATAAACATTAAGGTGTAATCAATCAACAATTCCTTTGTAACTTTGATTTCTGAAACTTTAGACTAACGTTGATTGGAAATCATCAAACAAAACAATAAGAACAATAATAACATAGATATTCAAGCTATGTTAGGTTTTTAATAAAATATTTTACTTTATACTGACCGTTAATTTGTAAGTCTATAAATCCGGGAGTTATTAAAGATCCTAAGCAATCGATTTCAATGTCTGGAATTTTTTTCTTATCATAAAATATAATTTCTGGATTAGCTATTCGTCCATCTATGACCCATAGATCCTTTGTAAGAATTTTTCCATCTTTCAAGACATTGCAGTTTGAAAACTTGGTAACAATATTCATATCTATTTGACCACTTACACACAACTATAACTGCAGCTAATTGAAAGATAACTAAACAGTATTTGTAATTTAATTTACTACACGTGCCATATGACTTATTAGGAATCAACAAGGTCATAACGCATTACATATTTTGTTACATGTAATTGTTATCATTGTTTTGGTATATAATTATCTGCTTATGTAGAGTAAACAATTTGTTTTATTGCAACTTAAAATAGTACATAATAATAATATAGAATAGATATAAATAATTCGGTAAATAAAACAATTTCCTTAGTTTTTAAAAATAAAAGAAAAAAAATAACAAAAATATCACCTAGTATTTTTTAGCGATTCAGTCTTCTTAAATATTTACAACAAAATTAAATATTTAATATAATATAATCATGATAAATATGTTTAAGACAAGGAAGAATTTTTTCTAAACATTTTCACATTTACAAAATAAATAAATAAGAATAGTAAAACAAGAGCAGATATCTTGTCATCAACAATTAGTGATAAACATTTGGTTCTTGGTTCTAATATTAAATATTTAAAATTAAATCCATTTTTAAAATCAGCAATTATAAAATTCATTTTACTTATATTTTATGCCTTATGGCCATTATGAAAAAAAATGGCTTCAGTTAGATGACTAGATATTTAAATTAATTTCATGTTATGATATAATATAGAACCAAGAAAATAAGTTATTAAAAAATGTACTGCAATATATATTTTAAATAAGCTTAACAGGTTTGTTTGATAATCACGGAACGTTTAAGTTTGAGCGAAAAAGAATAAAACTTGTATATTTTAATATGTTAAAAAAAAAAAAAGAAATAACAAAAGAAAAAAAAATAATAATTGGTACTAATTAGTAACCAAAATAACAAAAAATAATATCTTAATATTGCAATTACGTATGAGAACACCAACAACATGCATGTTATGTAATAATAATATATATGAGTATATGTATAAATATATAATTAAAATTTCAAAAAGTTTTTGCCTATATTTAGATTAATTTGACTAAAATGTTCACTAGATTGTTTAAACGAGGTAAACGTTCATTATTTACAAAAAAAAAAAAAAAAACAATATATATTATATATACTATGTATATAATAAATGATTTATGATATCTTAAAAAAAAAAATACAAGAAATTTAACATTATGAGACTTTTAAAATAAAAACAAAAACAGCTCATACATTTTTTTACCTTTTAATAAATAGGAACTAAAATTACTTTTTCTTGTTGAGGAAATAAATTAATTTAATAATAATAATAATAATCATAAAAAAGAAAAGAAAGTCAGTAAAATGTCAGTGTTCTTAAAAATTAAAATAAATTTGTTAAACCTAGAAAAACAAAAAAATGCACTTCGAGCAGTCTCAAAAATTAATTAACTATTTATATAATAAAAATTGAAGAATAACAGGAAAAATAAGTTAACAAATACATTTTTGGAGTTTTTAAACTTTTTTTCAGAGTAACTCACATAGTTGCGTTCAAGACAAGAACATGATGATTATTTTTTGCTAGGGTAACAATATGACCACCACTAGTTATTTTCAACCCACAACAACGAGACACCTAAAATAAATATTTAATTATTTTAATTAAAATATAAAAATTGAATGAGTTGGTTACTATTAAGATTTAACAGAAATGTTGAAAAATAAGACTGTAGAATGTGATAACTTAAAATAGTTTAGTTTTTGTACCAACATTCAATAATATGATCAACTTAAAGATTCTTTAAGTTTTTAAATAATTTTATTTAATTAATAATTTGAATAATAAAAAAGAAGCTGTGATTAAAGATATATTTATACTTTCCTGTATAAATAAAAATAACCAATATAAACATGTACATTAAGTAATATAATATATGAGCGTATTTTGATTCTGCCAGCTTCTGTTTATACTATTTGCATATTGATTTCACCTGGCATAATCGATACAAATCTTTTTCCTAAACATGTAGTTTAAGCGGAATCAATATTTCCCCTAATATACTTACTTTAATATAAGGGCACTCTAAATCTGTTAAATGAGTGCCATCATGAGAAAATACTGCAACATGAAAACGATTGCCATGAGAATCTCCAACTAATATTTCTCCATTTTCTGATATATCTATGCCATTTGGAAAACTAGTGATGTATTCACCACCAATACGTCTTAAACATACACCTTCATCATTAAACACTACAATCGAGTGTCCTTTGAAATCACAAACATAATAATCATCATCTAAAATTTAAAAAAATAATAATAAATACATATTATATAGATAAATTTTATTTTAACACACAAACCTCTGACAATAATGTCTGATGGTTCTTCCATATATGAAGCACAATCAAACCACTTCATTATGCCATTATCTTCATTTACATTTAAAACAAATACTGTAGGGTGTACACTATCAACCAGTGCAAGATGTCCATTTGCAGTCACAGCCACTCCAGCCACAATTTCAATAAACTGAACCTGAATCTTTTTAATAAATTTACCAGTGGGATATTCAAATATCTGTACTCTAGATCGATCAGAACCACGGTCACAAACAACTATTTGATTATGGTTTAAGAAAACCACTTTTCTAGGATAAAATAGGTATCCATCCTCTTTTCCTTCTCTGCCAAATTCAGTCTTATAAGTACCATCTTTTTCAAATACCTAAAAATCATTTACTTTTAAATAAATTTCAATAATATATTTTACATGTAATTACTTGAACACGATGATTATGCGTATCAGCAACAACAATATCTTCTGTAGGACTAAGACAAAAGCCATGAGGTGAATGAAATTGTCCAAGACCACTCCCCATTTGACCAAATTTTGCTACTATATCCATAGTAGGCCTACTAGAATGACGTTTTGGTCGAGTTGGTGGAGCTCTTCTTTCTTTACTGTACCAACTTGAATTAGTAGCTACTCCATAAATATCTAAAATATATTTGTTTCATACAGTTTTATCATCATATCTTTAATTAATATTTAAGTATAAAAATTACCAGGAGATAAAGTTGTAGTAGGAGAACTCATAGATGACACACTACCTACAGAAAATGGATCTAAGCCAGATTGATTCAAAACTAATGGGCTCATCAGGCTTTGAAGCATATCTAAATTATACAACATAAATAATAAAATTATTATTTATTTTTAAGTTTAAAAATAATATATCTCACTATTATTGTTATTGTTGGTATTCAAATTATCTAGTTTAGCAAGTGCTTGCAAATTATTTAAAGCAAAACTACCATCCAAACTAGTTGGTGCATTCAATAAATCGCCCAATGAATCAGGAGATGACATTGTTGATAAAATGGGATTATCATCAACATTTAATGAACATAAGCGAGCCAAGTTTAAATCAAATATTTGTGAATCGACCATAGGAGACATCATAGGTGAAGGGAATACACGGTCAGTTAAAAAATTGGTTCTTGGAGTAGGCGGAGAGATAGGTGCAACTGCAACATTCATCCCTTGTTCGGTTTCAATTTGGCCAAAATATTTCTAAAAATGTAAATTGAGCAAGTCCATATTGTATTATTGCAATAAAATAAAACAATGATTATGATTAATAAAATAGTTTTATGTTAATGTCAATAATTACTTACACGGCAATGATTTTCAAATCCACTAACATCAGGAGAATACATAAATTTAGCATTTACATCAACATCTGGTATTTGACCAAATAACTGAAGCATTTGAGTAAAAATTAATTTTTTTAATGCCATAATTTCAGATTCACTTCCATTTTCTAATAGACGTGTAGCAAATTGTTGAACTCCACCAATGTTATCAGTGATTTTCTTCACTCTTAAAATAAAAATTTTAATTATTAATATACATTTAAATAGTTTAAAAATGAATATTATACTCTTCAAATTTGTCCATTATCTTTAATTCTTGTTGCTTTTGAGAGGATTTAAGCTGCACCAATACCTCATTTTTACATGTTTCTAATATAGCTTTAAAACTCTAAAAAAAAATATATTGAGCTTAACATATTGTATACTTGAATTATAATAATATAGTTACATGAAAAGTTTCTTCCACGTTTGATTTTACATGATCATGAGAAGTTTGTAGATTGTCCAATGCTTTTTCTAAAGTAGCCGGTAAAGTTGAAACATTTTTCATAACATTCTTGCTTTCACGTATTAAATACTCTAACTCAGTTCCATACTTTTTGTAAGCATTGGAAAGACTATCGTAACTATGTTGGCATGTCCTTGGAGAAGGTATATTGAGACATTTAGTACAAGCCAACTCCTGCAAGTATAATTAATGTTATAATAAATTAATAATATTACTAAATGAATGATAGTCAATATTAATTTGTATTGTTTCTATACATAAGTGAAAAACTTATTTTAAAAACATATTCAATTAATATTATATTAATTAATAAATAATCAAAATATTATTCTAGAAGCAGAGGATTTTTTTAAATTAAATAATTTAGCTAAAATGTATAAATATATGTTAAGTTGATTAATGGGTTTTTCTAAAAAGCAACTCAGTTCTTTTTAAAATAAGTAAGTATATTTTAACACATTTAATTTTAAACTAAGATATAAAATTAAGCAAAAAAACGCATTATAGATTAGATATTAACTTACATTACAAGTGTTACAATAATACACCATTTGTTCATTATTGTGTTTTTCACATAAAACCATTTTATGTAGAGCAGTTTTATCTTGAGAACTTTGAATCATTTCCTCAATGGATACCATATAATGATACTGACCAGGTGTTACAAGCATCTAATAAAAAAATATTTAACATTAAAAATATTTATACTTGTAAGTATAATTAACTAAAATCCAACATTTAAAACAATACCTTATGCATACTTTCACAACTAGAACACAAAAAATTACAGCAAGTAATACATTTATGAGTCGCCTCTTTATTATCTCTACAAGATTTGCAAACTAGTCTATGGTTTTTTAACATTTCAACTTCAAGAATATCCCTAGTAACATAGTCTTGGGGTAATGTCAAAGTTCCACGATTCAATTGAGTCTAAATATAAATTATAAAATATATTACAATTAGTTTTATTTCAATGTACAATAATTAATTAGAATAATAAAAATTAAATACATACAGTTGTTGGTTGACTGCATGTAGGACATATTATATTAAGAACACTAAACATTGAGTTAACATTTACAAGTTGTAAGATGCATTTTTCACAAAATACATGCAAGCAGTTCAGGACTCTAGGACACATATACTCATTTCTGTAACAATAGAATTCCATTAACATAAAAATATAATAAAAATATAAAAGAACTTACTTGCAAATATTGCAAGTATTAACTTCCAAATTGGTTTCATCTTCAATCAAAAAGTCATTACTTGAGTCTAAAGATGAAGTATCCATATTTAAGGATTTTTGATTTTATCACAGTGAATACTTGTATACACTTGTATCAATTTGGTTATTATTGGAGTACTATTTTAAAATTATAACTCTAAAAGTAAATAATAATAAAAAGAATTAATAATTAAATATTATTTAAAACTACAAAAATTATAAGGGCTTTCAGGTTTTTTATTAATTTAAATCAGTTATTGTTTAGTATTAACTTTATATACTTAATTAACCTAATAAAATAAACATATTCTAAACATTAAATTTGTATACATAAATACTGTTCCAAGTGACTGATTCATAATCAATGCAGAGTTAAATTTATTAAAGCTATCAATTTGATATGTTGAAGATAGATTAATGCAATAATTTTATTATTATTATATTAACATAATTAATATTGTTCAAAATTAATATAAATCTTTAATAAATAAGGCATAAGCTTTTAAAATTTACAAACATTAATTATTATACTATTTTTTTTCTTGTAGTACCAAAAGTGAAATGAGAACCATGATAGAAATATTTTCCCCTATCATTAATTATTCTAGTCTGCCCAAAAAACCAATTATTGTCGAACAGATATGTGTTCTTACACTAAACAGTGTATAAATAATAATGTTATTATAATTTGATGTGTTTTACCAACCTATACCTATCAATTTAATAACAATTGTTTTTATTTAAATAAGTCACTAATGACTTATTATTTGTGCATTATATGTATGTTACATATATATAAAAAATGAAAGTTACTTTATTGTTATAATAAGATAGTATATTAAATTTAATTTGACTAAAAATTAAATTTATTTTAAATAAATCATAAAAATAATTATTACTTGATCATTCTATACACAGAATTTATTATTAGAAACCAAAAACTTAATACTATAAATACAACATGAAGATTCTAGAAATTCTTTTTTTATTTTTGAACTAAGCATAAGACACGAGAGCTAATAATTTATGAAGTTCAAGAATAATAATATAAAAGTTAAAAATTAATATAATAAACAATATGTAGAATCATATTAAGACAATTTTGGAGTCTTATTACAATTTATTAATAACTTTAAACTAATAAACAGATAATTACAACACAATACGTTTTTTAAAAAAATATTATAAAATTGCAGATTTATGCTGACTTAGTTTCTTTATAAAAAAAATACAAAATAACTTAAAATTAAAAATCAAGGGTAGATAGAAATAATTTATAAATTATAATAATCAAAAGATTAACTATGAATTAAAACATCTAAAATTTAGAATACTAGGTATTTAACCAAAATATTTATTTATATACTGATAATTGATACAATAAATATCAGATCTATTCTACTTATGTAAAAACCTAATTAACAATAATGGATTAACAGAACATACTTTATGATAAACTAACAAATTTAAAAAAATATATATATATTCAAGGATATAGGAAAATAATCACCACTAAGTATCTCAGAATATAAATAATGTTATTCATTAAAATTTAATGAACCATGTACATGTAATGTAACCCAAATTTACCACAACGAACTAATTATTTATATTTAAATTTGTACCAATGACTATTTAATTACATTATAAATAATAAATTTTAATTTAAAAAACAAGAATTAATAATGATGATACAAATTAAATCAATTTTAAGAATAATATAAAGATTAATGAATGTAAGCAGGTTATGTTTCATAAAATATTAATGTGAGTGCTTATTAATAAATTAACTACCTAAAGCATCAAATGAGTAAATATTTTACACTTTATTGCAATTATCAAAACAAGTATATTATTAGATATTTTATTCATAAGTAAATAACTGTTTGGCTGCATATTTTATACTTTATCAAATAATTGTATGCACAAATATTCATTTAAAAATTATAATTAATATTTAGTAACTATTCTAGCTGAAATAGACGAATGGTTTGAAAATGTTGGATAAGGATAAAAGTATGTACAGATTGTAGACGATTAAAATATGGAACATAAATTAAAATATAAAGCCTTATCACATTTTCACAATTTGTACAAAACTTTTGAACCCGTCCCTCCAAGAGCACCACTATGAATTTAGGATTTTAAGCTACCTTATCGTAAGATAAACATTATTTAAATTAAAGAAATAATCTTACCAGAACACGTTGAATAAATATATCATGCAAAAACGATGGTCTTAAAACAAGTAACAACGCAACTGAGTCGCTGAGAAAAGTGACTAGACGAAAAACGGATTGCAACATGCAAATAACGGATGATAGAGAAAGGGGTCGGGACGGATCGACGGCCATTCATGGTACACCAACATTGTACACTATGACCATGGTAACTAGTTATTATCTAGGAGCAACAATTTGAAAATTGGAATAATATACTAAGATATTACCAATGATTATAAATATTAAATACTAGAACTAAAGTATTTATTTGATATTTATAAATCATAATCAATCTCATTACAAACTCATTGTACATTATTTCATACCAAATATAAATCAATACAATATTTTAATGATTAAATACAAATTAAATTACAATTTGAGAACTATATAAAATGATTATAATTTTTGATTTGAAATACATTTATTAATAAATAAAAATGAGTTGTTTACCAAGTTAGTCTGGGTAGAGAAATCAGTAATCACATTGATTATCTTTTTTTATCATCTACAGTCTACACATGATACGATTCAAGATAATAAATAATATAATTATTACTAATATAATATTAAGATTTTTTTAAGATTTTAGATATAAATATATTTAAAATGTTTAAATACCGGTATCGTTTTCATTTTTCATACTGACAATTATTTTATATGAAATATACAATTAGAAACTACATTTTAAAACAGATTATTCTTATTCAGTGATTCTTAATATTTTTGGAAATGTCTAAGGTTCTGTACAGTTGATGTAAATTTTAAAATTTAAACTTTTTACTTGTAATTTAATGATTGCATACTTTGAAGAGTGAATATTTTATCAATATGTTTGTTTCACGGTAGTTTTGTTTTTTATAATTTAAATATAATTTTCTAAACACATGTTTATACTCTTTTACTTATGCTTGTATATTATTAAATATATTTTTTTTTTATATCTAGTGGAGATGTACCAAAACTAGAAGTACAATGGTCTCCTGTACATAAAAATAAATTTATTACATGGGGTCCTGACATTCGAATGTATGAAGTAATAAACACTACTGTTTCTGAAGGTTCTAAAAGTAGTGATACTCCAAAAGGTTTTATTAATTATCCATACATAATTGTTTATATTTTATATTAATATATTTAGTTTATAATATTAAAACATTTTTATAGGTTTGGCTTTATCTTCTAATACATCAGCTAATTTGTTAGCAACGAGTACTAATCATCGTTATGTTAAATGTATTGATATATATCCAAAACCAGAGTCTGAAATTATGCTTGCTATTGGACATGCTAATGGTAAAGTAACTTTCTGTACATTTGGCTTAGCAACAGTCAATAATACATTAGCTGGACTTGAATTAGGACCAAGTAAAAAATTAATTTGATTAAAAAAAAAAAAAAAAAAAACATGGTATTTTATTTTTTTTTAGATTCACGCTTTTCTCGACAGTGTAATGCAATATCATGGAATCCAGTTAATTATAATTTATTAGCTTGTGGTTTGGATAGACACCGTTTAGATCAATGTGTTCAAGTATGGGATGTAGAAAAAAGTCCTTTGATTAATGCTGAATTATCACCAGGAAAACCATTCTTTGACTATGGAATGGGAGAAACTGCTAATTCTTTAGCTTGGTTTAATTCATCTCCTCATGTTTTAGCTGTTAGCTGCAATGGTAAAACCATTCGTTGTATTGATATCAGAGGTAAATTTAGTTAACATGTGACTTTATTGAGATTAAATGATATCTTTTTGTTTGCTTATTAAATTATTTTTATAAAATTGAATTTTAGATGCATCTAAATCAACAAATGTAACTCAAACTCGAGCAGTATATGGTATTAATATAGCCGTTTATAATAATAACAATATTGTTTCATATTGTGATAATAGTATAGTTTTGTGGGACTCTAGGCATTTAGAAAAACCTGTTGTAACTTTAACACAAAGTAAAAGTGTTTCTAAAGTTCAATGGTGTCCGACTAGGTAAAATCTTTACTTGTATTTAATAATGAACTAACACATAATTTTACTTCATTACTTAATGTAAATTAAGTATTTTTTCCTTTTAAGCTCTGGTTTATAAATCATAATATTTGTTCTATTAGGCATAATTTATTAGGATCATTACAAAAAGACACTATGGCTATAAGTTTACATGATATGCAACAAAGCATGGATGAAGCAGAACCTTCAGCTTTAGAAAGAACTGTACATCCCGGACAAGGCAACATACATTTAGCTTCATTTTCATGGCATCCAACTCATGAAAATAGACTATTAGCTATTTCTCAAACTGGTAATATTTGTTACAACTAATTTATTTCTATGTATTTTAAATGTATTTAATTAAATTATTTTAGGTGTATTGAATGATTATTTTGTATTTGAGAGGATGACTTTGAATTGGTCCACTAAATCAAGTATAGCTTGGACATACGGGCAGCACAATCTTAAATATATAAGTGATAAAGACTTAGTTTATTCTTCATTTGAAGATATATCAACTACTATAAAAATGCGTGCGTTTTCACAATATGGCATTAAAGTATAGATATTTTAAATTATCAAATCTTTAAATTAATTTTATTATCTTTGTTTCTTACTGATTTAGGACTTTGCAGAGAACGCTAAACTTGTAGATGATCCTATCATAAAAAACGTATGGAATTGGTTGGATTTAAATAGAAAAGTTACTAGGGCTGGTATTGTTCCTACAACTCCAAATGTACCATTTCCAGGAATAAAGTATGTATCTTTCTAAGATACAAGGAACTAACATAATTACTTTGTTGAGCTATTTTTGTAATTTTAATTACTCCACATTAATTTATTTTTAACAACTTAAATGTTTGAAACTTAAAAATTATGGTTTCATTATATTTAAATATCACACTTAACAAAATATAAAATTCTAAATAAATATTTAAATGTTTCATTAAACCCAAAAATGCAAACTGGTTAATAAACAAATTCCAAATATTAATATACTTTCAACACAAAATCTCTCTATGTAAATAATAGTTTAATGTTGAACTGTTAAAGTAAATAAAATTCCCAAGTTTTTTTTTTACATGAAATACATTTTAAACTAATTGTTTTTATAAGATTTAAATTATTTAGATATAATGCCTAAAGTAAGTTTTGTCTTAAAATCATACCTCTTATAATATTTAAAAATATATGAAATCACTTCTATTAAATTACATTCATAAAATTTTAACATATTTGTAATTGAAAAAAAAAATTAGAACTGTTCTAGGTTTAGATTCTGGATCTCCTATGCCTAAATCAGAATTAAAGCATGTTCAGTGGGTCGATATTCAGGGCACAGTAAAAACTTATCGGTATGTATAAAGTTAAAATGATCAAGTATATTGAAACAAAAAATGTTTACCTAGTCAAGTTTTAATACCAAGTTTTCACCTAATTAAATACCTTTAGTGCATCTTAAATTTGACAAGCCTAGTCAGATATTATATAAAGATTGCATAATAGTTTTTAATTAATTTAAATGTGGTAGGTTTGATGTCTTAATAACTAGTAATTGGCCTTTAGCTATTGCATTGTACTTGGATTCAGTTCACATTCTTTTTTTTTTATATATCAAATAACTGCCAATTTAAATTTATAACAGAATTAATAAATTATTTTTATAAGTGTATTTTTAATTTTACTAAATAATTTATTTTTAATATAAACTCCTTACTTTTTAGAAGTTCAGCCAGAGACAATGCTTTATTTTTATGTGATTGGGGATTTGACCGTAATAATGCATTACATATATCTGCTTTGTTAAGAAAATTAGAAAATGAAAATTCTCATACTAGAGCAGCTTCTATAGCAATTTTTAATTTAAGAATGCGTGATGCTATTGAAACATTGAATAAAGGTGCAAATCAACAACCCAATTTAAGCATGATTGCAATGGCTTTATCAGGTATAAATTTGTTATTTTATTAAAAACAGTACATAAAAATATTGTTAAAGATATTATTATATATTAATATTAAAAAAAAAAAAAAAATCAAAAACCGTAAATAATGATTTTATTTTGGAGTAATAAAATGTATTAGGTATTTTTAAACTAAATTTTAGAAATTGTCTTAAATTCTAAAGTAATAATAAATTTATACTTTATTTCCAATTTTATTAAGTATCAAAATAAATTAGTAATTCTTGAAAATTTTCCTTTAAATAATTAGAATACCCACAAGTCATAAAAATATGTGATTAAAATTTAAATGTCTAATTTCAGAAAATAGTTCATAGAAAATTTTTCTTCTTGAATAAATTTAATATTTTGAAGTATAAATTTTCATCAATTAAATGTTAATTAAAAAGCATTTTTAAACCAGTTTATATTTTCCTTAGTTGTTTCTAAATTTAAAAGAAATTATTACAAAAAATTTTAAAATACTATTAAAAGTAACTTAGTCATGTTTTAATAAATCCATTACAGATACAAGTATTAAATTACATTATCAGCAACAATCTATTATTTTGACTATTATATAATAACCTTATTAGTTCTAAAAAATATGTTTTTCACAAACAACTAATAAAAATTTAAATAATTGTCAAATTCAAAATAAAATAACCTGTATCTCATCCAGCAAGAGTCAGTTAACAAATAGTCAGCCGATTCTTCGGTGCAACATCCTTCCATCAAAACCAGTTCTAATATGATGGAAAGTATTTTAAATAATTGTACAAGTGGATATATTTATATATATCCATCTTGTGTACAAGTTATCTTTATCAAAGTAGACAGATAATCAAAATATATTTTGATTATAATTAAATCTTGATTAAACATTATCAATTAGCTGTCTTACTAACTTTTTAATCTAATTAATTAAAATATGTATTTTCAGGTTATAGTCCTGATAAATATAGCATGTGGCGTGAATTATGTTCTAGAACTAGAGAAAAATTAACCGATCCATATTTGAGAGCAGCATTTGCTTTTCTAACATCAGAAACAGAATCTCACGATGCTGTTCTAGTAAATTTCTGATTTTTCTAAAATAAATATTTATTTTTAATTTGAGTTTTAATTTTTTTAGAACGAAGTTGGTATTCCATTAGAAGACAGAATTGCATTTGCTTCAATTTTTTTGTCTGATATAAAATTAACAGAATATATTAATACAATTACAGATAAATTATTAGATCAAGGCAATTTAACTGCAATTTTTTTAACAGGTAATTTTTTTTTTTAAGTGGAAAGAAACTTTATTTTACTAAACAGTAAGTATAATGTGGTCAAAAATATTTTATTTAAATATATGTGTATAAAAGGTAATTAAATGTAAAAGTTCAAATCTTTTTGAATAATACTTTTAAATTTTAAAAAAATAATTACAATTCTACATTAAACCATTTAATTTTTTCAATATTTTAATTTTCTTTAAAAAAAAAAATTGTGTTTATATATTTTTAGATTTTTTAGTTATATTATGAACAACTTAGTTATAAGGAAACCTCGTATTCAATTTTCAATTCTTAGATATAAAGATCACAAAATAAAATTAAAATAATTTTATTTTTTTCGGATGAATAACCAAATTTATCAAAATTAAATATTGGATACTTTTATAAATATTTATGAAATAATAAACTTTTTAATTCCTATAATAATGAGAAGCCTATTACTAAATTTACTTATCTTGGCTACACATTTTTAACGAATTTTAAAATTATTATGAATTTATGCATTTATGCTTAATTTATATTATAAATATTTAGGTTGGAATAAGATGGCCAGGAGGCTGGCATATTTGTGTCGCTAGTTTCAATTATTGATTATGCATGATCCATAAATAAGTACTGACATTCAGAGATGATTAAAAAAATTATTTGACTGGGTGTCATTGTGCATAACTAGTCATCTTATTCCGGCATAGATATTGAAAGATGCTTTTATAAATATTTAATAGAAATTTCAAATATTTACAGCTATTTATTTTTGAATTACAAAATAAGCAATTTTAAGCAACTGGTTTCATATAAAATTTTCTACTTTTCTGCAATTCTTTTTGTTAATACTAGGTATTTACTTTTAACCTCCTAGTTATAAAATAAATTCACTTATCTACCGGATAAGATATTTAAGTTAAAAAAATAAATTAATAATTACTGATTTGAACGGTTTATTTTTATTATTAGGGTCGTCTCCAGATGTAGTTCCATTATTACAAAGATATTTAGACAGTACAGGAGATATTCAGACAGTTAGTATATTAGTCTTAAAAACAATCCCAAGTGAAATTGTTCATGAAAATACAGTAATGATGAGTTGGATTAATAGGTATGAATATTTTAGAATTCTATTTTGATTTATTTATTTTTAATTTCCTAATCTATACTTTGTATTTAATTTTCACTAGTTACCGAGAAATGTTAAACCAATGGCGAATGTGGCACATACGAGCTAAATTTGATATAGCTCTTAAAGCTGTAAAACCTCCACCCCAAAATGTATTTTTAACTTGCAATTACTGTGGAAAAAATATCTGTTCAGCAGCTGATGAAAAAGAAAAAGAAAGTGAAAAAGAAACAAAAGTACTAAGAATAAAAGACCAAACAGAAAATGGATCAAATAATTTTAAAGTATGTATCAAAGAAAATGGTTATTCTTTAAATATTTACATTTCTTTGACTGTAGTGATTTCTAAAAATCTATTTCAATATTCAAGTTTTTATACTTTAATTTATCCTAGCCCAATATAGAAAAAAATGTAAAATAAATTCTGAAGAATTTGACTATACATTTTGTTGATTACAAAACAACTTGAAAATTCTAATTCAACATATTCACGAATGTGTAATAATTTAATCACAATTTAAAATTTTATCAAATTAAATTATAAGATACCCATTACTAAAATTATCTTATTAGTTTTACCTTGCAACATAAGTATTACATTTTATTGTGAAAATTTATATAATTTTTTTATCTGTACATAGTAGTGTTAAAAATGCTCCCTAGATCTGATTAGTTAATGTGTTTTATCGTGATGGGTGTAGATTTCCCCCTCTCAAAGAGATAATATTAAAATATGTTTGTGGTAGAGAAATTGGTTGGTGTCCTGCATTCAGAGAGCAATCTTGAACAAGTTGTCCAGAGGCCCAACCACCAACAATTGTTTACTAAAATAAATATGTTAACTAAATGAGATCCTGAGTGTTCTTTAATTATTCCACTTTAAAGTTAGAAAGAAAAATTAATTAACAGCAGTATTATGCAATGTAAAATTTTTTGTCCTTTATTAAAGTTTGTGTAATCAGAATTTTGCCTATTTCAATATAAAATATATATTTTTAATTAATAAGAATTAATTTTTTCAGTTTACATCATGTCCTAATTGTCAAAGTCCGCTGCCTCGGTGTGCACTATGTCTTGCACACTTAGGCACTGCTAGTGCCAAAGTACCATTAAGAAAAACATCTGGTAAACAATTAACATCTAATAGTTCATATGTATTAACTGGGCAAAGTGTTAATAGTTTTTCATATTGGTTTTCGTGGTGTCCTACATGTAATCATGGAGGTCATTCTAACCATATCAGTGACTGGTTTAAGTAATAATTTGAATAGTTATACACTTTAATACATGATATACATAAAAATTTATTTATTTGTAATCATTTTTTCTTAGGAATCACTTGGAATGTCCAGTCGCTGATTGTGTTTGTCGATGTTATTCTTTGGATTCAACAAGTCGCTATTGTTCAGTATAGCACCAGGGGTCAGTTAAAAAATTAACAGCAAAGTTTAGGAAAAGCAATAATACAAATAAAATAAAATTATTAACAGTAACAAATGAATTTTTCTTTTCTTAAACATCAAGATGTGAGAGTATTAGTCGAGTTTTAACAGAATAACAAGAAAGTAAATAAATAAATGTAAGGGAATCATTACCATATCCTGTCATTACTAGAATATTTTGTTACAGGATGTAGTGATAATAACTAGATTAAAACATTTTTGAACATATATAATAAATAAATATTGTTTAAATATTAAATTTACAATGATAATATAATTATTTTCACTCTATAGGTTTTTTATATATAAAATAACAAAAAAAAAAAATCTTAAAAATGTTCAATAATAATTAATTTCTGGTCTATAAATCGTAATTTCTACGTTTTTTAGCCTGAATTTAGCTATATAAAAAATATAAAAAGACACTTATTACTCCATTCCAAACGTATTACTTTCGTCTATAGCTAACAAGAGTTTTTCACAAAGTATATTTTGAGTAGTATATGGTGGTAAATCAAGACGATTGAAACACGTATGTGCCCTGAAAAAAAAATACACAAATTTTAACATTTTTTCAAATATTTAAATATTTAGTATAAACAAGGAAATCTCTTCATGGACAAATGATAAATTTAAGATGAACAATTATTACTATATTTGTTACAATATAGGTAAAAATTATTAAATTAAAATATCTAATCTACCTTAATGGAAAATTATAATAATTAAATATTACCTTGGTAAACTGTTGGCTTTGCCCCATTTTTCAATACAAAACTTTCTAGCACTAGTAGACCCACGAAGAGCAGAAAATCCTTCATATGGTATACTAGATGTGCCAGTTACAAATTGAAGTAGTCTTAATCTTTGTTCATTAGTAAACTGTTCTATTGAAGACCAAAACCATCTAATAACTTGATGTCCATCATGGTAACCTTAAATAAATTATGATACAATTTGAATAATACAATTTTATCAAAATGCAAAATTAACAATTATTTACCTTTAAAATAATTATTAAAGAAAATAGAAATAAAACAATTATGTTTTCTTCACATAGTGAGAATACATTTGAAAACAAATTTATTACAATAACAATACATAGTTTATTAATCAGAAGAAATAAGACACATGCAATTGTTTAGTTATATGTATTTTTTAATTTAGGAGTATTCGACATTTCAGTATGGATTCAAAATATATACATAATCATTAAGTTTGTCAAATTTAAAATTAGAAATATATCAATTTTAACTATATTAAAAAAGTAGTTATTCATTATCTAGAAATTAATGAAAACTATACAATGTATTTTAATAAAAAAAAAAAAAAAATCTTAAATTATTTTGGTTAAATAACGCTTGTGTTAAATTTTCTTTTTAAATACTATTACAGTTAAAGAGTGGAAAAATATTTAATTTATTGTTACCTGATCTATATTCCGTGTTACTTCTCCAGTCAGACAAATCTATTTCAACGGTTCCGGCAATGACTAGTTCTAATTCTTGAGCATCAAAGACCGATACTAATCGTGGATCAACTACATCATAAAATCCTTGAACCAGAGCTCCAGTTTGTTCAGTAACACCACGCTCCAATCGCCATTTTACTATTTTGTCTATGTACTCCTAATAAAATAATAAATTTTAATATTAAATAAACAAGAAAAAAACTTAGTTTGTAATGTATTAACCTTTTTATTTTTGTCAGTGACAAAAATGCGTTGACCTCCAGGTTTTAATTCTTTTTCAACTGTTTGACCAAAAACTTCTTCAGTAACTGAAAATGTGAGGTCCAACATTTCTCCTGATATATCTCTTTCTTGTACCCAACATAATGATTGATGGAATTCTCGGTCAACAGATTCTAAGTCGCTCAAACTCATAGGTCTAAATTTAAAATTTAAAAATGTAATTTAAATGTATAAAAACAATTACATTTTAGGCTTACAGTTTTAATAGAGTTTTGTAGAATGGGCGAGTAAAAAATGCATCCAATAGATATTGGTGGACTAATGCTAAACCTAAAACTCGTCCGCTAAATCTAAACCAGTCTTCTTTATTATTAACAAATGCCGCCGACATGGGCGATATTTGAACAGTATAAGTATCATTAGCCGAATATTCAAAAAGGCCGTAATAGGGGTTGAACAATTCTCTGGATATTAAAAAGAAGAACTCTCTAGATGGTCCACCATAATCAAGTCCTTCTTCATTATCAAACTGTGCAGATAGTTTACATTTTTGTAAATCTTTTTTAGGCATGCTCATTATTTTATTGTATGCATCTTGAAGTAGATGATCTCGTCGTACATCAATCCTAAAGAATTAATAAAAATTTAACATGAATAGAATTCTTAAGGTTTATTTTATTAATATTACTTAAGTTTTCCTGGTCCTTGTCCATATCCTTTGGTTTCCAATTTTTTGTAAAAGTTCCTCAGTTTTGCTTCAAAATCTCTTTTGAATGGAGGAACTGTTCTATTTGCCCTATTCATGATAGGGGATTGTTGAGGAGATACTCTTGTGTCTCTCACTCTTACTGGTACATAACTCATTATCTCGTTCTCAAATAGACTAAAAAAAAAATAGTAAGTTCACTTAATACAAATCGTCTATGTGAAAAATGTTTGAAAGCTATTATGTGATATGTGAAGTATTAATTCATAAAAAATATTAAAATAATGAATGTACATTTATCACTTAGTCATTTATAAAAAAAAAATTAAAAAAATTTGACTATTTATTTAGTGTTAATAAACACAATTGTATAATTATTATTTTGTTCTTCATAACGAAAATTTTTAATTTACTCATAAATGAATGCTTAGATTTTATTTAAATTAAGAGTTTTTAAACATGTATGTGATACTAGTATATATATACACCAACTCTAGATTTTATTAATACAATTTAGATATTAAGGCTTTATAAAATTACTAGATAAAACCAAAAATATTACTTAATATAAGTATTATTTTTAAATTTAATATATCATAACAGCAGCTCATAAAACTATTAACATTTTAGTCATTTTATTATTTAATATGAGCATTACATGATTCTATACTAAAAATATCAAGAAAAAGTATTGTGTTTAAACTTTTTCGTTATAGAAATTTAATTTATAGATGATGGAATTTTTAAGTGCAGTAAAAAGAAAATTCTAAGTTCTGAGTTTTAATTATTAATTATATTTTACACAGCAAGTATATTCACCTTAACAAAATGTTGAGTTCTAGTTCATTCCCAAACGTATCTAGAGATGGAATACCATCAATTCTAATTTGGTTTATTTTATCTTTTAGATTTTGGTCAGTAGACAATTGTGGATACCGTTCTGCTAATATCTCTAATATATTTGGTTGGCGTATAAAAGCTACCACTTTTTCATTATAGGCTGTTGGTATGTCCACTGTATCACAAAGCATGCTATCAATATGCGTAATAGTTGGGCGAGGAGGAGGTATTGGAGGTTCTTGAGATGTAGACGGCAATGGCACAGAAAGATCATTCAAAGGTAAACGCGGGTCAATAAAAGTAGTCATTTTTGTGGAATGGTCCATAAAAAATACCTAGAGCATTTAAAAAGGTTATTATTATTATTATTATTATTATCATATACATAAATACATTTTAATTATTTTTCTACTATTACTGACCTTTCCAGCAGCATCAGTTTTAGATGTCCATCCTCTAGGAAGTGCAATTCTTGTATTGGCAAACAAATTTAAAAGGCTAACCAAATCACTATGACTTTGATACCGTTGAAATAATGATGGATGATTTCGAATTTTAGGCACAATATATTTAAGCGATGATGAGCTATTATAAAGTGCTAAAGCTCTCTATAAAAAATATTAAACATTAATTCATATACTAAAAAACAAATATATTCAATCATACTTGATTTTGCTGCAATAAAGTCGGAAATTCCTTTTTACTAATAAACTGTAATGCTATACACGCATTATCTCTAAATTTAGTTTTAGATGAATCTAATCGTAATGAATCGGTTCTAGATAATGAGTTGCATTCTGGTTCTTGTGAAATAGTTCTACGTATACTTTGGTACCTAAAATTATAATACCGGAAGTCCAATTAATATTCATAGTTAAGTCAAAAGCATAAGATTAAGTAAATTATTATTGAATAGATAAAATGACCTACCTTCTATCTAATTGTTGTCTTTGTTGATAATAATGCATATCACAATTTTGTCTAGAAGGACGATGCCAAGTAGTAGTTCGATTAAGATGGTCTATATAAAATATTCTACCATGACTATCCATTCGAGCTTCCCAATCTGATTAAATAACAGAATATTAATAATCTATATTTTAAAATAATTAAAAACCACTACCTGGTGGAAGTGTAGTGTCTCTTCTACTTTCTGTTCTTCTTGGCTTTCTATTTTCATCTGTTAACATCATAAATCTTGAATGTTCTCTAGTATCATTTGATAATGTTTTTTGAACAGAGCATTTCATATTAACATGATCTCCAGCTCGACTAGAAGCTCTAGTTAAAGGTCTGTGTGCTTTAGACTCAACAATAGGAGAAACGTTGGTAAAATCAGAATTATCCATTAGACCTTTTGGTTTTAACTGACGCAACGCATCCAACGGGATATTAGTAGTTGGTGGCATTGCCCAAGTTCTCTCTAAAGGTTTATGTTTGTAAGTTCGCGGTGGAAGAGGTGGAGGAGGGGAATCTGGAACAGGAGTATCTGACCAGATTTTAAGGTAGTCATTGTTTTCAGCAACTGGTAGTTTTTTATCAACATGTTGAACATGGACATCGACTTTAGTTTCAATAATTTTAGTTCCAGATTGTGTAATTTTTTCAGAGTTTTCAGATGTTTCTGTACAGTTTTCACACACTTTAGACTGTTTAGCATTCTCGTTACTGTCTGCTGCTAACTTATAAACAGAGTCAAGGTCAACCGGCTGTGATTCAGCCAGACAAGACAAGCCGCTGCAGTAACGGAAGCAAAAGAATTTTCCATATCCTAAAAATACATATTATTATAATATTATAAAAGTTGAAGCAAAAAATAAAATTATAATTATAATAAAAACCTTCATTCATGGATGAGCAGTGTGGAAAATCAATTAACCACATTGCACTTCTTTTTGACGAGCCATTGATAGGTTGTGAGTATCGAGCTATACAGGTCATAACATTCTTCTCATCTAGAATGAAATAAAATTCAGTAAATCACATTACATTTTATATCTTACTAAAAAATTTTTTTCTTCATAACTTTTTTAATTAAATCTTTTATACAATTAATATTAAGTGCAGACATTGAATAATACATTAATCATACTGTTAACTATAAAATATAAATCATTTGATGATGTAAGGTATTTTAATTTATTTAATTTATTAATGAAAATACCTTACAAACATACATTAATTTAAATGGAAAAATACTTTTCATAAATAAACTTTGTATTCATGAAAAAATTACATTTATTATAATTTAAGAATGAAAATACAGTCAAAATTTTAATTCAAAAATACAATTCTTATAATGCATACGTTTCAAATAATATATTTTACTGTAAGATAGGCACATGAATAATTAAAAGTAGAAAATCATATGATAGAGATAATTTTTTAGTCTTAATAGATACCAGTAAACTAGAGGTGTCATTATTTTAATATTATCAATGTTTGACAATCAATTAAAACATGCACATTAGACTTGACATAATGTGCTAGATATAAAGACATTTTTCCATGAACGTATTCTAACTTATTGATTACACATTAAAGCTACTTTAGAAGTTAGAAGGAGAAAAATGTATGCTACACTATTCATTAGTAATGAATAAAGACATCTTATAAATAGATTTAGAAAATATAATTAGTGCTTTCAGATGACTTAATTTAGTATGAAAATATAACTTATTTACTAGCTTACTTACTAGTGATATTGCAAACAAAGCTGCGAATATTTTCAGTATAATAAACAGTATAATTTAAATTATATTTAAATAATTAAATATTTCTAATGATGCATATTAGAAGCTTTAATTTTTGAACCAGTTGCCACCCTAAAATTTTTTGGTAGGTGGAACCCCTTTGCCTAAAATACTTACATCATAAAAAATTTACCATGTATAAAAATAAATTTTAAAATTATAGACCAGTAATTTTAGTTTTGGGTAGGAGATACATTTTTTTGTTCAAAATTAATCTCTATTTATTTTTTAGTATAAGCAACTAAATGTATTTACAAATAAATAAAAATTAGTCTGATAATAGAAATACTTTTATAATATATTAAATATATAAATCATATTTAAATAATCAATTTTTGATTTATTAAAATATTATTATATATTTTAAATCGTTTTTTCTTGCCCCTTGAAGTGTTTATAAGTTATATATGAAGTATTTAACTTGAAAAATGCATGTTAAATTAATTTTAATCTGTTTTGAGATTCAAATTATTGAGATTAATTTTAATATCATTATGCCGGGTAGCAAAAAATTGATTAATTTAATGGTTCAATAAAATTTAATGGACTAATCATAGGCCACTAAATCATGTTTAAGGGACGATTAGCTCGATATTAATTAATTTAATATTTAGTGATTGTTCATGCAAACTGACATTAGTATACTAAAGAATTATAAGCAATAATGTATCCAAGAAGAGAAGGGGGTTTAGATGTTTAATTGAACCATGTGTTATATTTCTTTGTAAAAAAATGTCTCCATTTTGATTACTAAAAGTTTTTTTTTTAAAACTGAACTATGTTGATCAATTTTAAGGTACTTTTGTTAAGTGTGATCTACTGGCTACATGACAGTAGAGTGATAGTTGATAAATTTTTCAAAAGAAATAGAACGGAAGGTCCTGAATCAATAGTGGAAATTATTTTTATTTGACTATGTACACGTTTGAAATGAAATAAAATTAATTTCATGTTTCCTAACAAATGATATTTTGTTATTAAATAAATATTCCCTACAATATAAACAATAACCGACAAGTAGATTAAACTTAATAATGCATATTAGTCGACAGATCATACATAATAATAAAAACGTGTCAGTAGATAATTATACTTACCAACAGATCAAATATATATTAACAAATATTAATAATAGTTTGGGTAAAACTGAGACTAAATCGGATATTGTTAATAAGTTCAATACTATATCAAAAGCTGAAATGCACACATTTAGTTACGTATAAATGTATTGTCAACATACTATTATCACTTAACTATTATAACAATAAATGTTATTTCATCAGAATGTATTTAATATAGTATACTAACAATGACTAACATCATAGTACACTATTTTAAAAGTTCATATTTACATAAGTTTTAATGTATAATATTATTATTATATATTAGATAAATAATAAATTTGATTAATTTAGTTTAAAATAATTCTTGATTTCCTTTAAAATATGTGAAAATACTTGTGATTATCATCATCAATATTAACATAAATTATGTATTAATATAACTGAATACATAATATATTAGAATAGATAAATTAAATAATAGATTTATTTTATTTATATACTATGACGGTTGATAAATGTGTAAACTTCTAAGTACTGATTATAATAACTTCTATTTATTTATACTTCAATTTTTTAACTATTGATGTTTTTAAACCAAAATATTTAAAAACTACAGAATTAATTAAAAAAATCTTATTATTAGTAAAATTTCATTCGGTTCTTAAAATGATAAAGACATCGCTGCATGTAAAATATTTAAAACAGACTAGAATTTAAATTTAAATTAAATTTATTAATTATTAGTTGACATAAATAATTATACCTATTTATATGTCATTAAAATAAAATAATTATCATATGATTACAAGTTAAAATATCAATAAAAACAATTATGAAGTAAAACAATGTTATTGTATAAAATAGTTTTATTCTAAAAAAATTTCATGCAATGAAATCTAAACTTAAGCACATATTATTGAATTATAAAGTTAAAGGTTTATTTAATTTATAAAAGTATCTATAGCAATCGGATATATAATATTCAGTCATATTGATAAAAATAATTTTAATATTATAATTACAATTTCAAGTGCATGCATTTAAGTTGTTAAAATTAAATAATTAATAGTGCATATTACAATATTATCTTTAAATTATATTAAATACACCAGAGCTTTATTTAAAATAAAACATAAATGTGTTATCATAACACATAATAACCCTTTCCTGTTTAAAATAATATAAAATATAATAATAAGGATATATATAATAGCAAAGTTTTGAAGCAAAAGATAAGTATTTTAAATTTTATCAATAAAAAATCAAATTATCTATTTTATATTTAGATTAGGTACCTACCCAGTCATTTAGTCATTAAAAAAAAAACTTTAAAATAACAAGTTGCTAAATAATATTTAATTAATTATAGTATGACATATAACACACCAAAACCTAGGTACTATAATAAGTATGATCGCAATGAGTAACATTAAGAATATGTTTTATCAATTATAATTAATATTTTATACATTAGATGATATTAATATAAAAAACTTGGTTATGCTGAATGAAATATTTTTGCGCAATATAAAATCAACAATGCTAAACACATTGAAGGCCTTATGTGATCATATATAATGTACATGTATATATATACATCTAGCCTATAAAGCACAATTCCAAAACTTACCTTTTATGTAGCAATGAAGGGTTTCCAACTATTAATCGAGAAACACTAAATTTTATAAAAATAAACGCGAAAAACATCAACCGGAAGTGAATAACAGATACCAAGTCCGTAGAATACAATTTAACAGGATTTTAAAAACACGCTCACAGAGAGAGAGAAAAATAACACTCATATAAAAAGCAGTGCCATGCCCTTAGAACGGATATATATGACCATTTGCCAATGAATGAAGTGAATAGATGAATGAAACGGAAACCCCCCGCCTGCCGACCCCACTCTCACTTCCGGTACATAACCCAAAATTACTATGGGCCACGAAAACATGAATGAACGCAATGCTACCAACTTAAATAAGACTCATTTTACAGAAATTGATTTCTATTTTTTTGCCAACATTACAATTTTTAATAAAAAAATAATTATATATTATTATTTATTATAATAATTATAACTAGGTATCTAAAAATTACATAAATAATAGATTTGATGACAACTATAAATATTTCATCAAATTTGTGTACTATGTAAATTAATAAATATACAGTAACACCTAATCATAAAGAAAATTAATAAAAAATTGTGACCAAGTAATTATTAATATTTATTATTTAAGTTATTCAATGTTATACTAATAAAATACTAGTTTATCATAAAAACTTATTATACGAACCTAATTTGAAACATCCAATCCAGTCTTTTGTTTGTCGATCATCTTTATCAATGTTCCATAATACCTTTATCGACAATCGTATACCATTTTCAGATATATGAACTTTATTAATAGATACTTTTAGATATGTATTGTCAACATCTGAATTAACATAGACGGGTTCGTTTTTGTTATTTTCGGGGATATTTTTAATAACCGATGTTGACAATTTTTCAGTCGAATCATCATTTGTATATGGATTAATCCTCACTTCTAATATATTCACGATAGATTCTTCTAAAGCGTTGTCTTCTTGCAAAATGTCATCTATACTTGGTAAGATTTCTGCAGCCAGGTTGAGATTTTAATAATAAAACAATACTTAATAATTACTTAATGAAGTATTTTTCAAGGTTTTTTTTTTTTAAATAAACGACAAGCTTATAAGTAAAAGTTTTTAAAACAACTCAGAAAATACTAAATAAAAACCGAATTACAAATTTTAACTAAACATTTAAGTATTTAAAGTTCTTTTGATACAAACTTGAAACTAAAAATTTTCCCAAATTTTAACATGATAATATCATTCATTGTTAAGGACCTTGAATACCGTGGTAACACTGGTAACGTCTGATCATATCTTATATTGTCCCTATAGTGGTAACCAAATATGACATCATAATTTGGATGATAAGAAAAATAATGTTATCAAATTACTGAAGTCTATGGAGTCGTATTGATAGATATCAGAATCTGATAATATTGATAATAAATACCAGTATTGAGTATACCACAAGACGTACTTTACTGTCATATCATATAGATTATAGACACTAAATTTTGTTATAATATTTAAAAAGAATTTATTTTCTTTAATTTTTCTTTATTAATTTTGAAGACTAACTATTATGAATGTATTAACTTAAAAGGTAAGTACTTTTCAAAATTGTAAACGTTTGTATTTTTTATAGGTATCTCTGATTTACTTTTTAAATGTTTTTCAGATTATAATGAATGATAATACAAGTTTTGACTATGATAATATAATTGATGAAATATTGATGACTGAAAAGCATACTGCCAAAAAATATTATATTGAAGGAATTGAGAAGTCTTCTGAAAATGCATACAACGATGGTTTTACAATAGGTTATCAAAAAGGTTATGATATTGGATTAGAAATTGGTTTTTATGCTGGGATTTTAGTTGGTATCAAAAAATTACATAAGTCAAAAATAATTATACTTACTGAAAAAGAACTTAATATTTTACAAAAACTTTCAAACTTTATAGAAATATTTCCTCAAATAAATGATAAAAATATCATTGATCAATATAATGAACTAAAAGGGTTATACAAAAAATTTTGTTTTAATTTAAAAATTAAAAATTTAGATAAAAGAATTCTCAATTTTTCAAAATGGAGCAATTAAGATCTAAATTAGAAGAAGTTATTATTTATTTAAAACCATATTTACCTATTGCTAATAGCCATGTAGTTAATTTTATTACTCATAACTTTTGGGAAACTATAATACCTAATGATATACGAGAAGAAATTGATTCCAAAGGTACAGAATTTGTGTTCGCAAATTTTTGGTCTGAAAATCAAATTCCTGATCCTCTTACACAATTTGTTTCTTCTTCAAAACTTAACGTCTTAAATTCGTATCCAAGTAGTTGTTATATGCAATTAGATGATGCATATAATTTACTACAGTCCTGGGGATATAAGCCTAATAATAAATCACTTAATTTAAAAGAGTTTATGGCTGCTAAAAAAATGCACGAAGTAGAAGTTATGGCCAAATTAGTGGCAAATTTTTCTACATATGCTGGTACAAATATTATAGTTGATATTGGTGGTGGCAAAGGATATTTAAGTTCTCTATTGGCTTTAGCTTACAATTTCAATGTTCTTGGCATTGATTCACAATCAATCAACTCTGAAGGTGCTAAAAATCGAACAATCAAATTTGAGGTTTTTACTTTACATGCATTGAGTTTTGATTATTTTATTAATATATATATTGTGCTTTTTTCAGAAATATTGGCAGTCCATAAAAAAAAAATCAAACAACTTTCCTAAAGAAAAAATAACTCTCCCAATAATAAAAGAAAAACTTAATACTTATGAAGAATATTATGAAAAATACAGCAGGAAATCGGCTGTGCTAGGAAATACCTACAAACAAGTTACAGAATATGTAACTGAAAATACTAATATTGCACAATTAGTACAAACTGAATTTAAAATAAATAATGAAGAAGAATTTTCTTTAATTGGATTACATACATGTGGTTCTTTAGCTACTACATGTTTAAAGTTATTTACTGAACCTAAAAATAATTTAAGACTATTGGTCAATGTTGGTTGTTGTTATCATTTAATTGAAGAAGAATTCACCAATGATCCATTTTGGGATGATATTGAAATTGCTTTAAATAAAAATGAATCTTATGGTTTTCCTGTAAGTAATTGTCTCAAAGATAAAAAATTTAAACTTGGACGTGATGCTAGAATGTGTGCTTCACAATCACCAGAAAAAATTTTTAATTCTAAAGATGTAAGTTTTATTTATAAATATGTTTAAAGCCTATATTTAACGTAAGATCTTCAATTTTTTTTTCACAATAAATGAAATTTATTTATTAATTTTAATAAAACGTTTGAATACTTAAAGCCTATCTATTTTTCTACGTAATAACCATTCACTTCAATGGACTTCCTCAATTGTACAACAAACTTTTATATCTCCTTCAAATCAGGATTCCATTACCTTACATAAAATGAGACAACTGCTTTATGAACCTCTTTGTCACTTGCAAAACGAGAAAGCCATCGTAGTGATTCTTATATGGAGGACAAGATAAAGTAATTTATAACAGAATTTGATTAGGATTTGAGGACCACCCTCCATATACTTCCAACATTGCCCCTTGTTATTTTCAAATGTTTCCTACCCTAAAAAAACATTTGCATGGAATGAAAAAAGACAACTGTTCTGGTTCAAGGAGTGTTACAGAAGTTTGTTGTACAAATGAAGAAAAACTATCAAAGTGAATAGCAATTACATATTAAAATGTATTAGGTTTCAAGTTTTCCAAAGATGTATCAAACTTTATAAATAAATGTCATTCACTGGGAAAAAAATGTGGAAACCTTACTTTAAGTACATATCTTGTACATTATAAACATAAACATCACTATAAAGATAATAAATCAATTTTCATAGATAATCAATCCAACAAAACCATTATTCTACAGAGCACTATTACAGGTTTATTTAACACAAGAACTTGGACATGAAAATATTAGTAGATGTCATGTTGGACGATTAGCACATAAATGTTTAACGTTTAATGAATATGTGCATAAAGCTGTGAAACGATTACAATTAAATATTGAGGTAAAATTAATTTGTATTTGTATATCTATTTGTAAAATATAAAAATTATTAAATTAAAAATGTTGTTTTTTTAGATTGATAATGAAAAAATTAATGCATTTTATGACAAATATCTGATTGAATATGAACGGTTAAAAGTATTTTTTATTTTAAAACAAGCATTAGCTCCAGTTATTGAAGGACTTATAATAATGGATAGATTACTCTACCTCCATGAACAGGTAAAATATATTATTATTTATATTTTCCATTTATTTATCAAAACAATGTTTTTTGGGTCTTACCAATTGAATACTAAGGTATCATTACTGTTAATTTATCTTTTATAGACATTTTTTTTATTGAATTTTAGTTCTATACATTAATTAATTTATATGAATCTATAATTATTTAAAACTACGATAAAAAAAAAATATAGTTAATGTTGTATAATTTAAAATAAATAACTTGTTCTGCAAATTTGAAATTAATACCAACATATCAAAATTTTGTTAATAGATATTTAAAGACTACTTGTATAGTTGTATATGTAATTAATCATTAAAGTGTATATTGTTTGTGTATTTGTGTATTTGTACTACCATAAAATAAAATTTTTAAACTTAATACAACTTTATTCGAATATTTGAGGTTGAAAAAAATATAAATTCAAACAATAATTCCATTAATCAAGCTTTGTACCTACTAAGTTATAACTAAGTTTGTTTAAAGACAACATTTTCACCAAATATATACATTTTAATTTGTATTTTCTAATAATAATAAAATTAGTAACAAAAAATTTTTGTTTCAGGGAATTAATGAAGCTTTTGTTGCCAAACTTTTTGATCCACTATTGTCACCTAGAAATCATGCAATTATTGCATTAAAGAAAAATTAAACTTAATTAAAAAATAGCTTTATGTTTTACATCTATTTTTATTCTTTAAAATACTTAATAAAGCTATTGGTTGGTTGATATTAACCAAGACCTGTTCATTATTTTTTGTCAGTGTCTGGTCAAAATTGGTATCATGTGAGTGATGAATTACTCTTTGTCACCCTTAATGTTTGGTGGTTGTTATCATGGACCTGGTTATCCATGAAATGTTAGCTAGGAAAATTGTAGCCTTCGTTGCAGGTCTATAAGTATTGATATAGCTAACTCGGTCAATATTTTTAATGATTTCTTTTTATTATTATTATTAAAACAACTCAATAATTAATTTGTAAAAATTAAAAATAAATTTTTGAAAACATAAATTTATCCTTTATTATTGGAATATTTATGTTTAAAATAGCTTCTTTAAACTGATGAGGAACCTTGTGTTAAACTTTCAAGTTTTTTGGTTAAGCAAAAAATTTCATATCTAGTTATCTATCTTTATGAAAAAAATATCTAATGTCTAAACATAGCTCAAAAAGTGTCAAAATTAAAAATTTTAACATATGACTATACAGAAAATACTATATAACAGGGTTGGCTAGAAAGAAAATATTTCGAGCCACCCAATATATTAATAAATATTGAAGATCCAAAATGAAAAAAAGTTCATATTAATATATACTTAAGATTATCATAAAAAAGATAATTGTGTCCCAAGTATTTTTGGACTTTTGGTCATATGTAAGTTGCGTCCCGGTTATTTTTATATTAACAAGTTGACTAGTATGATCATTATATTTAACTCTCACTAGTCAAACAAGATAACTTCAATAATTTTATATAATTATTACCGTTTTTGCTTTGAGAACTAAACTACATTTAGTGACAAAACACCATTTTGATACCTTTATTATTTAATGAATTACAGTAACATTAAATTAATATTTAGTATTTTACTACTATAAAACAAACATATCACAAATCAGTTAATGTGGTTATTCAATAAGAATAATAATATGAAAAAAATCCATTGAAAAATATCTAAAAGTGTTACAATAGGATATGAGAGGTTAATTTAACTCTCTCTCCTTTTTTTTCTTAAACCTAATTAATTTGACTCATATTGTTGTGAAAACTGAAATAGATTTTCATAATAAAATATCTAATGGTAAACTATAATATTTCAGATACCTAGTACAAACGGAAAAATATAAGAATATTAAATTTAATTCTCAAAGCTTCTGGAAAAATTTTACTTCAAATAGCTTACCAGTCGATTTGTCAAAAGTTAAAATGTACTTATGTTACAAATTTTCAACCAATATTTTCTTTCTAATTTTAAAAGTTTTAGGGCTGTTAACATTACCCCTATAATATTGATATAGTTAAAAATGTTGGTTTTTAAATTTTTTATACATTTTATATTAATTGTTATTATTTACATTTTAAATTATTAATTTTAGTATATTTATTTATTATAACTGATAACTTATAAGACTTAATTGAATAAGGTAAAAATTTGAATGATAATATATAATATGATGATACATGACAGAAACTCAGGGCGCAACTTACGTATTACGCATGTACCTGAGAAATACGGGCTGCAACTTATGCATGTTATGATCGAGACGCATCACGCATTCACGCAACTAACATTTACCGAATACTATATTACTAATATGTTAAGTTAGAATTGTTAGAAATGTGCAAAAAAAGGTAAATTAACGAATTTCTCTCCCCTATTCTTATGTTATCTCTTATAAACATACATAGTAGAGGGGATAAGGCTACTAAAAATAATTTTTGGCACCGGATACTAATAATGCTAGGCATAGCACTGTCTATAGTTATTTGTTTTAGAGTTACACCAAAAAACAAAATCGATTTTGTAGAAAATTGGATTTGTGTGAAAATTCCCACTTTAACTTTTGACCTCGTTAAATTACAAACTAGGTCCAACTTTTGATCAAAATTCAAAAATCAACCTCAAAGTTGACACATCAATTCATTTAGTTGATCTGTTCAAAATCTAAAATTATTTAATATATATAATTATTATATTCAACAAATATATTACAAAAAACTAAAAAGTAAAAAATATCCTTGCCGACCTCGCCCTTACGACATTTTGAAAATTCGGCACTCCTGAGTATGATGTTATTAATTTGTGTACCTATACAGCCATACGGAAGTGAGAAGATAGGTACGTAATAATAACCAATAACTATACCAATTACCATCTTAATTATATTCGTCTTTCAGTTTTAGAAAATTCGTTTAATATTCGAAGCCGTACGATGTAGGTACCTACTATAAATACATTTTTAATTAAAATAACATGATAATGAATTGTTTTTATGTTACCATTATTGACGTTATTCTTATATGTAACAGGCGTTTTATATACCTATACCTACAGTAATATAAAAATATAATCATTCTTATTTTTAAAATTTTTATTTAGACTTAATTAATAGATAGGTACAGATGATACAGTAAGTATTGTTTTTACATGCACTGGTTCAGTGGTTTCCCATTACCTATATTAGAAAATGTGATAAATATCTGGTTTTCATATTTTCAATATTAAAAATTAATTATTTGACCTCCAATTTTAATATAGTGATATAAAATATTTAAAAATATTAATATATATATATATATATTTAAAATATTTAAAATATTTTCATAATATATCTAATATGATGTAAAGTTTTCAAATTTTATTTTGGATGGTGGCTATACAGTAGCGGGGGGGGGGGGGGGGTAACATCCTAGCAACTGATTAATTGCATATTTAAAGTAGATCTAGTTAGTAACTTTGCAGGGGTTTAAAAGTAAAAATTCTTGGTATTTTAAAATTAATTGGAAAAAAACAAACAAAAAAATTAGGGGAATTTTTACTCAAAATCAAATTAAAATTAATATTATGTTGTGTAAATAATATTTCACTCATTATAACTGCGATATACTTTCCCCTTACCTAATCTAACACTGAATTCACGGAATATTTTAACATAACTAAAAATAAGTTTATTGTAGGTAGTGATTATAATACCAAACATCAGCTAAAGAGTTTCCGCGTAAATAATTCATGTTATCTTACCTTTCACAATTTTATAAATACAAAAAGATTGAAAGAATTGACTCTTCCAGGATCAACTTATTGACTATCCTCCTCCACAAAAATTGCAAGTACCTTAGGGCTTAGATATCTTGATGACTAAAATCTCAATTAATTTATTTTACACCACTAAAAGTATTCTTTATTTGAATTCAGATATCTCCTCTGTGGCTCTGTACTTCTAACTTTTAATTTTACTCCCAGCTAAAAAAGAAACATCCCTATAATATTTAATAAATTTAAAAATTATTATAAATTTCACGATCTTCTAAATTAAATGAAATATTACATTAAAAGCACCCCATGACATAGATTTAGCTATAAATAACCTAGCTAATCTCATTTAAATAGCCTGGTCAACTTCAACTAATAACCAAGCTTCTCCCATCCTTGATTCGTTGATTCGCTATTTGTGTAGATACATTCCTACTAAAATTACCAAAAAGCTGAGAGATAAAGCTAACCTGTCATGAAAACAAACCACCTGTTTATTATTTTTAGCCTTTATTCTTATTATATCAAATGATAAAATTTGTTTATTGCTTATAAAAATAAAGTATTATGTTGTAATTCAAATAAGTAATAACAATATATACTTAATTAAATTACTTTTCACTAAATATTCAACTTTTTATTAATGATTTAATTTTTAAATATTTTTATAATTTTGAACTATTTATATACATATACAATTTTTTTCTAAAAATGTACTCAATCAAAAGGTTTAAAAATTTAATAAAAAGTGTCTTATAGATAGTTCATACTGGAACTAAGAATTTTAAAATATATAAATACATTTTTTAAAATTATTACGTGATTAGATATTTAATTAAAAATGAAAATTTTAGTTATTTAGTTATAATAAAAAAATATTTATTGGGGGAATTTGAATTGTTGACATATAATATAGGTATATATTTTTTCGTGTATAATATTACCTATTATATTTTATATTTTAAAATTCAAAATAACAATTTCAAAAATTAATTCAAGCTAGGTATTTGTGATATCACTAATACTATATAATAAATTTAATTACTATAATAGCAATATAAATATTAAATATACTCACTTAAAACTTAATAATATTCATAGAGTGGTAGATCGTCTATTCTCAAAATTATATTTTGTAGGTATGCAATAATTTATTATTGAATTCAAATTTAACATATATATTACATAAATTAATATAACTCAAATACTCAATAAATGATAATAGGTTCACTTGAAACCTACTTATATAACAAAGAGGTTACCTAATATTTTGATTGTTAAGTTATATGCTTTTACATTTAATTAAAAATACAATTACTTTTTCATATCAACCTACTATTTAAATTGAAAAATTTATAAAATTCAATTATCAATAATTAACTTTCAGATTTTTTTTTTGATTGAATAAATTTGCAGCTAAAAATGAAATTAAAGAATTTTGTTGTATTTATCTATACTTATTTAATTGTAAAAATGTATTTTCTATAAAGTTAATATAATTTTTTTGTAGGTGGGCGGATAAAAAAATTGTGTAGCACTGCAGTAGGCTCATTGTTATAAAATTATTTGCTGCTTATGGCTATATTAGTGTTACTATACAGTTTGTAGTTGCAATGATGATTAGTCTAGTACCTACCTACTTTGGTGTAACAATTTTATGCTTCTACATTTCCATATTAATTCCTATTTCCTACATAATTATTGAATCTTATTAACATAATCTATAGGCAATTATTATTTAACTATTGTTTCTAATTTCATAGAATATATAAATCAAATTATTTTTATTTTTATACATTCAATAAATTATTTCAGATTATAGGCATTTTAAAATATATATATATAAAAAAAAACATGGAATCTCAACAAAATACATTAGATAATGTCATCAAGAATAGAAAGCGACCTGTTAATGAACATGGCTTTTGTAATAAAGAATTGGCAAATAATATTATTGGAATTAACAAACTTAGTAGACAATTATCGTTTGATGGCACTGAACTACAAAGCATTAAAAAGAAAAAGGTTAGTTGAAAATAATATTTAAGGATTAGCAAATATCATTTTTTTTTTTTTTTTTTATTATTATTAAGTTTATACAAGTTAATGTTTTTTATCATGTACCAACTAAAAATAATCATTTATGCACACTAAAATATCTAGGTATAAAAATATTTTCTCAATATTTTGCATTTACTTGTTTACTTTTTCATGAAAATTAATTTTTTAATAATAAACCAATTTAAATATGTATATCATTTATTTTTATAGAAATTTAAATTATCATGTTTTAAATAATTATAACACATGGAAAACATTGAAATGTGTTAATTACAAATTAGAACATTTTATAACAAGTAATCTTCATAGTTAGATTTCTAGGTTTTTTAAATGTCTTTTTTTTTAGATTTTATTCTTACAAAATTAAAAATGATTTACATAATTCTTTGTGATCTGTAATGATGACAACATGACGTTAACAAAGATGTATTTTAGTTAAACCATATTTTATTAAAGTTATTACAATTTAAATTTTTATGATTGTTTTGAGTTAAAGTAACTCAAAATATAATAGAAATTTAAACATATAAATAAAATTAATATTAAGAATAAAAAATAATAAATTTAAGTACTTAAAAACTGTTAATAATACATTTAAAAATTTAGTATTTAAGTATAATTTTAAATATTTTTTCAATGATATTTTAATTACTTATCCATAATTAAATCAAATGGATAATTTACAAAATATTTCATATACTTTTTGACTATTTATACATTATTACAATAACGATAAATCAAACTTTACATATTGTATATGAATGAAGTGTATTATAAATTAATCACATATATTCCAATATTCATGTAATATTTAAGTTTTAAGTAAAAAAAAAAAAAAATAAAAAAAAATACCTAATAGTATGAAATTATAAAATTAAATTAAAAACTTTTTTTATTGTAATAATAATAAGAAGAAAAAGCATTGCATAATATGTCTCTATATTTAAAAACTAGTATGATAAAAATATTTGAGTTGATTAATTTATAATCATTTAAGGCATTCGTTTAGCAGGTGATCTACTACCTCTTTTTAGGCATATAAGGTGATCTATTGTATTATACTAGGTATAGTTAGTAATTTACAATTATTTACTTGACTATTTTTTTAAAATTTTTAGTTAATACTAAAAATGTTTACTGTACTTGAAATTTTTATTTTTTTATATTAGACGAATATTTGTATGATGTGACGTGATAAAAAATATAATGTGTTTTTATACTATTAAAGAAATATATATTTTTAGTTTGTACATAGATCACTCATTCTGAATTAGTACATAACTGTACGTCTGTACCAAAGTAGATTATCTGCTACATAAATATCTCAATTAATACTAAGTATAAGCCTCAATGTCTCATCAAGACATATATATGACAAATACCAAGTTTTATTATTTTGTGAATTATAAAATAATGTTTGTAATATTAGTATCATTTGTAAGTTGTAACATGCATGAGTAAAAAATAAAATATATTAAATTAGCACATAATATTTGATAAATATTTTGTTTTTTTTATTTTTATTTTTAGGTTGAAAATGGTACAAAACATAAACACACAGTGCATGTTTCTAATGTAGTAACTACTAATAATATTTTAGGCGAAAAAGAAAAAATATATGATGTTAACTCAGATAGAGCTAAAACTCCTGAACAATCACCATCTACCAAGGCCCAATTACGACAAGTATGTACCTAAATCTATAAACATTTGTTTTATATACCTATATTTATTTATTTATTATAAATTAAAATTATCAATAAAAAATAATATTAATATTATTAATATAATATTAATATTATTTTTTTATTATTACTTAATTTATTAATTACTTCTAAAATAATAATGTTTGATTCAGTTATATATAAGTTAGGCATCTCAATAAATGTGCACTTTATAATATAGGTAATAATTGCAATTTTTATGAAACATAACTAAGTAAATAGTAAATATCTACTAAATCTTTAGCAACAAAAAATGCTAACAGTACATTTATTATAGAATTAAGTATAATAGTAGAGAGGAACACAAAATTATTATTGTTTACAAAAGTGTATGGCGGAAAAGAAATTGTATACATGAATAAGTGTCAAAACAATAATCCCTGCTAAATATTATTATATTTTTTGTTTGTTATCATATTATTATTTAACATTTCTTAAACTGTTCTTAGTTACTGTATACAATGTTTAGACATTACTTATGTTACATTTTCTAATTTTCTAATAAACATTTTGCTATGTTAATTAGACTAGACAAGTTAAAATCCTCAAAAATCACAGGTACCTCTCAACTTAAATTTATTGTTATCTTATGTCTATTACAAGCTTATTTTCTGAATGGTAAAAGTTCTGAGTATTTCAATTCTGGTAGAACCAATGTATTTATTTCTTTTTAATTTTTAAGATTTGTTATAAACAAGTAATATGTCATATAATTTTAGAAATGTTCTAGGTTAAGCTGGCAGGTTTTCAGTATTATTTTCACATTTTAAATTACCTACTTAATATAATTAGTATTAAGTACTAAGTTATTTAAAAATGTTTGTAAAAATTATATAATCTTGATTATTCTTTTAATTGGTATATCAATTAAAGTACATATTATTTAACTTTTTTTTATAGATTTTGGATTTGGGTGAATTTCATAAAATTGTTTGTTCTAAACAGAACATTAAAAAACTTCAAGAAAAGCTGAACTTGATAGAAGAATGTCAAACGGATCTTAATTCTATAGAACATAAAGCTGAAACTATTAAATATAATTTTTTGCCTATGTTTAAATCAGATGATTTCAAGATAAGCACTAGTTCAGTAAAATATTCTCAACTAAAACTGGCAACATTATTTCCTAGTCCTTTAAGAGTAATGATGGATATTCAACCAAAATTGACTAAAATATTTAATAATAAAATTGAGAGTGTTATGACTATTTCGCCTAGTAAACATTATTCTGCATTAGCAGATTCGAAAGCATTACCTTTGCCATTGAAATATCGAATTTTGAATGAATTTTTCAAAGTTATGGAAACAGTATTATCTATGAAATTTCTTAGAAAAGAAAAAATAACATTTTATAATCTCAAACAAAATATTCAGCAAATAACTAGAAAGTAATGGGCATTGTAAAAATATATTCTTGTTTTAAACTGGACTGATATCCTATATTCTAATATCTAATAAATCAATATATAAATAAAAATCTGTATTTTTTCTATTTTTAATATTTTTATTTAAATATTTAAATGATATATTTTAAATTTACTTAAAAATGTTAACTATAATTTATATATATATCTACACACTTAAGAAAAATTTAAATAATCATAAAATATAATACAACTTATACAACAAATATTATTATCAAAATAAATTATGAAACCTGTAAACATTTTTACAAAAACTTGTTATTCATAAACCCCTTAAATAAAAAAAAAAGACTCAAATTTATTATGTTATTATTATTTTAAATTTCATAACTAGTTTTAGTACCTACTTATATAATAGAAAATTATATATTTTATAAATAGATCAATAATTAATATGATATATTTAATATTATTTCAATTATATTAGTTCATGGAGTCGGTCCAGTTCTATTAGATGACTTAAATTATTGTTAATAAGAACTAAGTTTATTAATAAATAATAATTATTCAATATTATTTTCCAGGAATTTTACTGAATTACATTTGGCTCAAATTAAAACCATAGTTCCTAACTTTTTCAAGTTTTACTTAGTAAAATCACTAAAACATAATTTTAGTATTGATTTAGTAATAGTTCCAGTTTATGGTAGTTGCATATTTATGATTTTATATATTATGAATATATAATAAATTTTATATTAATTAGGTTTGGAAAACAAAGATAAAATTGACTTAATAAAATTAACAACTCAGAGAAAAAATACATTTTTTAATGGATTAATAGACATTATGAAAAAACATCATGCAGTAAGTTAAATATGAATTTAATAAAGAAATAGTTTGCTTAATTTAAAGGAACCATTTAAATTTTTACCAAGGAGTATTTGAATAATTTAATCCCTCCTATCATAATTGATAAAGATAAAGTTACCAGATGGCATCCAGAGTTTGATGTCGAATCTGTGCCAAATATCAATCTATCACCATTGCCTAAGATTGAAATTGGCAAATCAAAAATATCAACTGCTAAAGATATTTTGGGTACAAATATCAAAATAAAATGTTATATACCTTTTTTTTTACTAATTATTTTTTCTATTTTTAGATCAAGTACATGCATTGTTTATTTACAACAATCATTTAAATCAGTCCCCTACTATAATGAATAAAAACAACAAAAATTTAACTAATATAGTCTTACCTACAAATGATGCCAAAAACACGTTAAAAGATGCACTTAAAGGCGTTCCAAAACCATTTTTAATTAAGGTAAAAGTATTAAGTTATTTTAAATTTCTATTTAATATATTAAAGTATTTTTGTTTAGATCCAATCTAAGCAAACTGAAAAAGCTAATAGAATAATTAGGTCAGTAAGTCAATTAAATAAAGATAAAATGATGATTAGATTACCAGATATTGCTCGTAGAGTACGTACTTATTTTGTACAACTTCAAAGAAATATCATGCCACTAAAAAAAGTTATTGACCAACTAAAACAATGTTATCCAGAGATTTTGACGGACCGTAATAAAATTGTTTTAATTATTTAATATTTTATAATAATAGCTATTATTTTTATTTCAGATGATTGGAAAACTCACTTAAATCTTCTTCAAGAAAAAGTACCTCACTGGGCTGTATCAAAAATATTGGATGGAAATGAATACATTCGAATTGATAAAAAAATTAATTTTGAAGAATGTGTAATTAAAAAATTAAAAAAAATAATTTTAAATTAAGAGTAATACCTTAAATTAAAATAATTAGTATTTGTCAATAAATTACCTTAGTTTTAATTTTAATTTATTTTATTTTATTCTATGTTAAAAAATTCATTGTTATTTAATAACATGTCTTAAATTTTTATAAAATTTTAAAGAAATGTATACAATTAATTATTTTAATATGTATGACTACAATAACATATTATAGTTATACATAATTTTAAGTTTCCAAACAAATTTGTTTTTTATTTGTTTTTATAAATAGTATTTTATAATACATATTTTTTTTAATTTAAAATTTTTCATTCTCTGGATATTTTTTATCTATTAGATATTTCTGTAAAAAGAATGTAATGCTCTTAAAAGTTTTTATTAATTTGAGAAATTTCTAAAATTCAGTAAATTAATGGATTTCTTGTCTGTTACTATGAGTCATGAGACAATAACTTTTATTAATAATGATTAAAGTTGATATATTTTTTAATAAGATCGTACCTATGTTATGAATCTTTTGAGTTTTGATAAAAATTCTAAGTTTTTTATTTTTAATAATTAAACATTAAAATACAGTACTATGTTTATTGTTTAACATTATAGGTATGCCTATAATAAACAGTATACTATCTAAGAAACTTGAAGAACAGTACAAATGTTTTATTTATAAAAGCACATGAATACATAATACATGATATATATATATATCTATTTATTTTTAATAAATGTCTAGTTCCTAATAGGTACCTGTATTTATTTTTCAATTAGTAATTTATTATTTATTAGTAATATGATAGATTGAAATAATTTTAAATGTACCAATTGATTTTACAATGTGTCATATGTGTGTGTATGTGCATGTTTTTTTTCACTTGCAATCATCTTTAGTCCAGCAAAAATATTTTAATTTTCAAAAAAAAGGGAAGTTTCCGGTTAAAAAATTGATCTAGTTAGTACTTTAGGGAGTCAAAAGTAAAAAATTCTCAGTACTTTTTTTTATAAACGTCAACAATAAATCAAAATGTCGAGAAAATTAATTTTTTTTTGGCGTAACTCTAAAACAGATAACCGTATATACTTGACATTTTCATCAAATGTTTTTATTATCATTTTTTATGTATGATTAATGTTCAAATAATTCGACTTTTTTAAGCTATTTATAGGCATAAGAAAATTTCAATTTTTTTTTAGTATTAATACTAAATTTCGATTATAAATTATTCATGTGTAGAAATGTTTGAAAATTTAGTACAAGGCTTCTCATAAATTGTTGATTTCTTTATTAAAAGATACCGAAAATTTAATTACAATATATTTTTTTATAAACGCTTTAAGTTATAATTTTGATAACATTTATAAAAATCGAGAAAATTAACAAATTATTTTGTAATTAGAAATTCCTTTTTTATACTTAAGTTTTGAAAATTTAGTAGAATATTCCTCGTATCTCATAAGTAGCTTACTAAAACCATAAAATCTATTAAATACCTATAATATACATCCAATTATTTTGTAAAGACATTTTAAGATGAAATTTGGCCGAAGTTACTTATCAATAAAGCATTAGTTGACAATCTCATTAATAACCACCCGATAATTACAATTAATGAACAATAAGTATGCATATGAATATACATCACTAATTTTTAAATATTAATAAATGTCAATTTAAAAAAAATTACCTAGTTAAAAATTCTATTAACTTTCAATACTTTATTTCTGACTCTAATATCAAGCTTGTTGCACAATTTTAAAATCTAGGTACCTATTCTTTTTGATCTCGAATTGAATTTTTTTCGTATCAAAATTATTAAGAATAAAGCCTTTTATAATTTAGGATTTATTAAACGCATTTGTGATACATGCTTAGACGTTAGACCCTTTCCTTTAAAAATCCTCTATTGCTTTTTGATTCGATTCAGTCTAAAGTAGTAGAGTACTGTCCTTTATCTAAATACTACATCAAAACAAAATCTTATGTTAGAATCGATTCAAAATTGTTTCTTATCTCTTTTAAATTCAATATATACAGATTCCTTCAGAACTCGTATAATAATGTTTTAAATATTCTAAATATTTCTCTACTCGACCGTCATATAATTTTATCCGCTAAATTTCTTCAAAATGTATTATTAGATTCAATCGATTGTCATGAAATACTATTTTTAATCCACTTTAAAATTAAAATAGCCCAAAAATTAACTAAAGATTCTAAAAATTTTTATTCATTATTTTCAAATAATGAACTATATTTTAAACTCCTCTGTTAACTTTTTAATGGTTGCAAGTTATATGTCTTTGACTATATTAAACAATTTCTTATTTTCTTAGTTCGTATTCTATATATTTGCTTCTAAGTCATAGTCTTCGTCGACTTTTCTTTTTCAAAATGAATTAATCTGTTTTTCATGCTACTGTTTTGAAGTGCAAGTTTTATTTTTAATAGAATATCAAGTAACTCTTTTTTTGTAATATTCTATTCTGTAAATAGACGTCTTGTGGGTTAAAACCACCTTGGTGATTTTCGAAGAAATATTCAAATGTTAAGTAATCAATTTTGTAGGCATCGTTATCATTGAAAATTTCTTCCGCAAGACTTAAATAGGTAAGTATCAATGTATGTAAAGAATTTTTTTAGAGAGCTAGACATTTTAGGTTCTTTTTATATCCAAATGTCTTATTTTTGTTTGGTTTTCAAGAGTGTTATCTTGAGAAGGATTGTCAGTGACTGTATAAGACATAGGTATTGATGGAGACGGGAAAATGAAAGATTTAGGAACTTTTAGTGCAAATTTGGTTCTAGTATATCAGACGTTAGGTCTACTTCATTTGAGCCTTAGCCCTTGAAATGATAGTTAAATTTAGTAGGTATATTTGATTTGGATTTTTAAATGTTTTTGTTTCATAGGATAGTATCTTCTGTTACAGTTAGTGTTTCAATTTTGTTTTCTTCAAACTTATGTGGGCATTTAAGAAGCGATGTGGTTTTAAACTTTACATGAGAAACATGTCAAAGAGTCGTCCATTTATAAGCGTGCGCACGGGGCGACTGGAATCTTTTTAGGGGCATAATAAAATTTTAACCTGATACTAATATTAATAATTAATCAATACATTCATGGCTAAATTATATGAAAGCCAATAATTACATGAAATCATTTAATGGATTTGTCATTGTACCTATTGAAATTATTCAATGTAATACGCTTATACCTACACCTGTTATAAGTTGTTCCTGCGAACGGGTATTTTATAAATTAACAATAGTAAAGTATAAATTAAGGAGTACTATACGTCAAAACTGACTTATAGTTTATTGTTTACTGAACCAGAACTAACATCTAGTATTAACTATTATTATTGACATGGTCATTGACGAATTAAAAAATATGGGAAATAAGAGAATTCATTTATAATTTTTTAATTAATATTATTACATAATTAAGTTTATATAATATCATATTATGCATATACAATTTTTTTGTTCATCAAGCTAAGTTATTTTTAAATGTTGGGTATTGTGTTTTTATCTTTTGATGTATAATTTTATTTATATCGTTTTATTTTTAACTTCAAAAATATGTCTAGAAATTAGCACATTAATGTTGTGTATACATACAAATATACAACTTGATTCTATTTACACAGTTTTTAATTTACAATTGGAATCTACATCAATGTATTAAAATATATATATGTATAACTAGGGAGTTTTTATTTATGTCATCGTGGTTGATGAAAGTTTGGCGATGAAAATTTAAACTGTGGGAGAAATTGGTATCTTGTAGCCTGTAGGTATACCTGCTCTTAAGAATGAGATGTTGCTACGAAAGACTATACTAAGTTTTGTTGAATTAATTTTCTATGGTTTCGTGAGGTATGTTGAGACAGACTTTAGATACAATTTTTCTCTTATTAGAATTTTACAGTTTACGGATTTTATAGTGTTATAGTGTTATTGACACGCATCTTGTTCAGGCTTTATAGTTTTTACTAGTTTGGATTCGTCAGCAAAGAGAAGGGTATAAGAATTAGTGATAACATTTGGAAGATCATTTATAAATATATAGGCATCTTAACTCTAGTACCTATTAAAAAGTACAGTTAACAGGTGGTCTACTTCAGGGACATCTGATGAAACTTAAGAGCTAAGCTTAAGGCTTAAGAATGCTTAAGATATTTAATAATTTGAAAACGTCTAAATAGAAATAATTGAAACTAATTTCGTAGAAAATCGAGAAACCCTAATAACTATAATTTTTTTAATATGAATTAGCTAGGGTGTATTATTACTTTTTAAAATGTATTTTACAAGTATACCTAAATACTATAAATGTTTCTAATTTTAGAAGTTATTATTATTCTATTATTATAATTTATAGTATTATTTTTACCATGGGTTAAAACTTCTATAAATAATATTTATAAATTACATAACTTTTATTACATAATGATTTGTTATATTAATAATTAATAATAACAGATGTCAGATTTATACATGATATTATGCTTATAAAATAGTTACAATTTTATTAGAAATGTATTTGAAATACCTATTTATTTTATACTATTCTATACTATTTACAAATTATTGGATAGAATGTTTTAATGACAATGCAATTTAAGTAGGTACTTCGTACCTATGTAATACAATATGTACCTATAATATCAAATAATTATTTGATATACTTAATATAATATAACTAATGAATAAAAGAAAACAATGCATAGTTAAATAATTTTATGTAATAATAATAGAAAAAAGAGATTATTATGAGTTAGTAATTATAGTTATTAATTATTATTAATTGGTTTTAAATTTTTATTATTTTGTAATGAAAAGCAAAAATTTTTTAATTTTAACTAATATTATCATTTTGCTAACGAGTTTATTATTTGTAAAATCTCTTTGGTGTCGTGTAATCATAATCCTTATCAAAGCTCCACCCCACGACTCTTGTACCATTTTTGTCTTTCAGCGTTCAGCTTTTTAGTTTTAACTAAATATTTTAATAAGATTATTTTTTCATACTTATTACTTACCTATATAATATAATAAGTATTAACTTAAATACTTAAAAAGCAATGTAAGTAAGAATATTCAATTGTTTACGCGTATTCAGTTATAGTATTTGTAAGTTTTATTTTTCATTAGTACACATGTTAAATGATTTTGAGCAGTTTTATTTAAAAATTATATAGATACATAATAAAAAAAAACTCAATGGTTTTTAAGTAAAATTGTGTATTTCTCCCAGTAGTCAAATGCTAACTTCAGATGGATACAAATATTGGGGTCCTCGAGAATGCTGTCATACAGGTGGTGGTCGAGAGTGTTACACCAGATATGATTGTAGTGTCATACACTGCCATAAATGGGTCTGTTTACCAAGGCATACTGTTAAACAATGTCAAAAGGTAAGATTTATATTTTAAAAATTAGAATTATAAATTCATTTGTGTGAATTTTTAGACGTTTTCCATGTGGAAGTGTTCCTATCACAAAGCCTCCACTATCGCCCAGAAATTTAAAGACTGAATCTGATAATGACATTTTATATTCTGTAAGTCAACGCTTTACTTATTTTCAAAACACCCCAAACACATTAAAAAAAATTCCCAATAAAACCAAAAAAGTGAGAAAACCCATGACTGTTCGTCTAAGACCTCGTCAAGTTCTATGTTCAAAATGTAAATCGATTTGTACTGAAAATTCAGAAAATGCTAAAACTTCTAAGAATCTTGTTAAAAATGAAAATAATACAATTCCTGAAAATAATGGAGAAAGAAGATTATTAAGAAGTCATGGACCTGTTCCAGATTTTTCTATAAAACCATCAGATTCTGTATCGACTGTATCTAAAGTTAAATCAATATGCCGTACCCTGATACCTAAACTTGTAAAAATTAAATCAAGAGAAATAACAGAAGCACTTAATAACTATTCAACATTCACTGAAATAGATGAATGGGTAGGTAACAAAAAAGACTGTGAAGATGACTGTGATATTGAAGACAAAATGGTGTTAAGAAAAAAACCTAGCATTGGATCAATGGAAGATCTTTGGGATGAAACTGCATTTGAAGAAACTAAAAAAACACCAATCATAAAAATAACATTTGGATCTCAAGGTGAAGGTACAGTTATGGAAATACCATCTCGTCAAGCTAGTGGAGATAGTGAACCAGATAAACTCTTACGTAAAAGAGCAAAACGTAGAAGACAGGATGGGGAAAAAAGAAAAAAACATAAGAAAAGACATAAAGAGCAAGTGGATAATTTAGAAATTAATAATTTCTCGATAAATTTAAATAATTTTAATTCTAAAGAAGAATATTGTACAAGAAAAGTGACTAATAGTTCAGAATCAATTAATAATGTAAATGGTGAACTTTCTGATGATATTGAATCAAATAGTTCCCCTGAACTTGTAATTCCTCAGACAGAAACATCAGATTCTAATCCTTTTTTTGTATTGAAATCTGGTAAAATTCTTCATGAAGGTGATGTTGTTTGGGGAAAAGTAAAAGGATTTCCTTGGTGGCCAGCAAAGGTATGTATATCAATAAAATTATCATTTTAAAAGTAAATTAGTGTATAACTGTTATATTTTAAATAACAATTATTAATATTAACTATTAAGGTATCAAATTTTACTACAAGTAATGGTGAAGAAAATGGGTCATTTGTAAATGTCACTTGGTTTGGTTCTTCTACTACATCTTTTCTTAAATGCGATCAGATAAATCCATTTTTAGATTTTTACAAGGTATGTAAAAAATAATAAAAATAATATGTAGGTATTTAAAAAAGAAGTTAGTGGACAAATGGTTAATGTTAAAATGTTCAAATAATGTATTAGTTAAATAGAGGTAAACTGATAAAATTAATTAACGATTGTTGGTTCAAATTTTAATTCACTGTGGATTTTATTTTGTAATAATTTATGTAACTATTCAATTCTAGTCGACATTTTTCAAAATTAGTAACTACCTAATAAAATGATTGGTGTATTTATAAATTTCTTTTAAAGGGTATGACTAACAAAAAAATTTCTTTTTGCTTTATACTTTAAAGGTGGCCCTTAAATTATTATTCATTAAATGTTCAATAAAAATAACTTTATTACTTTATTTATAAAATAACTAAAAATAATAAATATAAATGTATTTGATCTATTAAAATGCTTAATTATTTATAGTTCATACATAAATAGTATTGGGTACAATATTTCTGTTTAACACATGAATTATTACAATATAAAAAAGGCTTTGAGATGATTTTGAATATCCTGGTTACTCTCACTAATGTGCTACTACAAAAATAAAGGAATTTTCAGTAGTTTTTATTATTATGCGTTTTAAAGAATTATTTTAAAAATAGTATTATTTGTAAAATATTGAATATAGATGTAATTTTAATAGAATTGAGTAAAAATTAATTTTTTTATAGTCTCGATTTAACAAACACAAGAAAACAAGTAGTTATAAAGAAGCTATTAAACAAGCAATGGCTGTAGCGAAACAACAGCAAAATACAACTAACCAAAATATCAGTTGATAACTGTGAGTTAATAATCATTATATTGTTTTATTGTCATATCAAATGTTATTTATCTTTAAATTTCTAATTCTAATTATTTTTGTCTTAATACTTCATTTTATTTTTAACTAGTCAAATTGTTGTACATGTTTTGCATCACAAAAAAGGCTTAAGGGTTCTTAATAAACATTGCTTATATCTCGTGTTAGATAATATTATGAAAGACTTGAACGATAAATATTGTTTTATATGTTAAAAAGTTCCTTATTGGATATATCTATTTGAATTTATTTAGAACATTTTATCAACTTTTAATTTAGTTATATTTTGACATTTATAATAATTCCTTAAAATAGTTTTTTTTTTTTGTTATTAAATGTATTTGCAATGTTGTTATTATTTTAATCATGAGTAAAAAAATATTAATTATAGAGGACCAATAATTGCTTGTATTTATAAATATTCTATGTGCTGTTTAACACGTTCACTGTAGATGATGCCAAATAGCGTCATGTACCTTTTTATTAAATGCACTAAAATTTGGTCAGCATTATGATTAAATTATTCAAATTTTTGTTAGCTTTTTCTATAAGTTATTTGCAAGTTGTACATGGATATTTTAATTTTTGAGAATTTTTTTTAAAGCTACAATTTTTAGCACAATAAAAACTATACTCAAGTATGATACACAGCGAACGTGTTAATTAATATTAATATCTTAAAAAAATTGTATTTTAATTAAAATCAAAATTTTTAAGGAAAAATAATCTTATTTATAATTCTGTCTCATTTAAGACATTTATTTGTTTTGTTCATCACTGAATTCATAGCTGTTAGTTTAAATTAATTGGTTGAAATGGTGATGTTTTACTAAGGACAAATTAGAAATACATTTTTATTAGGGAAAATATAATTATAAATGTATATTATATTATTGTATTTACAAAATTTACAATTTTTTTAGAATATAGACACTAAATGATATAATTGAATAATATGTAAAGTCCCATAAAATACAATTCAATTTTTAATTTATAAATATTTGTACACATTTTAACATTTTTCATTATTTTATTTGATAAATGATTAATGGTTGCTTATAATTTAATATTAAAATATTTGTGTATTTTTAAGTATTTAATTAAAATAATTGAATATACATTTTCTTGAGTTCTAAACACGAATTCAACCTACAGCTCATATATCTATGAATTAAGTGATAATATAGCTATTTGAGATTATATTAAAACCACTGTGATTATTGTGCTTGGAGTGATATCCATAATCAGGTAAAGGCTGCTTATAATTCAATTTAATTATTATAATAATATGGTCTATTATTTTTAACATAAACAAATTATTCAAAAATAAGTATTTTATCAGTTTCCACGTTTTAAATTAAAAGTTATTTATGAATATAACTATTACTAATTGTAAGATGTATGCCTTAGTTAAAAACTATATTTATAATTTAACTTTTAATAAATCGTTGAATTTATACAAAAATTATATTTATTAAATTTACTTAATTTAGTTAACTAAATTAAATGTGAGATCTGAATTAATAAATTACAAATTCATAATTATTACATAAATCTAAGAAGTATAAAATAACATATTTTTAGTATTTATAAAACATGAATAATAAATAAATGAGTATGTATAATATGTATTATCAGCCTTTGCCTACCTTGTAATAATTTATTTACAATAAAACATTTAAAAAAAATCATACTCATTAAAAGTGATAATATAAAGTAAACAGTGCCGAATTTTTTTTAAATATTTATCATTCATATAAAGAATTATAATTTAAATTCAATAAGTCTTTGTTATCAATAAACTACAAATATTGCATAAATCATTCAAAATAATAAAACTACAATATATTTAAAATAAATAAAATAACATTTATCATTTACTTAAAATTGTTGTTGTTATTTGTTCATTAATCGCTAGTTCGATATAAAATGCATTCTGTATAACTATAAAATTCTATGTTTAAGAAATAAATAAAAAATTATTTCTTATTTATCACAAATGGTCTATGCATAATGTTGCATAGTTTCTTTATTTGATAATAAAACTAAACAACATAGTGATATAATATTTAAGAAATATGTCTTAATGTTTGTATTTTAAAAAATTAATAGTATTTTGGGGAAAAAGATATAATTTCATAATACTTAAAACTCCTATATGTTTGAGGTATACATATCTCATAATTATTAATAACTATTTTATGTATTTTATTATTTTATTATAATATATTTTTACTAGATATAAAATCAAAAATGTTAAAATAAAATTGTTACAATGATAAATTTTATAAATTAAATGTACAGATATTTCATATTACATATACCAAAGAGTAAAAAATACTAAAAAATCAAAGTTGTCATCTCAGTTACCATTTGCATACTTCAAATTATTACCATTATAATTTTGGTGAATGTTCTTTAATGTGTACAAATTTTTATTTGTCATAGAACTATATATTTATTTTATTTGTTATCATATAATTTATTATTATTATTATTATTATTATTTAGCCATTCAATGAATTATTTAATATATATGCTTTATTCTTGTCATACTTTAATAATATAATAATTTATTTATGGGTAATTATTTTTTTTTATAGATTTATTGATTGTGTGAAAGTAACAAAACTTATTTTTATACTAAATAATATTATGTTTTTTATTTATACAGCTTATTTGTTTTATGTTATTATTGTTTGCTATGGAAAAATTGATTTAGAAACCAAAGAAATTACAATAGTGTTTAATATTGTATAAAAAAAGATAGTTTTTAAATATATATCCTTTTAGTTATACATATAAAATAATATTGTATAATACGATTGGTTATTGTATAAGTTTTTACACCATTGTTCTCATAAATTAAATATATAAATATATAAATAATTTTAAAATTCATAAGATTAGTATGGACATTTAGTTGAATTAATTTTTTTTAGACACATTTTAGCAGTTATCAGACCAAAAAAAAAAAATTATAACTTATTAAAAATATATAATCTTATTTAATATTTTGTATCTTATAATTTCTTGATTAGTCAATATTGTGAAGTATAAATATTTTCGAAAATTGTTATTACTTACCAAAATAACTTAAATGTATGATTCTCTATAACATATTTAAAAAAATTATAAATTACTCTTATTTTATTTTTGCTCAAAAAACACTTATTCAATCTTGTATATTAAATATTCTCATAGTTAAAAAAACTAATTACTATATATTTTATTATTTATAATGAAATAATGTTCATAAATAATAATTAAATGATGTTTTTTTATTGATTGTAAAAAACTTCAAAATTTTTTTTAAATTACTGCTACAAAGGTTTTAATTTTGGCTTTGTTTGATATATTTGAACTTTGAAATGTTATTTTATTTAAGTTTGATTTTGAATTATAAATTTAAAATTTAAAAATTATGTTAATAAGTGTTCTATTAATTAAAAGTCTATTAATTTCTTAGTCAGTATGCATGATGTATAATGTCTTGTTACATTATTTTTGTTATTCAGAAAAATAAAATGTATTTAAAACAATTAAAGATTTTGTACATTTCTAATTCTGTCCTAATCTTTAAATCTTAAAGTTAAGAATATATTAATGATTATTATCTATATTATTAATTGCAAATTAAAATATTAAGTAATACTTAGCTAAATTGTATTATATTATTTTGTATTAAGTTGTTTTAAAATCATAATTTAAAATTTTAGTTATAATCTTAAAAATAAAAATTCAAGAATTTACAACTAGACAGGTCGTTTTGTTTTAACTGGGCTGTAATTATAATTGTTTAATTTAGATAAATTTAAAGTTATAAGACTAATGTCTTAGTTTTTATGTATAAGCAATTTTATGATTAAATTAAAACAATAAAATTTATACTTTCACCAAACATCCAGGTTTTTCCCAATTTCAAATAAATCATTAATTTTTTTATTTCTGATGAAAGTTCTTTGTTATACAAGATAACACTGTACGTTAATGTATTGTACTTTAATATTATTTAATTTAGTTATCATGTATTAATACTATAATTATTATTTTACTTTATTTTAACTTATTACAATAAAGCCATACAGTTTTTTATTATTAAATCAAGATAGTGAGATAAGATTAAATAAATTAAATTAAAGATAATAATATAAAGTTACTAAATATATACAATAGTATTACCATACTTATTTCCAAAAAAGGAAAGGAGGGGTCCAAATTGGCTTATAGCTTATAACAATGGAGCTGTTGGTTGTTTTCATAGTAAGAATAAAACAAAAAGATATAAAGTGGGAAAGAACAGTGTTAGATGTGAAAATTGAAAGATATTAATATCTTAAAATTTAAATAATAACTTCACCATACCTACATTAACTTTTAGTTTATAGGAAGAGGTTATTGATTAACTAACCTAGATTCCTACTAACAGTACTAACAAAATAAAAAATAAGGTAAAACACCTCTTTGAACATTTAAAACACTTGTCACTTTGAATCATTACTAGTTTTTTTTTATCAATGTTTTAAGAATTGTTTGTAACATTCTTAACAGTTAATATTATCATGTATTACCACTTACCTGTTATAACTTCCAAGTGAGTAATAAATTATATTTTATTATAAATTCTGATGAATGTATTGATTTTATAATGATTTATTTATGATAGCATGTTTTTTTGGGTGGTAATAAAAATGCTACAATTTTAAATTTTAAGTTTTGATTTCTTAATTCTGATGGTAGTAAATTGGATCTAGTTGATACTTTGGTTTCTTCATAAAGTAATTCATACCGAAATCAAACAATCTAAAAATAGATACACAATATTTTATTTTTATAGACATTTTAAATTTAAATTTGGATAAAATTATATGTTTTAATGAAGAATAATATAAATTATTTTAGTGTAATTTAAAATTACTATTGGTAGACACTTACAATTTTTAATGTAAATTATTATATTTTATGCACATAATAATATTTTCAAGTTCAAGATTTTTTACAAAATTAACTTAACCTATCATATTATTTCTAGACTATAGTAAAATAAACTACTTTAAGAACAATATAAATATACCATAAAATATACTTAGTATTTAGTAGTTTAAGCTAACAGACCATTTTAATTTATTTAGTATTTTTTATAATTATAATTAAATTTAAATTTAACACAATAAACGTTTTAATGACTTGTTTAGTACACTTAATGCTAATTGCTAATAGTTGAATTATGAGATTCAAACCTAAGAAATAAATTACGTAGTCTATGCTTTGAATTATTTAAATGTGTAATAAAATACGTAAAGAATAATATATGACCTACAACCACAGACTTTGCACATATTGGCGTTTTTGGTTATTTGAGTTAAAATTTGAAGTTTTATTATTTTAATATTACAACACATATTATTTAGAATCATGTTTTTAACATGATTATCATTTTATAGAAAACTGAACATTTATTACTTACATCATGTTTTTAATTTTTATGTTAGTTTTTTCATTAAAATAATTTATAATACTGAATATTTTGCTGCCCAGTACACCACAATTATTTGATTTTCTCGCGCACCACTCCCCACGCTGTACAAATGTAAAATATAAAATATAATTATTTATTAAAATAAATTACGCGATAGAAACAGCTGGTCTCGCATACTTAATCAATATCGTTAATCATTTTTTTTTTTTTTTTGTTTGTTTTTGTTTTTGTAGTTATCTAAATGTTTGTTGTATATTATATAATTTGTGAATCGTTATCGTTACTGCCGTAGCAGCCTCAAATTATACCGTAATACAGCCGCCATATTTTTATTTAGTTTCGCCCGTTATCGCGTTAGCATCGGCATAATTTGCCCGTTTACTTCTATTATTTATCTAAGACATATTCAAACTGTGTATGTAAAATAATATAATTGGTAAATAAGTTAACAATTTGTAGGTACTACTGGTCTAGACTTGAAAACGTTAGGGAAGGGAACATCCATCGTCACTACTTGCGATTTATGAACTTAGGGTTAGTTAGTTGTAGTTGATTGTTTAATAGATTACGTAGCTATTTACGTTTGAGACGATAGAAAGGAGTGTTCGATAATGTACGAGAGGAAAGTTTGGATATGAGGGGGCTGCGTAACTTAAGGATTATTTATGAATATTATAGTGATAGGAAGCATGTGTAGGTATTGTTGGTATTTAGAAATTTGAAATCATGATGTTATGATGTAAATTATAATTGTTGATATACCAGAGAGTATTAGAAATAGAGAGTACACGAAGAGTTATTGATAAGAACGCTTGAAGTTTACTTAGATTTTGAATTTTTTAAGATTCTCTAGAGTTGGATGCCGTACGTTATTGCAGGACGTAATATTTGTTTATAAATTAATGTTTTTCTCCTCGATTTTTATAATAGATTAGCTTTGAGTTGAATGCTTTTTACGTAAATACCTACTATGGAGCAGAGATGATTTGACGAAGGCAAGTGGACTGAAAACCTTGGATAGTTCTAAGATTTGAGAGGGTTTGGTGGAGCCTCATATCTGGATACCATAATCCTGCATTGGTCTTATAATAGCTTTATTCATTAAAAATTTATTGCGGTTGTTTAATTTGGAACGGAGAATTGGGCCAGAGTAAATTTAGTCTAGACTCTAGACTCTAGTCTACGGATTTCCATTTATTTTTAAGTTGTTTAGTCTAAGATCAGTTGTCGTCTGTCAAATGTTAAACCCAAATATTTGACTACGGTGGTTGTTGAAATTATTTCATTGCTAATTGAAATAGGAGGGCAATCATTAAATGATTTTGGTCTTAGTAAAAAGATAATACAAAAAGATTTGAAATCATTTATTTTTATTTTCCATTTTTTAGACCAGATCTGGATCATATTGTAATTATTTAAATGTGTGTTGCGAATTTTGTGACACGGCCGCCGAATTTGTGTTGTTTTGTCCGTTGTGGCGTTAGCATCGGCATAATTTTTTTTATTCATTTTAATTGTTTGTTTTTCCACAGTTTTGTTTTATATTATGAGGACACCAAGTGTCCCTACATTTTTAAATAATCATAATATTTATTACATGTGTGCTAACGCCACACAATTTTTCTATTTATATTGTGTGCACGCTATTGTCACTATTTTCTATTTTTTACTGTGTATTATATTTTATATATCGTTTGTGCGAAAATCATCACATTTTTATACTTATTGTTTTTTTAATATTTATTAATAAAGATTTATTTTTTTTACCCTTAGCGTGTTTTTTTTTTTTAATGTTATTATTTAAGCTAGAACCAGCTAGCCAGTTTGCGCAATATAAATTATGAGTCATTTTTATACATTAGTATTTCTTACTACTCTTTGTGAAATTGGTGCGTTCACGTGTGGTGTGGGTGTGTGTGTGCGTTGACCAGTGGGGACCGGTTCCCGGAAGTTAGCGATTATACGAACTTTATCGGAATCACGGTGGCTTTTGATCTATTAGTAACATTAGGTATAGCCCGTTGTATAAAAATAATTCTTGTCGGATGATATCTTATCGACTCCCGCTAGACGTTAATGAGTCCGTTTTGGCTCCGGGTCGTTATTCCTTGCCATCTATTGAATGGCCGTATTGCGTCCGGTTTTTTAATTTTACATTATTTTTAAAACTCCAAAAAAAATTTAAGTCAACAAAATTTTTAACCATGCCTACAGAGAATTTCTTCTCACCGTAGCCAGTCCTCAGCCTGTAAATGGGAAGGAAAATGTTGTTGATTGGGAGCCGATACGTCTATACCACTGGCATCGGATCAGAGCCGATACGGCCACCTTCAAATGAAAGGAGGGAGTCGAAACGGACAAATGGGAGCTGATGCGGATACTTCCTTCCTGTCTTTGAAACTTGTTTATTTTTACACGGGTTAAAAAAGTTACCTACAGTTTTATCCTCGTCTCCGTGTATCTAATACCAAATTGACATCGACATTCTTATGTCAACTATATTCAGTAGAAACAAGACATATACATGACATACATGTACCGATGTATCTGTATGTAGTGTAGAATGTGTAGATACTCTCAATTTTTTTTTTATACATGACACTGTACATTTTTATATAAGTCGTCAAAAAATACAACCGTTTCAATGAAATGTACCTCGTATAGTATGTCTTTTAAATAAAAAAACAAAATTTATAACAACACAATTTTTGTTAAGCACTATTCAGTATATATATATATATATGCGCACACACATGCGTGTATATATATATGTATGTGTGTTTGTGTGTGTTTATACACGTACACGATATAGTATATAATTAAATTTATGAAATAATAAAAAAAAATTAATAAAATAAAAACTTAATAATATACTTTACATTTATTTCGTATAGAACGTTTGATAATGAAAATAATTGTGAAACTTAAATTATTGTCTGATTGGCGTTAGCGTGTTTATATGTACACGATTACACATTTACACCCGTGATTATTTCGTATGTACATAATAAATATCATAAAATGATTGAAAAAAAAATATTATTATTAATATAATATGTCTAATTTATTTGAGTATGGTCTATAAAATTTTTAATCGTGCATTGCAAGTATTTACGATATAATTTGTGGAGAACTGTCATATCAATATCGACTATACCTCCCTAGTGATACATATATGATTTTTAAATTTTTAATTCGTAATTCTGTAAAATATTATTAGTAATTCATTAAAATAAGAACTGATTTAATAAATTGTGCTCAGTATAGGACTTTTTTAAGAAAAATATATAATTTAAAGTCATTATCATCACCGCGCATATATATATGTGTGTGTGTGTGTGTATGTGTGTACTGTTACGTGCTCGATTTCTTGATTCTTCATATGTATCTACTTAATGGATGTCGTATGATGATTGTAAATAATACAATTGTTTACAATGGTTTTATGTATACGAGTATTAATATAATATACAAAATTTAAAACGATCAAGTATCAAAGATATAACATATTACGAACTATCGTAATGATAATGACTATACATTAACAACTTTGATGTATGATTTTTTTAAATATTTTTAATACAAGAATCTGCAGGACAATATTATTAGTATAGGTGATTTAATGTGATAGAACGATTTCAATAAATTATGCTCCGTATAGCACTTATTTTATGATAAACATCCAGTGACAATAGAAATGGCCGCGAGCAGTTTATGGGACAACGATCACTCGGAGATTTTTTTTTACATCCTTCATTTTTATTGTACTTGGGGAACTTGGGCTTATGATTATATTATGTTATATTATATCATATTATGATATTTTCACTTGAAACAAAATGTTTGCTCTTTTTCATAATCAATAATAGTATAAAAATAATGTAAATACCTTAAAAGAACGCGCTCATGTTAAAAAAAAAAAGTCATAATTAAATCTGGTTTTTTATGACTTAGAGTTTTGAAAATGGTATTAGTGTATTCCTCAGTACTTCCACTATCGCCCAATTGTGGATTTTTTAAAACAACAAATCTAAATAACAGTCGTCCAGAGTAATTACAATATTTATCAATGAGATAAATTTTTATGACGATGGTATATTTATCAAGAAACACGCTAATAATACTTTCAAAACATGATTTTGTACAATTTTCTAAAAAGTTTAGCCATGATTTACAAAAATAATATTTTATCATAGGTGGAGGACGTGTACGGTATACATTTCTATTAGTAATGTTGTCTGCTTCAAAAATTCACCAAAAATTCAATTTTTATATCATCGTTTTATAAAACACGTCGTTAGGCCCGTACACGTGACAGCTACACGGTTTATTAGTATTAGAGTTAAGTTTTAAAAAGCATGGTTTCCAAGAGTTATAACATTAACATGATATATCATAGGAATCTTGCACGAAAAATCTATACACATTTTTTCGCTAACCTCCCCCCATAATATAGTACGTCCTGTTAGAAAAATATTCAGTAACAATGTCATAATAATTGCTTCATATCTTATATTTCTAAAATGTTTATATCTTGCGTTTTAAGTGCGCCATTTAACCGATCGTTTCTTACCCGGGTATAATGCTGACTTTCAAGTTGTTTTCATTTTATTTTCATATAGTTTTCATGTGCGTTTCAAGCAGTTGATTTAATATATGAGTTTTAATCATTACAGTCTTAATTTTTTTGTTTTTTTTTTTGTTTTACACATATGTCAATGCAGTGGCACCAAACCCTACGTTAATGTAGAACAACTGTCCTACATATAGAATTGATTATGGGTAGATAAATCTATTTCGCCGGCTTAAACGAACGATCAAACGTATGGTGAGCAGAAAATTGTTTTAAATGCTTGCCCTGCCCATTTTTCTACTTCGGCGCCATTTTATCAATTATTCTTTATCATATTCCGATACCCATACGCACTCATGTACACGAAGATGTGTTATGAATAAAAATGCGATATAGTGAAGAATACGGGTCTTCGGTCTGTATCAGTGGCGGATCCAGGGCTTAATTTTGCAGGGGGCAAAAATTCCAAACTATTTACAACATATAAACAATATCTCACAAATTTATATTTTATAGTACATTTTACAAAACAAAGTCTTTAATCGTATTTATTGAACGTCTGTGTCGACAGACCAGTCTCACCAGAACAATGATAAAGAAACTTAATAATTAATGTGCTATTATTAGACTGACGGGAAATTTTCAGAATTGTAATATTTTACGATGTAACTGTAACTGTAACTCAAGAAATATGAATATCTATGACATAAAATATAGGGAAATTTGGGCGTTTGGGGGGGAATGCCCCCATTGCCTCCCCTCCTTGATCCGCCACTGGTTAAAATGTAATAACACTAATTACTGATTATGGCTGTCATCTGAGGATTTTACCCTTAAAGACCTTTTTATGCATTCGGTTTAAACAGTTTACATCAAGACTTCAGTCGAGAAACACCTCTCATGAATTTAACACACATAGTGATTTTTTGTTTTAATCAACTTCCAATCGTAAAAAAAAAATGTCACAAGATATACTACAATCGGCGCTACTCGATATTTTCTTACAAGATGATGTCGGTACGTGTATGCGTTTTACATAATTATATCATAATATCGTGTTTATGGTAAACTTATTTTAAATTTATTTCACACACATCGTCATTTTTTTAAAATCAACATTCAACAACAACAAAATATGTTGCAAGACATATTGCAATCAGCACTGCTAAGTATTTTCTCACAGGATAATGCCGGTACATGTATGTATTTTACATAATTATATCATAATATCGTGTTTGTGGTAAACTTATTTTAAAATGGCTATCTCGTCACGGTTGTGCGCGCAACAGGTCGATTCCCAGTATAAGTTCATTTTTCCACATATTTTATTATTCAGTCATATCGGTCACTCCGTGCGTATGTTTGCTACCCGCTTAGTCGCAGCACACCACACACCCAATACAAAATCCGTTACAACTGGTAGGCGTAAATTGTCCTATAATATCTCGAATACGCGTAACGACACCCCCTAAACTAGAGTAACCCCGACGCTGTCTTTACACGCGTTTTTGTTCCGTACTCTACCGAACGCTCGTGTTTAGTCATGTAATTTCTTACGGTTAATATCGCATCACCGTCTATTTATATTATTTTGTTGGTGTAATATCTAAACCATTACTGTTTTTTTTTATTAATCATATAGGATTAGACTTTTAAACGTGTATAGAAGAAGAGATGATGCAACAAAACGGTGGATGGAATTGGGAGAACCAAAACCAGTGCACCGGCACCACCATGATAGAAATATTCAGGTATGATCACATATTCGGATTGACATTATGATATATTTTGTTGTGCACTGTGAAGTAAACAATCTAATCACATATTATTCCAGGGAAAATTACGTCAACTGCGCAATTTTCTAAGCGGGAAATTCAAAAGTCAAGGAATTCAGTGTCTTATTATTTACCTATTTAAAATTTATAATAAACAATTGTATTTAAATTTAAAAAAAGCTTCAAACTGAAGATTTATTTTGTCATTGTTATTTGTTACTATACCATTTACTTCTTTGGATGTTCAAACCATAATTAATAGCAATATTAGATGGGTTACTTGAATAACACGTTGTTACATGGTTTTTTTTTTAATAAATACAATTTATATAACTATGTTGTTTGTTTTTTATTTATTTAGTTTGTCAATTATTGAAATATATAATATTATAATACAATAACTTGACCACTTCAAAAGCCTTAAAAAACTTACACACTTTGAGAGAAATACTCCTCGAAGTCTATACATCACTTGTTTGACTTGTGTATGTGTGTCTGTTAGCGGATGCCGTTGAATTGTTTAAATATATATAAGTAATACAATATATGCTAAGCTTATTTATAACTAGTTTTTTTATTTAATCTCCAGATGTTAGCAGAAGCAAAAAGACAGAAAATTGCAATCGCATACAACCTTCTTATTCATAATACCTACTTAATAATAAAATAGACAATTATTCCCTTCTAAACAATATCAACCATATCACATTTAAAATAAATATAAACAAGCATTAATTATCACAGTGTTTTTTATGTGTTCTATTTTTAAACATAGTCTTATGAATTTACTTTAATTATAGATAAGATAGTAACTTATAGTGAACTATAAAATTGTAATTTTTCTATCTGTAATTGATTTCCAATACCTTATTTAATATTTTAACAAACTACATATTTTATATTATAATTACTTTAAAATGCCGAAATGTGAAGTATTTGGATGTAAATATAATACTAGTAGAGGTAAAAATGTATTTACAAATAACAGAATTAGACTTTATAGATTTTTTAAGGACGATTCACACATACAACAATTATGGATTAACTTCTGTGATAAAAAAAAAAAAAAGAAATCAATATAAAAAACGGTAAGATTAATAAAATATAATTAATAATATTCAATTTTAATATTACATAAATATAATTATAATACAATAAAAAGAAAATACACAGAGCCCACATGTGTTTTATCCACTTTGAAAAAGATTGTTTTGAAAAACCACTCATATAGACAATGTTAAACTACTCTCCAAGACAAGTGAGAAAATTGAAGAAAAATGCTATATCAACTATTAAGAGTAGTGGAAAACACAACATTTTAGAAAAGGTAGTTTTTGGTATATTGACAGATGTACTAAGTACTTTAAAAAATAAAGGTAATTATTACCAATATTCATTCCATTATACATTTTTGATTATATTGTTCTTTTTAATATATTTTTTAGGATTGGAAATGTCTCTAAAAGAAAGAGTGACAGTTATTTCTTTTGACGAAATATACATATCCAACAAAATTTGTTTTGACAAAAAAAATGAGTAAGTTTTAGGCCCATTTTAATCTGTACAAACAATTATGGCCAGAGGTGCTTAGTACTTACAGTCAATAGTATAGAATAATTAATTTTATTTTGTATAGAGGATAGCCATTTGTAATAACCTGTAACATAAATTATTTATTTGAATGTATTCTTGTAGGTCTATTTTCAAAATGGAAATAACCTATATTCTATGACTATGACACTCCAATGACAAATTTGTTATTATTGGGAATAATAAGTAAATAGCATGATTGTGGATTTGATGTGGTCGCAACATTTAACGACATGGGTCTGACAAATATTGGATTATGGAAATCATTAGATGTATCAGTTTCACGTACATTTTTCAAACATCCTAATACAAACAATAATATTTATGTATTTGCCGATGTACCCCACTTATTAAAACTTGCCAGAAACCATTTTATTGACAATGGATTTGTTCTAAAAGATGAAAAATACATAGGTAAGACATAAGTACAATATTTGTACTTAAAGTAATTCATACTGATATATTATAAAACAAAGATGCAATTTACTATTATAATTATTGTTTGACAATTTATGATTAGGTAAAAGTATAATTGAAGAATATCTTCAACACAATAAACAAGACCTTGATTATGCATATAAAATCTCGGAGAGGCATTTAAATGTAACTGGATTTCAAAGATAGAATGTTGGACTTGCAGCACAATTATTTTCAAATTCTTTAGCCAATGCAATCATGTACTGTGGACAAAAAGAATTTATTAGAAAAAACAATTGGAATGAAGTAAAATTAATATTATTTTGATATATAATATTATGTCATACACATATATATTATAAATATTAAATTATTGTACATTAATAATTACTTGGTTGTTTCAATTATAGGCAGCATCTACTATACAGCTATTCAATGATTGGTTTGGTGTAATGAATACGAAATTGCCTAAGGATACATTTTTAAGCATTTATGGTTTAGAGTTGGAAAAACAAAATCATATTTTCAATCAAATGAATGAGTTTACTAAGACAATGAGAGTTCATCAGAAGCAAAAAATATACAAGTGTGGAACTCGACCTAAAACAAAATTACATAATGAACAAACGTTGAAACTATTTCAAAAAGGTATTACTTTACATTGCATAAAGAAGATAAAAACATAATATAAGTAGTTAGATAACAATAGACTGTTTTTAGGTATACTTATATCAAATACTTCTTACTGCCAGATTTAAAAAATAGATATGATGACATAGAATATATAATGACCAGACGTCTTAATCAAGATGTCCTGGAAAATCTTTTCAGCTTTTTAAAAGGGATGATGTGTTCAGCATATCAACTAAAATCCCTTGAATTTAAATATTGGTCAGTTCAAATGCGTACATTAATCTAATTAATAATTTCAAAATATAATTTTTTTTATTTTATAAATTAGTTTAAGATATTACTTACTTGGTAAACATTCAAAAGCAGTATTTACTGAAAATTGTAATGCAGAGGATAGTAATGACTAATGAAGAATGTTTATTTCATTGTTTATCAGGTAGTATTATTAAAGACGGAACTGAAATTACTTCAGATGATTTGCCAGATAGCACTTTTGAGAATACTGAAGAATTGGCTACAGTAGAATCTGGTTTAGGTTGTACTCAAATTGAAATTCTTTCAGAAAATATGGATTTACTAAATGATTTTGAATCTGAAGTAAGTGTTATTTAATAGGTAATATAATTAATAATAAAAACAAACCTAGTAACTTAACTTAGACAATTTTATAATAATTATTTACCATCATTTTTTTCTTAGTGTACACAGAGTAATAACATCGTCGAGGAAGATTGATTAGAGTATGTATCTGATTATGTTGCTCATCGTTTTGCAAATGAGTTCCCATGGTTGGCAAAAGGTACATGTTCCATAGAAGATAATGAAAATTCTAAAACTTGGACAGAACAGATCTCTAAAGAAAATTTAACAATACCTGAGCTGTTTAAATCTACAAAAAGATTAGAAGATTAGTTTAATAAATTTCATCGGAATAGTTTAAGCAAAGAATCAAAAATTATTAAGACAGTCACTGAGATGCTACTTAAGAGAGATGAAAATTATGTTGTTAACTTGCCACTTAAGGTTGCAGAATGTCTTGTTCGTACAAGAACATTTATCAGGCTGAATTATCTAAATAAAAAAATATTAGAATTAGCCACAAAAAATAAAATTGAAAAACAAAGAAAACTAAAAAAATTTGGTGTTTTAAAATAAATAAAGAGATAATAATTTATGGTTTAGTTTAAACTTTTTATATAAACCTTTTTTATCTGGCCCGCATTACATTTTAAAATTACATCATACAATTTTAAAGTCGATTGTCTATAGTATAAAAATCGTCTTACAGATGAAACATTAGGCCACCTACTTCGTGTTTCTCTTCCGAAATAGAAGTTGATTTTTCTGCGTTATCATTAGCAGTCATATGTCCTCAAAACTCACATTAAACAAATAGGTACTAATAGTATTATTTATATTTAATTAAATTAATTTTTATAACATTTTTTGTATTAGTATTTTTGTATTTAGTAATAGTATTATTTATATTTAATTATTTATAATAACCTTTTCACTGTTAATATTTACATTATAAACAAAATAAATGCTAAATTAAAATGTATATTTTGAACTTCTGCTTTCAATAGTCTGGCCCGCTAAATTTTAATTTTCTAAATATTGGTCCTCTAATAACTTTCAGTTGCCCATTCCTAATATACAACAATAAACTTAATAAATTATATTATCATCACACAAATGTGAGGCATGGGTACATGTGAAGAATATACCTACGTAAATACAAAATCGCGTGATGTATTTAAAATTAGAATTGGGAAAACAACAGTTGAAACACTTGAAACGGTAACTATTGTACGACTGCTTGTCATACTAAAACTAATCACTAAATATAAAAACATGAAAACTAATTGAAAGCTAAGTCTTAGCTAGTATAATTTTTTCAAGTTCGTTTTTGGTTAACCATAGTGGACGATCTGACATAAATAATCATCTCAAAACAAAAAGACATAGAACATACAAACATGCTACCAATAGGTCGGTACGTACATTTTTTACTCCATTAAAAGCAGACGAAAATGCGTTAAAACTTGCGTCTAAAGAAGTTACATTTGTTTACCATACAATTGTCCATAATCAAAGTTTCAACTCTATGATTTGTACTTCTGAATTAATCAGAAAAATGTTTGATGAAAAAAAATTTACTGCTGCCCGTACAAAAACTAGAGATATTGCAGTAAACGTTATTGCACCGTATGCTGTACAGTTAATAAAAGCCGAATTAGAAAAAGCTAAATATTTTCAATTCTTGTAGACGCATCAAATCATAAAGCTATTAAGTTAGTTCCTGTAATTGTTCGTTATTTTTCGACCACTGCAGGCGTAAAAAACAAAATTCTTGAATTTTCCAATTTACTTGGAGAAACTGAAGAATTAATACATAATCATATTATAAAAAATAAAAGTTATTAATAATGTTGATCTTAAAAACAAAGTCATCAGTTTTTCTGCCGACAATACAAATACAAATTTTGGAGGAATTCTTAGACAGGGTAAAAATAACGTTTTTATCAAGTTGAAAAAATCATTAGATCGTAATATACTTGGTATGGGATGTTTTGCACACATAATTCATAACGCTATACAACAAGCTGCAGATTCACTCCCAATTGATGTCAAAAGCGTTGTTTGCAAAATATATGGATACTTTCATATCTATACTGTTCGTGTAGAAAGTTTAAAAGAGTTCTGTGATTTTGCAGATGTACAATATAATGATTTGTTATCGCATTCCAAAACTGGGTGGCTTTCATTATATCCAGTTATAGACAGGATTATACCTATTTATAGTGGGTTAAAATCATATTTTTTGTCCCAAAATACATGTCCAACTGTTTTAAAATGTTTTTTTGAAAATGAAACTTCTTTTTTGTGGTTCAAATTTGTATCATGCCAACTTAAGTCTATTACTAGTTACATTAAGAAAATTGAGAGTCAAAATTTATCAGCTATTGAAATTATAAAGCTTGTTGAAAATTTATTAAATATAATTAAGAATGAAAGGGAAGAAAAATTTTTGACAACTGAAGTTGAAAACTTATTGGAAGCAATTGAAGAAGAAGGACACATAACTAAACGAGATTTTGACAGTAAATGTGATCGTTTTTATGAAATCTGCTATAATTAAATTTACAATTGGTCTGAATCGAACAATCATAATTCCGGATTAAAGGACTTATTATGGGGGACACTCACTTCAAAAACAATTGTCACATAGAGTAATGCAAAGAATTCAATACGATTTTCAACTACAACTTGTAGTTGTAATACGATTTGTATTGACGAAAATATTTTTTTTGATCAATTTAAAATGTTCGAAAAATATTTCAAAGAACAAAGTGAAGAATGGCATAACATATCACTCGAAGAACGTTGGTTATCAGCATTTAAACATTTTAAAGAACTTAATATAGAATTTGATTGTCTATTAATAGTTGTTGAATTTTTTTTCTCATTACTTGGTTCAAATGCAGCAGTGGGACGTGTGTTTTATTAATGAATAACACATGGACAAAATCGCGAAATAAATTGGATATAAGTACCGTTGAGGCTTCGTTAATAATTAAAACAAGTTTTGATAACATGTCTTGTTGTCAATTTTATGAGTCAATACTTGCCAACAAAACATTGCTTCAAAAAGTACATAGCTCAACCAAGTATCAATACAACACAAACTTTTATACCGACAGAGAACACATTGGACACAGATTAAAAATTGTGTATTTTATTATGTATTCTTTAATTTTTAAAGCGTCAAATATTATTATCTATATAATGTGTATTAAAAATTATATTGTATAATCAGAAATCAATAAAAAAAAAAATTAAAAAAAGTTTTTCCCGGTTTTTGCTAAATAAAATAAGGTAACCCTATTATAGTTTTACTGCAATATCGCAGGTACCGAATATTAAATCATATTACATTGTATAGTATGAATGAATCTTATAAAATAGAAATCAATTTATTTTCTGGATGTTTAATTGGAAAAATTAAATATTTACTGCGTAGAAAAATCTAGTAAAAACGAAAAATCTGAGGTCGGGTTATAATATATATTATAGTCACCCTTTTATATATTTTAGAATTGATGTCAATTAAAGTAGATTTGCTAGGACTAAGTAAAACCTATTTTCTACGGAAAGCCTTATATTTATTTTACTATGTATATTATTATATTTTGCTTATGAAATACAACTCCCAGGTACTTATTTAAATTCTCGTATTAGCTATTAAATATAATATTGGTACTAATCAACTATTGTTTCCTTAAGTTTAACTAGATAGATTTCTAAATTTCCTTGTAATCTTTGTGTACTTAGTTTTTTTCATATTAACTCTTAAAACAAATTTTTCTTTTACTTTCATCATTTTCATCATGATCTTCTTTACTTCATTTTGCGTCTTTCCTATAGATATAATGTTGACGTCATATGCAGGTAGCATGTTTCCACTTCTTATGATTCTATTCGACAAAACTTTTGTACAAGTATACATGAGTATTTGATAAACTAAAAATTATATTATACCTAAGCTATAATATTATAATGGTATAACTTTTGTCACTCTCTTTTGTATAAGTTATAAAAATATGAAAAATATTATACATATATATATATATATATATATATATATATATATATCGCATATATGCTTATTAGTTAGAAAAGTACACTATTGTTAAAAATCTATATGGATAAATATTTTTAGAAATGTAGGTACTTATTATGTTTGAGATTACGAAATAAAAAATGTAGGTTATAATTTATTTAAAAACTTATTTATATACCTGAAATAATGCTTTTCTTAATTATTAGTAAGAAGGGTGAATAAATAATGTAAAAAAAAAATGTTTAAAATTGTACTTACTTATGTAACTTAGGTTTTCTGAACAAAAAATAAAAAATGATAATAATAATAATTTCAATAGCTGATTTTTAAGCATGAATTTTCAAAAGATATTAGTTACTTTTTTTAAGTTTATTTATTATTTATCTTTTTAACCCAATTATCTATAATCAAATAATTATCAATGAAATTCATCTACTTAATTAATTTTATCATATTAAGTTTAAATTTCATAAATAAATTGTCCATTTAATTTTTTTTTTATATTTAAGATGGTCATGTATATATATTGTTTTGTACAAATCAATTTGATTAACTTTGTGTTTAAATTGCAATTTATTTATTCTTACTAAGACCAAATCTTATCAAATAAAATGTTATTGAAATAAATTGATTGATAAGAATATTACATTATGTAATAAATTAGAAAAATAAAAATATTTTTTTTTACTCTCCAGTAAAAACTATTTTTATTAATTGCAGGTCGTATTGTAGGTATTAAATATGTAAATATTTAATGTATCTGTAAATTTCAAAAAAGTTGGAAAAAAGAACGTAAAAAACAGTTATATAAGAAAAAATACTCTTTAATGTTAAATGGTTTTTAAAATCATCTTTAAATTTTGCAAGTTAAAAATTTCACTTAAAAATGATTTTAATGAAATAATACAGTTCGGTTTACAAATTTAAATGTATGGAAGCACAATGAGCCACTCTACTCGATTCACTCATTTCAAGTTTATATTGATGTATCTGTATTAAGGTACTATTATGCTATAAATATGTAATATAACGTTAAATTTATCAAGCTTTTAAGTGTTGACATTAAATTTAGATGTATAGACTTATAGTTGTAATGAAGACTAGGGACTTTTAGGAGTTTGCATGTTTTTCCATAATCATTAAAATTATAGCTATGTATTTATTTCATAGTACTAGAAGTTTAAAGTTAGTAATCATTTTTATTTTGCATATTTTGCATATTCAGCTATTTTTAAATTTTGATTACATATTTAATTATAATTATATTTTAATTATATATTTCACATATTTTATTAAAAAAAATTTAAAACAATATATTACATAAAGAATAATATTTTATACGTATTACACAATATTTAATAATAATTTTCTAAAATTGAAAAAATAGATTAAAATTATTAAATATAAATAATTAAATAATTTATCTACTGAGTGTTTTTCCGATTATTTGTGTGTTATGAAAAACATTAAGTCGGGTGAAAAGGAATACGCCGAATATGGTCAGTCAGTTGATGTCAATTCGTCTGTTGATATCGAATATGTTTTCGTTGACATTAATATAGTTAGACTCATCTTCTGGACTAAGTACAATTTTTGAAGTGAAAATTTAATTAAAAATGCCTTATTTATTAATAAATAAATTTGTAATTTTTGGTTTTTTAATGAAAAATAATAAATTTTTAAGATCATATTTTAGCATTTTTGCATATTTTTTGAGCATATATGATAATTTTTAAGGACATGCTTATTATTAGTTTTTTTTAGAGCATGAAGTCTCTAGCCCTTGTTATAATACGAGCATGTATCTAGTACGTATTTGTCGTTTTATAGTAAGTTATGTACATGTTGGAGCTTAAGATATATAAAATAATTAATCGATTATGCTTTCATATTTTTATAATGTTAAATAAAAATTAGAAACAAGGAACTTGAAGCATATTTATAATGTGTGTAATAATTTTTCTTACTACCTATACAATTTTAAAGGCCATTATAAGCACGTGCCAATTTCACCTAGGTTATTACCGGACATTGACGGTAGGTAGGTAGGTACTTGTTTTCCACCACTGCCTTTGATGTTTGTATTAGGTGCTTACGCAAAAATCAAGGGAAACCACATTTTTTTTATAGAACTTGATGTTTTGGCACAACTGAACTGGTCAATACTAAAAAATATGTAAATGAATTATAGTTATATTTATTATGCTATAATAAATCATGTATAATATATAAACATAAATGACTCATATAAAAATATGAGTAAGTACCATAATGAAGATCAGATTTAGTTGCTTAATTTCATAATGTTACGTATTAATCGTATTAAAATTAGTTACATTATTACATAAATACTGATTTAATTATTTAATGTACATTTTAAGCTTTTATAATCTAGATTTATTATTTAAAGTAAAACTTTTAAATAACTCTATTATATTTAAATTATTTTAATTTGTTATCTAAAGTTAAACTTTTATAATTAATTTCAAATTAAATACAGTAGGTACCTATACTCAGGTACATATTTATTGAGATTTTTCAATTTATAAATAATTTCCCGATACTTTTGTTAATTATCTTATCTTTGTTTAAAGATATTTTCGACCTATACATGGTAAGATACTTTTAGAAATATCAATATAATTAATAAAATATATTGTTGAATTAATATTCATTTGATTGAAAATAGTTTTGGTAACATTAAATAAGGGCCACTGGCTTTGTGGTAGGTTAATTTCAGTCAATTATAGTTATTTTTTCTAATAGTATTACCTAAAATATTTTAATGTTTTGATATATATTGTACATCAACCAAACAAAATTACCATGTTTGAGAATCGTAATGAATGTTTTTCATTACTTGTTTTTTATCGATTCATAAGAGAACTTTTTATAAAGTCGGTATAAGATTATTATTATTATTAAGTCTTTAGACCAATGTATCTTTGTAGTCTTATAAGAAACTTTATTACTCATTATTAAATTTCAATCACATAATATTAGACATGAACAATGAAAGTGCAATAAAAATAAACACATAATATACCTATAATATTTATCAATACAGTTAAATATCTTCCATAAACGATATTTTGCTGATGTATTTTAATATTGAAGATAACGTCAATATTTTATGGTTTAATATACCTAATTACTGAAAATAATACATACGCTTTTTATTATTTATTGATCTGTTTTATTTTGTATAATAATTTAAACTATTTTACAGTTATATGTTCTAAAATTTTAGTATTCCTAATTCCAAAATAATATAGGTAGTACTATAAGTAATTTTAAATTGAATACAAATATTAAGTTAAAAATTAACAAAATAATAAATAATTCAAATGTGTTATGTTCTAGCTTAGTATTTATGGAGTCAACACATTATTTTGGTTTAAAGACCTTAATATATTTTTAGAAATAAAATAAAATATTATAATTTACAATAAATTATTAATTTAAAGTTAACTTAAAAAATATATATGCAAAGTATAAAATTGAAATATCTAAATATTTTTGTTTTTATGAATATTTAAAATTCGAAATATGACTTGAAAACCGTGTACGATTCGGTTAACTAAAGAGTATTAAATAGTAAACCGAGTTTTGTTATTCGAATGGTAAATGTGATATTTTATCATTATCATTGCTTAATATAATATAATAATATTTAACACAATGACGTGTAGTCGTATCTAAAGGTGAGCAAAGCGAGCAAGGCTCTACACGACAACACCCAGTTTCTATAGTATTCTATCTGTACTTAGTAGTTAGTATACCCGCGTCCTTGTAAGTCTACGACCCATCCAAAATAGTGGCCTACTCAACGTTCAATGATTATCCGATTTTTTTTTCAATAACAAGTGCATATAAAATGCAATTATTGTTTACTACAATAGTTAATAAATGTTTCAACACATTTGCAATGATGGCATGCGGAAAACACCTTCAGCTATAACTATTCATAATGGATAGAGCAATCAGTAATTATTAGATGATTCACGACCTTGCAATATTATTGTAATGCATTATTATTGCATTGCAGCAATAGTTCATACAAAAATATTATTATATTTTGAGGTGTCAGTTAATTCTAACAGGGAAAATTGTCTTTAATATTCACCAAGTTGAAGGTTATAACATACCGGTCAATCATAAACTAAATTGTCGGAAATTATTTTAGGTTGTGAACAGAGCGGGAAAGTTGTATTGGCTTATATTTTTATAACCATGTAAATTATAGTATAATTTATTTTTCAGAAAATAAACTTAAGCATACATTTTAAACAAGCTTTAAGTTTCCAGTTTCTTCACGTAATTTATGAGTTTCAAAAAAGATATAAGATAACTTGTAATAACTAAGTAATATTTTGTTTACTTTTCTACAAAAATTTTAGTAAGTTTTTAGTAAGCTCGGTTTTTAGGCCAACTAGTTTAAAAAAGTTTATTTTCTTATTCACGTTTTTTTTTTTTTTTTTTTACATAAGATACCATAAAAGTTTAAATATGGTCATATATCAAAGTAAATCAATAAAAAGTTAAACAAATTTAATATTTCTCATTAAAAATTAGCTACCTGTATTTTTATATTATTTATAATACATCATCTATTAGTATAGACCAGTAATGTAAACATTAAGTATGTAGTAGGTGTATAAAACATGTGGTTTCCCTTGATTTTGGCGCATGTAGTACAAACGTTAGTTGTGAAAAACAAGTGCCGTCAATGTCCTGCTCTAACCTAAGTGGCTAGGTGAAAAGAATGGCACGTGTTCATAATTTATTTGCGTCACAGTAATGCGTTTACGAAAATTAGTAATTATACTATTAATTAGAAACAATCTAATTTATGCTACAAAAAGTATTCAAGGTCAAACATTAAACTTTAAATAAAAAATCTAAATACAAATGTATTAAATAATCAAACTGATACAAAGAGTTTTCAATTTTTTTTTTGTTTTTAGTAAATACATTTTGATTATTTATCAAAGTGAATAAAACTGTCAACAAGACACTCTCACATAGTATGTTACATAACGTGGTTTTTACCATATATAATTATTTTTATTTTGTAATTAGTAACTTAATTTGTTTTTCTTATTTTTGTAAATAATTTTTATGTATAAATATTTTAGCTAACTTATTTTAGTTACTAAAATAAAAATTTACTTAATAACTAATAACTAATAACTTTAGGAATCTAAGTTAAATGAATTTCAATTACTAATTTGATTTTGATTTTTTTGCTGTTTGTGGTATTTTTGATAAATAAGTTAATTATTTGTAAATTTATTGTTATTATTCACAAAATTAAAAAATTGAATTCATTAAAATTAATTAGTAAAAGTATTAATTATTTTATATTTTTATGGATTAAACTTTTCGAGGAAATTTTTTCAATATTTTTCAATCTTATTTGGATTTATTTTTTTAGATAATTATTTAATATTTTTTGGTCATATATTACAATAATTTGACAATAACTAAATAAAATTGATATATTAAATCTTATTGTTTTTTCAAAGATAGGATAAAACGTTAGAGAATTATATACTTGTATTATAATTAATAAAGAGACGTAACTAATGGTATAATACCTAAGCTCATTTATTATGAAAACGAACGTAATCCAATATCAAGTAATATAATAATTAATGAATACAATTATTTTGAATAATATATAAATTATAATGATATATAACTGTTATTAATAAGTGATTTAAAAATGTTGATAATTCATTAAATATGTCAATAATTAACTAATAAATCAAATTTACTTATTCTAAATTATTTGGTTGGCAAATATTTTCGTGTTAACATTGACTACATTGACAACATTAATTTTATTAAAAATTTATTAGATTACAAAGATTTTAATTGTTATATTTTTATATTATATTATTATACACACGTCTTTTATTTATGTAATTGTTTTGTTATTATTTTACGTAAGACTATACTACAAATCAAATTGCGTACCTACTATGATATAATGAAATTATATTATTATCATCAACGATCAAAGACTATACCTACTACAAATCAAATTGCGTACCAACTATGATATAATTAAATCGTATTATTAATGCTAACAATTAATATAACATGTTGAAATTAGAAATAAGAATATTATTTTATGCATTTTTTATTTATATAGCTGTTTCTACCATTATTATTTATTATATAAATATTAATATTTTTTAACCATCTTATTTTTTTCAAGAATATTTGTTATATTTCCAATTTTTGATCTGTATATTTTACTTCTTACTGTTATATATATACATTTATATCTACAACTTAAGCAATTATAACATAATCGTAATGTATAGTTGAATTGAAGATTGAAATTCAAAATTAACTAATTGTTAATTTAAGATTTTAACATTTATATGATGTATACTTTATATGCATATAAAAGATATTACATCACTAGGTAATACATTAATATACGTTTTTGAAAACTTTTTCTTAGAAACTAATACATAGGTTCCTATCATAGTAAGTTTAAAATAATTCATTAATTTACTATAAAATCTAATTTTAAAAATTAAAATTAAAGCTGTACTAATAAATAGTTTTAATGCTGAGTATTAATAAATTGATTTGTACAGTTATTTTTTCAATATATACATTTTTTCCATATTGTATATAAAATAAGTGTAAAATAAGTATTTGATCTTTGATAATATATTGATATTAACATAAATATTCGTGGTTTACATATAATAGAATATTATTAATATTGAATAACGGACCTAGATTTTAAAATTCACTGACCATGGCCCGTATTTTATTTCAAAATATGATATAATATTAAGAGACGTGCATTATTACGCCCTTGTCGTTACATAAAACGTATAGTGTATTATAGTGTATTCACTTATTTCAATATTGAGCTTAGTTTACAGTAGTAGACAATTTTGACATCATTAACTCTAATAAACATTTTTGCTAAGAAAAATAATTAAATTTATTATTTTAGATTAGTCGATAAAAAAAAAAATATTTAAAAAAAATTAAATTTTGAATAAGTATTGTACATTTCTCTTGATATGGATTAAATTGAGTTTCAATTAATTTATATTATTAAACAAAAATCTAAAAATAATCCTAAAAATAAAGAATATATATCTTACTATTAAGTTAACCTTGGAAATTTTTTTTATTGTAATAATAATTGAATGCGTTCATATTGGATTCTAATTGATTGGTGTTATATTAGTAACATTCAGGCAATATTTAGCCTTGACATCAATTCTGTTGAAGGCCGGATTATCGTTACAAAAGTTAGGGAGGACCTATTTTTATTTTTATTCACATTCTTAGTTTACCCGGAAAATTAGTGTCACCGAATACTTACCTATGTTTCTGTTCATAAAAAGGTTGTCTCTTCATAATAAATTGTACATTTTGCTAAATTAAATATTGAAACACAATAATCATAAAATAAATGGAAATTGTACTATTCAAAGTAATTAGTTTATAATATTATAATAATTATTAATTAATATTATATTATATAAAGATACAATGTACATATTGGTAATAAATAATAATACTACTTAAAATCGACGTTTCAAGGATGAAAATAGTTATATTTTTTTATTAGGACATTGAAAATGATAAATTTTTAAATCTTAAGTACTGCTGAGACGTAAGAATATAAAATTTAAAATATATAAATTACATCATGTATTTTATTTTACATTTTATAACTATAAGTCTTGTTAAGGCATAATTACTAGTATTTCATATAATTAATAATTAATTTGTTCAAATGAATTTTTTACTTCTAATTTTAGAATTTTGCATTTAACCAGACGATAACTGGCTGAGATGTTAGGATGCTGCAAAATCCCTGATCTTTAATTATATTTACTCTAATTGGTTCCTTGGTTAATCCACTTAAAGTGAATATGATATTTTAATGTAAAATGTAATTTTCTGATAAAATCATAGATCTATTATTTATAAAATAACTATAATAATCATAAAGAATAAATTAACATGTAGAGTAGATAGTAAGGAAGTATAAGTTAATCAGTTATTTTATGTATTTACTTTATTATTATGTATTAACTATATTATTTTTAGTTTTATTTATACCTACCTAATGAATTTGTTGTTTTGAACATTGTACATCAAACTGTAAATTACATAATCTAAACAGTTTATCCGAGTACTTTTATTATAATTCAACCCCTTTTTAGTGTTAGACCATATTATTTGATTTTGAGTGTATACAAAATGAGTTATTGTAGACAGATATATTGTAGATTAAAAAGAATTAAAATTTGCATATTAACATTCATAAATGTTCACCAGTTGGACAAAAATTATTTTAAACAACACACAATAAAACAACGACCATATGTAACTTATTCTAAATTGACTAGTTTTAAACTTTTTGTATCAAATTTGTTGTCAGTTGTTCGCCGTAGAATGTTACGTATAATTTATAGGCACATAGTCAGGTGAGGTATTTTGGATCTTTGTTACAATCAATCTTTACTGTGTTTTCTGTTAAACGATTAGAGATATATTATTAAACAGGGAGTTTCACGGTGAATTGAAAATTTCAATAACTTTTGTTCTATTGAATATTTTCAACTTTTTTTTTTAAATTTTGTATGTAAAATTAAGAAATTAAAAACTTTTATGTTTTATATTTAAAAAAAACCAAATAGCCATTTTGTTGATACGATTTTTAAAACATGTTCTTCTTAAAAAAAAAAAAATAAAATAAAAAATGCTCAGCCGTTTATTTTCTTCGATTTTTGGAGTTTACACAATTGTATATTATTTAAAATAGATTTTCTGGATATTCGATAATCGATAATTGCTGTAAATAAATTTTAAAAATGTTTAACAATTATTGACTTAATCTTAGTAAAAGTTTTTGACACTAAAATTTTTCTAAAAATCAGATTTACAAAATAGCTATTATATTTTTTTTAAATATCAAATTATTTTTTTTTTTTTGATTTTGCATACAAAATGTTATTTTAAATGTAACGCAGACGACTATTGACAATTAAAAAAAAAAAAATAAAAAAAAAATTGAAAATGTTCAATAGAACAAAAGTTATTGTAATTGTCAGTTCATCGTGAAATACTCTGTATAGATAATGGTAACTTTTGCTTAAACTATTTAGTTTTGATGTATTAATATAATTATTAATATAGTTATTATTTATAAATAGACAGTATACTTCATTGAAATATTTTGAATAATAATTACAGAATTGTCTCTGTGAAAATTTTTTTTTAAATTTTCAAATAGAGTAAATTTACATTTATCTAATATAGTATTTTTTAAATAATATTATTCATAAAAACATTTTTGGTTTTTATCTATAGTTGTTAATAGTTACATATAGTTTATAGTCTTAAAATTATGATTAGGTTGTCTGCTTTCTCAACAGTACTTATTGCTATTCCCGTAGGCTATTAACTTTTTTCTAATTTAATTTCTCTACGCCATGTTCATTTATTACATATTATACCTTCAGTAAGAGTGCAAACGTGTAGTTTTTAGGTATTTTGTGTCACGTGTTTATAGAAAAGAGATAATTTATTTTTCCGTTTGCCTTCGCTGATTTAATTTAATTTAGTGGAATAACAATGCCTGATGATTAAGTCATATAATAATTAATACACAAAGCTTAAAAGGATAAATTTAGCATAGTTAAATGTAAGAAATTTTTATTGAGCATATAGTTTAATTTTCATTTTTTTAAAAATAATTTTAGATTTTTAATTTACATATAAATTAATTTAAATTGCTTTAAATTTAAAAAGACAATTTAATGCATTGTATTATTTAAACATTTAGTTTATATTTTAAAATGTGTTATAAAATATACCGTTATTTTACGACAATATGATGACCACGAGATTATAACTAGTGATCAATAATTAGTCCTTTTAAATGTATTATTATTTTTTTATGTACCACAATGAATCAGTAGTACTGATCTACACTTTTTTTTTTTGTGTGTGACCATAGTAGTAGTAATATAATTTATTATTTTAGAATGAGTCATGGGCATTTTAGCAATTAGTAAATACTAGCGAGTTTTATCAAAATATGTTAATGTTTCAAAAATATTTATATACATTTGAAATGGGAAGTATCTACTAAAGTTTTCGTATTATTTTTTGTGGTTAGATCAGAAGTAATAATATGATTATTTGTTGTTAATATTTTTAGTATATTCAATAAATGACAAAAGAACTTTTTAGATTTAAATAATTTAGAAAAAAGTGAGCTAATTATTGTTAAATTGATGTAGCATAATATCATAATTTAGTTAGCTGTTTTAATTTTTATTTTTTAGCCTGTTAAATAATATCTATCTACTAATATGTAATACAAACTTGTTGGATTGATTCACTAAAGTCATTTTTTAAACATAAAGCGGAATTAATTATTTGAATGCAATTCTTAGTTTGTTTTCTTTATGCTTTAATAAAGGACTAAGAAAATTAAATTACGATTAGATGAAATTCTTAACCTATGTGTATGTTAATATGAAACATTTAAAGTATACAAATAATATAGACGATAAAAATAAAACAAATATAGAGCGCATAGTTTTGAAATCAATATATATCAATATATATTTAGTTAATAAAATTAATACATAATGTAATATATATATCACCTTAACATACTATATATATATATTTATAGTATGTTAAGGTGAATGACTATAATTTGTGAATTTCGATAAACATAGGTATTTTGGGTAAATGTTTACATTTCCTTAAAAAATAACAATATACTGATATTTACCGGTGAATGTTGACAATGACTGGTCAATGATAACGTTGGTCACCATGTTTCGGTAAATTTCAACAATCAATATTTATAGATTATGTTCTAATTATTTCTATTCTATAAAGCAACATTTTTTGTCGACGTGTAATACTCATTTAATGTTCATACGGGTTTACGGCATAATATCGTTAACTTCATAAAAATATCAGTTAAATAGAAAATATAAAGGTAGTATTTTATAATAAATCTCTCTATTCTAACTCATTGTCCCATTGGAAGAAAATGAGTCTAAAATCAATTGTTATGTGAAAAATGATGAAGTGTATGAAATTTTACGAGATATTCATGTAAAATTTGACCACAGAGGACGGACACGCATGTTCAACGAATTACAAAAGAAATACAGAAACGATCTGTAGTGGACAAGATTTCTTGAGGTGTAATTTTAAAGCTAAATGTACATTAAAAAAAAAGTGTAGTTGCAAAAACATTGGGTTACTTTGCAACTCAAAATTCCACGACAGCTTGTTAAGTTGTAACAAATAACTTTAAAGTTAGTAAAAATATTTATAATTGACAATAATTGACTGTTTGTATTTAAAATTTAAATTAAAAAATATATATTACTGAACACTGGTATTTTTCATTAATTTTCACGTTAATATTCACCAAATGCTGATGGTAAATTTCAATATTTACCAGTGGATACGGCTATCTTCTAGTATCTATACGAAACGCTAACATACACCAACGTTCACCAATTGCAGACATTCACCTCAGCATATATATATAGTGCAGTATATATAATTTATTAAAAAGATACTTATATTTAATAATTTCAATGATATTAAGTATTTTCTAAAAAGTAATTATAATTTTATAAATAAAATTTATTTTTTTTTAATGTACGAAGTGGGTTATATTCTATTACATTATTTAGAACTCATAAAGCAACCAAATGTGTAAACGATGTCTTATGTAACGTTTTATATTTTATAACCTTGAAAAGTATGTATCGCAAACAAATGAATGAGTAGAGGTACCTACAGGTATTTACTTTATAATCAATGAAAGAAAAAATACAAAAGATTTTTTTTTTTTATACTATTATTAAAATATATACTCAATCAATTTTTTTTAATTGTCTTATTAGGTATTAGGTATAGTGGTATAAAATGGAGTTATAATTATATAATATTCATTTACTATAAAGGTATTAATAAGCAAACTATTAAATTTCAATAATATTATAGAATACTGAATAGGTACCTAACCAGTACTTTATTAAACATCATTGCTGTATTGTATAAATTAATATATTTTATAATGTTTATATACAGAGTGGGTTGTCTAATAAATTATTGTGTCACATTGTCGCTTATATCATAATATTCAATATTCATTTTTAAGAGGATCTAACACGCAACACTTAGTATTTTGTCTTACGACTTACACATGCGTAATATGTATTTTAAAATATGTATTGGTACTTTCCTATCGTTTATGAACATTAATACGATATCGCTTTTAGATTATTTTAGGTAATATCTATTACAGAAAATATTGTACTACTTATCAAATCTATTGAGGAGATTACGAGAACATAATTATTTACTTATTCATGCGTATTTTAAATCGAATTATATAATAATTAAAAAATATATATATTTTCTATATAAATATTCATAACAATTAAAATATAAAAACTTCTTCATTATATCAAAAATAATGTTTTTATCTATACATTTGATTCTAATAAAAATCTACCCGATAATAATGCGTTATGCCGTTATATGTCAGAACTTATGTAATTTAACTATGTTACATATAGGTGCAATATAAATAATCAGTTAAAGATATAATTAAATAAATAAAAAATAACTTAATATTTGTTTAATTTGATTTGTTTTTAATAAATAAAATAAAATTTTCATAGTCATTGCCTATTAGTATCAGGGTGGTATTCTCCAAATAGTTAACTTATATATTATAATAACAATAATACTGACATAATAATGTATGTTGTATATGTGTGTCTATAAAGATGCCATAATATGAAAATAAATATTAAATAACTTAAAATAATAGATAGATATTCTTACATACTTAATACTCATTATTTTTATAATTTAAGAAGTTAAAATATTCACTGTATATATTAAAAATAATAAAGTATTCGTATCAATGTTGTATGATTTAATCTATACTGTAATGTATTCAAAAATTAATTTCTAATAATTTTAAGAACTTCTATAAATAATTAATTCACAAGTAATTACTAATTATACAATAATTGTAAAATTAATGTTATTAAAAAAAAAATTCTTATTCTTAAAAACTGAGGAAAAGTCACTTTTTTATGGGTATAATAGTAGTTGTCAAAGTTTTTGAGTGTATTTATTTATTGAGAGGGTTACTATTATAGTAACGGATGTGTTATATTTGCATTCAATTATAAATTAATGCATACAAAAATGATTCTGAATAGAGACTAATTTTAGTACCTAGGTTGAATTAATTTTTGGAAAAAATAAATCTAATATGTTATATAATATACTTAATAAGGTATAATACTATTTTATATAATATTATTAGATTTTATTTATTTGTTATCCAACATCGTTAAATGTATCATTAAATGACTTGAACGGTGTAAAAAGGTTTATGATATTAATGCATGAATAATTTAAAATTAATATACATTTTTAAAAATCTAATTGTGTTTGTCTATAGTAATTATGTTTCAAAATCCTACGAATAATATTTTTAAACTACTACTTTTTATTATTTTTAATAAAATAATTAAAATTATCATTTGTTGATTAAATATACAACTTTGTCAAGATTAAAGAATTAAACTTTAAACGCTTATAAAAAGAATTATGTCATCTCTAATATTTTTAAATTTTTTTATGTAAGACTTCAAAAAATCTTTTTTTTTTGATCACATATAAGTTGAAAATACCTATTTTTTTTATTATTATAATTTTCATTACTATTTAAAATAAAATAATAAAATAGTTAACATGATTATTTATTTCTTTTATGCTAAAAACTCATGTTAGAGATAGATAGTAATACATTTCTATTTGAAAACAGATGTTATTTATAACTAAAATAAATAAATAGGCCTATAATTAGCTTAAAATAAGTTAAAATATTTAAATTTTTTTATTGTGGGTACATAGAAGATAATAATGAAAGTACTAGTAAAAATAGCAGATCTATGAACATCAATTTATTTTTTTTTAGCATAATTTTTTATTATATACGTTTAAATATCTATTATTATAATAATTTGAACTTCAATTTTTCATAAAAAAATTATGTATTTGTATAGTATTCTAATTTATATTTTTCAATAAAAAAAAAAAATAAGAGTAATTTTGTACTAAATTTTTAAATCTTGGTGTTAAAATTAAAAATTTTAAGCATTTTTAGGTATAAAATAATTTGCAATTTTTCGTTATTTTGATAAATGTTGTAAGATTATTTAAACTTTAAATACTTATAAAAAAAAAGTTGTAACTATGTATTTTTGGTATTTTTTAATTTTAGTAATACAACTTGAAAGGAACTTTTTATCAAGTGTTCATTCTTTTTTTATTTTAAAATAAAAATGTTATCATACACAAATCGAATAGAACTAAATCTATGAATAACTTTAAAAAAGCCAAATGTCATAAAAAGCTAATATATAATATATTTGGTGAAAATTTAAATATTTACATTCATTTTTGAGTTACGACAAAAAAATATCTGATTTTCTTGGTGGAAATTGTTCCACTGAGAATCTAAAATATACCAATAATTTAGATTTACACCTAAAATATATTTACATATACTACGCTATTTATTAAAGTATTCATAATATTACGGTTACAAAATTTCGGTTAAATAAATATTAATTATTTAATTATTATAAATAAATATTTTTCCATTTTATAATAAGTATATCACAAGGAAGCAACCTCTCTTTTGATGTATCTAGTATATAAATATGTACATCTCAGTATCAATGTCTGAAAATGACAAATATATAGTCCACTTATGATCATAATATGATTCCACTTATGGAAATATAGAGATGTACAAATATCCAGGACTAAGTGTCCTTAACCCTACACAATAACCTTGAATTAGTGAATAACTGGTTTCCTAAATACATAATTTAAAATAAATGCAGAAAAATCGTTAGGTACATTAGTATATTTAACATTACGAATATTTTCTCTGACATCAAAAAAAAAAAATATTTTGCGTTAAAAACCAAATATGTAGACATTACACTTCCTAAAAAATTAATTTTAAACTCTTACCTTCATTCAAAATTTATAGCATAAAATAGCTGAATATTTAACCTATTATGGATTATAATAAATAAATTCACACTTTCGATTTATACAAAATAAGTATTATATAAATCTATGTTATAGGATCCATTAGGACATACTATGGTGTACACCGTACATTATTAGCGAAGCGTTAAACCATTTTAAACCTGTAACATTCGCCTGTAAGATTCTCAATCTATTACATCCTGACTTATTGGTATGCTGTTCTTGTAGTTATGTTATGATTCTATATGTTATATGTATATGTTCACATTACATTTATAATACTTTCAAATATATTTTACTATTTTTTGGTTGAATTGTAGATATTTTGAAAAATTTATGCTGCTTTTCATTTTTATTTTTATTATTAAAACTGAAAACTGAAATAGGTATATAGTAATACAAGAAATTAATTAATTATTAATCACACAATTTTTTATGATAATTCAGAAATGTAGTTAAAGCGAACTTTTATCGCGTGATATGAAGAAGTAAAATTTAATATGTAATAAGTTGTTATTATTTTATATTAAGTCTTGTACTTATCTTTGTATTACATACATAATGACAGGATAAATATATCTTGAGATTTTTTGTTGGATATTTATATTGATTCGCTCGCTTAAGCAGATATAAATTTATAATATTTATAGTTATATTGATATATAGAATAAAAGTAATACAAATTACACCAAATGTTTTATAGTTTGATCTAATACATAAATATTAAAGGAACACATACACATTTGTTTAAAAATAAAATATTTTAGTAGTAAACATTTAAGATTCACGGAGAGTCACTGTTATTAAAATTTTATCTATGGATAAATATTTGTATGCGTTTCATTATAGATAGATACATTTTTTATAATTTTTTTATCTTAAATATTTTTACAAAGAATAATTATCATTAAATATACGAAAAAACATAAATTTATTTATTTTTATAGTTTGTACTTAATTACTAAATATATTAGCTATACACCTATACCAATAGTATACCTACCTAGTTTCGCATCAATTTTATTGAATATGTGAAAATTTTGCTATAATATCAAGCCAAAAATATTGATTGGAATTCATTTTTATATACTTAGACAGTTTTAGTGTACAGTAGTCAGAAGTAGTAGAGTTCGCTTCAAATTGACTATATTCCAGCAAGGAAAAGGTGCTGTCGCCTCAAGTGTTCGAGGTCATTGACCGCATGGTAAAAAAAAAACCAGTTCATCATTAGACACAGTGACACACTGAATGGAACCAGACATCCAACCTGACCACTATAATGTTATTTAAATTATCAATCGTTTGATATTTTCAAAAAAGAAAAACCTCTCATATAAGTACATTAAAAATGTTTAGTCACATATTCACATCGTACAGCAATACAGTTCGTTTGATTTCATACAGTTGACTGTACGGTTGGATATCACGCAACAGCTATGGGTCTAAATGATCGACCAGAAGGAACACGGATATTACCTAAACCTTGTTTGTTATGTAGATCTTGTTTAAATAAGGAATGGGTAAAAAGGATATAATCTAAAAATCACGATGTGTTGCGTAGGTTATAGGAATAATCGTTCTTAATAATTATTATTTGTATTACTAATTTACGAACTATGGTATTAATTTTATGGGTATCTATTTAATTTTGCTAATGAAATATAATTCACCTTGACCATGATAGTAACTAAAATGAATTATTGATAATTATTAGAATAGTACCTATATCAGATATCTATGTAAATACCAACTATAAATGAAACAATTTGATAATTCAAAAAAAAAAATTATAGATATAGGTACTATTTAATAATAATAATAATATAAAAAAAACCATTAATATAAATACATATAGTTAAAAATATATGCATGTAATAATTTTTATAGTAATACAATATTTTTAACTATAAATAGATTTAATAATTACAGTTTAAATTATATTGAAGTTATTAAAATAATAATTTATAATATACTTCTAACATACCTATATACCTTTATAAGCTACTTACAGTTATGTAATTATATATTAAGTATTTTAGTCCTATATCATAAGGTATTTTTTGAGAGTTAAAATATAAGACAGATACTTATTATCTACAAAGTCCCATCTAGGAGAGGTATATATGGTAATCAGAAACTTAAATATTTTATTAGTATACATTTAATATCATATATATATATATATATATATATATATATATTAATACCGTTTGATTATGTGTATCATATTATATATCATTATTCATTATTAGTTAAATTAAGTTTTACGTAAATTGTAATCTATAAATTTGCTTATACAAAAAAAACATATGTATGGAAACCGGCTTAAGGAACCACTGCTACTATATTTTGGATTGTAAAATCGCTAAAGAGGGGAAAACCAGACCCACACAACATATAACTAACAGATTTTTGCTAGAAGTATTACTTTCTCCGCAAAGACGATGCTCATTGAAAATAGCTGTCAAAAACATGCTAATTTAAAAAAAAATGTAACTAAGTACCTAATAAAAAAAGGTTACTAACCTTCTCTATATTTAGATTACATACTATCTTTTATTTGTTTTTTATATTTAAATTGATTATATTTTTTTTCACTTAAAAATACTAAGGTTAGATGTAGGTTTAAGGTTCTGAATCAATAATTAATTTATTGTAGAACGACTACTAAAATCTACGTTTACAGTTAAATATCCACAGATAAATTCCAAGTCTTGAAAAATATTTCAATATAAACTTTTTACTGTTTGTTGACTTTATTTATTGAAAGATTATCGAAACATTGCGCGTTCAAGAAAAAAATATAAATACCAAAACGTTCATGAGAGAAAAGAATAGTGAGTAGTTTGGTTAATTATTATATTTAATTTTTAAGGATTGGTTTTTTAAATATTGATTATTATATATTAAATATTAGGGGTAGCTTGGTATACTATGTACGTATGAAAAAACACGTGCACGTGTAAATAAATTTAACGCGTGTCGTTGTCAAATGGGTACCGATTCACTTTCTCTCTCTGGTATTACTCAGGTCTTTGACCCGTTTAAATAACGTACACCACTCAGTTGCGGATTTTACCAGCAGGTAATAGACGAGAACTAAATTTTGATTATCTTATGTTATTTTTAATAATAATAAGAAATAAATACATACATAAGATATTATACTTAGAGTACTTACTTTAAAGCTTACAATAATGTGTATAAAAAATGTAATTTAAATTTAAATTATGAGCAATACGATTCTAATTATAAACATTAATGTAAACATCTAAGCATGTTTAGCTTTATTATTTATAATATAATTCTAGGTGTATACTAGGTATTTAGGTATCTATATATTTTGGAATTTTTAAAATTACAATTGTGTGTTTTTAGTTTTTATATAAAATTATGAACAATTTTAAATATTAGAATAAACAATTAATTAAAATTAGATTTTTACTATTATCATTAGATATTTGAAAATTGATTGAATGTTTTTATTATCAGGTAACGAAAAAAATTAAAATAGGATTAAGCTAGCTATTCAAACTTTTGGAAGCCAATATTATGACTATTGATTGATTAGGAATTATAAATATTACAATTTTTAATCGATTTTTATATTATTATTTAGGTACTAGGTACCTAAATTTTAATAATAATAAGAAAAATTCTATAATAAATTCATAATATATGAAAATGTACTTAAATTTTCAAGTACTCAATAGCTTTACATAATATATATAATATTTAGATATAACGTATAGTCAATCTTCAATGATTTACTTATTTTTTTAAATAAGAAATTAAAAATTTATCAAATTAAAGATTGAATTAGGTACTTACTAATTCTATTATTTTTATATATAATGACTTATAATATACACAAATTATAATATATATATATTTATATTATAAAACAGATATTAAGAATAAATATATTTAAAATTTAAATGTTTGTTATAATAAGTGTACTATAATTTATATCTTTTAATCAGAAACACACATCTTTATATATTATTTATAGTAGTCGGTTATTTACACGTAAATATAAAAAATAAGAGCCTAATCCTAGTAAAATTTAGGTATCAGAGAGTTCCTAATAGTTTAGGATTTAAGTGAGAATTAATTCTAAGTAATTTATAGTTTAGTTTTATAGAAATTTGTGAATAAAACTAATTTATAGGTACCTAGGTGTATATAAATACTTAGCAAGTGATTTTAATATATTTATTAATACATTATTATTATTTAATAATTTGTGCGGCAATCTATTTCTAACGTTGAACGTAACTGGTGCGAAATTCATGTTGAAAAGAGTTGTTCTTTATTGTACATGGGAGGAGTTTTATTGGGTCGTTTACAATTTATTTTTATTTTATAAAGACCGGTTAACTGCATAAAATAAACATTGTTGATTTATTGCCATGCATGTTCTTATTGATTATTGATTAGAGGGCAACAAAAAAAAAAAAATAACGCACCTCACTAATCTATAAGCTTACAACAATTTGATACTAAAGATGATACACTAAGCATTTTATTTCAATTTTTTCTAACCTATTATTTTGTGTTTAATCCCTATGTATCCATTCCTTTTTGACCGCATTCTTTTATGGTACACGTTTGAAGTATAAAATCACAAAACCGGACCGCTGGTTATTGTTCATAAGATATTTTTAGCAATGAGTTTTTAACTTTTATAAATATCTTTTTAAAACCTGAATTTTTTTTTCATTTTAAAAACGGAACATTTATTCGTTGAAACTGTTACAATATTAAATAATGTAATAATTAGTTATAATAAATAATAATTAATAATCATACTTAACCATGCCATGATTTGACTATTACAATTACTTAAAAATTATATAACATATAATTACAAATAAAAATGAGTAATAATTTATATAATTTATTGGAAATATAATACATATTATTTTTCTTTAATAACTTGTTATCTAATATTATATCATTTAATTAAACTGTTATACTTTGTCAAATTAGTACTTCAAGTTCATGAATTATGATTAATTGTTGGTTTGCTTGTGAATGAAAAAATGTGTATTCGTGATTAGCCTTATTATATATTATCTATAAGAAGAAGGTATTATTATTGCAGGCCGAGCAAAATATTAACTTTTATGAAAGTGAGCAAAGAAAAAAATACTACACCTATTGAATACAGTTTTCAATTTATTATACACCGAATAGTAACTACTATTGTTAAAATACAAAATGTCAATTGCATAATTAAACTGTTCTGCGGTAGGTAGTAGGTATCCAATTGGATAAATCATATTATATAATGTTAATGGCGATATAAGCACGAAGTTGTATTGAAATGTTTGGATTAGAATCACAGAGTATTTTTATGTTGTTTAATAAGATATCATTAAATGTTATTTGATAAAACGCAAAAAAAAATAAATGTTAAATAATTTCTAAAAAAAAAAAAATTGGAAGACAGTACATTTAATGGAATACGACGTGAATATAATGGTGTGCCAATAACAGCAATCTGATGCGGAATGTTCTTTACAACGAAATGTGGTCGACCGTCAGTGAACACGGTCAAGTGAAACTTCAAGGCATTCTCAACATTGTCAAAAATAGCCATTACATAATCTTTATAGTTATTTGTAATTTGGCACAAATGATTATCATTTAGTCATATATTGTATTGGTATAAAAGCATTATTGAAGTTTTTAAATTTTAACTGACCTCATAAATTATTGTTTACTAGTTTATATATTTATTTATTAAAACGAAGAGTTTTTTGTTTTTTAAATGTTTTACGCACAAAGTAAGTATTTGGCATAATTTTAATAGGAAGTGATATTTTATTTCAATAGTGATACTTAAAACAAAGTTAAAAGACAATATGCTTATTGCCTATATGAAAATAAGAACTATGTAAGAGTTCATTATTCATGTTCAATAATAAGGCTATATGCCTATATAAAAATAGTATTAACTAGCGTAAAATATGATTAAAAATTTGGTGAGGTTAGAAATATCAATTAACACGTACTTCCCTTTGTTATAGTGATAAAGTTAAGTTAGTAAATATTTGGGTAGATCTAGAAGTTTTTAAGAAAGTAAGCCCCCTAATTTACGTACATGAAAATATTGTTAATTTCGTTAAGACGTATTAAAGGAGAAATAAACCAAAAGAAAAAAAAATGTTGAAATTTGAACTGGTTTTAGTTTTTCAAAAATAGTTTTTTGTGTATTATTTGAATATTTAAACAAGTTTAGTTTAATTTGACAAATATTTTATGTTAATAGATGCGTAAGTAGATAAATATTTATCAAGTATTTACCATTGTCTATTTTTAATATACCTATAATATATAATATATAATATAAACGGTACTTTTATCAAAAAACGCCCATTATATACAAATCTATTAACTTTTTTTTAATATAATTTTTAGTTGATATAAAACTTTTTCATGGAAAAAACTTTTAATTTTTTACTCTTTTGAATATAAAAATTTAAATTTAAGGCGAGTGGAGTAGTGGATCACTATTTTGAGGGGTATCTCCATACCACTCAATATTTTTAATCATAATATAACTTATAAACTCATCCAAATTTCAATTTTTATGAATTGTAATATTTCGAAAAATATTGCAATTCAGAATATGAAATTAATAATGTATGTTATCATTTAAAAAAGTAAAAAAATTAAAACAATAAAAATATTAAAAACTTAAAAAAAATAAACATTTTCAAGAACGTAAATAGATTTTGAAATAATGAGTGTTCTTTGACAAAAGAATTACCCTGCAAAACTGCTAAAGGTTATTTGATGAAAAAATATTTATGAATACATTTTAATTATTTCTAAACTTTGAGAGACTAGGAAGTTATATCTACTAATTTTACAATTTATTACGTCTCCGTCTAGCATTTTTTTTTAACAGTAAATTAATTAAAATATCACGGAGCAATAGATAAGACGTTTAAACAAGGTTTTCAAATATATAAATAGTTTTTCAGAAAACTGCAAAAAATTGGTAAAAAATGTGGGTATGAGGTACCCATTTTTAATTAAAGTTTTACATTTTTTGTATATAAACTGAATTTTACTTATAACTTACAGTTGTTTTTCAAATGATTTAAGAATAATATGTATTAGCTATAATTTATAAATTATAACATACAATATTTGTATGTATTAAAATTAAATCACTCACCCTGCAGTAGTACACCCCCTCCAACTTTTTATCAGTACTTTTTTTAAAGTAATTTTTACGCTACGGTACTTGGTTAAGATAGAAGTGTGTCAATGCCATTCATAGTTAGATTTTCAAATGTTAAAATAACAATATAATATAACATAGATAACTGTGATTGCAGTTTGCATGTAATATATTTCTTAAAATGTTTTTATGAAACAATCATTGTTTTTATCTCATTGCATTAAACAATTAATTGTGGTTTTAGTTTTAATAACAAAAGCATTTAATCTAAAAATTAAATTGAACTTATTGAATGTTCTTTTAAAATAATTATCTTTTTACATAGTTTCATGTATTTGTACAATAATGCTTTATTTAATGTAAACATATAAATATGTTATACCTATGTAATAATAATAGAAATTATGCTGTTATCAATTATCAAAAAGTATAATAGGTGTAATGAACTATGCGTACCTACGTCTTGATTTTATAAAGTTCACAGATTTTAATGTAAACAAATTTGTATTAATTTACATTAGAATAGATTTACATAAAATAATTTAATACGTAGCTAAATAATAAATATAACACATGTACCTACTAATAATAACATTCAAGTATCTGTAAATTGAAAAATTAGTAGCAGGTGCCATGTAGTAGTCGATGACGATTAATATAATACATTTTTTTTAAATGTAAGCAATTTACTTATTTAATTTAAACATTTAAGAATATAAGTATATGATAAACGTTTTGTTGCTTTCTAACATTTTCACATGTCGTATTTTTTATTTGAAATAGCTTCAAATTATTTTTAAATTCTATGCTTTAAAATGTTAAATATATTTACATTATTTATATTAATAGCAGTAGGTATTATTTCCTCTGTCGATGTTAGTAAATCAAGATGTGCGAACAACAGTCATTGTATCCTGGGGGCTGAGATCAGAAATCGTACATAGGTATGTACATGTGTTAGTTGCTAAGTACGCATAACATGAACATACATAATATATATACCAACCTACTTGAAATATTTATAAATTATAATCGTATCGACTAATAACTAGAGAAGGAATACGCTATTTTAGCAGTATGAAAATTAAAAATTGAACGCTGTTATAATGAGTGAGTACTGAGTACCTACATCTATAATGATATTAGTTGATAAAGCTCGAACAAAATTGAAATAATTCTTATGATTTATAAATTAAAATAGTTTTCTAAAAATCTAATTAAGAAGACGCTGTTACACGCACGTGTTATGTCTCGCCGTTTTACAAACACACAGTATAACAGTTTTACGTCCTGTAAAACCAATATCATGTTTTTAACTTTAATATTAGCGTGAATGCCAAGTACCCATTTTATGAATTAATAAATCATAGTTTATAGTCTATAGAATACATTATACTATTGCATAAATATTAAATTAGAAATTTGTTTTAAATTTTAAATTTATTTCGTATTCGATAATATTGTAATAGGTATTGCATTTGAAATTCTAACATATCTTTATTGGTTATTATTTTGGTTAGTGATTTACTTAAGTATCTAAACGATTTATTCTGTGTTTGGAATTTCGAAATTTCCTAATGTCAAATTTTCAAGCCCACGTGAAAAAATGATACTATATACCTATTAATGGTTATTATCGCGACACGGTAAAATCGATGGATATAGTTTAAAATAGATAAATAGATATAACGTCGACTTTCCTCGGTATTCTATTTTTCCGAACCGTTAACACAGAGGCTCAAGTTTTCGCTAAATTATTACGTCAAAGGTAGCACGCGACGTACAAAACTCACATGAGTAGAGGTGGTGGTATAATATATGCATATCTGATTTCGTGACCCCTGTAGTTACAATACAACGGTAATCGGTGGAAGCAGTGGAAGAGACGTGTCCCAAACGGGGATAATCGTCACATATATTTATTATTATTATTATTATTAATACTATATACTTTCGTTTCGATACACGTTGTATGATGATGACGTAGTAGGTATACAAAGTATAAGTAGTTCTCAATGTGCGACGAGGCCAACCGACGACGACGTAGCAAATACACCGAGTAGGTCTGATCGCACAATGACGTCATTGTTTTTTCTTTACGTACCTACACCAACCTTACTCAACTATAGCGGCGGCGGCGGCGGTGGCGGCGGCGGCATGATATTAATGTTGTTGTTTTTGTTATTTTTGTTGTTGTTATCGGCGTCGTTGCTTTTCCATACGATTTTTGTTTCCAACCTACTCATCGTCGGGTATCTGTCGAGTCATTCATCATTTCGTTTTCAAGTTCAATGTCAGAGCATTATAAAGATTATTTTTCGACATTGACTCTTACCTAATACAATATCATAACATGTCAGTGGTTATGGTAAATTTAATGGGTGAGTATTGGTTTCATAGTGATTATTGGTGTGGCAAAACTACATCATATATTATATATATATATATATATATATATAGGATTTATTGCTTTTATAGAGGTTTATTTTTTTTTCTCATTAATAGTTTGATTTAACTATTCTTTCAAAGCTCTCAATTTCGAAAAAAATCGATAAGCCCATTTCCAACTAAATGTTTTGACTTTTATTTTGTTAAATCAATGATGGGGTTAAAATACTCGTTTGGAATCCAAACGCCACGGCCACGGTAATTATTAAGTATTGCTTTCCAATTTAAATATACCGTCAATCACTCAAATAACTAGCATGTATGAATAACACAACTCTGGTATCAGAATTTTTATTTTTCATTTGAAAAAGTATATATTTTTTATAGTTCAACAAAAATTATATGCAAGTATGTGAATAATTATTTTATCAGATAGCTAAAGGTTGAAATACACCAGTAGACAATAATATAATATTAGGTCACTCAACTTTTAGTTCTAGAACATAGCTTATTTACGTATGTGTTAAATGATCGAATTCTGAAAAAAATTTGTTGTTAATTCATTAATTTAATATGTTGTCTAATAATATATTATAGTGTTCTGTACTTTGAATACAATTAAAAATAGCTCTACAAAGACTAATAAAATTTGTTATTGTTTTGTTGTTTTTTTTATACGTTTTCCTTTACGTTAAACGTTATTAATTTTATTCGTCAACATTTTGAAAGAGAACGTAATTTATTATTTTTTTATTTTATTTTATTTTTTATTATAGTTTATTATTTTAATAATTGCAATAAACAAAACAATTTCTAGGTACAAGTACAGAAAACATAAACTCCATAAATTTATTATACTTTGCTAATTAGTTCTTTAACAATACTTTGTTTTTTCTCTTAATTTAGAAATAATCATTACAAATATCGATGTATGGGAATTTTTAATGAAAGTAAATGATTAATGTCTGTTTGCTACTTAAGTTCAAATTTAAAATACCTTTTGGTTATACATATAATATTTCACATGCATGTTTTTTTTTTTTTTTTTACCAATGCAATTAAAATTACTAAATATTAAAATAATTATCATTATTATTAAAATATGTCCTATTATATACTCATATATTAGAACCTTTCAACTCAGATCTATGTAACATTTAAACTGTTGATTTCTTAATTCAAATCATATTAAAAACAAACCTTTTCAAAAAAAAAAAATAAAAACAAAGTATCAGATTTAAGATATAATAATCTGATGTTTTTTAGAAGGGGGTGATGGGTAATGTATCAGGTGCAACAAATTTAAACTACAATCTTCATAAATATTCAAAAGTATTATTGTGCTGTATAATGGCCTTAAACACCGCGGACTTTGTTTTAATAATAAAAAATAGTATTCAAGTATTCAACTATTGTTATTTTACTCGAAATTGATTTTTACAACAAATTTTAAGCTGTATTGGTAATAATTTTATGTGTGACTTTCATTAAAGCTTAAATCATATACCTGTTTAACGATAAGAAAAACATTCTTAGTAAACAGATTACTCATATTTAACGTTTAGTTATTGCATTAATAGAAATGCAAACATGCAATAATAGTATGTGCAAGTATCCGTGCATTCAATAGTTTAACTATTTAAATATATATGACATAAATACATATAATTTGTAAACTAATATCATTATTTTATTAAATATTGATTAATCGTAACGTAAAATTATAATTTTGTCTAACCGTTGAATTTTTTATACTACACTGTATTAGATTATGTTATAGAAATTACAAGAATATATTAAAACTTTAAAAAAAATATTGTACACATATATCATTATTAAAAAAAAATGTATTTATGAACACTATCTTTTAATTTTAGCGTTACTCTAGCGGGGAGCTTTATATGATAACTACTCAAGCATTGAAGATCAATTAGAAAATGTTGAGCAACGTGATTTTTGAAGTATTAGTACCTAGTAAGTAGTAGCTATATATTAAAAATACTAAAACTGTGATATGTACATGCATAACAAAATACACTAACATTTTAAGATCCCTAAAATTACTAGACTATTTAAAGTATTTTTTAGGTATACATTTATTTTACAGCAGGCAATAATGACAATTTATTTTAACTTACCCCCTCCCCCCCTCCCAATATATTATTTTTATTTTGAGTAGACTAACATTTTTGTACAATAAGCTAGATCAGCAAATACCTTAAAATATAAATTTATGTTGCTCACATTTTCCAAATATCCCACCGTCCTCACCCATCCATTCCTATTATGAAAATAATATTTAATTTCTAAATTATATTTTAATAAATATAGTTTACTATTAATGTGAAGTTTAGTGCGCTATAATTGTCTAATTGTTCTACCAATATAAATAATTTATTTTATTTTATTTCAAACGATTCCTCTGAACCCAACCAAGATTTTTCTCCATACGGTTCCTTAATGTAATTTATGAATTGTTATGCGTATTCAATAACTTTTGCGATGTATTAGTGGTTTTTAAAACATGTTTGGCGATTTTTACAATGCCAACAATAATAAGTAAATAACTACTTTTCGCTTAATTGCTTTTTTGCAAGAATAGTGTTGTGATGTTTATTACATTACATAATTTATTTATGTAGTTAAAAATAATATTACCTAATACAATAAATTACTAATAAATTTACAAATTATAACTCAGACATCAGTTTATTATTAAGTATTATATAATAATACATGCCTATTAATTTAAAAATCGATTTTATATGAATTACGATAAATAAATACATATTATAAAAATATATTTCGGGATCTAATTGTGCATTTAAAAAAAAATTAAAATTAATAATTCATATTATAACTTGACAATCAAGACAGTATATGTACTATATTATTGATGATATAAAATTGATAGTTATTTATTTTTTTATAATAAAATTATTTGAAACTTAAGGCTTAACTGCTGCTCCGTAATTAATATATATTTTTATATAAATAAAAACAAAACAGGATACTACGTACACAGGAGTTAGATAATATTATAAATTAATCTTATTTTCTCTTATTTTTAGTAAACTATAGTATCATAATCTATACCACTCAAAAAACGATTCTAAATGGTGGTTAATTAATAATATTTGTGTATATAGGATGAATTTCTTTTTATACATATATATATAAATGTAATTTTTTTCACAAATAATAGTTAAAGATTTTTTGAATATAATAAATAATTAGATGCAATTTTAATTTTTTTAATATTTAATATCTACAGTAAATATATTCTATTAAGTAAATCCAAAATAAATCATTATGATTCAATTCAACACTCAATAATATTCAATATCACCATATTTTAAACGTTATAACTAGACAAACTATTAAGTGTAACTATTTTTGAATCATTGTTATCTTTTGGTAAAATTTTCTTTAAATTAAAGGTTTTAAAAGTAAATATAAAAAGTGCTTTTTTTTGTAGGTTTCTATAAATGTACTTTCAGAGAATTTAACATATTTTAAAAGGATATTACAGATTATGAATAATAATAACAATACTTTGTTGAACTTCTAATTGTCCATTGAACTAATGAATTGTCATAAAATATGTTCTGAAGTTCAACATGTTTATAAAATTGACGGTTCATCACTCCCAATAAAAATTTTATGGTAAAAAAAATAATATAATTTAAAGATTATTGTACGTTAGCACCCATTATTTGCTACTGATAAAATTGTATACTCTATTAGTATCAATTTATCTATAAGTAAATAAATACTCAATTATTGCGTCTGAGCCACTGTAGTTTATTATATTATAACGTATATTAAACATATATTTATTATGTATATGTAAATATGTAATATGTATGTTATATTACCTTATCAACTAGAATTATAGGAATATAGTCCGTTTTATGATTGTATAGAGTAAATAAATAAACAAAAATAACTTAAGTAATTTAAAAAGCTTGTTTGCTTAAATGCTAAATAATTCTTATGATAGATTTATCAGAGAAGTATATATTTAATAAAGATCATAAAAATAATAGCTCTTGTCTATTATTACATTAGTAATATTTATAAATCAAATTTAAAGTCGAAAGGTACATTGTACCTATGTTGTATATTGCTTATATATACAACGAACATGTTTTTTTTCTAAATCCACTAACTAAAAACTTTATGAAGCAAATAGAAAAAAAAATGTACCTACACATATATAATATTTTTATTTTTAATATTTAAATTATATTTATATTTTTATCAATAATTCCTATTATATTGAAAGTGTACTATCGATGAAAAATAGTTAGTATTATTATGTATTAATTTATCTAACATATACGTAAGAAAATAATTTATAAACCAATCCGAACGATCAATGGTGTTTATTCTGTATATGAGCTGTAAAATATGCAATATTGGTGTACATTGCAATAAATAATCACTTTTTTTTTGTACTCAAACAAATAAATTTCATAAGCTTTATTATCTACTAATATTAAAAAAAATATGTGATAAAAATATTGAACATAGTGTAAACGTCAAACTGGACAGGATATCGAGTAGATTTATTATGTAGTACCTACCTAATATACGAAAGTTCTATGGATAGAAATGTTTATTTTGCCATACGTAAACACAAACAAAACAATATAATAGACTCGTTTTGTGAAAATGACCGTTAACACGATATAGGTATATAAATGTCTAAAGCGAAAGTTCCCAATCTCAACTTGCCGTTTCTGGTGTCCTATGTTCTGGTTATTTATTATTATTATATATCCCTCTATTTGGTTTTCTAACGAACTATTTAAACGACCAAGCAACGTCGTTTTTCTGAGTTTTCGAGAATATGTCGAAGAACGTAAGTATCGCAATTCGAAGCAAAACAAAAACACGCACACACTTACGAGTGCGTACTCGCGCGCGCGCGCACACACACACACACACACAAATATACTTACACTTATATTATACTATTTATATATTTATTTATTATGTGTACAGCGTGAAATATTATAAAAAAAAAATTAAAAAAATAACGTTCGTTCGAAATACATGTGTTGTGGGCGCGGCGCGGCTTGCCGTTGGGAGGATCTACAAGTGTGCATGTATATGTATACGTGCGTGAAATAAATAATCAGTGGTCGCGGTGTGCGCCGGCCCAACGCTCGGCCGCGTCTGTCCGCGCGACGACCGCCGGGGCCTGGCGAAACTCGCTCTTTGGGCCGTCGTCACCGCTCGCTGGGAGTAGGGACCGCGCGCGCGTTCGCTCGCCCGCCAGCGCGCGCACGTGTGTGTGTGTGTGTGTGTGTGTGTGTGTGTGTGCGCGCGTGCGTGTGCGAGCGAGAGAGTGTGATAAAGAGAAAAATATCGTATGGGTACCTGTCGTGCGGGACAGAGCAAGAAAAAGTGAGATATACGAAAAGGAATATAATATATAAAAAAAAAAAAAAAAGGGAAGGAAATCTCGAACGTCTCGCGCTCCTCCTCCGCCGCCGCCCCGGATCGTGGGTATCCCCCTACAACCGCTCGCGCGCTGGTCAGAGAGAGAGAAAACAACAACAAAATATTTAAAAAGAAAGAAAACACACACTCACACACGTGCAGCTATGCACGCGGTGAATACCTATACCTATGTACACACACACACGCATACACACACACACACACGAGCCACACACCTGTACCTACACCTATACCCGGGCGTATATAATATAATATGTATTCTACGAGGTGTACCTACCTCGCGCACACGCACGCCCGTACGCACGCACACACGCACGCACACGCCTATCCCTACTATATGGGCTTTCGACACCCCGATATATTATAAAAGACCAAAAGAAGTACTCTCCCACGATTATTTTCAAAAGTGATCCCAACTCTTCGATGCCGACGCACGCGTCTCTTGCGTAAACACCGACTGCAGAATACACAGTACGCTGTTGCTATACCGCACATTATATTATTATTCACCATCGCCGTCACCATCACAATCACCATCACCATCACCATCACCATCACCATTAATAATATTATATATTTTAATATATAAATTATTATATTTGTTTTGTGTACTGCACTTTCGCGCGCTCGCCGTTATCATTGCAGTCGGGAGTGATTTTTTGAAAAAATAAAAATAAACGTCGTTTCGTATAAACATTATACAGCCATCCGATATACATACATACATAATATACATATTCAAATATATAATATATTTTATGATATTTTAATATTTTTAACGTCCGTCACGAACGTTGCCCAAATACATATCTCCTCGTCCGTTCGCCCCGTTTTGTTGTTCGCGTCGGGTACATCGGTTCTCCGCGCGACGGAGACGGCGCGAGATGACGGCCGAGACCATGTCCGACGGCGACGGATACAGCCGCGAACTGTGGCTGAACGCGATCGCCGCGGCGCTGGGTCTGACCTACTCGGCGTACCAGCAACTGCGGGCCGCCAGGACGCTGCCACCCGGGCCGTGGGGCGTACCGTTCCTGGGGTACGCGCCGTTTTTGTCCAACCACTGCACGTACCTCAAGTACAACGAGCTGGCCCGCCGGTACGGGCCCATATGCTCGTTCACGCAGCGCGGCAACACCGTCATACTCCTCAGCGATCACAAGCTCATCAAGACCGCGTTCGACATGAAGCAGATCACCGGCCGGCCCAACGACGGGTACATGGACATCATCGGCGGATACGGTAAGTCGATGTTTGATTATTTCATCCGATAATCATAGGTAGGTGGCAACGCGTTTTGTGTTGCTCGTGAGAAATCGACGTTATCATTGGCGGCATACGACCGGCGTGAGTGTGTAAAGCAATAGTGTACGTATATCCAAATCAAATTCAATTATTTGTAACTTTTACCGTGGGTTTTTTTTCCTCGTCATCGTTATGTCGTAAATCGACCTTTTAATCGCATATTATTAATATTATTATAAAATTATATCGTGTACCGGTATGAGCTATTAATTTATTTTTTTTGTAAAATTTTTATTCAAGTAAAATATATACGCGTGTCCTCGAGATGACGAGATACCATGCACGTTGAATATAATATTTTGAAACTATGTCGCAATTTTTTTTTTTTTTTGACATACTATACGCCGGCACAATATTAATTATTAAATAATCACGTGGCTCGTACTGTTGCTACTTCCACTACTATACTGCAACTATTACTACTACTGCTACATTACACAACGTGTGCGGACACGCGAATAATGGCTAGAATAATAATAATAATAATAATAATAAAATACTGTGTGTCATTTCCATACCGACCAGACTTGTTATTAGAAACGTTACTTTTTATGTATAGGAGCGGTAAATAGTACTGGGAAGTTATGGGAGTCGCAAAGGAAGTTTTTACATTTAGTACTTCGACATATGGGGATGACGTTCACGGGCCACAACAGGTTGAACATGGAAAACAGAATAATGGTAAGTAACGTCGTGTCGTTAACACATACATATTATACCTCGTAATAACTAATATTATAAACGATGACCAATATTTTCGAAATTTTAATACAATAAAAAATCAAGCGTGTAGGAACGATCTATTTTTTGTTTGTAAATAATTATTAAAAATGTTTAATTCTAATGTACACTTATTGTTAATAATTTATTTATTGTTTTACACAGATCGAAGTGTCATCGTTAACGGAAACATTTCACAAGACTTGTGGCAAACCAATAGATCTAAATGCCGGTTCGTTATGTCTGGCCATCACCAACGTGATTAGTTCAATAACGATGAGTGTTAGATTCGAACCGAACGACCCGCGCTTCGAGCGATACATGCACATGGTCGATGAAGGTTTCAAGCTGTTCGGCATGTTGAGGCCGGTGAGTTTGTTTTTGCCGAGACGTCATATTAATGACGAGCGAAACATACAGGAAAAAATCAAGAATAACCATCGAGAAATCTCCGGATACTTTCAAAATATTATTGAAGAACACAGGAGTACATTCGATCCGAATTATATTCGAGACCTGATCGACGCTTATTTATTGGAAATAAAACGCTCTCAGGAAGCCGGCACGATGGACCAACTATTTCAGGGTTTGGATCCGAATCGGCAGGTTCAGCAAATTCTCGGTGACTTGTTTTCGGCCGGTATGGAGACTATTAAGAATACGATTTTATGGGCCATGGTGTACATGCTCCATTATCCGGATGTGATGACCAAGGTGCAAGAGGAAATCGATTCGGTAGTGGGTCAATATAAAACGCCGGTGCTCGATGATTACCCCAATTTACCATATACACAGGCTACCTTAAACGAAGTATTGCGGAAATCGAGTATCACGCCTTTAGGCACAACACACGCAACTACCAGGTAAATTGTTTATTCTCGTCTCGTATATGTAACATAGTTGTCAAATATTATATTACACGTGCGAGAATTTCACGAAATGTTGTATTGTTTTATCAGTGATGTAACACTCAATGGTTATCATATACCGACTGGCGCTCAGATCATACCTTTACAACACTTTGTGCACAACGATCCGAACTTATGGGACGACCCGGAGGCATTCAATCCTGAGAGATTTATAAATGTTGACGGCAAAGTGAAAAAACCCGATTTTTTTTTACCTTTTGGAGTCGGTAAGATATTATATTTTTTTCTGAATAAATATTACAGTATATTATCGTACTATGTATACACATAATATGTACAATAAAAGTATGTGTTATATTTATAAAATAGTTATTAATTGTTATTCCATTTTTATTTTTTATAAAAGGTCGGAGAAAATGTCTGGGTGAGACGTTAGCTCAAATGGAACTATATTTATTCTTTTCAACCTTGTTACACGAATTCGATATATGTCTACCTGATGGTGATGAATTACCTAGCATGGACGGTCAAGTCGGTATCACACTAACTCCACAATCGTTCAAGGTCGTCATGAAAGCGCGTAACAAATAGATTTAATTTAATTTTTATTCGCAGATCCTCTTATTTAGGTTATTTATGTATTTTTAATTGAATATTATGTATTTATTTGAGTAATACTCCATAATAATTGTTTAGTTTAAAAATGTTTTATTATTTATTTACCAATTGTACATGGTTCCCTATAAATTATATACATTTTCTAACATTTAAGACCATACTATTTATTGATTAGTTAGTTTAATTTAATTTATATTGTTTTATCAAATAACGATTTTATTTGTTTATTTAAAGTAGTTAGAAGTGCATGTTTTCCTATTGATATGTTTATGTACTTAGTGCCATATACCATTTTTTGTAAAAATTATTTGATGTAGTGTTTTATATCGTATGAAGATATAATTGTTATTTTTTTTATATTACCAATGTTCAAGCAACCTATTAAAATTAAATGTTAAATGTTTTTGTCAATTACTTGTTATATTAATTTATTTCAGGGGAACTATTCACGCAACTAATACGACACGAATGACATCTAATTTGACTAAGAACCGTTAAATCGTTTTTAAGTCAGAGCTGTCCGAGGTTAAAAATTATTGTTAAACATCAATCTCATTGTTTAATATCACATAATTCAAAATAATATATACTTAGGTTTTATGTGATAAATTGCTAGTAAAAAAGTGTGAGAAAGTACTTTAAACAGCTTAAACCTATAAGACTCTACTCTGCCAAGTTAATAATAAAAAGCCTGAAGTTATAAATATAAATATATAGTAATTTTGTCTAAGGTTTAATTAAACTTTTTAAATAATATATATCACTATATATGTCAAAATGTTCTCAAGTCCAATAGAAGATTCAAAAATACAATCGTGAATATTGTCGCTGTAAAAAAAAAAGGCTACAAAGCTGCAAAACTTATAAAAGACGCTCGTCTGTCTCTAAATACTGAAAGCAATAATGAATTCATCACGTTTGAAAAGCGATTCTGAGAAAATTTTGGTTTATATATTATGTTTATAGTTTTAATTCACTTACAAGAACAATATTAGTAATTAAGGATTTAAAATTTTACCTAAACATTAATCATAGAGTAAGTAAAATGTAATAGTATACAAAATATAAATTTTAAAACTAAAAATCATAAAATATTATTCAGATAAATTAAAAAAATAACTTCATATAATTCAGAAAAAACATTGTATTGTTTATCAATTTGTTCACCATTCACAGTATTAAAGTTAACAAACAATTATTATTGACATTTTTTAGTTCTGGTTAGAATAATAATAATTAACCTTGTATTAAATTTTCAAGTCTTAGTATATAAAAATGGCAAATTTCATAGCAATAAAACTGAAAAAAAAAAACAGAAAAATAACAGAAATTAAAAATGTGTAGCCTCATTATAATATTTTATCATTTTATTCACAATATTCTGTACACAAATTTTCTTAACGCTTAAGCAAGATAATTGTCTATGACATTTTTAAAGTATGAGATACATAACACTTCCAATTAACAAAATATATGATTGCTTAATGCTTTTATGGAGAACTCGTTGTATAATAGAGGTAAAAAATAATTTTTAGAGACAAATTACATCATCTTTCAATCAACACCTGCTCTTTCATCATAACCTCAAGTTGTATGTATTTGTTTATAAATCTTTATTATAGAAATATTTCAGCGCACTGAACGTGTACACTTCAAGTTTAAGAATTAACAACAACGACATAACTATAACATGTGCATAATGTAAATAAGTAACTTTATTTTCTATTTGAAAGTAAACTACATTTTATTAAAATCATGAATATATCAATTTGCCTCCTAAAGTAAAGTACACTTTTATAGGAAACGAGAATTTTCCAACAATTCTTAACTAAATTAATTATTAGGTATTTAATCTGCATATAATTAAATGGAAATTTAACAATACATAATTTTAAATTTTAAATAATTTTATATTATAATTGTAAAAGGTAATATAAAGTATGTGATTACATAATATTTATGTCGTTTTATTCGTACAATTAAAAAAAAAAACATAATTTTCTAGAAAATTCGTTGGAAACTAAACAATTATGTCCTTAATATTGTAGTCTTATAAACATTGAGAATTTAGCCTTCGAACTTGTACCAATTATAACCAATTATAATGTGACTTTGTATAAAACACTTGTAACAAATTGATTCTCATTCGTCTAATTGTATTTATATCATTGTCAAAATATGTTGATGCAAAAAATAAGTAAAGTTTATGAAATTTGTATAATTTAAAAAAATAAGGAATTTAAAATAACTTTATTATATCATATAAATATATATATAATTAAACAAAATATAAATTAATTTTAGTATAGTTAAATACGCATGGTATAAAAATTGGTATACACAGTTAAACACATACGCTAATATTAAATAGTATAAAATGGTACAATAAAAATAAAATAATTTTTATATCATTATTAGGTAATATGATAGATAAAAATTAAACGAATAAATATAATAGAAGTATATAGTATGCGTCATAATAATTTGCAGTATTTACCTAAGCCGATTTGAGGTGCATTCGCATTTGCGGTGTTTCTGATCGTTTAATAAATTCGAAAAATACACATGAACCAAATGTGTTCTAACAAAATAGTACTCGTAAATTTTTAAATCGTAATTTTATACAAAACATCACAATATCCTACTTACCGTGTATAAATGTATTGTTTTTTTAATGCTCATTTGGGTTATTGGGTAAAAATACCTGTTATTCTGTTATTTAAATTTGATCATCGACTGTTATATCATTGTTTTAAGGGTAATAAAGAAGATTTAAATACTCAATATATAAACTTCTTTGTATATATATAAATAATATATTTCTTAACATCCCCTAAATGGATTAAATCATAAAAATATTAATAAATAGGAACATCGTCTGAAAATAATAATTGTATGTTAAAAATTTTAGAACCTATTCTAGCTTGTGAAACGAAAAAAACATTGAGTTTTACAACTTACAATATTATAATTTTATATTTTGATTTTTTTTATTGTTATTTTCAAAGCATTTTTTAATCAACATAAGTGCTTAAAAGTTGTGTTGATTACTCGTATTTTGATTCAAAACCAATCACAATAATATTCAAATTTACATTATTTGTACGTTTTAAATAATTTCTGAACTCTATAATTGTAATAATTACTAGTTCTATAGTGTAATAATATAAACCGATCATGTTCCGTTTTTCAATTAATCTACCACTGGACGTGCTGTTATTTGTTTTTTCATCATAAGTAATTTGAAAAAAAAATAATTATCATGAATTATGATAATTGATAATTTTAAAAACACTAACTGGTAGACATCATGAGATGTAGTATATAATATAGTCAATATAACCTATATACATAACTGACCAGACCGGTCATGTTTAAGTTATTAATTATTACTTTTTATATACCCATAGTATTAAAATTTAATTGAACATTATATTTCCTACATTAAGAGAATCGTTTTCCCGCCATAAGTGCATTACACATGTTATCATGAATTATTAACTAATTAATTTGTTTACAAACACGGATAAAACGAGAGAAAATCGATTACACACATAATATGTACTCACTCATTCACTTATATCTAGAGAGATAAAGTGGTATCATCATATCAATTTATTATCACGAGTGGATAATCTGTTTTACCTGAATGCAGTTATTATAATTACGATTCTTAAATACAAATTTTAAATGATTGGTAATCACGATTTATTTTTGTAAACGAATGACGTCATATATTTAATAAAAACGTGCATAAATATTAAATCAGAAAATACTCGTGAAATCACCGTGATATGGAATACCCGAATACTACATAATTATTGGCGGATTAAAAAATATACATTTGATGAACATAAAATATTTAGAATATTTAGTATCTACAACATTTTGTATGTTTCTATATTTATTTAAAAATCATTTTAATCAATTAAAAAACAAATTGCACGCCAATTCATCTTAAATTCGAGATTTAAAGACAATGTTGTGTGGAGCCGGACTGAGGGTTATGCCAAACTCTCCATCCATGATAATGTTAATTTCTTTTTCGGATAGACCGTCTTCTGTAGAAACATTGAAATTATGAATTATATTTGCACCGAACAAATAGAGTATCCAGTAGGAAAGCGTGTCTCCAACACAAGCTCTTTTACCTGAAAACATTATTACATAATATTGACTACTTTGGTACAATCGTTTTAAAAAAAAATTAACGTTTCTTATTATCAATTACTAACCGGCTTGAAATGGCATGAACGCTTTGTTGTTTATCATATTTCCTTCGTCGTCCAAAAATCTTTTGGGTCGAAATATTTGAGGGTCCGTCCAATACTTTTCGTTGTGGTGCATTGCCCACTGTAATGGTAAAACCATGGTCCCTTTTGGTATGCGGTATCCCGAAATTGTAATTTCTCTGTTGACCGATCGAGGTATTCCAGATGGAGCTACCGGCCGTAATCGCATCGTTTCGAACACACAAGCTTTTAGCAATGGAATTTTTTCAATGTGTTCTAAATCTATTATTCCGCTATTGATGCACATCGAATCCAACAGTTTTTGTAAGTCATTCTAAAAATGTTTTATTTCATCAAAATGATATCAATAAAACGTTATGAGTGATTTTTTTATTAGCTTATCTTTTACACATGTTTAAGTTCAAATACAACCGTGATACTTTATTATACGCATAATTATATCTCTTAAATTTTAAATAATTATCAACATTTACTTTAAATTATTATTGTTATACTTCAAGATATTTTGAAAGTTATTTTTATTTTAGTACTCCTAAAAAATCTGTCTATCAGAGTATCATTAAAATATATTTATGTAATATTAAATATTGAAAACGATCATATATAAAAATTGTTTTATTAAATTTAATAACATTAATTATATTATAATTGGATACCATAATTCATTATATTTACATAAGTACCAGTGTAGTTAACCTACAAGTAACAGTTCATAATAATAAGCAGATGAGGTTAATGATTATACCTGTATTTTATTATTTTCTTTGCATTTTTTACGACAAAATATATAATCCATACCTATTTATAAAAAAGTTAGGCAAGTTTGTACGTTCTGTTGTTTATTAAGTGATGAGTGTGTCACTATTGTGGGTATATTATATTTAAATTCAATGATATCTCATTGTATACAAAAAACGAATATCAGTAGAGGTCAGAGACCGTTTGTTAACTTATTTATAAGTATTCAAAGTATATTTTGTAATATATTTTTTTTTTTATATACTTGTTAATTTATTTTACTTATAGTAATATGGTAGGTAGATGTGATATAAATTTTTTTGATAATTTAATTAGTATTAAATATTTTAATAACAAATCAACTTATAAAACTTAAAATGTAATAATATTTTTCTGTAAATACCGTAAAACAGTAAAAATAGACCCATAATATAAATAGATAATATCTTAAAATAAATCAATCATGTTATTGCATGTTCCTATTCAAATTTATAATATAATATTCGTGAAAAATTTAAGTTTTCACGAATAATATTTTTAAATTATATAAAAAAAAGTAGTTAATATATCGTTATTTATTGTTTGAATAAGTAATTTCATCTCAATTGTAAATTACTTTAATAGAAATTATTGAGATTTAACGGTTTTAGTTTGAAATACTTGTGAAGAATTTTATATTAAATTTTCAAAACTTAGATACGAAGTGAATTTAACGAATTTCGAAAATCTTCTAACTTTAATGCATATAAAAAAAAATATTGTGCCTATATATTTTTAATATTTTTATACATATACTTGTATAAGAAGAATTTATGTGGAATTGTGTGTTACATTTTCAAAAATGTAAGCAAATAATTTCTTTTAAAATTGACATTTATAAAAAAAAAAACAATTGAAAATTTTAATTATCTACAAATAGTTCAAAATATTTTGAAAATTATATCGTACTTAGAAAATGAAAATATAAATACTCGGTGAAAATTTTAAATTTCTGTAACTATTTGTTTTTGAATTATAATAAAATAAAGAAACCAATTCAATCAAAATTTGTTTAGTGTAAAAATTCTTATTTTTTCTAGTTTTTTTTTTTTGACTATAAAAAAATACTAATTTAATTTTGACTTCATTAATGTACAAACTAGATCTATTTTTTTTTATTCAAAACCACCCTCAAAGTTGAAAATTGAAGCATTTTATTGACAACTTATCATATACATTATACTCAAATAAAAAAAAAACATATTATTGTAAAATCAATACATTTATTGATTCGTCAGAATTAAAAAATAAAGTATTTATATAAGTTCATTACAATATACATTATACATAGTATAGTATAATACTTAAATCAATTATATTAAAAATATGCAATTTTTACCTGAATTTCTTTATTTAAAGCCATGTAAAGAAGAAACCATCTAAGGGTATTGACGGTAGTTTCTACACCAGCACCAAAAAGATCAGACAGAAGAAAACAACATTGTTTTTCGGTAAAGAAATGAGAATCCTTATTGTTTATTCTTTTTGTCATTTCTTTCATGAACATGGCCATCAGATCGTCACAATCATTAATTTCGTTTCCACGTTTCTCCATCAATGTTTTATATATGCAATGCGTATTTTTTACTCCCTCGATTACTTCAAAAACAGTATTTCTGTATTTAGGTATTATCCTAAGAAAATTACATCAACAAAATATTGTTTAACACATTTTTATACAGATATTACATAAATAATGATATTCATTTCTAACTTTAATATTGGCAAAACACTCAATGGAGTAGCTATGGCAAATTTTTTGGATCCATCTTCAGCCAAATTTCGTAAATAAATCCAATTAGGATCATCTTCTGGCCACGCTTTACCCAACACTATTAGATTTATGAAATCTCCTACTTGTACTAAAAAAAACGTCCCTGTGTCAATTGGACATTTATTCAACTGTCGTAATTTCTAAAAAAATATATATATATAATAAATAATTAATTAAATTTAAAAAAATATAATTGGTTTAAATAATTTATAATTATCTCTGTCTTAAGTGTTACCGAAATTGTAGAAGACACAGCGTTGGTAATAAGTAGTTGTAAGTGATTTTTCTTGTCTCCGAACTTAGACACGCCGATTACCTTAAGCCAATTGCACACAAATTTTCGCTGTTCTTTCCAAAGAGGTCCACGTGTAAATATTAGCCCTATACATTATTTAATTGTATCTACTTTAAAAAATGGCTTATAAAAACTATGATAACTACAGTGGAGCGTCGATGATCTATTTGTAAAATATCCGCTTTACGATTTTTAAAAAAAAAAATACATATTAATTATATATTTTTAAATTTATGATAAATTTTATGATTAATTTATAAACATAATTTTAACAATATATTTATTATAGTTATTTTATCATATTATACTTATATATTAATTTTATTTTTAATTATATAAAACATTTAAATTTTTGTTCTTTGTATATTTTTAATTATTGTTTGATTGTTCGCAATCCCCTCTCCCCTAGTCTCATTTAGTGCGAATAATTGAAGATCCTCTGTATATTTTAGTAAATAATTAAATACTATTCAACTTGGTACAGGCCATAGATGTTATAGATACCTACCATGTTCTTGCATGATTTCGTTGATAACTTCGAAGTTAGTACGATCTGCTAGTTCTTCCTTCGCTAATGCCATTCTAACCAGTGTCGGATCCGACATGACAACTGCAAAATGTTTCCCCATTTGAATACTGTAAATCGATCCATACTTACAAGCTAGTGCTGTCAACGTTTTGTAAGGTTCTGCAGGATTTAGCCACGGCAGATAACCGAGGATTGGAAGGCCCCAAGGGCCTGGGGGTAAATTTCTGTTAGAATGCCATAGATAACCAGCATACAACGCACCAAATAATATTACACCAATGATCCAAAACATGATTTAAGTTCCTTTAACACGAGTCAATAGATACATTATTATAGTACAATAACAGTTATTAGTTATCTAGAAAGTTATAATTTAAGGTTAGTAAAAATGTTCAGCTCTGTATATAATATAGTACCTAATGGTAAATTCTAACAACCTACGAGGAAATGATAAATAGCAATTAATTAAACTAGAAAACCTTTAACACTTAATAATGTTTATTTATTAAGATAAATAAATAAAATGTTTAGAATCTGTAAAATTGAGAATATAATAAAATTTAACGTAGAATTAAAATATCAAATTAATGGTGCGTGTAGAAGGATCACTGGATAGCCATACGTATTTATAGTTTCATAGATTCTTTTTATACTTATTTCGTAAGACACATCAGTTACGTCGATTGACATATACTGTTATTTACCATAAATCATAATATATTATACACTATACAGTAATAAATTAATGATCTTAGATTCTGGGCTCAAAAAGTATCGTGAATACATGTTCGGTATGGATTAAAACGTTACCCTTGTATTTTATAAATGTTTATAGTGGTTTTCTCATAAGCGTATATTATAAGTATGAACTATCGAAAAATACGCGGTTGATTAAGGTATATTTCGTAATTATTGTTATTATTTCTTATTAATAAATCCGTTGGATCCAAAAAAAAAATGTAAAAATTGTATTGAATAACATTGTTTAAATTAATATTTTAACTATAATTGTGCATTATTAAGTATAATAATAACTAATAGAATTAATAAATAGGTTTAACAACTGTAAAAATAGTGTAAATTGAAATTTACATTTTTTTTTTCATTTAAATTTTTCTAATTATATATTTTTTACATAGCCCTATACAAATAATTCAATCATCAATTTTCGTTAAGGAATTATAGTAATTATGACGTAACACTAATCGCCTGTATGACGAAAAATGTCAGAAGAATGATAGTATGTCACAAACATGGTTCATAACCTACACGTTTGTGAGTATAGATTTTTCCTATATTTGACCTCAACAGATAGCCTACATGATGATATATCTTACCTATATATTATCTGTGGTCGAATGAGATGATTTATGTTAAATGTATCATTATTGCTTTCAAATATAGAATTGATTAATAATATAATTATAAAAAAATACAAGCGTAAATCTTGCGGGGTAGTAACATTTGATACTAGGGCAGTAGCTACACACGTAAATACTGCTATCCACCTGATTCCTGCTGCAGTATGTCACACATAGTTTTTTTTTTTCATTTATTTTAATGTGCACAACTTAAACGTATTCTATTCACGACACATTTTGACCTTTTATTTATTTGTATATAGTTTTTTTTTTTTACCTTCCCCGTGTTTTGATCGCGTCCCGTTTAAAAAACTGGTTATAAAGTGGAGCATATTTATTATAATATTATTATCTGATTATGTCCCAAATGCGGGTGAATGAAAAAAAAATGTACACAAATTATACAGAATATGCCGCAGCGGGTACGGTACGGGAGAAAAAAACAGATTTCAAACGGTATATTTATACGATATCAAAACGACATAATATCATATAGAAAACGCAAAAAAATGTAAACACTAAACACTGGAGTTCGGAATATTCAAATGTTAGCATTCCTTGTTGTGGACGCAACGGTAGGTAACGCTCTACATATATATATTATATATACATACATATATTTTGTTTAACCGAATTTTAGGTATAATATTTTAAATTATTCTAAAATCTGACATAGAAAACAACAAAGTAAGTTTTTAACATAAAATATATAATTCAAAAATATAATAAAAATATTTGTACATATATTATGTAAAACTAAGTTATTGTTTTGTAAATTTTAAAATTGTATTATTATAAAGGTACACCGTACGAATTTTTAATATCATCCTAGGTACTTAAAATCGGTTTAATATAGCCGAATATACATATTTCTGTTAAATAAACTATAATACTAAATATATCTACAACGTGATTCACAAAAATGCAACATACGATACATTTTAATCTTTAATAAGATTATAGTATTTAGAATATTCAAATATGTTTATGGACCATACTTTTAGTACTGTATTATATTATATTTTTAACTTTTTATATTTTAAACTTATTATTCAAATGTGATCCACTTTTTTTATTACAAATATATTTTTAGATTTTTTTTTTGAAAATGTTGGTTCATATGAATCAAAAATTGAACAATTTATATAAAGTAGTGAGTTAATATATATTATATGTATTAATTAATAACTATTTCATGTAATTGAATATTTTTTACAAATTTTAAAACTTGGATAAAATAATATTATATAGTAATTACTGTCATTTTTAAATTATAATTAGCTTAAATTTATTATTTAATAGAAGATAACTCTTAATAATTACTGTTTAATAACTTAAAAATTATTCGTTAGCATTTTGATTTAAATATTATTTTACTGTCAATATTGGTAATGACTAGGCAATATCAGTAATTCCAGTGAGGGTACAGGGATGGATTTTGAAGGACCGAAAGACCAAGATTGACACACTGCAAGAGTTCACACTGCGCACATATGTAATTCATTTTGTTTTCATAGAAATATTTAATCTAAAAATTCAATTGTATAAGTTATCAAATAAATTAAAAACATGCGAGTAAGTTATAAAATCAATATTTATTAATTTATAACACTTTGATTCTGTGCATCTTTAATAAAGTAAGAGAGCGCAAATGTTGGATTTTAATTCATGTTTAAATATGTATAAGTTATGTATTTGTGCGGTGTGAACATTTAAATAAATCCCTCCAAAATTTTCACTTTAAGTCTATCCCTGAGTAAATAATAGTCATTTTAAATAGTAAAAAATATATAAGTAACTAATATAAGGTTAGTGAATGTCATTCATTGAAATTTATTTATTTCTTAAGCTTATCATCAACTTACAACTCATAAAGCTTGATATTACTTTTTGATTAATTATTTTCCATATTTTTGAGGTGAAAAAAGACTGAAGTTATGTTCGAATTAGAAAAAACGGATTTTGAAAACTAATGGGTAGAATTTTAGGGATGATCGTGTATAAATACATACAATACTAAATATTTGCGAAAGAAAAAATTTGGAAAGAAGTGTTTTTTGATATGTAAAGATTGGGCTGGACTAGTTGAAGACATGTGTCCATTGCATTCTTCTAACTTAATTTTTAATTTTACATTTAAACTAAAAGCATACAAATCATAAAAGTTGTCATGTAAATACTGAAATATATATTAATTTAATGCTAAATATTTGTCACAAAAAAAAAAACAATAATAAATTGCAATTTGATCAGATTATGTATACATATTTAAAGTGTTTAAAAGTTACCTCTATGAAAATAAATAAAATAATATACTTTAAAATTAAAAGTAGGATCTATTAAATATTAATTTTAATAATAATGTACAAGTAATTATAATAGTTATAAGTTAAAAAATTGTTCGTTTGAATTTTTGTTTAATCAGGTTTTTTTCAGTTTATTTAAACGCACAATACTCGTATTCTAATAAATAAATTAAATATTGATAACTTTTAATATTAATTTTATACATTTTATATATAGTGTAAATATAATATATTATTTACAATATGTCAACATTGTCTAACCGAATTTAATATAATATAACTTTAAAAATGTAGGTATATATATATTTAAAAAAAAAAATGTATTTCCTTAACAATTTACAACTAAAAAGAGGGGTTTTCATACTTCGAACACAAAGTTTATTTTATTATACGATATAATGTGTAAGCACTACGTAGTACATATACTTAAATATTCTGAAAATAAAAAATTAAATAAATTCATTATCAATGAAAAACATGGATACTCGCTCTTCTGTATGGTATATTTCGAGTAGATCACTATAATGGATATGTTAAATTTGAATTATACTTTTGAACCAAAAGCGATGACCGGAATGATTTTGTCCGTAAAATATCGTGCGTGTTAATATTATTTCTATATTAGATTTCAAAGTGGAATATTTTCATCAATATCGAAAATTACTTATTTATCCACTGTCACAAAAACAAACAAATCATGTTCAAATGCATATAAAATCACCGAACCATCTGTGATCCGTATGCGGGTGTCATTGATGTATAGAAACATTTTGACTAAATAATAAACTTCCCGTAGACTTAAACACTTTTAACTCCGTAACTAGATCCAACTGGTCACTAGAAACCTCATTTAAGATTGAAGCACTTTTTACTGCTCTATAACGCTATGATAGACAATAAAAAAAAAAAAAATTATAATGATATCAATGTAAAACTAATATTCATAATATGTACATTCATTCTCTCTACTCATAGAACCTAATCATGGGGGGGGGGGGTAAGCATCTTTTTGAATCATGCTATGTATAAAAAATCTTAACATATTCATTTAGTTTTTATTTAATCATAATAATCTTTTTTTCGAACGACATTTTAATATTTAGTATATTATTACTGATACTGCAGAATTACTTGTTTAATAATAGTTATGTATATAATGCAAACAATACGTAATTTTTAATATTTATTACTCTATTAATATTTTATATTGGATTGATACTAGACACTAATTCGACAGAGTTTATTTCAATGTATTTGTAAATACTCAAGTTAAATCTATAGAACAACAACAACAAAAAAAAAATGTTTATTGAAAACTTACCCGTCAGTAAACAGTGTTTTTTGATTGCAGTCAATGTATTGTAACGCGTACAGACAGTAGGCACTAAACTACAACATAAACCTTATTGTTGACGACGATTATCCGTACTGTAGAAAATATGACGATGTGTTGATGTTAATCTGATTATCTGAATTTATGACGGTATTGTGTCTGGTGCCTGCGCCGTCTATAATAATATATTGTGTATTGTCAAAATACAATGGTTTTACGAAAGAAAAAACACATTTTAAACGCGTGAAAAAAAGCAGAAAAACTACGAGCGGCCATCGAATTATTTTTATTTCATATCGACATTGATAATTATTGTGTATTTGTTTCAAAATTATTTGTCGGTATACAAACTGCATAAAAAGACCATGATGAAAATAATGTACAAAGTATGTAAGCACACTGTGGATTTCACTTTTAAAGATTCGTCGCCGCTATAGGAAAAAAAAAGAAAATATATTTCATAAAATTTGTTGTACACATTTATTTGACCAAATCAGATTCATAAATTTCACATTCTAAATACCCATTCTATTTGTAAATTATCATTTGTATGAATATCTAATGTACGAATACATTGTGGTTGTGGCGTTAAGCGCATGATGGAGTCAATTCGTAATACAATGGATTTTTGTCGAATTGAATAAAAAAAAAATTACGCATTATACATACAAATAGCATACATAACAATATTGCTATAAAAAATAGTCTAAAAAATAAATCTTTTAAATTGTTTACTCGTGAATTGTTTAATAGACAAAAATTATAAACATCATGTATTCACGTATTATTCATTTTGTGTCATGTAGTTCACCTCGAAACTTGAGAATAAGCCTAATCATGATAATAATTTAATATTTGTAGTGTTAATTTGTTGTTATTATTGTAATTACGAAGAGTTGATATTTTGCCAATAAACGTTTTTCAGAAATTTATTACCTCGATAAAAAAATAATTGTTAGTATAATAATTTAAGTATTAGAATTAATAACTAAAATCGTGGACCGGATTATATACTAAAAAATATTAATATTATCTATAGCTTATTAAATCATTTACTATTTATATTCAAACAATAATATTCTTCAATATTTAATAGCAAAGCTATTTCGTATTGTATAAAATATATTTTATACATATACGAGTATATTATGATTATAATATGTTATTTTAGTTTCAAAATAAAAATCGTATTTTTTTTCTTTCATACCTAGTGGAGGAGTCACCCAGAGTTCTATGAACTTTTAAACTGATTCAAAATTGTTCAATGGGAACAGACGTCGTGAACAATAAAACCTTGAAGACACATTAATGAGACGATAAGGTCGTCTGCAGGACGTAGTCTCGTCTACCACAGGTAAGATCCGGTTTTACTTTCATTGATGTAAACAAGTCCTATATTATGTACGAAGGGTCTGCAATTCCAAGAAATCTGATGCAAACACGTTTATACTCATTGGGGTGAATAGTCTATAAGGAATTCGGTATTGTTCCTACGTGCTATAAGACGAAAAAAAGGTTCGCTCCCCCAATGAGTGATTGGAATGTCGACGTTTTCAAAGAGTCATTTATTCAAATATTCCCATTATATATTATTATATACACCTGTTATACCTATTAATTGTTGAACCCACAGAATAATAGAGAATCGTTTTATTAACTATATAAGGGTAAATTCCAAGTGGTAGACTGTAGCCACACTCATAAATATATATATTATATATTGTTGAAAATAATTCAAAAGAGAAAAACATAATTATTTTTTCGGTTAATACAAAATTAATTGTATTAAAAAATTATATTTGTGGCTAGGTGTATCGACCATTTATACCGTGAATAATTTTTAGTATTAACAGTTGTGCATAAGACAGTGTTAATTAATGGAATATTAACTGATGTAACCTTATTAATAAATAATAATTAAAAAAGACATTTTTAATTTATTCGGATTTCAGTATACGTAATACATAAATAGTGTTAATTTAAAATTCAAAACATTTAATATCTACAGGTTAAAATAAAATCGCTTTAAAAACAAGAAAAAATTAACTTTTTTGTTAACTTTAATAAAAAGTAATACATTTTTACCAGTTTTTAGGTCATTTTTGCATTTTTTTTGTATTTTTAGGTCATTAAAATCCTAGCTCTAGTATTAACGTTTCTTTTAGATGAACTAAATTATGAAAAAAATAAAACAAAATTTTCGACACAAGTACATTTTCTAAAAAAAATAAATAGTGAATTTTAATGATCTACGAACTTGGTTGCTAATATTTCAAAACGCGTCCAAATCAAAAATCATTCAAATTTCTTAAGTGCCGTTAACTGTTACATATATAGGTACTTTAAATAAAGTCTGTCAAGATCACTATATTTAATTAAGCGGGATTTATAGCTACGTCGTCCATTGCGCGTGCTTATTTGTATCGAGTTGTGTCAAAAAGTTGAGGTCTAACTCTGGAAATATCTGGTTAGATTATGATAAGCTATAGGTAAATGATTACAGCGATGTCATATGATTACATCAGCCAATCAGAAAACGATAAAAGACACACAGACACGAGAAACGACGTAATTGTAAACCCGGCTTTATAGTATGTAATATTCACGGTAAAACTGTAAGAGTGATAAGCTGGTTACAGTGATATTTTCCTTTGTGGCTAGTCTTGGGAAAACGTCGTCGCCGTTCATAAGTGCATATTGTTTATTTTAAATAATTTAATATTGTTTTGCAGACCTAAATTATGATAATATTCTGGGGAAACGAGTCTATGTAATAAATTAATTAATAACGTCTATTCGTACGCATTATCACCTATATTACAGTCGCTCTGACGAGACCTGTTGCCTGTTTTCCGAGGATTACTGCGTGACCGAGGTTGTCATGCAAGGTAAGAGTGTAAACGCTCTTTAATCACTTGATATAATATATTTTAATATTATCATTCACAATCTCGAACACTTCTACGACTGTTTTTTTACTTCATATAAATTATAATTCAACCTACATTTTATTTTATCTTAAATTGATAGGTTAGTAAAATCTTGGTGAATCTTCGGCAGAATAGTTGCGTTAATAAGGGTTGAATTTTTGGTGGAGTCATTTATACGGTGCATCCGAATGGCATGGCAAAAAAATAAACATAAATTTGAATGTCCAAATTGCGTGCTAACTCTTAGAGGGGTCTATCTAAATTGCATGTCGTGTACCCACAAGTTGATCTTTTATTATCATGCATTTATGTGCACAACTTAAACTTTATTTTTGATTACGCACGAATAGAAACTGATTAGTTTCAAGATTGAAATATTTTTATATCCGAGTAAACATTTTACCGAATTATAGAAGATGACATTGTGAATATTAAATAAAACGATTGTAGTTTAAGGTAATCAAGTGAATGTATTTTAAATTTAACATTTATAATTTCAAATAAATAATAATATTATAACATTTAGTGGAGTTTTTGACAATACACAATAAGGTATATATATATTTTTTTTAAGTTAAACATAAACAAAATCTTATGCGGAAGCCACTAAAAATCAAAACTCATTCGAAGAACACAAAATTGTCAACACTCTCAGGTTTTATATCAAATTTAAACTTACTAATTAGTCCTTCTCTCATCAGTCTTAAATTTATTCACAGTTAATAGAAGTATTCCATAACCTTATCGACCAGATAACTTCCATTAAATTTAAGCACAGTTATGTACACTGTACAGTTATCACTTATCATCTATTAATGTACTACCTTATTTCTCTTCCTTTTATCATTATATTATTTTAAATTATCTATACCTAACCAACTACGACTTAGCATAACTAACATAACATTGTGTTTTGTAAAATTGTATAATTGCTTAAACTCGTAATAGCATGTGATATGCTGACACATCTAAATTTATTAAATAAAAAAATAAAATATATACGTATGCTCTCTGTATCTGCTGTCGGAGTAGGTTATCGTTTTCTTTTTAGTGCCCTGAGAATCATTTTAATTTAGTTATTTCTTCGAAATTGTATCTCCAGGAATTGTATAATCTATTCTTAGTTTTTACAAACATAGTATAATAATGATAATTATACAATTTTTATACTCCACTTAACATTTTATATTTGATTAAATTGATCTTAAAAATAAGAGGGTATAACTATTTATATAATTTCCTGTATTAATAAAATATTGATAATGACCTAATAAAATATATATATATGTTGTTATGAGCCTCCAATAATAAAAATTAAATAATATTTAAGGGCATTGTTAGTAAATGATAATTCAATTAATTTCAGTAACAATTAGTATGTATAATATTGAAAAACTAGAGAAATACTATATTATAATACTAGCTATACAGTTATTATACTTAGTAATTAATATAAACTTAAGTAGATATTTAAACTAAATTTTAGGGAATAAATTACTTAAAAAATAAGGTAAGCAAGTGAGTACCGCTCTGCTGTTCATCAGGTGTCGAATGGGTCACTACTATGGGTGTGATAAATTTAAATTAAATGATATATCATTCAATAAAAACGATTTTGAGCAAATGTGGTCTATCGGTGCATATCAATTAATAAATTTCTTATTCATGGTATGTTTTTTTATATATGAAGCTGGCGAAGTAATTTATTTTACGTTTATAATAATACTGTAGAAGGATATAATTATTTCCAAAAATATTTCATTTATTTTGCTATTAATTTTCAAGTATTTTAATAATATATATTTTTTCTATATTTGATCAACTTAAAAAACTCAAAATGTAATAACATCTTTCTGTAAATACCTACCGTAAAACAGTAAAAATAGATTCATAGTATAAAAAAATATAAAATATAAAATTTTCATAGCGTATAATATAATTCATAATAATATAATATACTTTTAAGTTTTAAGTTGTTCCCATGAATGTTTTTAAAATAAAAAAAAAATGTAATAATATCGTTTTTTATTGTTAAATAAGTTATCATAATACTTCTTTACTGAAGCAATAGTAGAATAATATTGCTTTTATTGCACTTACTATTTTTTTTATTGTATTCTACTATAGTGTATATTCTATACACACTAGAATAGATAAATAATTAGAGTATTTTCAATTAAACATGATCTGTATAATATACGAGTACTGAGTAGGGCATAATTATATATACGTGAACTTATATCGTTGAAAATACATTCACAACAGTTCAAAGATTGCCATCTAAAATAATTATCGTATATTGTATGTATTATATTATGTATATATATTATTTATTGTATATATAATATAATTTTCAGCATTAAAACTTGATCACTGTAAATATTCTATTTAAAACGAACATTAGAAATAACAGAAACACCAATATGATATTAAAATTACCTCATAATATGACCAAGTCTTATTGCTTGATTTATAGATACGTCAGCACGAATCTTATTAGCCCGTGTAAGAAGACTGCATGATAGATATTTTGTTGTGTTTGGTAAAAAAAAAAATGTTATTATTTATTAGTAAAAGCTCCGATTTTTCCGCCTAAGATTATTTTTCTTTAAATAGTTAATTTCACCTTGTTAATATGTTTTATAAGTAAGATAAACAATTTATGCATACTTCTCAACCACCCCTAAATTTTTCAATTGTATAAACATGCGTTTAACATATCGATACAGTGTACTGAATATTTCAACATTTTCATATATAAGACGTGATGTAACTACCATTTTTCGTTTTACGAATATTTTATAAATTCGCTTACGCGTGATCGAAACCACGTGTTTGTATACAATGATGATGATATAAGTTAAATCATTAAACTATGAGTAATACAATACAAAATTCCATGAAAAAAAACATCCGAAATGCTATTAATTCAATGCTTTAATTGTTATGGACATTCACGAAATAAACAAATTTGTAAAACGTCACTTTTAACCTTGTCTCTAAATTTATACTCCTAGTTCAATCGCCGTATATGCTAATATAATTATATTCATGGTCAATGGTTCAAGTCCGGTCATTTTTTTACGGTATTTACAGACGAATTAATTGTAGTATTTAATCCAAGTATGCACTGTAGTGTTACACAATATTTGTGTAAACGTGCACGTGTCTATTTTCACGCTAGAAGATTCATTTAAGATATTTTAATGATTTATAGGTCAGTATAGTTTTTTACCTGTATCATATAATATGACGCGTGGTATCACAACTAATTTAAACTACCTATCTAGAACATAGAGGTATTCCAATATCATGAGTAACCATGTGCTCAGGAGTCGTGACGGGGTTTTGTTATATTATGGTAAATACTTCATTCATATATTTTAATAATAATAAAAATAATAATCACAATAATAATAATAATAATAACAACACTAATAATAATATAGTTCGTTAACATATATTTTAAATATATGTAAATATATTATTGAAAACATAAGTATCAAAGACGTTTTAGAACCATATATCATACGAATTTTTCTCATTTAAACGTTTAAGTTACGAGTTGTTATTCTTACATAAAAAAAAAAAAAAAAAAAAAAAATGAAAAACGTTAATAAGTAAGTATATTGAATTATTTACCACATATCAATAACTATTGAAATCGGAAAAAAGTAATAATAATATTTGAGCAATTATTACATAGATAGTCATTTTTGGAACGCATTTATTAAGTTTCGAAAAAAATAGAAAACATATTATCATTTTTGTAAATATAATATTTTTAATAAAATATTAAGTTTTATTATTTTAATAGCTATTGTTAAAAACTTTATTCATTGAGATTTTGAATTTAAACCACACACCGCTAGCTGCAGTGTATAATTTTATGTGAAGTTTTAAAAAATATTTAAGTTATGTGATGTTATTTTGAATAAAGTTTAGCAGAAAAATAATTCACAAGAATTCATTTGAGACATACATCAATAGATACAACAAGATCAGGCGTGTAAAATGCTCAATTTACGCGTGATTCATCAAGGGTTGGCCTCAAATTTGCGGCTTGCAGACACCAGAATCATTAAAAAATTAAGTGAAAATAAAGAGAGAAAAAATAATTATAGTTTTTATTTTATGATGTAGTTATGTTTGAGAAAAATTATATGTTTACCAATTTTTAAAATTGAAAAAGAATTTAATACATTTTTATTTTTAAGAATAAATTAAAATTACTCAGAGGACACCCTAACGATGGTCAAACAATTTTCATTATTTATCAAAATTGGTTTGTTTTTCATTTTTATTTTATTAAATCATGTATAAAAATACGTTATTCACATATAAGCATTTATGATTAGTTGTTTTGTTTAGGAAATTTCAATTCTCTAATTATAAATCTATTTATTTTAAATAATAGCCTTTACTATGTAGTAGAGTAGGGCGTTTTTCGAATACAATTTTACTTAGATGATTATTTATATAACATTTTTATTTGAATAATTATAAAAAATGATTTGAATTATCTAGTTAAAATTGTACACAGTTCTGTTATGTTGTTATGTCCTTATTACATTATATATTCCACGTAAGTATTAATTGATATTTTGATATTTTTTGTTTTATTTTAGAAGTATGATTTCCAACAATTTTTACTTTGAAAACGTAAAATTATCTAAATTGTTGTATTTTTAGATTCCAGAGTATTATCACATACACACATTTTTACTGACAAGTATGCTTTTTTTGATTTCTATCTTATAACTACCTAGTTGTTGGTAAAGATATGTGTTTTTTTTAAACAATTTTTTGGGGATGAAAGTATTTTTACTAAAAAAAAAAATTATTTAACCGTAGAATCTGTTAAGTTATACTAAATATTTATTTTTAGATGTTGTACAATATTATATATGGAGGAAACGCTAGAAGAGGACTTTAATAAAAGTAGAGTAAAAGTTTTCAAGCCTTAACCTTTAATATATTTTCATAATTATAAAATTCTAGATAATCTTTTTTGTTTATAAATATTTAATAATTTTCTTTTAAATGACCATCATTCATTGAACACAACAATACTTATTTAATGTCGTCTGTTATACATTAAAACCTTTGATAATTTATAGCTGAACTATTATGCATCATATATGGTAAATTAGCTCATAATTTAAGGATTTATAAATTTATAATTTATTTTTATACAAGTGATAACAATATAAATGTTGGTGACTTTTACAATGACTTAACATTGTTTGCCATTAATAAGTTTCTTGTTTCTTTTTTATTAGGAATAACATTTCTGTGAACAACTTTTAGGCCTTATAACCTAATTCAAATGGAAACCGAGCTATGTACCTACTTAAAATATATTTTATTCGAGCCTGCAATAGTCTTACAGAATATAATGGTAATCGACAACTATGTGTAGTAAATATTTTACGTTAGTTTGTACGTCATCAATTTTAAATGGATAATACATTTTAAATTAATCTTTATTTTATTTTTTTATTCATATTGTTTCATTTTTTTTTTTAAATTTCTTATGCTGATTTAGAGAGTTTTCTCAATTTATATGCGTATTACTATTTAACTTTTTTTATTTACGAAACAATTATTTTCAATTGAAAGTAAAAAGAATTTTTTTTCAAGGTCAGGTATTATATATTATTTTTGCGATACTTTTAACATATTCAGAATAATATATTATGAGATAATAATATCAGACGCATATACAGTTCATGGACGATATATACAGTCGAGACGTAGAACGGAATCCCATTCAGACCTTGGGCACATTAATTACGTCGCATACTTTTGATCATCTGACATTATGTATACCAAAGAGGCCTTAATATATATATACTATCGAAATGTAAAATTGTATCCAATTTTTCAATACCTACGCAGTTTAATAATAAAGGTATTTGTACACAAATCATTTTTCATTTATAGAGGTTTTCATTATTTTTTATACGACTATATATATATAATTGTAAAAAATATGTTGAGTATATTATGAAGATTTGCCCTCGTTTGAGCCTCAAACAGGTACCTAACGAAAATATTTTTAAAATATACTTACGTATTAAACCACTGACGTAAGGTCTTTGGCGGTATTCCATTATAATATATTAACCATGGGTTACCGACATAAACGTATCGTATAAATATGTATTTCATGTAGGTATATTGTGTTATGTAAGTATTAGATAAATACGATTTTAGTTATCAAAGGTTAACCCATTTTCTTTGGATATTAATGAATACTGAAATTGCATGTAAATAAACAACATAGGGGTATTCTCTGTCCACACATTTACATAACTACACGATAAACGATATTAAACATGAATAAATTTAACTACGTTCTCAATTTTAACACGAAAATTTACAAAATATGCAATATTTAAAATAGTAAGTTATTAATATCAAAATTCTTTAAAAAAACCTAATATTTTTATTGTAAATTTTTTCGATATCTAAAAATGTATGTACTTACTTAAAAATTACGCTTAAACTACTAAGAACTTTTCCAACGTTTTACACAAATTATAAATTTAATGCAAAATTAAAATATTGACTACCTACTTTCAAAGAAAATTATAAATCAGGTAAAAAAACATTCCAGTAATCAAACTAACAGATATTAATGTATAGAGGTACAGTTTTTTTTTTGTTTTTTTTTTAATAAAACTAATTAACAAATTAAAAAATAGCCAATAGTATATCACGTACTTAAGTCACGTACTTACGTACTGATATATCACATCAACAAAAATCTAGATAATGTAAATTGTATTCCAGAATCTTGTACGAATCATCTATAATATGTGAACTATTCCAATAAGTTAAAACTAATTTGCTTGTGAGACAAAATTAGGCGCTACTAAAAAATGTACACAACAACGTCACTATAAAATTATTTACTCAGCTTTAAATTTTTTGTATACATTTTATTTATAACTGTATAATTTAAAATTTTTTATAAAATTAAATAATTATGAAAATATGTTTTTTAAGATATTAACACGTATGCTTCAAATATTTTTTAATTATCCGTTGACTCTTGTGAATCATGAACCATTAATTCCTATAAATTCCGATACTTGTATTATTATTACCATCAGTGAACTATTTAGGTATACCAATAATAATTGTTGACATCACTATTGTTAGGTTGATATCAAAATAATCATTTTAACGGAATAAATGTGTGTTGTAGGAGTAAAGTATAATTTTTTTATATCGCAGAATATTGTGGTTTTACACTATAATTCAATAATTACAGTAGGTAAATATATTTTGGTATATAATGCTTTATAATATAAATGTTGATTGCCAAAAAGTTTTTGATTAATTAGTTATTTCCTTAAACTGTATAGGTTTATGTCTGTATCATAGACTACTTTAGTATTGGACTTGAGAATTTATATTTAAATAATTGTTGAATTGAAGGAAATCTACTGTGGAAATTAAAGTTCCTGGTTTCCATACTTGATTTACAAGTCTTAATTAAGTACAACAAAAATTACAATATTTCTTTCGAACCTGTCATAATTAATATAAAATTATTTAACATAGTTATATTTAAACTGAAATATATATTATTATACATTGATATAGTTAAGTATTATTACGTAACATAATATAATGAATTTGTAATTATAAAAAAAGAATTAAGTTTTAATGTTTAAGTATAATATATAAAAATGTATAGGTTCATAGATAAAAATCAAAATATAATTTACTTAATACAATAAGTATGATTATAATTTACTATGCAAAAATGACAGTCTTATGATGGGATTGCACAAATAGACGCAATTATAATATACAAACATGTGTATATATAACTATTAAAATACAACTAATTTATTCTTAAAAAAATAAATATGTATCAGAAACTGTATACATTTTTGATGTGCAACAATTTGGCTATCCCTGTTCTATATGAATATTTTTATACGTGTACAAAAAACGTATAAATTGGTTATAATTTGTTACTCATCATTTTAGAAAACAAAAAAATATGTTTATAATAAGCTGATAAAACTTAAAAAAAAATCAATAACTTAGCTTTCATAATATTTACTGGGAAACATCCAAAATTTTAGTAGATATATAATAATTAAAAATTTATTGGAGTAGGTAATGGTTTTATTATCTACCGTATAAATGTCAATTCACTATGAAACATACTTTTGTGTTCTAAACTAGACAACCATGTTGATATAGACCGTGTATATGTATACACCAAGCACAGAATATTAAAATATATTAAATGTATCATATTTATGCTTGAACAATTTGTTATTTTGTTATTATTCAAAAATATTAATTGTAGAAACTTTAAACGTTTCTTGATTCCGTATATTGTCGTTTTCTACATACAATAACATTTAAAAAATATTTAGACAAATTTTATATTATTTATAGGCATTTGACATCTTTGAATATTTAAAAATGTTTATGATCGATTTTAAAACTTCAAAATTCAATAGAACACACCACATAATAGTTGTTCTTATTTCTGATTTAAAAATTTAAAAATTATAAATGCACAATTATTTTTAAGATTTTTCAAATTAAAATGGTATTTAGGTACTTAATCCATTAATCATAAACAATAAGTTAATATAACATCTAGTTATATGATATATGTATATGAAATAATATTATACTTATTATAGTAAATAATATACTACTTGATTAGTTCAAACTATCGGATTACTAATGACAATAATATAATATATAATAAAATATTTTAAGAAATATAGGCTGACAGACTGCCTTATGTCAGAATTATTTTTTTTTTTGTATTCAAAGGTTTATTATTTTATTTTATCTTAACATATTCAATATAGTGATCTACTCAATTACGAGGTATACTCTACATCTTCTATACAATAGAGTGACTTCCTGGATTTAAAATAAAATATTTTCAATGCCTCAGTTTTTTTTTTTTTTTATCACCATCCCAGCCTGCCATGATATTTTGCTTAGGTATTGGTTTTACTAATATTAATAACTTAAACCTATATATTTCATTATATTAAGACAGTTTGACGTCTCTTACTACTTACCAAAACAAAAAATGTTAAAGATGTTCTAAAATATAAATCACATCGTTGTAATAAAATATTATATAAGATCATTAACCTATCCAGTCGCCCAAGAATTTTTCAGTGAAATCCAATAACGATACCAATCCATAAATGCATTGACCCCTGAACTTAAGGCAATAAGGCCGATGACCGTCTGGCGTCTACAAATTACCAAGATGGTAAATATGTAAATTAATGAAAGAAGAACAGGGTTTGAATAACGAACTCAAAAATATATATATATACCTATAGTTGTCCTTGGATGTATGTTGACTTAACCAAGTCGTCTACAACTGTGATTCTTAAATCCAGGAGTATATTTCCCTTGAAAGATGAACGCTAATAACCTCAACATGTATACAGTATATACTAATATAAAGTAGGTAGGTACAGATTTTGTGAAAAACAGTGGTTTATTCTACATATATTTTCACAGTTAACGTTATAACTTTGGATTGGAAACTAAAAAGCTAAAGCGAGAGGAATTTATTATGTATTTATATACTTATAATAATAAATACCATGTTGTTTTTGTAAATACATAATTTAAAATTAATATTTTAGAAATGAAAATTTAAAAGAGTTAAGTATAAGATATGAAAATATTGTAAGCAAATAAAAAATATGAGATTTAAAATAAAACAAAAATATTGTTGTATTATGATAATAAAGGTATAGTAAATTTAAAAGTGTTGTCATATCATCATACAACTTTTCTTCTCAATATATCTAGCTAAAATTACATCGTAACCTTATCACATATATAAAAATTGTTTACCCCCTCCCCCCCAAAAAAAGAAAAAAAAAAGAAAAAGAATAATAGAAAAAAGTACATAGTTTACAGATGCATATACCTGTGTAATCTATTATAATATAATGATTAGAAATACTCAAATACGACCTTTTCAATATTTGAATACATATTATTAATGTGTATTAAAAATTAAAATCATTTGCAGATGCACAAAATAAAAGTATATTAGCTTTTAAAAGTTATATGCTACACAAATGAGTGTTTTTAATAACTTGTTTAGATCTGTGACGTATTAAATAGCTTTTTATAAATATTATAATTGTCCATACGTTTATATTGATCTCAATAAAATTTCATTTTTTAACTAGTAGTGGATGTTTATTTATATGTAGGTTCATTTATTGTCATAAAAAATATAAATATAACAGACAAAATCATAAAATATTGTACTCTTAGTACTTTTTTTGATTTACTAAGAAATTGATTATATTTTATTCAATTAATTTCGTTAAGTATTCTGTATTTTGAATTGGACTGTAGGAAACTGTTATAGGTTAGGTTGCTTATAATATTAATTGTTTAATAGAAAACATTTTTGAGTTTCAAGATGATATTTGGAAGGATATTATAAACAATATTCAATTTTTAATTAAAAGTTTCATTGCAAACGTTTGTTATTTTTTTTTAAATTTCTTGAAGACTATGATCGACAATGTTCCGAAACAATCCACATTATTTAACTAACTAAATATCATTAAACATTATAAAACAATTGTAAAACAATCGTAGCATAAATTCCTGTCAATGGTTCCAAAAGACTTAAAAGGAAGTATTGACGAGAGGTTAATACCAGGTTTCCGCATGACCCTATAGACTATTTGGCTATACAATACTACGTATATGACTGCAAATACTGCAGTTGTGAAAAGTATTCGAATGATATATTATTATATTCAATGTAGGTCATAAGGATTTATCATGTAAATTAAATGGTTAGCTCTTAAATATATTATTATATTTTACATCGCATATAAATATTCATGAACTTTTATAGATATACGAGTATCTACAATCATTAGTTTATTCAAACCTTCGTATACAGAGACATATAGAAAATAATAGTTATAAAAGGGGCGACGGGACGGCACGTCTTGAAGGCTTATTGAGATTCGAGGTAAAAAGAAGGTTAACAACTTATAATTATTGTTTAAGTTGTACGTACAACTTTGTATTCTATGAAAACTAACTTTTACGTTTATTTTATCGATATTTGATCACGTGCGACGATTATATAAATACATCTGATTGGATACTTGGCTTAAAGTAGTAAACAAATATTTTAGTGATATGCCTATTGATCATTTTTCAGTAATTATATATAAGCAATATTTTTATAACACATCAATAAAATGTATGTTTATAAACTTATGCAAATGAAGATACTACAATCTAAACATCCGCCTCTGATATGAGTAATTGACATTGAACTACGTAAAATAATATCCCAATCAAGTAAACATTCAGCCGATGCTTATATAACATGTCATATTGCAAGGTCGAATGTTTTTTAAATTGTTGTTTATATCTAACATTTAATAATATGTAATATTATAAGCTATAGGCATACAGGGTACAACGGTGTTTAAATAACTTAAAGAACTAAAAGTTTATTGATCTTTTTGGATTGTGTTCAAGATCCTTTCCTATTATTTTTTTTTATTCGACCTCTCCTCTTTGGATATATCTACGGACTGCAAAATACAAGAGAAAGGGGTCCTTGAACATTACAAACTTACACTCGACGCACGTAAACATTTATAAACAAATATTAATTTATAACATTATATTATTACGTATTATTATTATTATTGTTTATATTTTTATAATATTACAGTATACTGTATTTATTTAATATATTTTAATTATTTTTTTTTCAAATAATGTTATTCAATTAATATTACTTAACAGTTTTATCACAGAATTTAATTTGCAAATATATTTTTCTTTATTTAATTTTAAATTACTTATTATGTGTAAATTATCCAGCGTTATGATTTATTTGATTATTAAATCGTTAGTATAAAATCAAAATACTTAAAAATATATACTAATATTTAAATTTGCATGTTAAACAATAATTTGTTATGAAACAAGAATACCAAAATCAAAATTAAAGAACATTAATGATTGATAAATTTGTTATCTTCATTATAATTTAAAATGTTAACGGGAAAACACGCATTAAACTTTTGAATTTGTCTGTAACAGTATAATGTAGAATCTTGAATAAAAAATTATTTATTTAAGTTTCATAGTAAATATATATATAATAATATTCAGTTAAATTTTTATATTATTTTCAATATTCAAATATAACTAATTATAAATAAATACAATATTTTATATTTTTTAAAATTACTAGCATGTCATCATACTTTTTGTATTTAAAATTAAATCTAAAAATTGAATTTTATTTAAAAAGGGTAAATTATGATTTTAAAATATTTCACCTATCCCTACAACAAAATATAAATTACAAAACTAATTAAATTAGTCTCTAAATCTTAATAACATATTACATATAAGACTATTAGAATTTAAAAATAAAATTTTATAGTCATAATAAATATAATATTTATAAAATTTGAATGGCACACATGTAAATATATTAAATAATCTTAATAAATTTAAAAATTTAAAAATTTTGAAGGTACTTAGATATTTATTTATTTTCATATTATAATATCATACTATGTTTTGTTTTAAAGAAACCTCGAAGTCTTATAAAAATAAAAGTTTTTAATCATTTTCTGTTTTATATGTTATGATATTATTTAAAGCAGGTGAGTAGACTAAAATAGGTAATTAAAATTTTTATTATATTTCATGAAAAACTCTTAAGTTTGAATAAAAAACCTAATAATGATTGTGTAGTGGTTATAATTTATTTTTATGTATATTTCTAGCTTTAATAATTATTCTTATGTAAACTACTATAACTTGTGATAATAATATTTTAATTAACTAGCAATTTTAATGTTACAGAATTCAACTTCTAAAACATATGACTAGTCTTATGCTATATTGTATCCAATTACGTTTGTCTTATTCATACAATCATACAATACCAATATATAATAGTGTAACAATAACATTAAATCAGATTAAACGTAAATTAATTCTAATTTTATTATACCATTGTACATATTTTGGATTATATATATGTAATTAGATCTAGTAGGTACAATTTATAATAAATATACCCTATGACTATACATTCAGTATATATCTTGAAATTATCAAATACCGACATTATAGAAAACTATTTTTTTTACATATCTATAAGAATGGATCTTGATCTATAATAATTTGTATGAATTTATTTTTACTTAAAATAAAAAGAAACCTAACCTAACCTAACCTAATCTAACCCAAGTGTTATATTTTAGATATCTCCTATATCTATTACATAACGTTAATACTAGTAATACACACACACACACACACACACATGCACATACACTATATATATAATATATAGTGATATAATTTTTAAATTTCATTATACAATATGCCTAATAATTGTATTGTAATGGATATAACAAATATCCCAAAACGAACGACGGAAACGTGCATAACGTAATAATAATAGCAATAGTAATAATAATAATAATAATAGACGCTATGAACCTTGACTCAGTGCCCTTATGGCAGGACGTAAGGAGTGGGGGTGGGGGAGAGCGGCAACGAAAAGAAACAGTTAAAAACACACACACACATTCAAGTCAAATATGTAGATCACACTCACATGACACACGTCGTATACCGATGACTTGAGCGTTATTATAACATTATGTTATCGAGGAGAGGGTTTAACGGGCAAAGAAGGGGGGGAAAGGATACGCGTATGTGTACTGTGTATGCACGTGAGTCGTCGTGTCCTAGTGCACTAAAATACGTGTGCCGCCCGAGTGTTTGTATACGTCGTCGGTCGTGAGCACGGCTATGGTTCAACGACCCCCGGAACACCCAGCGGCGTGCTCGAACTGGACCACTTTCACTGTTTCCGGACGTTGAACCGGCGGCCAGACGAACCACCGGCTATATTATACATATTATTATATTATATACGAGTGCGAGCACACACACACACACACACCCACACACATACATACAAACAAACACACTCCACACACGCATACACCAAAGATCAACGAGCCGCCACTGACGTCTCGTCTCCCAAGAAAACAGGCCCGTTGCCGACCCGCTTCATCGGCAGGTCAAAGAACTCGGCGAGCGAGTGCGCGCACGTACTTAAAATAACGATAATTTTTAATATTGTATTATATACGCGCGACGCGTTTAAATACCGTATAAATATTATATCAATTATCAATACGTCCGTTGTTTTTTTTTTTTTGTCACGCCGTAGCTATAATAGAAAATAACAGAATAAAGTGTGTTATATCTTATATCTTATCGATTAGCCCGTCATATTAGGTGCATTAAAAAAAAAAAAAAAAAATCAGTAGGTATAGGTATATATTATAATTATACAAGAACGTTTCCTGGTATTTCTCTGTACCGTTCTATGTACGAGTCAAAGATTAAACAGTATATCGTCATGATAGGTATTTTAGGTAAATATTATTCAGTTGCATAACTAGAATCATTTTGTATGTATGTGCAGAATGATAACAATATGTATATTTTATAATTTACACAAAGATTAAAAAAATAAACATTTATGATAATTCATATTTATTATTTTTATAATAATAATGTGTCAATGTATAAAGTTTTTCATTTCATATAATTTGAGTATACTTAATAAACTCTAACAATACCTACTTATTGAATCCAGATTTTAAAATCTTTATCATAATATGTTTAGCTGCCTAATAGAAAACGCGTGATATAAAGCTTAAAGGACATATCCTAATCAATATCAAAATAATAAATATCATAAACTAAAAAGTAAAAACGAGTTAACATAGAAAAAAATGCTTTTGGGGGTGAAGTCATAAATCACACATTATTATCCGTAATTGTTCAAACTGATAGGGCGAGATGAAGCTTGAGTTAATGCCTAATGGTGAGAAACTGCAATTTTAGGGTAAATTTGAATGTAGGTGTGATGCGATTTTTAAATTCTCATTTATGTTTTTTGAACATAACGATATCGGAGACTTACCTATAAGTTTTAATAAATGTGAAATTTACTACTTTTATACATACCATGTAGAAAATAATATAAGCTATCGATTAATCAATTTATTATCTATAAAACAATACGTTCTAAAAACAATCGGTATGTACATTTAACGTAAAAATATATTTATTGGATGCGAGCAAATGGAATTTTTCAACATAAGACAATGATATTTTTTATTAAGTCTACAATGGTATTGTTAATCGCGTGGCGATTCAATTGTAGTAACAACCGTATAGTCGGACAGTCATGCATGCATATATTATATAGATGTATAAAATATAAATGTTTAATATCTATATAATATAATATATGAAAACCTTCTAATTCAACGTGACCAAATGAGTCAAATCTAATACATAATCGACAGGTTTATAAATTAAATTCAAATATTTTTAGTTTTGAATACTGAATAGTATAAAATATGGTATTGTATTAATCTTAATTATCATTAATAAATCACAAATCACAATGTAAACGCTTTCGACAAATGATTTCGAGTGGTTTAAAATGAATTTAAGTTGTTTACTATTCGCAAAAAATAAATTGTAATCGAGATATTTTTACAACAAATTAGAATATACCTGTATAGTGTACATGTAGTAAAAAATTAACTTTGTGTTTTGAGCTATGAAATTTAAATTCTTCGTAAAAAACTACTAATTCTGCTCTATATACTAGCTACATTAAATAAAATCTAATAAAATTGTTTCATAATATTTATAAATATTGATACATTGATACATATATTGATATAACATATATTTAATATATTGCATGGTACTAAACAGTGTTGTATTATGTTATTCTCAAGAAAACAAATGATTCGAAGATTTATCATCTTTAAATTCAATTTATCAGCTGCCCGTTCTATTTGTTGAGAGATTATATAGATACTTAAATGTTATATTATATAGATAGGTAAACGATTAATTTGGCAGTAACAGTTGGTATGCATAGGATGTAAGAAATAGTGATTTCTTTAATAGTCATCCTCTCAAAAAGAATAAAATTAAGGTTTTCAAAATAACTTTTTTTTACAAAATTTGAGGCATTATAAAATTATTTATCATGCTGTTAATTACATACGTTTTTTCATAGTATTATAATTTATAAAAATTTAATTTTGAACTATTATTTTATATGTTATACGAGTATTAAAATTAAAATGTTGAACTGATCCGAGATAATAGTGGACATACATTTTGAGGGGAATCTTTATACCACTACACTTCAATTATTATAAAATATCTAAATACTTACTTTTAGGATAAAGGTAATAATTAATTAACTGTTCGTTTGAAATTCGTTTTTCAAACAGTTTAAGTCTTAAGAAAATATTTTGTTTTGGAATTTGAATCAAAAAAATATATGCTCCTTTAAAAGAGTAATAAAAACTTAAAACAATATCGTCATATAATTTTTTTTCAAAAATGTTGTTTTGTAATAATTGCATATCATGTAAAAAAAAAAAAAAATATTTGGGAAAACATGTTTTTACTTGTTTACAGCTTAATTACTTTTTAAATTCAGTATAAATCACGCGAAATATCAATGTCAATATAGCATAATACAGTACATTAATAAATTATAATATGTAAACAATTATAAAATTGCATTTATTTTATATTTATAATAAATAATTTGGATACTTTTAATCTTTATATTTTATAATATACTCGTAAACTAGATGGCAGTAAGTTGACTGTGGGTGGGTATTGCCGAGTATCTTTACAGTCTTTAGCGTTGGCATATTGTCATATTAAACTATAGTTGACGAAAGATATTTTTGCGCTATTGTTAAGAAATATTAATATTATATAAATAGTCCATAATACTCATCTATACTGCATGTACAAACTTCAATTTTGGATGCAGCATGTTATACATAACACATAAGATCTCTAAATTAACCAATTTTCTATTATTTTTTAATGTTTAAACAGCATAAACTATCACAAATAAAATAAAATAAAGATAATAATGTATTTCCTTTAAAAAGTATAATTAAATTACGACTGGGCATATAAGTAATAAAAATAAATAACAGTACTAAGCACAAACAAAGAGTTCAGTAACACGAGTTTATAGTAAAATAGTTGTCTGATTTGCGATAACTTGAATTAATTCATGGAGCTACAAAATAATGTGTATAACATACTCGTGCATGTTTATATACCTATATACAATATACTTATACAAACCATGCATGTACTGATTTGATGTAGAAGTTTTCACGGATTTACTGTTAGCCAAAGATAATAATAATTATTATAATATCATTTTACATCATATAGCGGGTTCTTGTCGTAATAGAGAACACCGTCCATTACCTATCTTAAAACATTTTATTAGAAAAATAATTAATGTTTTTTTATAGACATATGTTAATAATAATTATACACTAAGTAGATAATTTTTAGTAAGTGGTTGTTCTTGATGGCGCTTTGTCATATTCTTTTAAGATATTAAAAAATAGCCTTTCTCAAGGTACCATAATATATCTAAAGTGCTTTATAAAACTTTTTTGAGTAATTAAAAAAAAAATTAATTTAAAATCAAAAAATTTAATTTAAATTCAATAACGCAACGTCCTTGTAAATATAGTAAATATTTAAAATAACTAAGTTTTACAAAGTTAAAATTTACAGAGCTCTGTTCCGTAATGCGATAATTGACGACCGCGGTCTGCCGGCCTAAATATAGTTGAGTACAACATCATATATGTACCAATGTACTATACATCCATATACTATTTTATTATCCTCAATTCACACTCCCATATATGGTAACTATATCTACTAACTTGTACGGCACGTGTAGTTTTCTATAAATAAGTAGAGAACATTTAAGTATCTAATAACTATTATAGGTATAGGTAATAAATATAGTTGTTGTGTTTCACGGGTTTGACAAATCGTGAACAATTTTATAATTGTTAATTTTTTTACGTAAAATTATTAGTTTAATACACGAAAAAAAACCTATAAGTACCTAAAGCAGTGATCTCAAACTCAAATTACCTACGGGCCATATATTTTTTCAAAAAAAATTCGCGGGCCAAATTTTAAGTATCACTTTTATACTTAAACACTAGAAACTAAAGACAAAATGAAGACAAAAATACATACAAAATCCATTTATTTACTTTTTATTACTACAAAATTATCATTGAAAAAATATAATGATCGTTAACTTAAAATAAAATTATAATTAAAATTTAAAAATAGCTTGAATATTTGATAATTTTTATTTTTGAGCTGCAATATTTTCATATTTTTGTTCAAAATGTATTTTTATTGCGGGCCACATAGAAGGGGTTCGCGGGCCACTTGTGGCCCGCGGGCCGTATGTTTGAGACCACTGACCTAAAGTATCTATATATTATTAATGTATAATTTTAGATGTGTCAAAAATAATGTAAGGGCCCAGAGACTTTGTTTTCAAAAAAAATCTCCTTACATATTCCATATAATAACCTATACATAGTCTATACAGGTAGTTACTCTTAAATACCTATAACATTATGGATTTCCTTAATCTATTTCATGTAATCGACTGTAGGATGAGAATATATAGTGTCGTGTTCATAGTTAATACGGTAATTGCCTACATATTATACTATTGTACCTAATCAATACGAGGTTATTGACATTTTTGTAAAAATGCTTTAATAGTCATACAGTATAATATACGTATTATACTATAAAATAAACGGTTAATTATTTATCAATAGAAACTATATTCTTTTGAAATGTATTTATGCTTCTCTAAAAAAGTTTAAGATTTAGGTAGGTACTACACGTATAAAATTATAACAATTAAATTACTCTTAATTTTCCTTATCTGAAACACTTATATAAGAAAATTAAACATTTTTATCAAAACAACTAAGCGTTAGTTTTCTTTTATTTGTGATTTTATTTAAATAGCTCAAACTTAGCCTACTCATCTCAATTTTAAATGCTAATTCATTGAAAAAAAGAATCATTAGATTTATACATTTGATATTAGTTATAATTTATTTATATAATTATTCATACATGTACATAAGCACTTTAAAAAAAGTATTCTGCTATGTATTACAAAATAATAAGTATTGGTGACCATTTAAAAATCAAAATTTTATGTATATACAACAAACATAAAAGGGTGAAATTAATAAGAGCAATAAAAAATGTTAAAATTGTATGGCATTAATATCAAATGATCCATAAATACGTTTTTGAAAATGATTGTAGTAAATAGTAGATAATATTTTACGAAATAATGAAAATATCGTTCAAATGGACGTACAAATCGTAATTATCTCACAGTCATCACTATAAAGAAGGAATTAAAACCATTTTAACGAAACTTAAATAGAATAGAAGTATTGTTATAGTCTCTTCAATTATATGTAGATTTAAAAATAGTGGTTTGACTTAATCGAGATGATATAAAATAGTACGCAGTCATGTATTGTCGGATATTTACACATAAAATACAATTTTCACTTTCAGAGTTAAAAAAAAGAAAATCCCAGCCTTAGTCCTTTATACCACATCATCGATTATACTGTATATTACTGTATGTCCGTATGTCTAATATAGTTATATAATAAAATGTAAGACTGAAGAAAAAGATTTGGGTTTTCAACATCTAATGAAGAAGGTGGATCGTTTTAGATTTTTTACTATTTTGGACTTGAAATAGCGAGATTATATTCTTGCATCAAATTAAGAACTTAAGGGTTAAAAACTTTAACTTCTAAAATATTTAACGCATGGCCCGCAAAAACGTATTATATCTATTGGGTATGACCTAACATATAGCCACATGGGTACCTTTTTAACTAACTATTCAGTATTCAGTGATTTTTTTACGATATTTTCACTCAAGTGAAAAATAATTACAAGGCGTCGTTTACTATTTATAACACACGTGTGTAATTTTTGATCAATAACATTTTAATTAGGTAACGAACGTACGAAACAATAATATTACGGTTTACGTTAATAATGTTATTGCGAATCAAATTAACAAAATTAGCTGCGACATCTAGGTTTGAACGTAAACATTGCGTTTAATTATAAAAAAAAACCACATACTTAGCTTCATATAAGGAAATAAGAATATTTCTCATATTAATATTATGTCTATGAAGAATAATGATTAATTATTTTACAATGATTTAATGTCCAACTGTTATATTCATAGTTGTTTTGTTTTCTTATTAAATGAGAATTTACTGAAACCAACAGAGTGGATAAAACTAGTAGAAACAATTTAACGATATTGGATTTGTGCGAGTAAAAAAAAAACAAAAATAATAATTATTAATTTAACATAAAAATGAATAGTATATTGTCATTATTATTTTATTACATAGATATTATTATTTTATCATTCTAATACCCTATTAGTAAATAACAAATATCATATTATACAGATACAGAATATTATTATGCCGACGGGTCTAATAATTTCAGTATTCAGCTCTATCTATCCATTATTTTAATGTAAACTCAATCGTCTTTATATCAACATCAGTGGGGCATGAACATTGAACATGATAACGAAACTAATAAACAACAATACAATTTATAATGTTTATTACATGATCGTCATGATCATAGCATAATATATTTTTATTATATAATATTACAATTATTTATTACTAATTATATATTTTTCTACCATCTATTTACCTACGGTATAAGCAATTCAACGTCATACAACGCGAAAATAGTCGGTTCTTGGGATATATTAACCTTTTTGTGATCGTTCGTGTTATGACAACAAACGACAAACATAGCAGTTCTATGAAATTGTGGAACTATAGATCATTAGAAAACACTAATATTTTGGGTTCCTACTGGATTTAAATTTATCGTAATTTTTTACAATATTTCAGTTTACAAATTAATCATAAGCATTAATTATGTCTTATTAATTCATATTTAGTAACCAATAATTGTATATTAATGCGATGGAGTTACTTAGTTGTATATATTATGTTATAGTTGGATATAATAAACATTGATTATTCGTGTTAATAATCAATTTTATATTATTGTGCATTTGTAAAGATTATACAACAAGTAAGTATTCTCTTAAATTAATTTGCCTACCTATTTTTATTTACCTCAAATGCCCTCAGTTGATTCGGATGTATATTGTATACCTTACATTATTATTTTCAACAGATACTCAGACATGGATAATCAACTAGATATTATGTTGGAGAATACTAATTCAGAATTTATTACCTTATCGTATGCTGATCACTCATTGGTCTCTCATCCCGAACAATTATCTGTTGAGTGTACAGATATGAGTAAGTATCCAAGTATTTGTATTAAGTGTTGATGATGTACTTAAAACAATAATGTAGACTTGAATGAAAATTAAAAAAAATAAAAAATAAAAAATAATAGTATAGCACGTTACATGTTATCGTTAAAAACTCTTTTGTCTTATATACCTAGTCTTATATTTTATACTACCAGTGCAACAAACATTGTCATATTTTTTATCAAGTTATTTGAATTTTTAGGGTCACTAAACTTGACTGTTAAGTATTTAAAGATTGTGATTGCTAATTTTTATTTTTAACCAAATCTATTATTTATAATTTAAAATTAATAATTATTATCTTAATATTAAAAATAATTTTTTTTTTTTTTGATTTTAGAGGTATAAATAATAATGTTATGTAGTTAAATATTTAATTCTAAAAGTTTACTAATGTAATTTATAATTTATGAAATATTATATTCTTTAGTTTTAGACCCAGTTAATTGTCAAAATATTAGTGCCATGACTCCATTAAACGATTTGTTATTAGGACAAACATTCTTAATAGAGACTAATGAACAACCATTATTTGTAAATGGCACAGAGGTAAAGAATTTTGATTTCAATTTTATCTATTTTTGATATTAATATGGTTTTTTCTTTTACAGTTAATTACTTTCCAACATATTGACTCTAACGGACAAATAAATGATATCCAGACTATTTCAAATAACACCGAATCTGATAAATTGACAATTGAAAATATTAATTTTACTATGGATTCTGATGATCATTTCCAAGAAATTTATTCAGATTGTAATAATTGTATAATAATTTATTATTATTATTTTTATATAGTTTTATTGCAATTTATAATTTTATAGTTAATAAAACCAATTTGGATATGATGAAAACTACTGATGACAGTAGCAACTTGAAAGAACATTTGCAAGTTTCGATCAACACTGATATAACTAGTGGGAACTACAGTTATTCAACTGCTATTAAAATTTTAGATGATGTTGCTAAAAGTCCTGTTGATACTAATGTAAGTTAACTTTTGATAAATTATTTAAGTAGGTATAAATAAATAAATATTATTAATTATTAATTTAAATCATGATGAGTAATTATTATATTTTATTTAGGGTCATTTTGTTTGTGATCTGTGTTTACACGAATTTAACAACTGGAAAAATTATAAGAAACATAAATTAGAACATTTAAATGATAAGCCATTTAAATGTTTAAAATGTTTAAAATCATTTAACTATAATGTAAGTTATAATTATTTGCTATAAATATATTGATATAATTTAAAATTTGTTTATGTATATTATATATATTTACAGAATAACTATTTACTTCACATTGCTTCTCATTCAACAAGCAATTTAAAATGCCCAAAATGTAAAAAAGAATTTAAACGCATAGCTAGCTTTAAGGCTCATTTAAAAATTCATAAAACTGAAGAATTGATTACATGCAGTATTTGTGATAAAATATTTGATAATCAGGTACTTAATTATAGTTGATTTATTCTTATTTATAAATATAATATTCAGTGATTCCTGTTTATTTTAATGGTGAATAATTTGTTTTGAAAGCCTAGACCTATGCCCATAGTAATTAATATTTGATTATACTGGAAATTCATTACACAATGTAATAAACATGTCGTTTTTATTATCAATGTACTATTTTATATTTCTATAGGTTTAATATATACTTTCTTAATTATGATAAAATAATAATAATAAAAACATAAATATTGAAAATTCAAATAATAAATGTTGCTCAATTTGTGGGTTTCACAATATATTTAATAAATTAAATAAAATAGTATAAGTTGTTTGAACTTCAAACTTTGAAGTGGGTTTATTATGTAACTTCCTTCTATAGACCACAGTCCTTACTATATTACAGCTAATAAATTAGTAAATGCTTTATAATTGTATATGTATTGTACTGTGTATATTATATTATATGATGTCATAAAATTACATTTTTATTTTAGTATCGATTGGACATTCACAAAGAAAATTGTATGCAAGAATATATAATTAATCCCCACGAAGAAACATCTGTTGCTTGTATTAAAACATGTACAGTTTGTAATAAGTTTTTTTCAACTTTACCAGAGTATAAAATTCACATCAAGGAACATAGAAAAGTAAGTAGGATTTATTATTTATTGTTTATAATAATTTAATCGATTGCGAGAAAAATAGATTGCAATGAAACAAATAAACTTGTCCATTTTTAAAAGTAAATATTTTCAAAAATACTTAATAATTAAAATAAAGTTTATTTTTATTTTGCTTGTTTGAGATACTGGCATTTTTTATGAATTATATTTCAATAATTAAGTTTATTAAATTAGTAATTTAAATATTGTTGATCAATTAAGTGGTAAAATTTAATTACCAATTATTTATTTTTTATTTTAGTTTGATTCGGTGTTAAAAAAGTATCATAAGGTTACTTCAAAATTAAAAAGGTTACATAAAACTAGTAATAAATTCAAAAGATTTAAATGTGATCATTGTGATTGGTCATTTAATAAGTCAAATCTTTTACGCCGTCATATGAGAACACATACTGGAGAAAAGCCATTTGAAGTTAGTTATTTATCAAATTATTACTATGAGATTGTTATTCTAGTAATATATAGGATTAAAATAAAATTTTTTTATAGTGCTCATTTTGTTCAAGATACTTCACTCAACAAAATTCATTAAATAGACACTTATTGAAACATAAAGGAATACGGCCGTTCAGATGTGAATTCTGTGAAATGAGTTTTTGTCAAAAAGGTCATTAAACAGTATGAATTAATTTATATTTAGCACATTGTTTAGATATGAAATAAAAATTATCATTTAAAATGTTATAGGTCATTTAATTAATCATATGAAAACATGCCATTCTGTTACGAAAGAAGAAACAAGAGTTCATAAATGTGTTTTGTGTTCTTGTGTTTACAATAGTACCAATGCTCTTAATAAACATATGAGTGTTTACCATGGATTGAAAACTAAAGACTTAGATAAAATTGTTGAAAATCATGTATCAAAGAGCTTAGAAACAGCTAATGACGAAACTATACATTTAATTAAAGGTAAAAAAAAAATAGTCATACTTAGATTTTTATTAGAAAATAATTTTTTAGGTGCATACATAAATGCCTTGTGGATATTTTGTTCTTGAAAATTTAATGCAAATCGTAGACAGTTTAAAGAGTTCATTGTTTAAAACTATAACATTTGAGGGTATCATGACCATTTTTGTGTAAAATATTATTTTATCTTGAAAATTGTAAAAGTGATATCCATTACTTTTTAATTAATACATGATTCTTACTTCATAAAGGTTTCTTCATACTGAAAATATTTTAAATTAACTGCATAATAAAAATTCCCCAAGAAAATTTTTTTTCCACATTACTAAAAAAAAGCTATAGAATGCAATATTCCCATTTGTATTTTTCAATGACAGTAATCGAATAAATATTTTTATAATCTTAAATAAACACATAACTATTCTATCTTTTCTTGAGAATTCTTATACTAACTATTATTTTAAATATACTTAGAAGTTCTAAGATTGAATAAAATTTAAAATTTCTGCATCAAATAGAATTAAGCACTTATGGATGATTAATTTTTTGTTTGTAAAAAAACATTTTCCAGTAATCTAATAGTCTTTGTATTATGTTTACATTCTACATTGTATTAAATTATTTTTATGGTTTTTATGTTTAGATCCCTCAAAGTTAGAACAATGGCTTAAAGAAGTAGCTCATGAATTACAAAGTGGTGATAATAATACAGAATTAAAGTAACCTAAAATTTTGAATATATTGATTTAAAAATGTTCTTATATATTTAATATTGCTTATTTTATAGGAATTGCAATGATCCAATTACTACTCAATGTGAATTTGGATTAAATATAATTGAAAGTGAACATTTAGATCAAATTTTGAGCCCAATTTCCAATATAAAAACTAGTGATCACATTGAAATTGAAAACTTGACATATTCTATTGCAGATGGTATTACATTTTTATTAGATGTATACATGTATTATAAAGCCTTGAATTTTAAAATATTAGTATCATTAAAATTTCAATAAAAAATTGGTGATTTGTTTAGTTAATTTTACTATAAAGTTTAAAATAGTAGAAACAATAAACCAATAAATTTAAAAATTGATTGTAAGTGGACGCTTGTGTTTCTGCATGTGTCATTGTTGTTACACTTACCTATACTATGATAATTTTTATGTGGAGAAGAATCTATTTTACTGTTGTTAATATTAAATTAAACTTACTATATAATTCAAAGGTATCAATACTATTATCAAATTGTACATTTTTAAAAATTTAAAATACTCATAACTTGTTTTATCATCGAAATATGGAAAAAGCTTATATAAAGCCTTGGATAATATTCCTACTCTTCATTTTTATTAAGTTTAATTTATTCTAATAAAGTAAAAAGTAAAATGGATTCTTCTGAATGTAAGATTAAAGTAATTAAATAAAGTAGTAAAAAATGATTAATACATAGGTAACATAACATACCTATGTACCTGATTCTTACTATAGTTTATATATAGTTATAACAGAACACAGTTTATATTCTTTTCTATAAATATGATAAGTAAATTTGTTCTAACATAAACTTTATTTTTTCATCAATTACCTCTAAACAATTTGTATATATTCTGAGGTTCAAAATGTTAATGTATAGTGGTCACAAGAGTTATAATACAGTTGCATGTTTCATCATTGCTAAAATTATTAATTAATTATTGATTTGATTTTATAGGTGAAAATTATATTGTTATGAAGGATAATCAAGACCAATCAATAATTGAAAATGCTATTGTCCAAAGCCAAGTATTTATTTTTAAATATTTATAACCTTATACATAGAAAATAGGTGATAATTTAGTAGTAGGCACTTTGAGCATTTTTAACTCAAGATAACTTTAATATTTCGATTATTTGGTTTGTATTAATTATGAAACAAATTCAAGGATAATAAATCAATTTGTATAGTTCTAATCAATAATATTCTAGTATTTATCATTTAATTTTTTTAAAGAATCTGATTGAATTCATTAAAACTTTAGATATAAAAGTATACAGCATATTATTTAAATTTTAAGGTTTATTGTTAAGTAATAACTATTATAATAAGTTAGACGAGTATGATAGAGTTCTATAACTATTTTGTTCAATTACAATTTAGCTATATAATAAATAAAATAATATGTCCTGATTCACGGACTAATTATCTCTTAGCCAGAACTACTAAAGCTACATATATGAAATTTAGTCAGTAGTTTTTGTTTCTAATTTAGGGGATCATTAAGAAAGGGTTTTCCAAAATAATTCATCCCTTTAAAACGTAAAAAGGTGTAAAATGAGGCAAAAATTAAAAATGTTATTTTTTGGTAAAATTTTTTCTTGAACAATGAACATAATATATATTTTATAACAGTCTTTCTAAATTATAATTGTTTTTAACTTATGGCCTGAATTTCATATTTAGTCAAAATCATTTAAATGATTTAAAAAGTTGTAGTTTTAATTTAATGGGGTTTAAAGCAGAGTAGTAAACCTATTGGCGTTATTTAATTTGTCACTAACAATGCTGTGTGAACCAGTGTTCACATATTTTGTTATATAATTTAAAATTTTTATTCTTTGCTGATAATGATAAGTTATTCATATTTTGTGTATTTTTTTTCTGTGGAAACAAATTAATTTAGAATTATTAATATTTTTTAGGGATTAATAGTGTATAATTTATCTTACCTATTAAAATTTTAAGTTTCAATTCCTAAAATAATTTATAGTAGGTTCTTAAATCAATTTTCATTTGTCTATACTAATTTTATATAATTTCTGTTTTCAATTAAAATTTAAACATTTTTCTTTCATATCTGTGTTTTTGATAAAAAAATAATCACTTAGAAAATATTTACTCATCAATTATTTCAATGATTTTGAGTTGTTTAATAATTAATAAGTTAAAAAAAAAAAATCTAAGTTAATATGTTATTGAGAAAAAAAAATCAAATTAATTTTTTAAACATGTTGTATTAAAAATATAATAGAGTAGTTAAAAAAAAAAAAAACACTTATGTCAGGTTGCATAAGACATTTTATTATTCAATGCAATTTAATAGATTAATGATGGGCTACAAAATCATGTTTAAGAGACCGTTAGCTCACTATTGATTCTTTAAATATTTAATGATTATTCATACATAGCATAATGATATTATCTATTAAATGGATATTATTTTGTACATTATGCTTATTTAGTAACATATTATAGTATTCATAACTTTGTGGTTAATATTATATAGTTGTTACCTTTTATGGTAAAAATGTCAAAGATAAAAACAAAATAATGTTGATTTATGAATTACTAATATTACACGTAGAGTACTAACATATACAGTCATAATTAGAAAAATGGAATTTAGTGTTCATTAGTTTTTAATAATATTATGAGTTTTTTTATATTACAGGAAGTGGAACTAGTAACAACTGCTACTGAAAATGGATCAATATCCTTAAATGTTATAAATGAAACCACTAAGAAAGTAGGCAATATATTTATTAAAAATGTACAATTTAAATTTTAGTTGCTAGGTGTTAGTTAATTTATATACTATTAAATGAGTAATATTAACTAAAGAATTATTGATATTACATAATGTAACATATTATACTGTCATAATTTGAGAGATGGGTTTTAATTTCTATTAGCTAATTAGTTCCTAATAAAATTAACTGTAGTAAGAAAATTAAGCATATTGTATAAATGTTGAGTCCTCCCTGTTGTCGAACTTAAATTTCTTATTTAAAGTCTTACTCTTGTAATTTTAACCTTATATACTGAAATATATATTTACCCGATATTAATATAATCTATCTATATTATTATATATATATATTTTTATAAGTATGTTTATATTATGTATTTTTATATTACAGAGTATAGAACCTACTATGACTGTTATTGAAAATGAACCAGTATCATTAAATGTAGTAAAAGAAACCATAATAGAGGTAGTATATTTATTAGATTTTTAAGGTATAAATTAAAATTACTAAGTATTGTTTAATTTTCATACTATGAATACTAATGAATAATGTCAATAAATAAATTATTGATATAACCTGTAATTTATTCAGTCAGAATTAAGAAATAATTTGAATTCTAGTCTATTAGATAATTAACCTTTAATAAAAATTGAGGGTAGTAGGAAAATTTAAAATATTGTAGAAATTTTAAGTCTTCTTCATAGTAGTTAAATTCAAGTTCATTTTATTAATTATTCTTACTCTAAAAAAAAATTTAAAAAGGTACAGTAATTTTTCTAATACACCAAATAAAAATTAAAAATTGACACCTTACCTGTTGAAATATTTATTTATTTGATAATAATAAAATTTTTTGAACCTTTATATATATTTCTTTTTTTTCTTTTTGAAGTAACTATTAATATTACCTTTGTATTTTTGACATTCCAGGAGATGGGACCTGAAATAAGTGCTACTGAAAATGAATCAGTATCAACGAATGTTTTAAAAAAACCCACTAAAAAGGTAGTATATTTATTAGATGTATACGATTTACATATGTACTTAATTCTGTGTCATGTTAAATAGCGTCCTTCAAGAAAAAAAAAATGCGGTGATAAAATGTCTAAAATGGATGCACAAAAGATTTTGTAAGTTTTTAAGCAATAATATTTTTAATGTTTGATTTAATAATATAATAAAATTTTAGACCAAAAAAAAAAAAAGGGCGTACGTTTAACTTGAAAAAGAGGAATAGTATCAGTAATGAAGTTAAGAAAAATACAAATCACACTAGTAGTAAATCTGAGCCAAAAATTGTATACATACCAAATATAACTACTAATTCAGAAAAAAAAACCATTGATGTTGTAAGTTATAAATACTATTTTACCATACTAATTTTAAGAATTTCTTTATATATATATTTTTTTTAAATATGAAGACACAAAAACCATCACCAAAAGTGTGTCAGTTCTGTGAAAAAATATTTAAAAAGAATGCTGATCTCGAAAGACATGTAAGAATACACACTGGTGATAAACCTTATAAATGTGACCAACCAGAATGTAATAAAGCATTTGCCACTAAGAGTTCACTTGAGTATCATATAATCACTCATTCAGGTAAGATGAAAAGAGCTGAGTGCCCTCAGTGTAATGGATTATTTGCTACCACCTCAACTTTGAAAGTTCACATGCGGCAGCATACAGGTAATTGGTTATTATTTTTTTGATTAAATTACTTCTATTTAATTTGTTTGCTTAAACATTTTAAAAACAATATTATATGATATTATAAGTATAATTATGAGTTTACTATAATATTTTAGGAGAAAAACCATTTAAGTGTCCTGTATGCGGAGATGCATTTCGAACAACTGGGCATTTACATGCACATATAATAGTTCATGAACGAAAAAAAAAAACGCAAATAAAAATATATAATTTCCATCAGATTAAAATTTTATTTGTGATACATTTTAAAGTAATTATATCAACAAAAATATTACTGATGATCTTGAAAGTAAATGCAGGGTAATGCAGCCTTCTAATATCAAAATTAATTCCCTTGAATAGATTTTGTTAATAATTTGTTTGTTTATTAACCATGAGTAAATTATTATAGCCCCCTTCTGATATCCATAAATTAGAAATTACTAAAAAATATTCAGCCAGCCCTAGAGTTGACTTGGTTAGAAAAAACACTAAACATATTTATCATTATCAATATATTATTAATTAAAAATGTTAACTACTTTTGATATTTTTCTATTAAACGATCTATCTATATGCATGTAATAGAAATAAATAATGAAATAATAATTTGAAATTTGAAGACCATTTTTTGTTGTAAGAATTTGCACAAACATGTATTTAGTTTATATAAATGTATATTGCTCACATTAATGTATTATACAGCCATCTATTGATAATTTTATGATCATATTCTATCGTACATAAATTTTTATATACTAAAAGATTATATATTATGTTCCTATTAACTTAACTCAATCATGAATTGAGATAAATACCTATGTATAATGTATATGATAATCCTAATATATTAATTTAAGACCTTACTAATCACTAGAGCTAGGATTTTAATGACCTAAAATATACGTTTAAATGCAATGAAAAAATGCAAAAATGATCTAAAAACTCTAAAAATTGTACTTAGACAAGCAAAAAAATGTAATTTTAAAACAATTATTATTTATTCATTTTTTATATTATACTAAATAGGTAAAAATTTGTTTTAAGAAGTAAATTAAACAAATATATTTAAATTTTATTTAATAATTATTTATATTATTTTTTCAATATTAATGGACTAGAGTAGGTAAATGGGTTACCTAAACAGCACATATTAAAAATAAATTAAAATAAATAAAAATGAGTTTAAATAAACATTATTAATCTAATATTTGTAAAAATGACCTTAAAAATGCAATAAAATGCATTAAACACAAAAAATGAAAAATAAAAATTTCACATTCTAAATTATTATATAACGAAACAAATTTAGTTTTTGGTTAGAATTGTATAGTAATAAGGAAAAAAACATACAAAATTCATCAAAATTCTAGCTCTACTGATCACAAATCATATTTATAAAGCTAACACATACGCTTATCAATATAAAAGTGTACTTATTAGTTATAATTGTATTATGTATTTTAGAATAATTTTATATATTATATATAAGTATATAACTGTTAAAATTATTTAATACTTATTGTGCCTGTAACTGAAGATACAAATTATGTAAATTAGTAAATGTATAGATTTTTCAGATTATTTTTATTTAACCTTTAAACATAGACAAATCTCCTTCATAATTAAGTTTATAAATGAATAATAGTCAAAAATATGTCCTGATTATGCTGTTGTAGGAAGTTAATAGCCCTAAGCATATTATACTGTTTCTTATCTCTTAAATTTTTTTTGTCCCAAAAAATGTTTTATTGTATTTACATGTTTGCATATGAGTAGGTATCTCATGAGTGCCGATAGGTAGAATGGTAGATATAAAAACTACAAAATATAAGTTTTTAAAGGAAGGTTATTTTGCGCGACGTGTTTCAATATTGACTTATTTAACGGTATTTTCACTCAATTTTGCTGCAAGTGGGGTACTTGCAGCAAATCGCTCAGTATTTGATAAATGTGATTTACGTCATTTTTTTCACTGTAAAAATGACCATCAGTCATCACATATGTCATTATTGATTGTGTTATATACAATCTATATAATATGTGTTTACAATGCTTACATTATAACATTATCGATCAGTGTTATACATATAATATAATATATAATGTTTGAATTAAAAATTGACAAACTCCCTCTTTTTTTGTAAAAAAAAAATATACGTGTATACCTTTTAATCAATAAGATATTTAAATATTCAAGTAGGTAGGTATACCTACATTATTTTTACTTTTTCGAATTTCCTTCCATTTTTTTTTTCTAATAGCACTGGCTATTGTTAATATTTCAAAAAAATTTCTATAAGAAATTATTTTAATATGCTTGTTGTTTTTTCCTGTTCAGCCGTTGTCACGGTAAATTTGTTATTGTCATGTTTACTTAAATAACCATAAATCGGTTAATAAATATTCATTTTTATGATTAATTATTGTTGATTTAATGATATTTTTTTAAAGGTTTTTTTTTTTTTGCGAATTATTTAATAATTGTCATAAACCGCTATAGGAATACCGTATGATTAATGATCTTATACTTAAATAAAGTTGTAAAAAATTAAAATCAGTGTACGATACCAAGATTTCGCTGTCTGCATAAAAGTCGAAAATCTGTGGCATCCGATATTATTATTAATATAATATGTTCGTCTTGCGTAAGCCGCAAGTTTCTATAATCCAAAAATTAATATATTTATATAATTGATTAGGTAAAATATTTAACTTTTCTGTGTTGTAAAATTTAAAAAAGAAACATTGTTTTACGAATAATTTAATGTTTTTCACGTTAGTTACAATAAATAAAGAATTTTAATATAATAATATTACCGATGACTATACAACGTAATACCTAACTAATAAATCTACGACCATTTTTGGATATTTATTCAAACATAAGTAAATATTTTTATAATATATACAATATACATGAACAACGTATAAAAATTGAACAAAATAGAGTACCTACTCGCATATAAATTCGAATGTCATTATTTTAATATACATATACATATAGGTATATATTTTTATAGGTACCTAGGAACTAAGCACACATTTTTTTCTTGATGCGCAGTTAGTCGTATAATATGCGCAAATTCAAAATAAAATTGTGTATTATATCGTATTGTCACTGTTCGTCCGGCATGAGCAGAATATAATATATTCATTTTCACTGTTTCACTGCGAATGTATCTACACTCGTTCACTAAAAAGTTTTTTACTAGTTTTCATTTATGTTTTCGAGCAAGATATACGTAGACTTTTTGAACCCATATTAACGGCACATCTTAGCCTCCGTAGACAACATATCTGACCCTTATAGCCTAACAAATTAAAATCGACACTATCACACCGACCGTTAGAAATATATTTGCCAATTCGTTATGCGAGTCAGGTACCTACCTAAGACAGATCTATACAAATTTGTGTTCGGTTGCAATAGTCAACAGTAGTGGGAAAACTTGTAAACACACATGCATAGCAGTATTAGATGTATCGTGATAGTCGAACGCGATATTATATACCTAACATTAAATACGACGTTTGAATGGATACCGTCGTGCAGGCAAACTTTGGCATGTCGTAAATACTCATAAATTACACTAAATGGCGCACGCGATCACGGCCTGCAGTTTCTAGTGATATATGTAATCGCATAACTTGCACAATACTGCTTATAGATGGAAATACAAATGAAATGGAAGTGACACGAATTTAGGAACTTCCGGCTATATCTAGTCATTCTAGTCTTAGTTTTAATAACCATGAACATCCTACAGGTATTCAGTGTTCTATAAATAGATTATTCAAAGATTTCAAAGTATTTTTTTTAAATTCTTGAAATCTTTTTTAGTTAAGTTTGTAGGTACTCGAAATTTTGTATGTGCCTTACATATTTATATTGGTTGTACATTACTAGTAAGTAGTAATATTATTTTGTCCAGTACCTACTCCTTGAACAATATTTGAAATTTGAACTAAGGTCATAATGAGTATAAAATCTTAAGGCAATAAATAATAATATAATGGCAAAATATGGTTATTCCATTTTTTTTCGCTAAAATCCATCTTTCCGTTTACCGCCAGTACAATAACACGTATTTCCCTTTTTTACCATCTCAAATTTCCGTTTTTATATTTTGGTAATCTCTTACTATGAAAACACTTGAGTTATAGATAATCGGCAAAGGGTTTTAAAATAATTTACAATCTATACAAAAATTAATACAGTAAGCAAATTTGATAACTTATAATGGTTAGTGACAGGTGATTAACATTTAAAGGTAGGCACTTAGTAGCATCACCCAGCCGGGTATATTTTAAATATTATTATGATTTTTTTTTTTTTTAGTAGGTCTCTAAGCCACTGTCTTTCGAGTCTTCTACGTACATTACCAAGAAGTGAATTGTAGGATAGTTTTTTTATTCATGGATTACTGTGAGAGTTTAAGTTGTTGTGAAATTTAGAATAATATAATATAATAAAAATAAAATAGTAATAGTATGTATAAAATTTTAAATATTTGTTATTATATTAAATGAATCAAATGCATATACCTACATACTTTGATAAATTTGTATTATTTAGAACCCAAACATAATATTACAAATTAAAAAAATTATCTTGCGAAAAATAGTTTTTTGATTTGTATGTAAAAAAATAATGTGCTAAATGACCAATGGTACTTTTTAGTACCAGGATCAAAATGTTAAACTGACCAACGGTACTTCTAAGTACTAATAGAACTTACTCAAATTTGGGTTAAAATATTTTTTTTAAAAGGTGCAATTATTTATCAATAGGTCAATTGTTATATTTTTATGCAAAAAAAAAAAAAAAAAATGGGAAAATAATTTTAATTCTAAGTCTGGTCAACAAAGGGTTAATTGATTGAGTGAAGAAATTGTTAGGTCTTTATGAAGATTATTGTTTGTGAAGTACCAAGGGGAGAATATTATTACTCGTTGGCAGATCGATTATTAATTAAATATATATATATATATTTTAAAACATTAAATAAATATTATTTTATTGCATACATAGTATAAAATGTTATTACAAAAATAAAGTCAAAATTACGTCAATAAGTTATATAACATCAAGTCAAAAATTAATAGTACCTATTGATTTTAAAATCATCTAAAATTGTATTTTAAATAAACCTTATTTTTTTTTTATAGTTATACGCTATGGATTTACAAACGCATATTGGCAAATTTCTTCCATTTTTTATCGATAATTTTAAAACTGATTTTTTTTTTGTTAATTCAAAATTTAGTTTCACGGTGTTTTTGGTTCACTAATATTTCTTAATTTAAGATTAACATCAGTTTGCATTTCTTTGACTAAAAAATCTAACCATTGTAAATAGATGGCGCATGTCGATAAAAATATGTATGAAATGAGTGAAAAGGGGGGCAAAAACAAACAGGCGTTTGTCTCGAGTGGAAGTTTAAAAGATGCAACTATGCAAATGCTAAAGTGCCTAAAATTTTAGAATATAAATGCAATCTTCAAAAATATATGTTTCTTCAAAATAGTCGGGAAATTGTTGATAAAAAACTAAAATTTGTTTCACATGAAAATATTAGATATTATAGTTTTTTTTTCGTCATTAATTAATAAAAAGTTTTCATTTTGTTTGGTTTTCACATCAATTAAATTTAATACGTCATGAGCATTGACTGTAATATTAAGATTTTGAGGCATAATTTTATATCGATTTTCATAACTTTGCTGGTTATATTTAATTTGGGAATGGTAATATCTGAAGAATTATTATTTTGTGCGATTTCAGTAAGAATAATTCTTTTTGGATTTGTACTTTCATTTTCAATAGCTTTTCTTTTACGAAGTGTATTCATTACTTGTTTTTAAATGCTTTTCTAGAACATTCATCATGATTGTGCTGTGGTTTATTTATATTGTTGATAATTTTACTATTTTTATTTGTAAAAATTTTTGTTGTACAGTTTTTAATTGTACACTACCAACGAATAAATTCTTAATTACACGAATCAATTCGAAATTTAAAACCAACTGCTTTTTACCACGATTACTATCAGTTATATTTTTCATTGTGCTAAATGTATGCTTTTCTCACGAACTTCAACACAAACTAATCGTAAAATATAATAGATATCGTAAAATCAATAAAAGATCAAAGCATATGGCAAAACTTTATCTTAATTGTCAGTTGTTGCGTGTATTGCGAACGTTAGCTTTCCTTTCTTTTCTATTAATGGAGAAAAGGAATGATTGCGAATATATTATTCACGCGATTTATAATATGATATTTAAATTCTTATAGTAAAGGGTTTCTACGTATATTCGTTTATCTTAAGTCCTAATAGATAATTATGTTACCAGCGTTTCATTGCTTCAAATCTCATCACAGAGTTCTTACCTTCAAACTGCTATTGATATTATATTCTAAGTGAGGGCAAATAGTACTTTAAATTACGTAATTTAATTTTTGTCATCAATAAGTTGCAAATATTGTCATAACTTGATGTCGATGATCATGCATGGGACTTGAATAATATAACCAACGAATTTGTAGTATATCTTGTTGTATTGTTTATGTATTGATATTTAATTATTATCATTGATAATAACAGTAATAACACTAAGTATCTTGTAGGTACATAATTTAACAAACAAATTATTATTATATTGTCCTGTGACCGTTTGGAGGTCGCCTCGGTTGTCAGAGTTAACATAGTTAGTTTTCCTATCCTGTTTTTGTTGTAATACAGAAAATATTTATTGATGCGATTTGAAATAATTGTTCTTGATCTTGACATAACGAATATTAAAATTATTATTATTTCTTATATAATATAGTAAAACTTTCAATAAATAAATAAATTACACAAATATTTTATAGTTTTTTAAATTTTATAGAGTGGATATGTTTAGCTACGAAGAGAGGTGATTCAAAGGCAGCCAGGGTGACTATGGAAATTAATGTAACAGGAAAGAGAGCGTAGAGAAAGACCTAAGAAAAGATAGAATAGAGGATGACATGAAAATAGTTGATGTGAATAGGAACACAACACTATAGAGGTGTAAGGCAATGGTGACCAACCCCATATTATTGGCAGAAAAACCAAAAAAGAAGATGACTGAGAAGGTATGTCCCCGCTTGATTCCCAAAAAAAGAGATTACCATTATTGTGGTCTGGTAATGATTTTAAATGTCTTACAAAAACGTTGGCACTTAAAATTAAAAAATTGAGACGTTACTCCTTATTTGGCAAGGTTCAAAAATAATTGTACAAATAAAAGAGGTAAATCAAACAGTATATAGTTTCGTTTGAAAGAAATGGTGAGGATTATACATTAATTTTCACCCAACACCCACCAATTTTGTGACGAAAAAAATTTGAAAGACTGTAGGTATATAAATAAAATAGGTACAATATGTTTAACTTAGTTCTATATTTAAATAATATTTATGGTAAAAATAAAATCAAAATCTTATTAATTAATTTTAAATTGTTACAAATAAAAATATAAATCATTTTCGAATATTATAAAATATAATATTAAATAAGTATATATGTAATTCGGAGGAGGTGTGGTTCCGGCTGGTTCTTTTCCTATTACCAAATTTTTTTAAAACAAACTTTTGCTTACGGAATACTTAATAACGAGACTCACAGTCACTTATTAATTACCTTGTATAAATATATATGAAAAAAATAATCTTTTATAGCGGATACTTTTAATTCTCCTATGATGTTTATTATCGAGATTTGTTTTCCCTGATTAAAATATTAATTCATTATTAATATTATTAATCGTTAACATAGATTTAATATAAATACTTACACTTTAACTGCGTAAATGTAAAATAGATAAATCATACATTTGTTATTGTTTAATTACAAAAATATTACAATAGATACAGATATTAAAGATAGTATATAAATATATAATTTTGAAAAATAAAAAAAGTTAATTGTTTTATTTAAGCTGTAAAGTATAGGTGCACTTATAAAGTAAGTAATAGGTTACAGTCACGCGAATTTATTCTAAAATATCACATGTCGAATCATTTAATTAACAAGATAAAAAATTGTAAACACGACACTTAAAACAATTGCATCTAGATAAGTAGGACTTCCTATTATTAAATGCACAACTAAATAAAACAACAACTGCATATAATGTGATTTTTTTTATAAAACTTATACAGATATACAGTAGAACCTCAATTATCTGAACCTTCGTTACACGAATCCTCTATTATTTGAACTTAAATTAGCATATCCAAACCTTAAAACTCGTTGAAGCACTTGTATTGATAATTTTGTTAAAAAATGTAATAAACATAATATGTTTCTATTTACCGATCTATGTAATGTATAAAAATATAATGTATGTAATTCTAATAAAATATTAATAATAATAATAATAATAACAATAAATAAGTAATATAAAATATTCTATATTTTTTAAGATGTATATTACAAATGATATCAATTGTAAATATAAAACGTAATTCAATTAAATAAACAATATATAATCTTATAATAATGTTCACCATTTAAGAATAATTAAAAATTCAAAATAATTATTTGATATTATATTATATTTTACAGTTCTACCCACCTACCCGATTTTAATATTTTAACAGAATTCTATTTTATCAAGGAAATAATATCATAACCGAAATAGTATTTAAAATATTAAGATGCTTAGATAGATTTATACCTAATTAAAATAAAACACCGGTGTTTTACAGTTAGAAGAAAAACACACCCCTTGATTGAAAAGACTTAATGTAAACATACCTATTAAGACTATAACATTGAACTTCTTAGTCACGAAAAAAATCTCATAGGTATTTTAAAAGTTATTTTTGTCTTTCATTTTTTGAGTGTTTTCCTCTAAAATCATTTTAGAGCGATTTATCGTCAACTATAGTGAGTATTTTATCTAGTAGATATTTCATATGATGTAACATTTCTAGTTTTTTTCATGGTAAGGTAATCAAATTTTATTATTATTATTTTTCATTTTATTAGTATTAATTATTAAAGAAATTAGCTCATAAGTTGTACAATGGCTTATGATTTAAATTTATTTTCTATATTATTAATAAGATATAAGTGGTATAATATAATATCATATTCACACTTTATTTTTATAATTTTATTTCAATTTTTATTGTTATTCGTTTATTTTATTATTGTATAACTTAAATAGAAACTAAGTTGGTAATAAGCAGGTTAGGTTTAACTATTGAATCTCAAAACTTTTGTATTGGCAGATTCTATGAATAATGTATATACGAGTACCTATATATACTGAAATTTCAATTTTTAACTATGGATTTAAAAATTAATAATAAATATATGTAAAATTTATTGATTATAATCAAGTATTATTTAGGTTATAAATATTTACAATTAATGTTATTGGTATAATATTTAATAATTTATTAATCAATAACCAAATAGTCGGTTTTTCGTCCGACAAACCTGTTATGTTAAGATGTTTTGTTTTTTTTTAAAAATATTTTCTAAGTACTCTGTTTAGTTATATTTTCCAATGTAATTGTGTACTTAAAATAGTGTTAGGTATATGAAACAAGTTGCACTATAGTTAGTGATAGTTCGGAGTTCTTACTAAATCGGTCTGGAGTCTGGAAACCTGTGAGAGTAGCCACTAATACATTTGATTATTCATATAAAGAGATACATAAATTATGTTCTTAAATATTATAATAATATTATATTGGTATAAAATAAAAATAAATATTAGGTGCACCCTTCTCTCAATAAATAATAAAACTATAAATACTTTTTTTTACTGGTTTAAAATTATCATTATTATTTTTAGTCAACTAATTTTATAATTATTTATAACTAATTTATTATTATTATTTTTTTTTTTGATTCAGTTTTGTATTCAAGTTAATTATAGGTACGAAAGTTTCGCTTTATTAATTAAGGCCCAAAATGTTCAATATTCAGATAGCTTATGTTGTTGGTGCAAATATCTTCTGAACATTTTTGGAGGAATAATTTTGTATGTATTAAACATTTTAATTAGTGTAGGCGCCTATGAATTATATATGTATATATATAATTTAAACCATACATTCAACTAACCATTTATTTTAGAATTTTGGTGAAGTGATTGATGTAGATATTGATTTTATAATGATGTAATAGTTTTTTTAATATTAAATTTTTAATTCATCATCTGTTTCAATATAAGGGTGAACAATAAATGAGTAATATATAATTTATTGACCTATAAAAATTTTTAAAAATTATGTCTTATGATATTATTGGTAACCTCTCTAAACGAAGTAACTTTAAAATGAGTTAAAGAATTTGATAATTAAAAAATTGTGTGTATAATGAAATAAATTATTAGAATTGATTTTTTATTTATTGAATTTTAAATTATGTTAAAAATATAAAAACAAATAATAATCAAGAAACAAAATAGTCATTGTATTTGAAATATATAATATTTATATATAGTTTTTATTTTTGGATTTTAAAATTCTCTTTAATTTGCAACATTATGTATTGTAAATACATAATACTATTAATACCTATTGCAGTGGTGTATAAATTATTTGTACTATAAAGTTAATTAAGACATTTATTAATGTTTTTTCTTGACTGACACCTTGTATAAATTATAGCTATAAGCCTCTAATATTTTAAGTAAATAATTGGATTGAAGAGAATCTTATTTCAATTAGATAATTATTATTATAACAATTAATAAAGATTTCAAAGTTGAAAGTTGTTATTATTATATTTTTTTTTCAATTTGTTGTTTTGTACCCTATATTAACGTAAACACAACATAATATATACGTATGTAGTATTATATAAAATATAATATATTATTTTTGTGTGTAATATTATATGTTCTTTTGTAATAATTGTTAAAAAAGCATTTAATGCAATCAAATGTATTGTTGTAAAACTACAAATACTTATATTATATTTTCTGCTAATACATATTTCGTATAATATTTAAAAAAATACAGCTGCATATATATTTTATTGACAAAAGGAAAATATATGTAGGTATACATATTACATAACTTATGAATAATAATTCAAATGACAAATATAATTGGGAAATTAGAGATGTGCCTGTATAATATTACATTATTATATTAAGAGTAAGCTGACAAATATTTTATTTTAATTTTTAGATAGAATATATATAATATATATATATATATATATATATATATCATTGTTTCTCAGGTAGGTTCTAGGCATACCACTATAATTACTCATAGCAATACTTATGACTGATTGGTAATACGAGTTAAACAAATATTTGTGAATAATGATGAACCCTAAAAAAATTTTTGGAAAATTAAATATTACATATAATTAGATGGTAGTATTTATTCACATTATTCTACACCTCCCCTATTTTGCCATTTATTTTATTATAAGTTACTGTGTTCTTTGAATTTCTTATAAATATTTTTTAGTTTTTTAGGTATGTGAATTTGTATAACAAATATGGACAGGAGAGAATATTATGATATCAGAAAATATTGTCCGGCGGTTGAGTTTTCATTATTATTATTGGTATTATACATTTATACCATTGATTATAGAGTAGGTATATAATCAATGGTATTACATTTTCTGAATAAAATTGCTTTATAGTTTAAACTGAATTTCGAATAAAATAAAATAGTGTAAAGTGCTGTATAAGAACAGTTACCTGTTTATTATGAATCCCGTATCGCAAGAACTTTTTTGCGATTCTTAAAACGAATATAATAAATAAGCAACCTTTCTACCCATATAATAAAACGTTAGGAAATAACGAATGTAAACTTAATTCGTATTTCGTACTATTGTTGTTTCTTTAATTTGATTTAAAATTCAACATATGATTTTTCTTTTTTCAGAGCTTTAGGTTATGTATGTATGTATATTATTATTTTTTTTTTAAAGATAATTTCCATAAATTATTTTCAAGAAAAGTAGTAATTTGAAAATTTCAGTTATATTTCGTAAATTTTGTGTTTTGCACTATTATAAAATAGTTATATTTTGTTCGTTCAATATAATGTAATAAACATGTGTAATTATTTATAAAGAGCGGTTTACAAGCATGATTACCCTATATTTCACTTTAATAAGCAGTAATTCAAAATCTGATTTACGGAATTTTTAAATATATTTTCCTGATATATTTACTAGTAATACTTTTAACTACTTAAGATTTTTCGTTTCATTTGAAGAGTGTGAAACTTCTATTTATAAAATAAGAATCATTTTTAAATACATGTAAATTTAATATTTGTTTGAACATGTTCTTTTATTTTTATTATTCAAACAATAACTTACAATTTTAAAATGATGATGGATTAAATTAATATACACTATCATTTGTAAAGCAATTAAAAAGCATTCTTATCTACCATCATCTAACTTTTTGTTTTATTTAAACTTTCTTTGTAAACATGTATTAACAAATACTTATTAATATTATAGATATTTTATATTATATGTATAAACAAGATAAGTTTTATCCTTAGTACATAATGATTTCTAAAGACTTTGAAACTATTTGTTTGAATTTCAATTTGGGTACATCAATATCTGAAAAAAATAATATTATTTACCATGAACAGGTGATTTTTATAAAATATTGTAAAAAATAAAAAAATAATATTTTTACGTTTATAATTTTAATAAAATTGAACTTTTTTTATTAAAATTCATAATATATAAAAGAACAATATTATTTCTTATAATATAATTTTCAAATAATTGGTATAATACTACTGAACTTTGTATGTTATTTTTTCGTGACAATAGCATTCGTTATGCAAGGTGCAACAGTTTTATAAATTATATTATGAAGGTACTTGAAAATATAAATAAAACTATCCTTATTAATAAATATATTAATATTATAGGTAGACACAAAAATACGTAATTCATATATAGTTATGCACGTGCTTATTTGACACCGATCAAATTATTTTGTAACGTTTTTACATACCAACATTTGCCAAAATACTTACGAGTATAATTGCCATTGTGGGGTTTATTTTTAGTCGGACTCAGAGAGTGAGATATTTTTTTTTTTGTATATTTATATATATTTGACATAAATTTACCCATATTTGAAAGACCTTTACAGCGGTTAATCCTGGAAAAACGATAGTTAGGACGTGTGCGGAATTATTACAATATTGGATGTATATTCCTTGTATATAATGTGAATAATCACACTAACACAGATTTTTATTTTAAAATGCACCAAATTTTGATTTTTAGAATTTTTGAATATACTTTACGACCGCATGTTATTTAATTATTTAAATTTTTTATTCCATTTAGATATATTTAAGGGCCGTCATGTGTAAAACAAACTTCTTTTTTTCAAATGAGAATTAATAACCTTTTTTCAGTAAATTATTATTGAATGATTTTTAGAAATTTTAGATAATATACTTATAAAGTTATATTCAAATCAAAATTTAAACTTATAGTTTCTGAGTTATTAAAATGTTTGAAGTAAGGGTAATTTAGTTTTTATAAAAATAGTTTTATAAATTGTTGTGAAAAGTCATTTCTTGCTATAAGTTAATTAGTTTAGATTTCTGAATTAAAATAAATACTAATAACAACAACATACCTTAAAAGCTCAAAGTTTTAAAAATAACTTAATTTTGAAATGTCCAGTCTTACATATACGCTAAATATACTTACATATATATCGATGTATTTTAAGACATGTGCAGGATATTTTCATAAGGATAAGGTATGCACTGTACACTATGCAAAATAATTTTAGTAAGGGTTACTTATCTTCAACTTACTACCTCTGCTAAAAACATAAAGGAAAATTATTGGATAAAGTTAAAATGTAAGCTAATTTAAAGTTTTTTATAGCTAAATATATGACTCATTTTTTCATTTAACAACGAATGAATTCAAATTATGATTATTGGAATTTTTAAATACACTAAGATTATATTTTTAATTTTTTGAGATTTTTTTAATACTTAAAAAGTGTTCCTAAAGTGCTTAAACATCTGTTTTTTTCAAATGAGAGCTTTTTTTATGAGTATAAATTATTTAGTGGATAATTTTTTTTAAATTTCTTATAAACCTACTTAATTCAAGATTCAAATAAGTTGTTTTTCAGTTACTAAAATGCTTATACTAAGGATTAAAGTTTTAAAAAGTATAAAATGTATGTAATATCGGATTAAGCATTTATTATACTTTTTATACTTAGACTATTTAAAAAAATCATAGTTTTCATAGCTATATCTAACATACTTTACATAATATATTGATTGAAGACAATTATTATTCACATCAAACAATTTTTTTTCTTTAGTTCGGTTCTTATTATTCCATTATTATCTTTTATTATTTACTTAAACTTTGCAAACAATGTTTTGTGTTTTGTTTTGTAAGCTAACGTTTATCAACTAAACTAGTTATTAGTAACTTGGTTAAGGATTCCCTTTCTTACTTCGCGTATAAATTAAACACTTATATCGTGTACCGTCCACTATCGTAAAGTTTTTCAAAGCATTAAACAGTAATTACATGTAAGATCTTATTAATGTCATTATTAAATACAATATATTTTTAATTAGTTAGGTAATACTAGTAATACCAGAGACGTAGGGAGTGTTTTTTTTTGTGGGGGGGGGGATAAGACATTTGTTCATTTGCATTTTTTATAGCAATACTTTTGTTTATACGAAGTAATATTATTATAATAAATTAAAAGTATCGATGTAATAAGATATCATTATTATATAACTCTCATGATTATACTAGTTTATATTATTCTTTTGTTGAAGATCAGTCATAGAAAAATATACGGGTATATATATAAATATTCCATGAACAACTGTCTATTTTACAACTTTCAAAGAGTTTGCAAATAATATGTTAGAATAACGTACTAAACTATTCTAAAAATCTAAAATAGTAAATATTCTATATTATATTACATACACAAAACGAATTTATGAATATATGTATATTTTCATGATATTATACAACTGTCATCCATTAATGTAGTGGTACCTTGTAGAGTAGCGTTTCTTAACCCTTTTATTTTGGCGACCCTCTTTATGAATTTAAATTTCTTAGCGATCCCCTGCATAAATTTTTTTTATATACTCACATAGATTATTATTAATAATCAATGCTATAAATACAGTACACTGTACAGTGTTTTTTATTTATTTATTTCATTAATTTTTAATTATTTGAGCGTTTTAATTTTTGTATTAATTTAAATTTTAAATCATACATTAACGACCTTAAATAATAAGGTAACGACCCCCAGGCTGAGAAATACTGATGTAGAGGACATCTCTCGTAGATGGTTCTTTTTTCTTCGTATAATTTATTTTGATATTTCTTATATTTATATTCCAATTAATTTAATAATTTATAAAATCAAGTTAATTTTATTTATGATAGTATTATTTTTGTTAACCGTTTTAATAATTTTAGTTTAATATAGTTTAAATCTTGTCTTCTTTTAAATTTATTATTTTGGAAATTATTTTTGTTTTGTATACATTTTTAGAACTTTGCCTGAACAATTTATAATTGTTGGTGTAAAGAATTTACAATATATTACGATGTGCACTTTACGCATTTGTATCAGCGTATTTAAATCAGTGATTTAAATTTACTAGTAAACTCTTCATCTAAACTTTTAATTGAAATTTAACTTTGTTTTTCGTGTAGATTTTCAGTTGCTTTTGAAAATTGATGTGAATAATAATAGTGTTTGCTCTGAATCATTTGTCCATCGTAAGGTTAATGGTTGTGATTTTCATTATTCATTTTCATCTGTAGTTGAAGATTCAAAAAAATTATTTTAAGTAAGTTGAACAATTTTTATAGAACAACGCCATTATTATCTTTAATCGTTTTTTCGTTAATTATATGATGATAAAATATTTCTATTTTATTCATGAGACAAAACTAATGAACGAATGTCGAATATCATGTTTGCAGATACTGAATTTACAATTTAATGACTAAAAAAAAAAAAATGACTAAAAATAATAATAAAGTATAAATCATAGTCTTAAGCTATAATTTTTTATAACAAATGATGTTGTAAAATAACTAATGATATACACACTAATTGGCGTATGACAAAAAAACTGATGGGTCGTAAAAACCTAGTTATTGCTTTATTATACCATATCTTTATAACTTATGGCTTAAACCAATCAATATTAGGTATCTAAATAATCTTGATGATATTATTTTTTTAATTTAGTTTACAGCTATTGTATATGTATTTAGGGTAATTAACAATATCTTAAATGAATTTATGTGTGTAGCTTTTGAAAATCGCTTAAAAGGTGATAGTGAATGTGTATCTTAAACCTTGACGCCCTCTACTATTGTAATCCTCCGGAAATGGGAGACTCGTATCGTCCACAGACATGGATAGTAGGTGACATACAAATAAAACATCTTTGTTTATTATGTCTGTGGTATCACCAGTAATGATGAAGCTGGAAAATACGTTCAAGAGTTGTTTTACTAAAATGTTGTACTGTACACCACAATATTATTATTATAACCATTATTTTTTAAATTGGGATATATTAATTTTTTTTCAACTGTCAAGTGAAATAGTGATCGAGTAGAAAAATAATTGGAAATAATAATTGGGCACGGTGCACTGTACCGTAAAACAAATTAATTTCCTTAATTTTTCCATCTTTTTTATCTCAGTCAAGCATTTAATAGTGTTCAAAGATGTAATTTTCTCTGTTGTAACATCTGTTTGTCAGAAAACGGTTCAATGATTCAGTTTTCCTTTCAAATATAATTTTTTTTATGTATAAATTGTGCTTGTCTTGGACATCTGCCCTTATAGATATTTTAATTAAACTTAAATTGTTATGAATGGATATGTATAGGTTGTCTACTTTCGTGTGTAGTGTTATATAGTAAGCAGTAGTTAGATAATATTATGACGGCCGTAGCCATTTTCCTCCAAAAACAAAATACCGTTTTCCTCCACTGTCCATTTTCCTCCAAAAAAGAAAAAAAAATTTTTTGACCATTTTCCTCCACTTTCCATTTTCCTCCAATAAATAAAATAATAAAATCGTCATTCTTTATCAAAATATTAAATTAAAAAAAAAAAATAACAAATCAAATATTTAAATTTTAAAGTATAATTGTAATATAATAATACACCGTACGCGCTGAACTTGGCAGGTGGCTAAAAAGAGAAATAATATAATAAAAAGTACTCACGTCAATAAAAATGCATCAATTAATAAATAAAATAATAATAAAAAATTAGTTAATAATATAATATGTAAAATAAAAGATATAAAATATAGTAAAATCACTGCAGTAAATAATATTACATTTTTTTATAATTATAAGACATCTCAGCAACAAATGAATACCTGTTGGAAGAAAATAAAAATTAGATATAATATGAATAATTATTTCACTTTTTGTAATTAGGTACATACCTAGACATTTCTCCGTTTTGTAATTTGATAATTGCATCGTCGATTGCTCCACGACGCTTGTTTGCTCGGTAATCCTTTGATTTTTTTGGAACATGTATACTTCTCATTTTACAATAAATATTTGTTTGAGTTTGCTTTATGATATTAAGCCACATAAATATATTAGGCTTTTCTTTATAAAAGTTTTCTTTGAAATGAGAGTGGAAAGACTCGCATGCATTAGTGGTTCTTGATAACGAAGAAGACGATTCTGCCCAAATAACTGGCGGAAATATAGAATTTTCCGAAATATACGTATCAGTTAAATAATCAGCGTACTGACTCACTCTTTGATCGTTTGGTATAATACTCATAAAATCTTCAATAAAACATTTGGAAACTTCTTGTGGACTTAGAAATGTGAGTCCAAACGTGTTTCTTATCCAAGACCCAATTTCAGAGTTTTTTTCCTTATAGTATTGAACTAAACCGAGATTTTGGATTTTCCGAAACCATGATTGTGTCAGGTGAAATCTACAGCCAACTATTAGTGTATCAGGCCATACTATAGAAACAGCATCATGAATAGCTTGCTCGAAATCAATTGTGATTGATTTTGGGTTTATTGTCAATTTTAATTCAATGCATTTAAGTATAATATGGTTAAATGTATTAATATATGTATCAGTGGATTTATTAACTAGAAGACAAAACACAACAGGTATATAATGTCCGTTTTTAAAGCCATGTATTGTAAACATTTGGTTAAAATGTTTAGCACTGTATGTAAATGTACCATCGCAATAAATATTTTCAGATTCACATAAAAATTTCAAGTTTTGGTAACAAGAAAATATTAACACATTTTTACTATCATCATTAACTAGTAAAAATTGTTCTTCAGAAGTAGTTTTAATATCCATATTGTTGATTGTTAAATGTACCTCTTCAACATTTTTCGGCAGGTTCGGCAGCAAAGATTGACGGGCAGCATAAATATTTTTCCTGATTTTATGAATATCGGTATCATCAAAATTTGAACAGTCGGCAGAACTTTGTCCTAATTCCTTAAGTATCACTTTTTTCGGTCGTGAAAATAAATCGTCAATTGCTTTTCGCTTACATGCATTATTCACTATTTGTCGATTTACTTTTTTTGGCGATGGCAAATGATTATGTACATTTTTTGTGTGACTCATCGGCTACTATTTCTTCATTTTTATCAGTGTATATAACTGCTTGACAAGTCGTTAAACAACATCGCCAACGTGATAATTCAGATTTTAACTTATATGCTAAGAAATACTTGTAACTATCACGAATTATCAAAGGTTTTCCTCGAGAACTTTCAATGAACGTCGCTTTTTCAGACATGTTAAAAATTAAAACTTGCTAAACTATAAAACACGTAATAGACACTATCGGCGTACGGTAAAGTCGGGTAAACTACTAAAAATATAGTCTTATTGATACGAGTATTTAGTATATTCGTGTGTCTGTTTATCTCAATGTGTTTAATCATAATAATCAGTGACAATTGTATTGATGATACACAATATAAATATATACGTATATACCCATATGTTGTTTGTACGTATCTTTATTAGGCTTAATCAAAGTTAAAATCGACTGTTATAAACCGCGTGTGCTGTGGAACACTTGGACTAGCGTTTTTCCCTAGCCGATAAAAACGCGACAAGAATTTAATCAACAAATACGCGCAAAATGTAATCTAGCCATACTCTATTTTTATAATAAAAACACTGACTAAATATTGGAGGAAAATAGACATAATTTTAGTCAAAAATAATGTGGAGGAAAATGGAAACCAACCTTTTTTGTTTTTGGCGGAAAATGGACAGTGGAGGAAAACGGTATCTCGTTTTTGGAGGAAAATGGTCCCGCCCATTATGACGTATATCCTATAGGGAAATCACAAAGGTTAGAAACCTTGTCTTGGTATTGTTTCGTTCTCTGTATTAATAGTATACAATATTCCTGTATGTACTTGATATATGTATAAGGTATATTATATTTTGGTCAGAACAGAATGTTATCTCGTTTATGATTTTAATGTAGGAAGTTGATACCTACTGTTCAACACAATTTTAATAATTGTAGTTCTTATTTATTTTTTTGAGTGAATGGTTTTAGTTTCCGAGTATAAGTTTTATAATAAATACTACTGGCATTTTATATTTAACTTAAATTAATTATTAAAGTTTATTATCTTATATTTTATCTTTAGTACATATACATATATATATATATATATAAACACTTTAAAAACTCAAAAACTCGTTTGAATTTTGATTTAGTTATATCGTAATTTTAAAAGATGCAATTTACTTAACAATGTGCGGTAATAAAGGTTAATTCTCGTCTTAACAGCCATAGATAGAACACTCATTTGAACGGTATAAAAACCAATTGTGTTCAATGGGTAAGTTAATAAAAACAATTAGTTTAAATTAGTTAAGTTTTATGTAGTTAATATTAATAACGTAAGTAATAAGTTAATAAATTAATCATTTTAATTTCCATCTAGGAGTTAGGTTACACAAAAAATGATTGCTATAATGCTATATAATTTATATTTTTTATTAAATAATAACTTAATATTTTGTTAAAAATACATCATAATATTTCTATTTTTATTATGCCCTAGCTATATTAGTTTAGGCATATTAGACGTTATTTAAAAAAATGCTATTACAACATATTATTATATTATTTTCGTCTTATATACATATGATATAGACAATTTGCGTTTAGTAAAACTCATTATGTCATTATGTGTAGAATGAACTTTTTAACTAGCTAATGCACATCTTTGTAGAAAATAAAAGTATTTGAAAACATTTAGGCTCAAAAAATACCAAAAATTATAATTAGAATAATTAATGAATTACTAAATATTGGGTTTAAAATGTTTTGCAAATCACTTTGTATAATATAATATTTTATATCATATATTTTGCACTAATCTATATTGTGTTCGATAAATATGTAAAACAAACAGTGTAGTTGTTATTGTGTTGTACTCGTATATGGTTTTTACTTATATTTTCACTAATATTATTCAAATTTAACTATTAATTGACTTACATTTATAATTTATAATTAAAGGATTAAAAGATTCTCAAAATGGTTATATATAATATGTAGAATATAGAATATAGATACATATCATTATACCTTTTTTTTTTTTTATGAGACAATAGAATATTGGATCATAATATATTGATATGATTATTTATATGCTTGTTGTGCTACACGCAACTTAGATTAGATAAATCAGCTATAGTTATAATTTGTTTAACAATTACGAAATCCTAATTATAACATCTAAGCATACGAACTTATTTTTATTATTGATCGGCGTATATACGCACACACATAATGTAATATACATTATACGAGTAAATTTACAAATACCTCCTACCCTCTCAAATAAGAACCAAATGTGTGTATTATACAGTGTATAAACTCATTCCCTTTGCTTTCGAATATTATTAATATTTATAGGCATTAAATATTATATATATATATATATATATATTATGCATATAAATTCACATATTCGTATTTGTGCGCAAGATACGGGTCAAAAGTTATTTAATATGTATATATTGTGTACATTATATATATTATATAAGTTTATATTATACAAATGCGTGATCGAAATAATTTTTAGCGAACAAGTTCGACGATTTGGGTTTATAATATAGGTATAAATTATTATTCTACCAGTCTATATGCACTGCAGAACGTTTGCGGGTCTGTGCTCATATTTATTTAAAACGTCATCTGACAATTGGCACACAACTCTTAAATACATATCAATGTATTACGTAGTACATAATAATAATATAAATATATTGGAAAGTTATTTTATATATTTACTACTATACATTAAAAACCACGCGTGTTTAATAATAAGTGTTTAAAATTATTACGGAATAGTATTATGAATAGATTACTTAAATTTTATGGATGATCCAAATAACATAAGACAATATTTCAGAAAACACAAAGTTTTTTAAAATATTTCTTTACATAAATGTAAGTCGTTAAAAGACAACATTTTTGGGACAAAATTATATTTTTTCTGCTTTTATCGTTATATTTTTTCAAGTTTTATACTCTTTTTGAATGGCAATATAAATTTTTAATTTCATTTTTTCGAGGCAGAATATTTTTTGGAGTATTTAAATTTATAAAATCAAGTTTCGGATGCGAAGTTAGTAGTTTATTAGTTATAACTTATAATTATTAAACGTATTGTGGGATAACTCTCTGTGTACCTCCATTCCATTTATCTAAACTTTAGATGTTTAAAACTCATAAAATACTCATTCAAAATTATAACAGCGTAAAATGTTTTAGAACATGGAATTAAAATTTCATGTGTCATTATAAAAGTAAAAGAAAATTATGATGATAAAAAATAGTAAAATTGTCTTTTTTTAACGACATAAAGTTGTGTAAAAAAAATATATTTTGTAAAACGTACATATATTTTTAAATAATGAGTGTGTCGTTAAATGGATCGCTCAGAATAAATATTTATTCATAGATTACATTGCACATAATACAGTATATAAAGTTGGTATTGTGCACTTATATTTAAATTTTAAACCAATACGTGTAGTTATAGAAATCATGTTATGTACTTGTGTATCGTACATATACTATATACTATGTATATATTATCATCTACTTTGACAGCATAAACCACTGCACGACAGGGTTCGTACACGATATACGGTGTAAATTTATGCAGAATGGCGATTGGTAGTGCAGACTTTGTTAGTTATTTCGGTTCGCCTCTAGGAAGTAAGTGTAAATATTACTATACACATATACGAGTAGATGGTAAAATATTACAACGGGTGTTTTCACGATATGGAATACACTAGCACACCTTTCACACCGTCTTTTCACGTCTTCATCGTCTTGCAAACACAATCACGATAACGATTTATAGCATAGGTACGAAGTATAAATAGGTAAGTAACACCCAAAATAGTATACGCAGTACCTGCACACGATCGCAAACACATACCACTCATCGACTTTGGTCCTTTGGAATTTTTCCGGTTCCTGATCGATACCTGCCGCATAACTACTATGTATATATTTTACCAATACGTATACGTATTCATATAAAGTGAGTTAAAGTTTCATCGATTTAATGACATTTTTCGCAGACGAAACGATAGATTACAACCGTAATAAATAATAATCGATCGGACTCGTTTCCTATTTGGACTTATTACCTATTTTATATCAAACAATCATTGTAAACGTATTTATACCATCGCTACGTGATGATATTAAGAATTCTTCTAGCATTTGTATCGTACTCATATTATAGAATATTATTAAGTCTTAATAATATAACACAATTTATGAACTTGCGAAATGGCAATCGTTTACAGATTTTGACAAAAAAATTGTACTGATTTATGATCTTCTGTTTTCTCCAAATTAATTCAACATTAATTTATATATATATAAAAAAAAAGATTACAAATGCATATATTAAACGAATAAATTTAGGTACATTTAACTGTAAAAATAGCCGATGAATATTTGTTCGAAATTTGATTTTTATTAACTATCAGAAAAATATTCTGCTCCGGAATATGAAATTCTGAATGTATTGGAACGTTGTCAATAAAAAAAAAAATAATAATAATAATAACCACTTTAAAAAGTTATAACATATAAAAAATAGTATTTTTTTCAAAAAAATTGTTGGTTGCTTTTTGATGATTTCAAATTGATTAAAATTATCCAAAATCTATAAGACATTTCAAAAAAATACATGTTTACTATAAAAAAATCATCATAATATATTATTATAATCAACTTATTAGTTACTGTGTAATGTATAACTATTTCACAAAAAACATACAGCGATATAGAAAAAGAAATTGAGTAAAGGTAATATAAATAATAATACTTAATTATTTAACTAATGTCACGTCTTTTGGTTTATAATAAAATTGTTGAGATATTCTCAGTTCTCTTGGCTATTACCAGATTTAATAAACCTACCTACAGCTCTGCAATTTATAAGCTCTTTAACTTTTGATTTGTTTACCTTGTTGCAGATTATTATTAGGTATTATTAAATTGCGTTACGGATGGTACAGTCAGCATTATATGCATTCATTCTCTTACGACAGCTGTGATACGTTTGCATTATCCATCGTAGAAAATACAATAATATATACTTGACCCAATTTTCAAGTAGTCAGGGCGCCGTATGTGTAGGCTGTGACATAATATCGTTATTATATTATATTGTCCCTGTCAAATGTCTCATCAGATTTATTCTATACGCTTTGTTAGTCATATTATATACTTCGATAGTCAACATAATTATAACATTATATTTGCTTTAATATCGGTAGGTATTGTTTTAATTTTTGATTTATTATCAAATTACACATTCCTTATATGCATTAAAAATGCATTAATCTTGAACTATAAACAGTGACGGTACTAGAGTTTGCGGGTCTCTGGGTAAAATAAATTACTACCTTTACAGGATTTTTGAAACACTACCTACGAGGCCTAAATTAAAATTTTAAAGTACTTGCATTCTCAGTGACTATGAGGATAGTTATTGGTAGTAAATTGGATATAGTTGGATGATTGAGAGATTAAAAGTATTTTGCTTAATAATTAGTAAAAACTATAAAGAAGGAAAACGAGAAATTACGCATCACTACTATATTATTTACATATATTATTAAATTAGATTAAAAAAAAAAAAAACTTGGATTAATTTTATACCACAAAACTTAAAATTCACACAATATATACATCGAAGTTGACTTAAATTTATAAGATACGTACAATTTTTACATCCCCACGAATAATGTTTTTGAATATTTAAATAAAATAATAAACATTATTATTTATTGTTAAAATACATAGTTTGGTTCTATTTCAATTAACAAATATAAATAAAAATGAATATCGTTTGTATATTTTTTAGATTTTTTAGTTCTAGTATGAGCTATTTATGAAGAATAGTGTATTAAAGTTTTTTAACTTATCTATACAAATTAAAGATTTTTTACATACTTTTTATTAAAAAATAGTTGTAGTTTATAAATTATATTTATAATTTTTTTTTCGTGTTTATAATGAATTAGCAATTTGCATTGAATTCAAGTATAATACCTCCAGATCCATTACAGATGTGAGTGATCTATTCAATGACGAGCCGAGAGGTACATTCAAAGTCTATGCATAATGAGTTCTTTGATTTTTTATTTCTTTTTAATTTAGTATTTTAATATTTTGCTTAACTATTTTATTTAAATATTTTGTTTAATAATCTAACTGTAGTATAGAAATCAATAAAACAATATGGCCGTTATAAAATAGCAAACAAGTTTATAAAAAAATTCAATAAAACTAAATTTTACGGAATACATATTTATATTTTACTATTTATGTAAGTATAAAAAAAAATTGTCAAGAATTTAGATTATTTTAATATTATATTGTATCCATAGATCAATAAAATTGTAATCAAAATTAAAATAAGTGCAAAATGTTTTTTATTTTTTAGCGAGAATTGAATCACTAAATACCTATTTGCTAAGATCAATGAATCCAATACAAAACGAATTTAATGCTCATTACTTATCTAACGATACGTAAAATGATTAAAAATGTAAAAAAAAGAAGTTTCTCTAACCTAGCATTCCATTAGCACTTAACTTCTAATATCCAGAAGTAATAAAGAATTTTAACTTATTTAGTCAAAATGTCTTTTTACATTGACGACACCCTTACGCACACGTGAATAGAAAATTTTTAAATGCATTTAAGTACAGAACTGTGCTAAATTAACAAACTATTTGTTTTTTATCATAGTGATGGATAAATTAAATAATCTATTTATATTAAATAAATGTATTCACTCTACCATCTGTTATAATAATAATAATAATAATAATAATAATACGCACACACTCGTTTTTCGCTTCTTATACCTACATGAATGATTTTTTTTTAACCATAAAGCTTTTAAATGTAATATAAAATTCTAAATAAATAACTCTTCCAGAAAATAAATATATTATATTATTTAAAACTATCGATTACACAAAGATATAATTATTTCAATTTTATGTTCAAATTTTAACGAAACGGAATATTTAAAATATATATTAATAAAATAAATAACGATTTAAAAAAAAAAATATAAAGAATAATGTGAACATTAGATGTATGTACAATGCTATAAATATTTGAGTAAATAATAAGTTGTTGTTCCTAACATTTAACCAACCATACGTAAAACTATACATATGTTATATTATTATTGTTTGGAGTTTTGTAAAAAGCTTTTTATGTATTAAACTACTAAAAATTCAATTCAACAGTAACGTTTTGATAGTCTTTCAGTCATTCATTAGTTCTTTTCAATGGTGCAAATGTATCTCTATATTGAAATCTTTTGTGTATTTTCTTTTTGTTCTTCGCTTCTTCTTATTTATTCTGATTTGCATTTTATCGGACTTCTGTTTTTTAAGTACTGTAAATACTGTCATACTATATAGTAAATATTTCTCGTTAGTCACTCAGAAAATAATATTAGAAAGGTTATTTTTACTATTACTATTATTATTTTTTGTTCGTCGCATGCAATCTTGATAAGAATGAGAAAACTTCATTTCCAACTTTTCATTCATCGGTATATCTAATGATACATGTCTACTCAATTGTCATCATTACCTCGAAACAATTAAAAAATCAGAAAAAGGTCGTTGGTACCTAACTTTTTTCAAGTTTATTAAAGTAAATATGCAAATGTAGTGTATAATCTTATTTTATTTTAAAGCAGGTAATATAAGGATTTCTAAGAATGTAAGTACATATAAAATTAAGAATGTAATAAATACTCAGTATTTATTTTTGTGTAATAAATTATATTATCATTTACATATAATATTTGCGTGCATGTGTTAACAATTCAACTATAATCGCATAAATATTCCATTAATTATTTCAATAACATAGATTAAAGTAGAATCAAGTCATTAATATTGGTTCTAATTTTCCTACGTGCGCGCTTATAGTTTTACCTTTGTAATCCGTGTAACAAATTAACCACGGTCTAAAGTGTATGCGTATATTATAAATTCACTTAAACAATTTTGTGTACTTAAAACTTACATAAATGTATTAACTTTATTTTAATGTTGGTTAATGATTTAAGTCAGTACAAGTTTACAAGTAGACAAAAATCCTAAAAATAATCTAAGTTATTATTGATTGATGTATTCAATGGCCAATAAGATATCTTGAAATTTTAAAGAAAACCATAGTAAATGTAATTATTATTGAAGAAAAGTTAAAACTATTCTATTAGAATATTATAGCTTTATAATTAATTTTTATAAAAAAAAAAAAAAAATTAAAAAAAATAATAAAAACTCCAAATTCTATTGTAAAAATTTTTAAATTATAAGTTGTAAATTAAAAAAAAATAATAATCTTTCGGGAGAGATAACTGTGAAACATTCATGAATGATTTGTTTGTATATACGTGTGATTCTATTTCCGAAGTGTATAAGGTTCACAAAAATAATAAAATTCGAAAGTATTTATATATTAACTATAAAGTTTAATTGAATGTGTTTAATATGAAACTACATGCAATTTAATAATAGGTATAAATGATATATTTTTTATCATCAATCATAATAGTTTATCATTATAATATTATATTTATTAGTTTATTACGTTTTATGGATTTAATTTTTATCAATTAATATTTTAAGTCATTATTACTTTTTAATACGGAAGTGTTTGAAAGCTATATGAAGTATATTCATACTTGATTACCTGTTCTATACACGATTAGTGGTTAATAGCCAGGTGTATTTAGTTTAGTTTCAAAAGTTAAAACTTTGTACGATAATAGTACGGTTTATAATCTTTGAATTTTTAAAGATTCATAAATCGACTGAGTTCAATTACTGCACTTCAACCATAATAACAAGGTTTATAGTTATAAATTTAAATTTAATCGTATTAACAGCTTTTAGTAGTGGGCTTTCAATGTAAAAAAAATAAGTAAAAACTAAAAGTTTTTAAATTTTATTTCTTGTCTCGAAACTCTAAAACTACAATCAATTGAAAAAAACGTATCAATGTGATGACAGAAAAATAACATGATAATTCAATACCATTTGTTTATCCATACGAACTCTTTAAACTTGTAACTTTTAATGGTACGCGTGAGGATTGCCACATATATATGAACACGCGATGCGTGTTAAACTTATTAATTATTTAAGATTGTATATCATGTTATATAACATATATATTACAATATTAACATATATTAATCATAATATGTTTATAAATTTTCTATATAAATATATAATGGTTATTATTTTAGAAGCAAAGCATACGTATACATGTATAAATTTAATAATACTACGCTAAATATGATTTGTCATTTTTTATAGACAAATATGCCTAAACAGTAAATATTTATATTGAATAAACTATGAATAATATACTGAATACGTTTATTTTAAGAGTTTATTTTTGATTGTATTTTTAAATACATCAAGTACTTAATCCTTTATGAATATGAAAAAATATTTAAATTTAACTTTATATGTATTATACTCATACGATACATTATAACATTTGAACTGTAAATTATAAGTTAAGTTCAATGTTATAAAAAACTTAATTATAGGTACCTTTATTTATAGTGACGTATAAAATATATAGGAGAATAAACATATTTACTTTTAACTCTTAACGGTTGGATTATTTTTTCTATTTATATACATTTGTGACTTATAAGCATCAGTTGTGCAAAAATAAATAATTTTAATTAGGTGATTAACATTATTTTAGTTTTAATAATATTCTGAGAAGTATACGCAGAAGAAGTCATTCAAGTGGTTTTAACGCGCTCCATCTCTGCTAAGTGTGAAATTTCCAATTAATAATGCTCACTAACAATTTTTCATCATATAGTATGATTTTATTAACTATATAAAAAGTTAATACCGTGTATATGGTAGAATAATAATGCATACTCGCACGTTACACGGATAATAAAGATAATGAACACTTAAGTATAAAAACTGAAATTGTGTATTTAATATTAAAAAGAATTTAAAATTTACTAGCTTACAACGATTAAAATAAATGATAATGTACAAAATAACTTTATATTAAAGTTCTAAAATCAATTTTTCATTGAAAATTATTTCTTGATAAAAAAATAAATTAATAAATAATTGTTTATATTTTGTTTTTTTTTTTTATAAAATAATAAATATTTATTATAAAACATATATTATTTAACTAAATAATACTTATATCAGCATAATTATATTTTATAATATGTACACAGCTATTTATTATCTTCAATCTTTATATATCTATATGAAAAACAAACATACCATGCATATTTATTAGTTATAGATACATATAATATTTAATTGTAAAAATTATTTACTTTCTTAGATTCCTATCAAATCAGTTTGATACTACGTGTTTAAAAATTATATATATTTAATTTATCAATAATTTTTCATTCACATGTATTACCTATTTAGTACCTATAAACCGTATTCCAGATTTTATTATTTTAAAGCTCTATTTAGTGTGTACTTACTATACATTTCTCAAGGAAATTATTATTTATGCAAATATTTACTTATATTTTGTTATAAGTGTATGTTATTTAATATATTTTGAAAATTTTTATTTTTAAATTCATTTTATGAACACTTAAAACTTTAAAAATGTCTTATGAAATAAATATTATAATACATAATATTATTATATAGGTATAAAAATTCAAACTCCGCTTAAATTCGTTTTTCGAATGTGATGATTAATCATTGCTTTCAAGTTTATAGTATAATAATATATAATGCTTTTACTCATTTGTGTCAGAATGGAAGAGTATAGGTATATAATATATATACGTGGAACAAGAGGAATGCCAAGTTCCAGTAGTTTCATATATCAACATGTACATAAATTTAGCCCCCCTCACTTTGTCCGATTGATTTCAAAATACCACCAAAAAATTGCATATTAATTGCAAATAATTGCAAATCCAGTTTCCCTAATTGCAAACCTTTTTTTATGATTTTTTTTAAATTCGTAAAAACATGAAAAAAGTTTTTTAAGAGGGCAATCCGACAAAGTGGGAGAGGGCTAGCTGAAAAAAATATAAAAAAAGGTTTGCAATTAGGGTAACTAGATTAGGAATAATTTGAAATTAATTTGCAATTGTTTGGTGGTATTTTGAAGTAGATCGAACAAAGTGGGGAGGTATATTAGGGGGGGGGGCTACATGAGTTTGCCCCCCTAATATAGAATTTGATTTTACTTAAAACTAGATGATTTTCAATTAGGGAAACTTGATTTGCAATTATTTGGTGGTATTTTGAAATCAATTAGACAAAGTGAGGGGGCTAACTTTATGTACATCGTATCACTATTATTATTAATTTTTTTTTATACAATTTAATGATATTATTATATTTTAAAAAATCAACAACAATTTAAATCATTCTTTACCGAAAACGTATAAAATAAATATTATTATAGTATATATTTTCATTTGTAAATATTTTATGTATAAACTATAAAATCATATTATATTATACGGGTTCGTTATAGAATATGTAACGGATAGGGGTATCTACTTGCTATGTATAGCTGGTAATTCAGTAAGGGTCATCAGGGCTCTTCTACATATTTTAATTTTAACTGTAATGATGCTTTAAAAAATACAGTTCAAATAAGTCTACAGTTTTTGATAATTTCACAATGAAATTTTCGAAATATTAATTTTAAATTATTTATTCGTCGAACCTATTCACTTCATATCTATTTGAACTGCAATAATATCTAGTAATATTATAATACAATATTATTATATTACATTGATATTTCAATATTTCTGTATTCATTGGTTATTAAAATTATTGTGTAATATATGCACCTTTGTCCTTCATAAAAAAACTTATGTTTTACTCAAGTTAATTCACTTTTTATGCTTTTTCATTGAACCCCTAGTAATATCAAAATAATAATTTATTTTTTTAAACTTTATTGGAATAGAAAATCCGCTAGATGGTAGTCTCCACTCTTCAATTTCACTATACCATATTTTTATAGTTGACTTCACTCAGAGAGTAAATTTGTGTAATTGAAATATTACCTACTAATAAACAATTCAGAATATTTCTTGTATTATTTTTATTTTTTTTTTATTATTTTTATTTCAAAGAGTGAAATAAAACTCTAAATGTGAGTCAACAAAATAATAATGAAAGAGACAGTATTATTACGATAGTATTCTCGAAATGCATTAAGAACAAAAATGCTTGAAAAAATTCTAAGCTATACATTAGAATAATATTTTACTTTGATATGAATAAAAAAAAATTATGTTCATTGTTTTTATTAAGAGCGCGTATCATCTAAAAGTCTGTTATAAAAACAACAACAAAATAACTTTAAAAACGATATTTCACGCAGTTACCACGCATAACGATAATAGCATAAAAAAAGTCCAATTTTAAAAATGATTGATGCATTTTTTCAATTATAAACTTTTTGTTACTATTTATATATGTTGCTCTTTTATGTATTGTTATTCGGACAATCGAGGAAATATAACTATACTTTCGAGTTTAAACGCTATAACTTAAATTTTAGTAATTTCAAGAACATATATTTTTTGTGTTGTAACAATAGTATATATGTTATGTATAGCATCATAACAGTGTAATATCATTTGATTTCTGTATGATTATTACATCAATTTGTATTTTTTTTCAACGATGACAATTATTCATATTTACGTTTTTAATATTCGTTATTTTTATGTTGCATTAGTTTATGTAATGTGTAATATTTTTATATGAGTATATTTTACGCTAAATTGCCTTTTATCGGGGGAAAAAAAAAAACATTATTCACTCTTTAACATTATTTGCTTATAAATGTGAACATTATTTTCTAATGAATAATGTTAATAGTCGTATGAAATGGGCAATGTTAATAATAATTAGATACGTACTGAATGTATTTATGAATTATGTTTATACTGTTTGTTTGTCATTGAACGAGTCCAGTCCAGGTAAAGCTATAAATTATAAAATAGATATCAAAGGAGTAATGATTATGTGGTTGCTGAATATGTAATTCGTGAGTGAAAGTATAAAATTAATACAATGTTTTCGAAGTACCTAGATAAAGTAAATTAATGGGGGTTAAGTTATTTCTTGTAAGTGGAACATGATTTTTTTTGGGGTAAAAATACATGATTGTTTTAAAATTATATAATACATGTTGATCTTAAATAATTTTTTTTTTTTTTTTATTTGATAAGAAATATACAACTATACAAAATTTTGCACAAGTATTAATGATATAGGTGGTTTACATAGCATGATAGACGCTCAATGTAGGAGAGCTCCTAATGGAGGTACCTAATTACTCTAATAATTATTATACAAATTACAAAATAAAAAAAATAAAACAGATTATAGGTGATAATAAATTTTAAAAAAATTACATATTTTTTTATCTTAAATTTTACAATGTTAACGTTGTTTTCAATTTAGACATAATTTAATATACGTTCCTTTATAGCCATAATTATTTCTAATTATTATTTTTTTGAACAGGTCATTACCAGGATATTGAGAAAAGTTCCGATATCTTACTGGCATAGTTCGCTGCTGTACGCAAAGAAAAAGTTGCTTGCGAAGAAAAGTTGTTAGAAGTGGATGATGTGATCAATATATTAGCAAGTGGTAGACTGTTTGAATTTATTTTACGAATGTATAAATGGTAGTATAATATAGTGAAGTATAAAGCGAGTGAACGTCAGTTTATAATTATTCAAGTTGCGTAGACAATAATATATTTAATTCACATAATATGATATAACGCGTACAATTCGTAAATTGAACATTGCGATGTGAAGTGAACGTGGATAGACCAAGTTCGGTTTATTATGAATATTCTTTTTTAATTCAATTTCTAATAAAATATTATTATAATACACATTATTATGATGTTAGTCTAATAGTGTAGGCTATTTGAGTCGAGTTTTTAATCATTCAATGTTTGTGTAGTATAAAAATACAAATTCCACTATCCATTTTAAATTGTAACCCATTTTGTGAAATTACCACCATGTTTGTATAATAATACATAATATTATGATACTATTATAATGTTATAGTGATACATAAATACATTATACGCATATATGTAATGTATATTTATACAAAAACTTTAACACGTATTGAACAGTGTTGAATTACAAAAACAAACAAGTGGTTATTGCATCGCAAAACATGAATGCGTTCTGAAAGAATTCAAAATAAATGTTATTTAAATTTTAAATCGGCGTGTAATGAACGTCAGCTGTCTTTGAACGTTTACGGACCAAATCGTTTCTGCAACTCTACGGAAGCGAAAAAGTCTTATGTGTAGAGCACGGAAAGCGTAATTTATGTATTGATAGTGAAAGAGAATCATTTTCAATATATTTCGTTTGAAGTGCTTGCACGAGATAGATTTGCCAACGTCAATGGTGATCAGAAACGAAATTCAAACGGATGTAAATGAGATGCGAGGATTCGCCCGTCATTCATATTATGTGTAGGTACATGTACAATATATAAGTGCGATCGGGTATAAATAATACATTGAAAAACATACTATATTTTTCGATAAAATTGCAGTGGAATAATTGTGATTGTTTAGAGCGATACAAATTTGACAGAGATCGATCAATGATAGCTTATGCGCGTAATCCGCTATGCTTTTGTGACGCGAAACACGATTTATTGCAATGTGACATACAATATTATAAACAGAGTGATCACAGAGCATGGTGCTCCTCCCTATTTCATCCTAGCGATTGTTTAAATTCTGATTTTTCAAATATTTTCAAATATTCATCAAATTTCTTACACCATAACTTAAGGGGTAGGTACCCCTCGGGCCTCGGCAACACAAAGTTATCTTTTTTCAAACTTTTACTACCGTAAATTTTGTAAATATACCAAATACCAACGCAATGAATTTTAAATTCGAACAAGTAATTATTTATGTTTTACAGGTACTAATCCTTAATGTTATATAATGTGTACAATTAAGTAAATATTAGTATATCTATTATCTAGCATTTGTTATAAGTATCTACTCAGAAAATGTTTTTAAGTACCTAATATTAAAATTTTTAAAGATAAATATTATTTATATACTTTAATTTTTAAATCCATTTAGTTCCCACATATTTCAAACAAATTATTATGGACATATTATCCTTAGGTACACAAAATAAAATACCTAAGTAAAATACTAATCGTTTAAAATGTTATTTAAATACATTGAAATTTTCAAAAAATTATCTGCTTGATAAAGTACAGTTCTAACGGTTGATTCTAGTTTGAAAAAGATAATTTTATAATTTAAAATAAGGTTTTAAAAATTTAAAAAATTAGAGCTTTTTGTACAATCGAAACATTAACGAATAATCATAGGTACTTATATCAATTATCGTATTTATTACGACATCGATTTATATTTTAAAAACTTGTATATTATGTAAAATGGAATAAGTAGAATCGATCAGTCACAGTAAAAATGTCATAAATCTAATTAAAATCTTGATTTCATATTAAAATAGTTATGTAAAGCAATAGATTATATATAATTCAAAAATATGAAATTTAACCAAATCCTTCACATTTTTTTTCTATTGTGATAAACTAACTTGAAAAATTCTTTTTTTCTAACACAAATCATTATGTTATAATATTGTATATTAAATACGTTTTTATAATATCGTATTGTACATTCGCATAAATACGAATAAATTGATCTCAACGAGTATAAAAATAATTTTGTTTTCTACGGTTTCCAGAAAACAAGTTGAAGGGAGGGGAGTTGTATATTACATGGCATAAATTCATCACGAATGTTTTGTCAATACAAAATATAAGGCATTTTTGGATTTTTTCTTCGAATTCCGAGAATAATTAATAATCGAAATGTAAAACATTATGTTCTTAAATGTTGAAAACTATTTTAAAACTATTTAAACGTTTTTTGACTAATTACTTCTCGAAATTTCGTACCTAAAAGTTCATATGACAAAAGAATCACACACTATATAATATATATGACGTTTCGTCAGAATGACTAGGAAGAAGAAGTTCCACTGTCGCTGTGAAAAACTGTCTTTGAAAGCCGAGGTGAATAGAATACCACTATAATTATATTTCAAAATGACTGCTTGCGAGGCATGACCTGAAATATTAAACTTTACTGTACACACCCGACGTGAGGATTTGAGGAAATGTAGTATAACGAAAGAAACACAGCCGGAAATGTATGTCTATATTTGTATTTTCTTTATATAGTATCACAACTATATAAAAAATAAAGAAGTGTAGTATTGCAATACACCTATCTGTTTATTAAAACCAAGTGGCTGTCGATATTTATAACTAATTTTATCTAGTTAAGGAGTAGTTGGTTAGCTATTTCCACTAAATGAACCGATCTTAAGGACCGGGTTCTTGAATTAATACAAATAAAGTTTTCTAAGTTATATTTTACAAGTCCTAAAAACTTATGATCTGCGCTCATAAATTTACATAATAGAAACGATTTTATAGTAACATATTACAAGGTTTATTCATATGACTAAATATTAATATAATTATATAGTACACTATTATCTGAGTAACCCTGTTCTCAAGCACGGCACTAGAATTTTTTTCAGGGGGGGCAGAACGGGGCAAATATTTTTTTTACATGGGCTAAGGTTTTTTCAACAAATACTGAGGTTATTTAAATAAAATATAATTTTTTTTTGTGTACCTTATGTATGAAAATGTTAGATCACAGATCTTCAACAACTATATTAATAATGATGTACAAAAATGATAATTTCTTTATTACATACCTTTGTGAATGAATGATTATGTTTCTTTTACTGACAATTCATAAATATAAATTAAAGTAATTGAGTTTAGTTATGAACAGATGAATTTGTTTTACTCAACTTTTAATGCAATGATTTGAGATACTTTTGTTTATTTTCATCCAGTGATTGGTACTCAATAAAGGTAGGTAATAATAAATAAATAAATAAATAATTTTTTTCTTATTTTACAAATTTTAAAACATATTTTATTAAAACTGTAGTAGATTTTTTCCTTATTAGATAGTATTAGTAGGTTAATCCACCGTAAAAAGACTGAAGATGTTATTTGTTCAAACTTCATTAATTAAATTATTATAATCTATACTAAATTCAATTTATTTAGTAGTGACAAATATATTAAATAAACTAAATATTGATATTTTATACAATATCTGTTTATACACCAAACACTAAATGATTGAAAATCTTAAAACGTTAAAATAGTTAATAAAAATGTATAAAATTGCATCAATACCAGTAGGAATAATATTTTTTTAAATAAAAATTTGTGATTACCTACCCGTCCTACCCAATATTTAACTAGTAAATTTTAAGTTTTTAGTTCAATACATTTTTAAATTGGTATTTGCATAGTATATTATGTATTAAAGAATCTACTTTATATTTTTTGTTGGATTTTGAAGGTTAAAATAGTTCATGGATATATAATAAAACGTAGACACTTAAAGAAATCCTTTCTTTTTATTAATTATTAAGTAACTTCTTACAATATTAGTGTATTGATTGAACATATTAAAAATAATAAGTAAACTAAAAATATTTTTACCTGTATACAACAAACATTAAATTAAGTTAATAATATTCTTCGGTTTTTGTGTACAAAATATTAATATTATTAAATCGTTTTTTATAACAGCAAAAACTTAAAACATATATCTTCGAAAATACGAAAGTATTTACTTAATATGTATTACTAATTTAAAAAAAGTATATTTTATAAATTCTCTGATGTAGCTTTTTTAAAAATAATGTTTTATGAATTTATTATATCGTACATATATTTTAGTAGGGCGGGGCTGGCGAAGGAGCTGAATTGTTTTTGGGGGAGGGGGGCTAGAGCCTCACCTTGCCCCTCATTGGCGCTGTGCCTGCCTGTTCTTGAGAGTAGTATTTTGAAGATCACAGGTGTAGCGGAGTACGAGTTGAAGTGATTAAATATATTATGATTCATCTATAAGATAGGTTATTATACCTATAGTAAATTAAATTAAATATGTTATTTAAAAATATAGAGATGACTGTTGTCTCTATTTTACAAACAAAACTCGACTGATTAGCTATATCAATGGTTTGTATATACTCGTACTCTACGTTCCCGTGTTCTTCTGACCTAAGCAAAAATCGCAGAGTGCGGCATAAATGACGCGTCAGTAACATGTAAATCGTTCTAGTATGTATATTGTATATAGGCAAAGGTAAATAACAACTAATAAATATATAGCAAAGTGTTAGTATATTTATGTACCTATATAGTGTGCGGTGAAACTTAAGTCTTTGACGATGGTGAATAGGTCGTTTAATATTGAAAATTCAATGGCTTTCATCTTTTTTCGTTACGTGACACACAACGTTTACGTCGAGTGGAATTAAATGACTATTTTGTCATCGAGATCAGAAATCGATCTGTGTATATTGTTACAACTATATTGCAATGATATAAAGAGTACTATGTTATACGAATCTCATCGCTGTTTCTCCGCTCAAACGATTGGGATAATCTAATAATAATTATTATTGTGGTAAATGTGACGTATAAATGTATAATCATCGGCGGACTTGCGATATACAGTTATGCGATGGCATACCGGACTTCATAAACTACTAAATAATGCTCGTTACTGTAATATCTATTACAATGTACCTAACTACACCAAAGTCTATCGAGACATACTATATTGACTTATTTAATATATATCGCGCTTTATTTAAAAACATTTACTATCTATACAATATAATACGCCATTAGTACCTAAATTAGTTAATTTAGACATTTTGACATGGATCATTAACCTGAGATGAAAGTTTCAAAGTTGCGAAGATATATCTACCGATATATTGTAATTCAATTTAAAAGTAAGCTTTTGGATCAATAATTATGTACAAGTAATTATTCATTCTTTGTTAATTACTGTTGCAAAGTGATTAAATATATAATATAATTAGAGCATCAAAGTAGGTTAGGGATAAAACGTACTTGTACAAATAATACAGTAATAACGTATCCCAACTGTTACTTATAATCATTATAGAGACAGTATTATAGGTCTCGGGAAACATTTTTTTTAAGTACATGCAATAACAACGGTAAAAAGTGGGTTAATTAACAAAAGTTAAATTCAAGACGGTAAATAAATTTCAATAACGATGTTTGGTTTTACGATTATCGGTCGACTCTTGTCACCGTTGTCGGATTTAGAAGCAACAGAACCAAACTACGGGTCGACCGGTAAATGGTGAGAGGGAGTGTGGAAGAGGCGGTCGGCGTATTTTTAATAGGTGTTATGACTTATGACACGGCTTGTAATGGCTGTCTCGTACGACAATATATTGTGATAAAAAGCCGCGACTATTAGCATCAGATCGTCAGCTCCGAGCACACATCATTAACACGATCTGATCACGTTCGGAAACGTACCAGTTCCGACTACGGAATATAACAGGGCGATAACAATGTGTCCAGGGAACTCAGCGGGACCACTCATCGACCCTGCACATCGCCTGGGGACGCGACTGCGGTGGCCGACAGTTGTAACGATAATAACGACGACGACTGCGACATTGTTATGAAATATTACCGCGTTGTTTTCCTCATCGGTAGGAAAATCAGTGGCGGCGGCTCGTGTGGTCCGCACATAGCCTTCCTAATACTATCGTCGTGCCGCGGAACAGGCAGTCTCGTATCTCGCGGTAGTTCTTTTTAATTAAATTTAAGCGTGTCGCACGCGTGTGCCGGCGCTCGGTCGGGCGAAGATGCGTCGCTTGCGCCGATCACGTCGGTCGGCCGTGGCGGCAACGGATGCGACGAGCGCGACTGCGGCGCAAGCGTCGTGATCGCGGGGCGGCGACGGGACACTGCATGTGACGGGGCGGCGGTGTATATTGATTACGCGCGACGAGCGCGGTCACCCGCGCGCGCCACCGGGCGAGAGTCGGGCGAGTGGAGCGAGGCGGTTAGACTTATATACCGCCGCGGCGCGAGAGTAGTGAGACGGCAGCGGCGTGCGCTTCGCGTTCCGGTCAGTCAGCGTATACCACCGGTGGTAGCGGCGGCTTCGGCGGCGGCGGTGGTTGCAGTTGGTGTGTCGTCATCGCGGACGAGCGTATAAAATAATTGTTATTATTGCCATCATTTTATTATCGCCCGCCGTGTCGCATAGGTAATCGTCGCGTTTACGTCGACAATACAATCGATTGTAAAACATACGACCGTTACGGCATCGCGACACTAGTGGTGGCCATCACTGCACACGCCACATTGACAATTTTGTTTTTTTAACAATTGTCGCGACAATATTTACGCGGTGCGTGTCTGCGAGCTCGCGTGTCTCTAGAGCACAATCCAAGCGGAGACTCCGTGTACTCGTGACTGAGAATAATATTCGTCTAGGTCGTCGTCACTGAGAGAACTACAGATATCGCGCGGCGATGGACCAGGTGGTCGACCTGAACGTCGGTGGCGTGTTCTACACCACGGCCGCGTCCACGCTGGTGCAAGCGCAACCGTCGCTGTTGGCCGACCGGTTCAGCGGCCGGCTCGACCCGCTACCCAAGGACAGCAAGGGCCGGTACTTCATCGACCGGGACGGCGTGCTGTTCCGGTACGTGTTGGACTTCCTGCGGGACGGCAAGCTGTCGCTTCCCGAGAGCTTTCGGGAAAAGGAGCGGCTCCGGCTTGAAGCGGCCTACTACCGGCTGGACGGTCTCACCGAGCGGCTCCGCGAACAGAGGCCCGGCTACATCACCGTCGGTTATCGCGGCACGTTCGCATTCGGCCGGGACGGGCTGTCCGACGTCAACTTCCGCAAGATACCCCGGATACTGATATGCGGCCGCGTGCAACTGTGTCGCGACGTGTTCGGCGACTCGCTCAACGAGAGCAGGGACCCGGACCACGGCGACACGGATCGGTACACGGCCAGGTGGGTGTTCACTATATGTTTTTTTGTCACCGAAATCGTCGTGACGATATCATAATATTATCATCATTATTATTTATCATCATCATCATCATCATCATTATCATCATCGTCGTCGTACTTGTTATAATTATTACTCGAGTATATTATAATATTATATTTAACGTTTTACCCCTATAGGTACAATTTAGAAGAGGGGGTGTTCGGTGAATGATTAGCACCCCCACTTTTGAAATTAACACCCACATTATATTCGATTTGCGGACTCGCTAAAAAAAAAATAGGAGACTTCAGTTTTTTTATTGAAATTATACCACTGATTACTCCAGCACACACGCGCTAGGAAACTTTATTTGAAAAAAAAAATGTTTGGTTGTAGATATATAAGCAACACTGTCATATATTTATGTGTAAAAATTGGGTAACTGACCTTATTAACATGTTTCTCCTATAATCTGACGTGGACCGTTACCAACCTTGAGCCAGTACCGTTTTAGCGTTGTGTTCACGTAAACACAAGGAAATACCACCGCTGAATCCCAACCTTACCAATAATCGCGGTCGAAATTGAGTAGGTATATGTCTATTTGGTTTGCAAGTTTAATGCGTGTGTTTAAATAAATACTTTATTGGTATATACTATTGGTAAACGTTATGATTTCGAGTACACTAGGGTATTATATTTATGCATAAGGTATACTGTTGGACATAATACCTGTAGGCATTACATTATATTATTATTATTATTATAAATTGACCACCTATAGTTTATAAAAGCTGCTTTTAAGCGAAAACGCCTATGAAATGAATATTTTAATAGGTTTCAAAGCAACATGTGTTTGACATGTCTCATTTAGAAATGCGTACGGTAATAATTATTTATACGTTTATATGTTCGTATATACACGCAAAAATAAAATTGGTCGTAAAAGCTCTATTTTGTTTTTATTTTTTTGCTTAAGGACTCCAGGACAAACATTAAACATTACAAAATGATCCTTTCATAAGACTTCCTGGGTATATTTTTTTGTCGTCATTATTTTGTCGATGTGTTATTTATTTGCGCTCCGTTAAAATTTGCTTTTTTTGCGCTTATTTGATGTAGGTTTTGTCGTAGTTCTATAATAATGACGGCATTAAAAGTTTAGTAAAAATCGATTTTTTGTAAACGACAATTACTAACTATATAGGTACCTATATGCAATAAACGTTATATATTCTTCCATGGACGGACCAAAAACCGTCTAATTACGATATCTTTACAAAACAAAAGAAAAAAACAAACAAAGCTACATATAACTAACAGCTGTCGTCCATCGACCACTAATGAAATTACTTGAAATTTAATTTAGTAAACAGCGAATAACGATATAAACTTTATTGAATCTGTCAAGGAACTACATTCAATAATAATTAAAGTCGTTTTGAAATGTTTTAAAAATAAAATGAAAACACAAAAAACTTGATTAAACTATAAATACATATGAAACTAAGTAACTGTGATGATTCATTGAATTTGTGTTATTACAGTTAAATATAATATATTATTATTTATTATAAATTAAAAATAATAATAATAATCACTTATTATTTTATTATATTTAAGAGGAAAGAAAATTATATCATGAAACAATATTATTTATAATAATAATAAACCGAAAAAAGTAAAATTATAATCATAAGTGAATAAGATAAAGGAAAATAAAAGGGTATAATTAATAATTTTGTAAAATACAAGTTTATCGATTAAAATATAAAAATGAGTAGAAGTTAGAGACACAAGAAAAGTTAAATAACTACCTCTTCATAATAAATATTTTATAGGTCATAGGTTTTACTAGTATTATTGTTTTTAATATTATAACTATTTAATTTATGTGTTTGAAACTTTTAAAAACTAGGGTTGAAAATTGATTTGTTTAAAAATTCTAAAAGTTAATCTATGGATTTAGTTTCTCAGTATGATTAATAATTTAACGATTATTGTAGCTTTTTTAATACTTTATCTAATTTAATTATAGTTTCACATGCCTAATAAATAATAAATTGCTTAAAAATAAAAACGGAAAAATATTAGGTGTTACAATTTAAGATAGACTATTTTCCTAGTATAATATGCATAATATGTATCAATTATTGGGTTTTGATCAAATAAAAATATAGTAGACGTGAATTTCTTATGATTTCCATGTAAGTCTATAAAGTAAATTTATTATTAAATTTAAAAGAAAACGAATATTATTGTGTTAATACCTACGCCAAACAAACTTTTGTTAAATTTAACACAATAGGCCGTGGTCATTATTCTGAGCCTCTTATTCTTTAGAGAACATCTTACAAGAAATAGCATATAATATGCCGTATACGCGTGTGCGTGATCAACGAAAACACTGAAATAAGATTATTTCAGACTTTCAGAGCGTTTGATAAAATACCTTTTAGAGAATAATACAAAATTATATTTGATGTATAGTTTCTTTTTCGCCAAATATGTACAATGTACACATAACATATTTATTTTCGTCGAGAGTCAAGGCAAAATAATAAAATAACAAGCTAAATGCGTATTCTATGCAATAGTATATATTTATATTAGTTACTATTAATAGTATTTTATTTTGAAAAAGCGATCGAATAAAAATATTTTAAATTTCAAGATGAAACTGGCTGTTTGAGTGTTTCATCTTTTATGAAAATATTAAGTATTTTTCATTGATAATGCTAATATTATGCTTGTCGAAAATGCCAATTCAAATATATGCATGTAATACCGTACTAACTACAAAGCCAATACTTTTGATGATTTATTCTATTGAATACATGTAATATACATAATAATATTCGTAGACATAAATGCAAACAACCTTATCTACGTGGGGCGTTTCTCCAACTGTAGTTATCGATATAGAAATAAAAATTATAATTTACATAAACTAAGTACTCGTACATGATTTACATTTAATATTTATTTTACAATTATATCTATTAAACGCGAATGGAGTATTATAGTTGATAGACATACACATCTATGGTAAAATATCATATAGTCCGGGTCATATTATTCTTATACCACATTGTTTACGGAAAAACAACTATTCTCGTCGTTTGTATACCATACAAATAAAATAAAATAAAATTATTTTTATTGAAACTGATTTTATAAATTTAAATAAATGGTATTTACTTAGTAATTATATATTTGGAATAATTAAAGTAATACTTGACATAATATTTAGTGGCCAAGTCCTCTTAGCTTCCTTCATACTGGCGAATATTGTCATAGGTATGTTTAAAAACAACATGTGTTTCTAATAACTTCTTATAAAATTTGTGACGCAATATTCGTATAATTTACTTGTTCAAACCTACAAAACAAACTATTCTTACAATAACTATATATGACCTTTTTTCAACTACCTACATATAAAATATTTTTTTGACGAACTCATGTATTATTTACTTTTGTTATATTTTATTCAAAAATGTTAATTTGCATTTTTTTTCTGTGCAAGAAAGGTAAAACCAGATATTTTTTTTATGTAAATAAATATTTTTTACCTTTTGTTAAAATGAAAACCCTGTAAAGTTTCTTAATTTTTTCTAAAAATATTTATTAGTTTTTATTAATTGACATGTTTATCCAGTTATAATCTGTGAAAAAATGACATTGGAATATTTTTATGCTAAATTTCTAAACCAATATATAGAAAAATGTACACCATTCGTGATAGGGAAAATAGCTTCTGTCGTTGATATAACACAGCAAACCACAACCGCATCAGAATCGAATTTTTGCATATTATACTAAATTATAATGTTATAATATGTAGTATGTAAAGTTACTGTCATATTTATATCCTTAGAACTCTATCCGATTCCTATCCACTTACTGTCACTGTTAATATCGAGTTGCCCAAGAACTTTAAAGGTATTCCGATTTGTTCCATGCTATTTAAGATTCCGTTCTGGTCACGAGTCATTTGACGACCGAAGTCTTGCCACGGATGATTAATGCTATTTGATTTTAAAAACTTACATCCCATATGATCATTTAACTCATATAACTTTATTGTAAATAAAAAAAAATATTATTTTTTTTATACACACCTATCTTTTGATTTTTTTTTGTATTTTATTTAATCACAGAAACATTAGTTTTTTTCTAACGATTACTATAATATAGGTACAGTTAAATATGAAAAAAAATCGTTTATTGGTATATATTTCACATAATAAGAACTATGAAATATATCAAAGTTGGTATATTTTCTATTACATATGACGCCCGTCATTAGAACGGTATCAGTATCAACGATGAGCTAAAGTACCTTCAGGGCTTTTGGTTAAAACAAAGCTTATGACTTAAGACCATAGTTACTAATGTACGACTAATATTTTTTTTTTATTTTACTTATGAAATCTTTATATTATATCGATAAGAATGAATCCTAAGTTCTCGAGATGCCTACGGATGGTTTAATTTAGCCCTGTGTACGGGAGTACAGATATCTCTAAATATTGAATAACTCCAAATAGCGATCGTTATTTTGCGAATAAACTAAAAACTTCCTACAAACTTAATACCCTGATTAGCAGATAACATTTTAGCGATCGAAAGTGTCCGGTATTTAGAGATTTTGCTATATATGTTTATTTTGTTGATCTTATTTTCCGAAAATTTTCTGTACAAACACATATTTGCATATTATACGTATATATATTTATATATTATAATGTGCATGTCTCCACAAGAATGGACCGTTTATAATCTTTTCTTGACACGTCATATGCTACTATGTGAACGTAGCGAGAGTATTTCGGACTGAAATTTATAAGTGCGATTACACATTGTGACGTATACATGTATATAATATATATGACGCGGGTATGACGTTATAAATTCCTGTACTCCAAACCCCTTTCGTTCTTGAACCTCGCAACCATTGAATCCTTCATGCGTCCCCGAATTTGGAAATGAATTCCTTTCTTCTCAGTTCGATGATATACGACAACGACAATGGTGTAAAATAATTATAAAATGACATGAAGTTATTTGTAATATTTTTTACTTGCTCGATATTTTAAATAAATATATATTATTATTTTAGGCATTTTTAAATCTATAAATGTTTCTTATTATAAATAAACTGTATTACACATTTAAACATGACAATGTGTATATCTTTATGTCTATATTATACATACTATTTCGTTGTTAACTTGTTTTATTGTTCATAAAAAATAAATATTTTCAACGGGCAATGTATGAATTCACCTATTAATAACCTACTTTAGCGCCCAAAATAGGGGAGCACTGACGTTAAACACGTGTTGCAATAACCGGAAGTATAGTTTACATGTATAAATTATTTACCCAAAAGATACAGAAAACATTTTCTATGTACCTATAACACTGTAGCGTTTCATTTTTTATGATATTTCACTTAAAAAAAATGTATAATATTGTAAAATTAAGTCTACTTATCTACTTTGAAGATCATCTAATTTTATTATAATACTTAGCTTACTTAATTATATAATATTATATGATGTGAAATCAAAATATATCGATTGTTATTTATCATACATAATTTATTGTATAATATAATGAATTGAATAAGGCAATCTATATAATAAATATTTTAATTAAATAAATTTCTTACGTGCATAAGAATATAACATAAAATCTATATATATACAAATGACTTAAATATTTCGTTATTACATTCTGTGTATACGTAAATCAATTAAATTCACAGTTTTTTTAGACCAAAATAGTAAATACCAATTATGTAATATAAAATTAAACTATATAAAATAATATTATTTGTAAATAATATAATATATTAATTATTAACCGATATAGTCGAAGCCCAAAGGGTATATAAATAATATAATATAAAGGCATCCCATTAAATTATGATGAAGTTTTCGTTTATAAAATACGAGAATAATTGAAAATAAATAAAAACAAAAACATATTTATAGATATAATTATAGCTTTATTGGTATTGACAGGTAATTAAATCAAATTAAGGTTAATGGATGTGGGAAAAAATGAATTTAAACATTTTTTAAGTAAATTGAATGAAATCTACATAAACCAATATGAGAAAATATGCATAATTAGTTTTTACAATTATTTTCACTACTGCTTTGTTATAGAATGTTATTTTGTTCGAGAATGTACGACAAAATCATCTAAAAAACAAATGGCAATTGTTATTTAAAAAAAGTTTGTTTTCGTCCAAATGTTTTGTTTTACCATTATTTTGTTTAATTTTGACTCTGTAAAAGTTCCCTTTGCGGATACGCGCGTCCTTAATGAGCTTAAAAATGTCCGTAAAGTGTTCCCTTTGTTCACAAATATCCGCCATTGTTCTCGTTCGAGCGATTGTCTATCCAAACAACAGGAAAGGGTTCTGTACGCTAATTGTACTATAAGCCTTTACTAGACTCTGTGTCTTCGGTATCACCACCGTTGCTATCACCGTAGTCGTCACTGTTACGTGTTAGTTTATCATGATGATAGCAATATATATGTATAAATAATAATTATATAATATATATATGGTTCCCTCGAGTTTTCCATCGAGTTTGATTTCTTTTCCTTCGTTGCACACAAGCATATTTTTTTTAATTTGTAGATTGTGACTGTGTAACCATTAATTTATATTGATTATGCGAGGACACAAGCTGATATTACTGTGAGACATTTACTCCAACTAAATTAACGATAAATTTGAAAAACGTGTTTTAATGAAAATAAATATGTTTAGCTTGACGTCTGTTTGCGGTTATATTAAAAAATATACAATATGTCAGTATATATATATATATGTGTGTGTGTGTGTGTGTGTTTCGAGTGTTAAACGATAGTATTTGTCAGGTATTCTAAATTTTGTGTGAAAAAAAATGTTGGGAATAGTTTTAGAATCAATAAATAACTCCCACAGTCCCACCAAACAATCACGTACTATTTTAAATACCTGGCATACAACGATTTTAGTATTAATATTATTATACTAATAATACATCTATATAAACGTAAATTTACAGTAGCTGTCGCTTGTCGGTGTGTACATCACCAATGGCACCAGCAACAGTACATAATATAACGATATCACCATTGTTAATAAATATTAAATAATTGTATCATTTTAATCTACACAGTTTGTATGATTTCCTTAATATACTGATTTAAATAATGAACGATTAATAAAATAGCTGTTTTAAAATTATTAATACTGATTTATCGTTTTAACCATGGTAAACCCCTAAAATCTAAACCTGGCATACCTATATTTACAACATTTTATATCTTGAAAGATGAAATTAATCAACACGATTTTTATCATTCATGAACAATGCATTTGAGTTGATAATCTAAACATTTTTTTATTATCTGCAATGGTTACTACTTACTGCCAAACTTGTGTCGGTATAGTCCCAAGCCCTTAAATCTGTGCGTTGGTAAAGTCAACTGGCCACCATATTATGTTTTCGAAACCACCCTCCTCCACACAATATATACCAAATAATCGCATGTCACAAGTCAGGCTTATATATTGTTATAGGTAATGGTTATGTGTATTTTTATAGCGAGAGCAACATTTTATTTTGCTTAAAAACTGTATGAAATAAAATACATAAGTATATATAAATAGTACATAGGACAGGGTGTAGTGCTCTTTTAAATCTAGTGTGCGTACTATATACATATTAGTATAGATACGTGACAGCGTTTTTTACCTCATCTTGAAGGAAACGGCGATTAATCAAAATTGTATACTATTTTTTGGCGGCCTACCCCTTTACATAAATTGGTTCGCTTTTCAAACTATACATTTTGTTTTTTTTGTAATACTACGAACTCGCCAAAAGGTAATTTCGAAAACGTAATCGAGCAGTAATCATAGAGATAATTTTATTTTATACACAAATATAATAATATACGAGATGGTTTTTTAATAAACAATAGATATATATTTTTTTGTGGTTAACTTCGAGCGTCTATTATATTTGTTTTGACGCACTAGTATAATATTATTACGTATAATGATTATCACAGACAAAACTTTTTTTTTTTGAATTTCTTATTTCTATAAATAACAAAGAAGTAGGCAATATAGTTTTAAAAATACATGAATTAATTAATTCTACCTTTAATAATTGTTATTATTAAAAAAACACAATAATCTACTGTCTACTGCAAAATCAAAAGTTGCTTTTGCTTTCTTCGTATAGAGGTAACAAGCGTCTATATGAATTCGTATCAGACGTTAGCAGACTCCTACTACCTATTCGTTTCGTATTATCTTGGTTGAATTTCAATTATAATTGTAATTTAGAAAAAAATGTCGTCGGCATGCAGAAAAAAATATAAAAAATTTACGTAATAATTTACACACCATCACAACAACATAATATTGTATTAATAAATTATAAGTTATAAGTGTGACAAATTATAATGGTATTATATAATATTATGGTCGTGTTAAATCGGAAATCGTTTTTGGTTAATAAAGTTCTATTAAAACATTTTGAAAATAATTATTTTTTTCATTTCGGTAAAATAAAATAAATAATAACAATTTAAATATTGACACTAACGTAGTGGTAATTATTGCGCAGGTTCTTTCTGAAACACACGTCTATCGAACAGGCGTTCGACATGCTCCAGGAACAAGGGTTCTATATGGCCGGCAGTTGTGGATCGGGCACGGCTGGTGGCACATCCGCTGCCGAACTCAAACCTGGCGTGGACTCGGAGGAATGCCGTTGGAATCATTACAATGAGTTCGTATTCGTCAGGGATTCATGAATTTCGACCACCGACACCGTCACCATGACGAGATGACGAGGGTAACGCGCGCCCTTCGTCAAATCATTCATAATTTATGACATCTCAGACCAAACATATTATTATTATCATTATTATTATAATAATATTTTGTAGATAATATTATTATTATTCTATTTTCGTTTTCCGTTTACGTTTCTATATATTTTTTCCCATTCCTTTAATTATTAATAATATACGTAACGTTTATATATATATATAAATTATAATGGTAATTAGTGATTATACCATTTAATATATATCATTATTATTTTTAATGTTATTATTATTAAAATATTACTAGGGTCTAGAAATAGAAATATTACGTTCGAATAATTTATAATAATATAATATATATATGAATATATATAAATATAAATATATGTGTATATATATTCATATAATAATAAATAAACCTATCCATCTCCCCTCTTTCCCACACCACCAACAAACCGACTTATCATCAAAACACCATTATTTTATAAAATTTTAAATTTTGGCCTAATTTTATTAATCGTACGTAATACCTTTTAAATAATGATATAAATCATAATATTACTATTATATTTTAGGACCAAATTTGATTATATCCCTATTTTGTGCCGAATAATAAATCGGTTTCGTGGTTAAACAATTATAATAAAATATATATTTGTATTGTTTTTTTTTTTTTCTAGAAGATGGTAGTCATTTAAATAGATATACATTAAATATATTAATCGTGTTACGAAATGATATGGTGTTGTAAATTTCATTATATTTATATATTATTATAATATAATATATATAGTTGTTCTAAAACATTATATATTATACACATATAAGGTATATTCGTTATTAAATTATTATCATATGATCAATATATAATATAATAATATACTATAATATACGTCGATATTAAACAATGCTATGTAAAATTAATATTTAATTTATTATTATTAATAGTAATAATAATAATAATAATGATAAAAAAAAAAAAAAAATAATAAAACTCATACGTCTTAAGTGTTCCACTGTACATTTTAAACAAGCAATCGCGTTGGTATCTGATCTTCATTGATACTGTGTGTGTGAAATATTTCAGTAATGATTTTCAGTAACCAAAACTTCCGTTGATATTATAAACATAATGTTCTTCATTATCGTTAAACGCTAACGATATACTACGATATACAAAACGTTAATAACCTTAAAGCCAATGCAGGTAATTGGCATACATTATAATTAAAATATTATATAATATCATATTTTATAATACGGTAATTATGTACAACACGTAAGTATTTACAGTATTTTGCGTAAAACCTTTACTATCCAAAGCGTCAGTATATACAAAATAATATTCTTTATATACTTATTATTAAACCCATTTAATCCTAATCGCGTATCGTTATACAAACACAGACTACTATAATTCATAATATATAATTTTAAGTTTGGATTTCGGAACAATATTTCTACTATAATAAATATAACATAATATACACGCATGACTACAGTCAGTATAGTTGTAATATTTTTATTGAATAATTACGTGGTTAGTGATAATTGAGTAAAACAAAAAACAAAACTACTCGGAATTTTATTGTTATAATTAAACCTTCATTGCATTTCAGTAAGTTGTTTGTTTGTAAGGGTTGTTTAAAAAAAGTTATTGCTTCAAACGCAGTACCAGAAAAAAAAAATCGGAACTTTTATCCCTTATGTTAATAATATTTTGGTCACGTAAAACCGTCTTGGATTTTTTTTTTTTTAATGAAACCACCACCGTAAAGAGGACGCGGCAATGAAATGTAAGAAAAGTTTTTTGTAATCTTAAATTATTATTATTACATTGAAAGCAGACTTCAATTCTAAAAACAATAGGCGGAAAAATATTATTATGTTGAGTTTTTCTAGAAAAAAATCTTATAGTTTGAACAAGTTTCATCTTAATATACGCCGAAAATGATAACAATATAAACGTGATTAGTAATATTATATTTTGTTTTTGTTTATGTGTATTCTTTATTAATGCATATTATTTTTGTGCAGCGATGCCAAATAAAACATCCTTAAGCAAGTGAAAACCTTTAAACATATTTCAAATAATCATAAATTCTTGATAATAATATAATGTAATTCGATATTTTATTTTAACGTTCATAAATTAAAATATTGTTAATATTAATTATTAGTTATCAACCGTAATGGTTTACTGATATTACAGAAAAGTTTTGAACTCCCTTTGTGTATACTATTATAATATATGTTAATAAGGTTGTGGTAAAAAAAATTGCATATTGCTATGTATTTTTCGAAAATATCAATATTTTAGCCTCTAAAAGTTAAAATTTCTTTGATTTTTTTTTAATATTTATCTACTACAAATTGATTTATTAAAACCAAACATATGACAATATACATGTTCTGTAGTTAGTATAAGGTATTTTAGGTATTATATAAATATATAATACTGAAGTCGACGGCTAGAGTGACCAGTGATATAGAATATACAATGTTGTAATATAGATCTATAATAATGTATTGGGGTAAACACTCAAATACAATAATTATATTTACACGAAAAATTATAAAATAACATCCTATCAGAGCTATTTTGTTATAAATTATTATAATTATTATCAACAAGTATTATACACTGTATAGTATTAAATCGTATACCTACTATAGTTATAGCGAGACATTTTTAAAATATATTGTCGCTGCACGCTCTCGCCGGCAGTCTATTTTTATGTGTCACAGTAAAAACAAACGTTCACTAACTGTCACTATTTTTCACACTCGGTCATTCGGAAAACTCATTTACGTTAAGCCGTGTATACCATTCGCGCGGTAGTCGACACTTATTCACCTGCCAAACAAATTAACGTCGGCGGCACATTAAAGTGGTAATTGTTCAGAGGACAGAGAATGTGCCAAAAACTACATGTTTTTAAACCCTAAATAGTGTGTGTGTGTGTGTGTGTTAACTGTTGTGTATAATATATATTATGTATGTATATATATGTATATATGTATGTATGTATAATATACATCGTATACATTCTACGTATATATGATATATTACATAATATATACATTAGTTGAATTGATGAGTTTTATACTTTTCACCACATCGTTGTTGGCGAGGGAGGGAGAAATATATTTATTTCTCTTTAATAGGATTTTTTTTGTTATCCATGGAACTTAGTTAAATAAAATGTTCATTATGTTATGATAGTCGTATTATATAGCGTATAATATGTATATTATATATTACACATATTATTACATATTATACAGCATACATACAATGGATAAAGAGTAATTTTCTTGGAAATCTATAACGTACAATCAATAATTATAATAATTTAATAATAAAAATATCTGATAATAGTTTTGTCAGTCTAAAATTACGCTTAGAGCTGGATAATCCAACTTAATTTAAACCAGTCATATTCATATTTTTCTTCGTCTTTTATGAAAAAAAGGGGCGAATCCTAAAAAAAAATGTATTACCATAAAACCCATCTACATAACTATAAGTACCATCATGATTATTACGATGTATAACCTGGTAAGTAATTGTCATTTCGAATGGAATAATAAAATCATTAATAAATTCGTCTTCAGTAAACATTTTTTTTTATTCAGATAATTTTTGAACAAACATAATATTATATCATAACATTGTTATTGAAATAATGAAATCTGAAAAAAAAATCATTTTTAAACATTTAATACAAATCATTTTTAAAATTCCACATACAAATTTCAATATAAAGAATTATTAAGACTTTGATTTCAGAGAGTTTTAACTTTTAATAAATATTTTCTATTATAACTAGGTATAGGTTATAATTTAAAACGTGATAACATTTTCATAAAAAAATTAAATTCGTTACATATGTATTTGCCATTCAAAAAACTTAAGATTTTAGGAAAAAAAATTTTTTTTTAAATCTAGGCTAGACCAACTTAAATAAAAACAAAAACTTTTAAAAAAGATTGTTGTTCAACCCTGATGCAACGTATTGACTACGTTTTTAATTTATACTCGGGATATTTTTCTAAATTTTTGTTTTACTTCTAAAAGTATAAAATACCGAAAAATCTAATCAGTTTATTCCTTATAAATAATAAGTATTAAATAAGCATTTCAAGCTTAAATAATATAAGGGTAAGTATCTTTCAGACCGGTGATATTAATCCGCTTTTGTTTGAACTTAAAATTGCATGTTTTCTGTAAAAGATAAAATCCTCTGTTTCCGATATTTGTTAACCGGTATTATTAAGAACGTAGTTTTTCTATTATTCCGGATAACATAAAATTAAAATCTGAATATTTTTTTACACTATAAAACTAAAAACATCAACACCGAATGTAAAACATATACGTACACATTAAAATATAATAGCTTTTACGTTATAATAAATTATACCATAATATTAAAATAGTCTGTATTATTATAATATTTTGTTTATCGTCTAACAGCCGTTTTAGGTTTTTTGTTCTGCGTCATCGTTGCTGCCACCACTGAAGAGACAGAACGAGCGTATAATATTAAATTTCTCTGTTATTGGTATACATTTTTTCTTTCACTTATTCACTCGTCGTCTTCTCCGAACTGCGAATGGTAAAAGTCAGCGTATAAAAAGGAAACATAAACTATATATTATACACGTCGTATATACAGCACTCTTGGCTAAAAAAACAAAAATAAAAACCTCTTTAACGGCTGGGTTACACTAGGTATCTCATGAACCGTTTACCTACCAATCCTCTCATCACACGTCCACCTATAACCCTTCGTCTCCTCGTGACCGCATTGAATACGGTCGACGCAAAGCTTTACAGCTACCTATACGTTTTTCATATTACGTTGCGCCTACGCAGTATTTCGCCGTGCGATTATATATTAAACATGCCGAACACGAAAAAGAATATATTCCGTCTTCGCCTGTTATAGTGCACTTCAGAACTATACCATTCGGTTTATGACGCGCGACCGCGAATTCGGTCAAACGCGAAATTCGCTGTGGATACCGTCCATCCACGACGAACTCCATTCACACCTTCACTGTATTATGCTTACGTTTACCATGATTCGATCGAATGGTTTTATTATATTATTATTATTATTGTTCCGGGTATAAGACTTGGAATAACAAAGGAAGTTTATTGTGTTTAATATTATTATTACGCATGATTTGTTTTATACTCTTATACTAATATTTTAACGATGTAGATTTCCGATGGACAAATGAATTAGAAATAAAATCGTTCCTGCACATCGTGGACTTAGTAATATTGTTTTACGGTGTACATACTTTTTTAACAAAATTGTTCACGCCTAGGATGATTGTTATGATTTTTTAATGAAACACACAATACACACATTTCTCACAGGTCAGACGCAAATATCAATTTATTATACAAGATTATTCATAGAACATGTTCATATTTATTTTTTTCATCTAATAATAAACTATTATTATTTTAAAATTTAAATTTATATTCAAATTTTATTTATTGATTATTACTGAATTTATTCTGATTATTGTAATTTTTAAATACACTTAAATACCATATTTTAAATTTCTTGACATATTTTGAATTTTTAAATTACTCAAGAAGTATCCTGTGGGAAAACTTCTATTTTTATAATTAGAACCTCCCCTTTTCTGTAAATTTTATAATGGATAATTTTTTTTTAAATTGTTGATGTATCTTATTTAAAGTTTGGATGAATTATTAAATTTTTTAGTTATAAAATGTTTTTGCTAGGAATAATAGTTTTTAAAAATTAACACACAAAAATATAAAATAAATTTAATATTAGATCTAGTTTTATTATGCTTAAACTATTTTTATAAACTGTTAACTTTGATAAATTGATTTTAATTAATATAATTCAATCCATAGTCCATATATTTTTCAACCTATTATTCTTGATGTACAAAGTTAAATAATACTTTTTAACGTTTTAACGTTAATACGTCAACATTTTCAGAAAGAATATCTACTAAATAATTTACAGAAGAAAAGGGGGACTCTTGTTTGGAAAACAAAAGCTTATATTTCCATACTAAACTCCTTAAATAGTAAAAAAGAATCTCAAGAATTTTAAAATATAATCTTAAATTATACTTTAAAATTCTAAATTGAGATTTTAAATAATTTAATCATTATAAAAAAGCGAGATGAACATGCTTTGTGAATCACGCTTTTTAATATTTGATCATTAATAACTGCATAGCAGTTTTTGAACGATTTTGTCCGATGGTGAATCCAAACTCTACTCTAAGCCTTCATATTTGCTCGGAACAAAATTACGCCATCGAATACTGAAGTTTGTAGAAGTTTATTCTGACACCTTGCCAAACTTTCAATATATGTTAAGTTTCATAATATAATATGTTATGTTGTATAGAAGCTTTCGTGTAAGTCACCAAAAATCACATCAAGTTTTTACGCAAATTCCAAAAATGTGACAACACGCGTGACGTAAATAATTACTCTATATTATAATATATTATTTAACACGAGTTCATACTTAATAAATTTAAATTAAATGACTTATGATTCTTCAAATTTTCTTCGAATTTGATATAATTTAGTTTTTTTTTTAGATTTATCTAATAAAATTAAAGTTAAATTTGTGTCGATATTTTTTTTTTAAATTTTGATAAATTAAATTATAAATAGTCACATGTTTTTATCATTATCTCATTTTAAGTAAATAATTAAAAATATCAATTTTTAAATACATTATAAAGACTTGATAATAAGAATATTTACAAACATTGCGCAGTTAAATTCTTGTAACATTACAATGTTATTATCATACAATGAGTATTGAGTACTATAAATATATTTAATACGTTTGTAAGTTTCTTTTTTTTTATCATTACAGTCACAAATCAACACAATTGATTTGAAAAAATTAAAAACTACCTTTGGTAAATTGTAGATTTTTTTTTATTTACACCATAAATTAACACTTTATCAGGTCTATTTGTAGTATATTTATTCTAATGATTTTAGTTAGTTTTTGTGGAAGTATGATAATAATGTAGTAGTAACATGAACGAATACAATTAATCATAAGTTTTTTTATTCTAATAAAATATTATATAACAATATTAAATATAGAACGAGACTCAGTTATCAACACTATCCTATAAATGCGAAAAAACAAACGTAATATAATTATCACTAGCCACAAATTACTACTACAGCGAGTCCACTTATTATCCCTTTTTAAATCCTCCAACATTCTCTTCAATATCAAAAAAATATTTTCATCTCCACAAAAAAAAAATATAGTATTTTAATCACATATATTATATAAATTAAATTTATAAATTACTTTTAATCTTGTAAACATCTATTTTAATTGTCTAACAAAATTTAAAAAAAGTAGGTGAGTGCTCTGATCATAGACGTGCGCGGACCTGAATTTCAAAGCGTGCGTACAATATTTTTGGATTCTTCTTAATTCTGTCCTTCTCTAGACGTGTACACTTTATATATTATAATAACATACGAATAACCTAACCATTTCTGACAATTTTTCTTTTCGTCGTCAACCATCGTTAGAATATACTAATATTTTCAATAATACAGTCGTTAATAATAAAAATGAATTTAAGATTATGATTTATGATCCACTTATTTTGTATAATAGAAAATAATTAATAAAGTAAAATTCAGACTTAGTGCTTAGTTGTGTTAAAAAAAAAGTATACTACAACGACTAGTTTCTACTTAACCGTTTATTGTTTTAATAATTTAATAATTTATATTTTTTTATTTAATTAAATAATATTTTACTTTAATTATCATTATGTTCATGTTTTATTTTTGTGTTATCTTTAAACTATGGATGTTTTCGTAATTCAAATTATTTAAATTAATTTTTTACATTTAATATTTAATAGTACCTAACTATATAACTATATACGAAAACATTACTATTACTATTATTTTTTATTTGAGATTTGTGCTGGATAGAATAAATTTATCAAAAGAACCTTTATTAAATGACATGATTTTAATTAAAAAAATAAATAAATAACAACGTTGTTTCAGTGGGCAAGTGGACTGTAATTTTATTGTTTTAGAATGACTCGTGATTAATATTTTGTAAAATAGTTAACATATAATAGTTCCATCTTTATAATTATGATAAATTACAGATATCAGTTTATCGTGTTTATTTTCAAATTAACAAAATGTAAAAATAAACTATAGCTTGTGTAATAATGGTTTTTAATTATATCAAAAATTCATATTATATATTAATTATTGTTTTATAATTACTAGAATATTGTTATATATTTCCTTAGATCTAATTTCTTATATTTATTTACAAGAAAACTGCAATTTTTATTTATTGCTCGTATTTTTGTAGTCAATTTTAAATAAATAAAACGTAAATTTAAAATATTTTACATTTTATTGTTTTTTTTTTTTTATACTGAAACATAATTTATTTTTTACGATATATTTTAGAAAAAATCACATTTTTATACTAGTAACATCAGTTAAAATACGGGCCCATAATTCATATATATTATAGAACTTAAATTGTAAGGCCTTATTACTTGTTGAGAGGTACCACGGCTCTACTATACATTAGGTGATGAGTGGGTTAATATTGCAGATGTATTAAATTTTAATTCAATAACATATTATTATATACGTAAAACAATTATTTTGAGAGGAAGCGGTCTATCAGACTATATTATCACCAATATATATATATATTTTTATATACCTATTAAAGTTATTTATTTTACTTTTAGTATTCTAGAAGATTGATTAAATTTTTTCCAAAAATATTGCATTTATTATATAATTAGTATTTAATTATTTTAATAATATATTTAATATTTATACATTATTATATTATCAACTTATATAACTTAAAAATCATCTTTTTGTTCTTGCAAATAACATACTACAGTAAAACGAGATTAATAGTACCTATAAAATATAAATATATAATATTTTAAAATAAATCAAGAGTGTTATTACGTATAGTAAAATTTATAATAATATAAAATACATAAAAGTTTAAGTTTCCATGAATAACGTTTTTAAATCATAGCAAAATAATAATTATATCTTTATTTATCGTTAAAATAAGTAATTTTGTCTCAATTGGAATATAAAATGTTTATAAAAAGTAATAGTCATATAATATTTTTGAGATTTTGTAGTTTCAGTATGAATTACTTTATACATATAAAGAATTTTGAATTAAATTTTTAAAAGTTAATTACAAAAACATAAGTTTTTATGAGTTTTACCCATAAAATAGTTTTTATTTATTTGCGATTTTTGTCAAATGTTTAACTTTAAATACACATAAACAACAAGTTATGCACATATAAGTATAACTTTTGTTTATGTATTTTTAATACTTTTACATAGATATAAGAATAACATCTGTGGATATAAGATTTTATAAAAGATTTAAATTTTCAAGAATTTTGACCCAGCGAATACATTTTTTATTGTCTTTTATTATTCACTTCAAAAATAGCGAATAAAAAAATAATGGAAAATATAAAAAAAAAATTAAAACTATGACAACAATTAATTATTATTTTTGTCGTATCTATACATTGTTTATTTTTATTAATATTTTATAGGTAACTATGAAAAAAATAATAAAATATTAATAAACTAACGTGAACATTATAGGCTATCCCTTTAAAAAAATTTAAATTATAATTTTCGTCGTACATATTTACTGATTTTTGAATCCGTTCAGCTGAAACTTTGTACTTATTTTTTTTCCTTATGCTATTTATTCCAAATTGATACTGCTCGTATTTGATTTCCTCTAAATTCTGTTGTCTTTGAAGGCATTCAATAAATTTCCAGATTGATGAATGATATGATGCTAAAGATTAAAATATATTCAATTAATTAATTAATTAATTAAATTTATCAACAAACAAAATATACCTAACAATAAGCTGAAACCTCAATACCAATTCTCAATAGAACTATTGCTTTTGACCCCCTGGCGTTTGGAAATTTCATAGCAGTTCCATAACATTAGATCAAAATACAGGAATTTCCAAACATTTTTTCTTTTTCCTCGACGTCTAATTCACGTGTTCTCGAAATAATAGTTAGAGGCTTAAAAAATTCTTCGTTTTCACAAAAAATGTAGAATCCAACAATCCTTCAAACGCGAGTATAACTTTGTTTGGTGGCACAAAAGAAAGAGCCGATATTATTCTTATATGTAAACCAAAATTTGAATCTAATTTATACTTTGTTGATAAACCTTGAATTTTTTGAATGTGCCTCCATATTGATTATAAGAAATGAAAATGGCAACCATTTTATTTTTTATTTGGAAATACATATATGAATGTGTTAAAAGCATTACGTACAAGGTCTGCTATGATTGATTTTAAATTTAAATTAGACATAATTTCTTTTAAAGTTTTTTACAGACGAATATACGTTTCTTCAGTTTTGTTCAGCAGTAAAGCATAAATAATAGGTACAATGATATTTTTGTAAACTAATAAATGTATTATATAAACTTGTGAAAATATTAAAGGCGATGTTTTAAATGTACCATCAGAAAACTAATCATTATAATGGGCCATCATGTCTAAATTATCATGTGTAGAAAATATAATTATTTGATTATTTGAAGGACCGCTATTATGCAACAGAAATAAGATTGTGAGTTATTTTTTGTTTTTCTAAATTGTTCAGGAATATCAAGATCAAAAAGTGATTTTGGATCCGTAGAGACTAGGTTCGCCATCGTTCCTTTTGCGAATTCGACGAAGTGTATTTTTAATTGAACTTGTTGATGGCATTGCTCCCATCACTTCAGTTGGTATTTGTGTAGCACTTATTATTTGTTGTGGTAATTGTGTGTGAATAGCTTCGTTTTTCATATTTGCTACTACGATCCTTGCATGAAGTTTACTTACATCAGCTACGTGTGAATGATCTGAAGGCTCTTTAGTGATAGATTCGCTTTTGACTAGTATTTGGCTTTTACAACGGTGTTCTGTACACCTTAAATACATTGTGTTTTCAATAGCTTTTTTCCACTCTAAATGTATATTCATCAATAATTTTCAATTTTTTATTTTTATTACTGAGTACGTATTCCATATTTATACAATATTATTTGCGCTTAACGAAGAATCATACACATAATTTATTAAGTAACATGAATTACACTAATCACTGGAATACTCGATTACTACTAAACTACGATTAAAGAATAAAAATATCTTTAATTATGCTACTAAACTGATAATTTATTTGTGTCTGAAGAAATTATTGTCGATATTATTGTCATTCGCTTTTATCTAGATTCGTCCAAACAGCTTTCGCTATTTTCACGTTTTTTTTTTCGTTATTTTATTTTTGTTATTTTGACAGGATACCGCCTTTTATAGTAAAAAACTAAAAAAAAAAAAAAAAATAGAAAATTTATAATGCCTATAAATAACTCTAAAATGTTGAAAATGTGTGTTTAAAACGATAATTTATTTGGTGAAAATATTAAGTACCAACTATTTTTTTTTTTTTTTTTAATGAAATAAAATATCAAGAATTATTTGGGAAGCAAATATTATTTTTCGGGTGAGTATCAAATGTTATAATGTCATAGACGTTTGTACTTGAAATGCTCAGAAAAAGTTAATTTGGCTTAAAAAAATCTTATAATAAACCTTGCATTCAATTTTTAAATTGTAAGTATAAAAAAAAATGTTGATGAATTTTTAATTGTAAAATAATTTATTAATTTTCACGATTTTTATCAATTTTGTCAAAGTTTTAACTTTAATAGTAAAAAAAAATATTATGACTGTAGATAATCGATATTTTTCAACTGAAAAATTAACAACTCATAGGAAGTTTTTTATTAAATTGTCAAGCATTTATACCCAAAAAATAGTTTTTAGACAAGATCTATAAAAAAAAATTAAAATTTTAAAATTTCTTATGCCGTTAAATAGCTTGAAATGTCATCGTAAAAATGAAACAATATTACATACAATTGATGATCATTTTAAATATCTACGGTTATTCGTTTTCGAGTTATATTATTAACAAATAAAATCGATTTTGTCAAAAATTATTCACTTTTTTTCATTAGTAACAACAAAATTTGAATAAAATTGATCAGCCTAGTAAAATTCCTAGATATTTAATATAGATAGTTTAATAGTTGAAATATAAATCAAAAATCGAATACCCGAATAAAAATAATTTTAAGTAATTAATATTTGCATTATTAGAATTATTATTTGTACTTTAAAAATAAATAATGCTGAATTTAAAAAATATTATATAATAGGATAAAAATTTAATAAAAATGTTCGATAAAAAAAAAGTAGATCTATTAATTTTATACTAGAAAATATATTTCGATGGTAACTAAGTTATTTTGTAATTTATACATTTAATACTAAAAAATAAAAATAAAATAAATTGTTGTCTATATCTTATTTATTTTTGTGGTTTGACATCGTAAGTATATTTTGTTATTTTTGTTTAGTATTTTCGTTATTCTTTTAACTCACAGCAATTTATAAAGCATAATCCCGACATAAAATCTGAAACAAACGGATCAGCTGGATAGAGGAAAAAGATAAAATGATTAAAAAACCACAATCTATTGATTCAACATCTCTAAATGAAACTCGTGAACATTTTAAACTAAGTCGCAATGAGTATTTGTTAATAATTTAATTAAAAACACTAATATAGTTAACTTAAGGTAAAATTAATTATTAATTTTTTTTTTTAATCTCAAAGACGCGAATTAAATTTTTATTTGTTTTTTCTAATTATAAAAATAAATATTGAGAATTTCTAAGGTTGATCTCTTTAAAATACATATTAGATCCAATTCAATATTAGAAAAAACCCATATTTGAAAATCGAAGCATTTTATTCATAACTTATCATGCAAAAAAAAAAAAAAATCACAGGATTGTAAAATAAGTGCACATTGCTTCACTTAGAATGTAAAATAATTAAACTGATACTAAACAACTATAAAAATTTAAAAAATTTTTTGTCAAATTATTAGTATTTTTTGGACTATTTGGATATTTAATCGCAAATTTTGTTTGTAAAATATATAACATATTTTCCGCAATGTATTTCGATTTCGAATGTTACGATGAAGTTTTTATTGTTTTTTTTTTTTAATTTTGTTTTCGAGTCAACAGCATTCCAGTCACACGACAGCTTATGTCAACCCTCAAATTTATTTGAAACAAAATAAAACACACACATATATGATACATTACTATATGGTATTAGAATTTAAGACAATTTTTTCAATACAATTAAAATTTCAATATCCCATGCTTTTGTAAGTTTTATTTAATAATAAATAATATTATACCATATCATACAATGTATATTTTAGATTTACATTATATAAACTCTTTATATAACGTTGGAGTTTAGAATGTATTTGTAATCTATGCCTCATAGCCGATGATTGAAATGAACCGAGCGCCATTCTATTTAAAATTGTGTTCTGTGGAAAGATAATAATTATGCAGAAATAAAAGTATTTAATTTTGATAGTTTTAATACGTCTAGCGAGAAAAATTATATGAAATATACTGTGCATATTATGTCAAGTATCGATTATTATTAATTTATAATCGTCCAACATTACGAGAGTAATGATAATAATTGATTGTTGACTTTGGTATTCTATGTATGATAAAAATTATCAATACACTTTCAAGATAAGAAATCGAGCTTAAATTATCTAACAATGAATCATGTGTGTATTTTATGAACTTAAATTTTAAAAAAAATATCTGTTTTAAAAAAAAAAAATTGGCTTTTTATTCTTTATGTGTTTTAAATTATTGAATTTACATGCTTTTACACAGTTAGTTTTAAGTAATGAGGTGCATTTAAAACTATATGAAATACTAATTTGATTCTCTATTTTTCATATTTACAATGAATTTACGATATTTACGACTTGCGTAGTATTAAAATATAATATTGGTTTCAAAGTTTTAATATTATTAGCAATACATTTATGTTATGGTTATAAGATTAAAATTTCAAATCAATACCGTTATTCTTGATGAAAAATAAAGCATTTTTTTACGTACTTGCATATTATTATTATTATCAATTATAATATTAATAACTAAAAATGATAAATTAAGCATTAAATATTTTTGATATTTCATTTGAAAAGTTATGAAATGGATATAATCTTTAAGTTATCATCTCGAAATAAATCTAATAAGCAAAAAAAAAAAAAATTATATTACGTTATTATATGCACTAGTTTAAGCAAAGTTCTTAAAAATTAAATTAAACGAATGTCTGTCATTTTATTATATTTTTTTCAGATGAGTCATATGCTCTATAATTCCGAGTAAAATAGGATTAAAAAAAAATGCATAAAAATTGTGTAGTTATTACAGAACATGTAACACGTTAAAGTGACCGTTAAAAAAAAGTTCCTCCTTTATGCTCCCTCGCAGTTATTATACAGAACGTGTAGCAATAGGTCTAAACATCAAAAGTAAATAACGTATAATACATCATAATACTTATCTGTTTAAAAATTAATTTCCGTAAAAAAATAAATAGACTTTTGTCCTTTCCGGTTTCACCATTTCCTATATTATATAAATAAAAATGCTGTATCATATTAATATAATATACGGAGTTCATTCTCGAAAGTTATTACATTTTTTTCAAACAGTAGTGGATGTATTTAATATTATTAATGTTACATATTTTAAATAATTCAATTTAAACTAAACGAATTTGAGTGAATTCGAATTTTTGATGTATCATCATACAGACAAATGACATTTTAATGTGATATTTTGTTGCAGATCATAACTCATAATAACAGTCCGTTAAAAAAAGAATAAAGAAAAATCTAATGGCTTTATCTCAGAAATTCATTTTTTCAAACTGTCATTGTAAGTCATCGATTATTTTACATTTGACTAAATTGAGACGAAAGTTTATAACTGTATTGTATATTATTGTAGTTGGCTACCTAGGTGTGTAATATTGTATCGCGTTTCACGTGTACGATATTATTTTCGAACATTATAAATTACATATATTGGATCATATAAAATAAAATATAACGAGTAATCACTATTACGCGAAACTTAAATTATTACAGTATAGCAATATTGTTTATGAAATATATACAGACACAAGTTACCTCGGAATTCGTTGTAGATTTTACTAGGTACTGAAAAACGTGATGTGCGAGAAGAACACTTCCACAGTCGCCTGCTGTCGTCATAATTTAATTTAAGTACGTAATGTTTTAGTATTATTACACTATAGGTACCGCTCTATGCCGTTTATTAAATATAGGTAACTTCGTGCCATTGTTGTACTGTTAACCGTTAATTACGAGTAACATATGCACGTGTAAGTTGTGGATGACTGTTTCGTATCGGAAATATTTCGACTAGGCGTGCTCTCAATACCAAACTTCGAATTCCAAAACAGGTAATTTATTGCTCACGATAATATACATGTGCTTTAGGTTTTGTTTGCCGAGCGAAGTTATTTAATACAATATTATATAAGAGTCGTGTATTATTATTTAATAATGAGAGTCTGAAAAACGAAAACCAGTATAATATAAACGTCGACATGAATATTATTATTTATTACTCACTATGTGTTTTTGCATTTATTACTGTAAAACAAAAATTAAAAAGACATTTTCAACATATACTATTTATTATAATCTGTGACGATATGTCTAAAGGTATGTGGATACTGTACACGATTACAATGATTGAAATTCACAAATAACAATTAATCAAAACCATCTCATACGGTTATAAATTCACACATCGTTAATTAAATATTATAATTTATAACAAAATAATGTTTGTGTGTTTAATTTAATTAAGAATATGTAACATATATTACTCTATATTAAAGTACCATAAATCTAGGTGAAAATCATATTTAGTACGAATTTGAGTTGATAATTAGTATAGAGTTATATAATATATTTAGCTAATAATTTGCGAATCTGGTAGAATACAGTACATAATAGCATAATGATCTGTTGGTTCTCATTAACTGTGGATTATTTTTTCGTTAGATTAGTGATTATAAAATACCTAGTTGAACGATTAAATGAAGATATACATTAATATCAATGTATTATTGTTTTGCACGTTGTGTGTTGTAGATTAATATGATAAACGTCAAAAATGTTTGACATGGTATTGTTGAAATCAAATTTAAAGTTTCACTGCCTAATTGAGTATTTTGGTATCTCTTGGTGCCAGTCTGTGGATATTTATTGCATACAATTTTCACATTTTTATTTTTTAATATATGTTTTCCCTCCCGACTTACTCAAATCCTATGGCTTATACACTATGTATAGCATGTACAATTATAATATAGTAAAATATAATACCATATACGTAAATACACCGTATATTTTTTTGAAAATAAATTTTGTTACATTTTAATAAATTCATGGTTGATAAGCTTAAACAGCGTGATATTTGAATTTTAAATAAGATACATATTGTTTTTTTTCTTTCAATCTTTGCGACCGCCCTTAAACGCAAATCAAAATTATTATATTCACTATATTTGTGTACTATCGGCTTAAAGGTTCACAGAGCGTAGTTAATATAATTATTGTCATAGTATAATAAAATGGAATACACAACAATGCACATGGAAATACAAAGGAATCGAGTTTGGCGCTCGAGAATTGTCTTTTATGATTCGATTTGTGTTCGTTTACTATCAAGAAGCTAAACCAACTACGTATATAGGAATCCATTCTAATTTAATGAACAATATTACTATCGTAAATGTATTCCGAAAAGAAATTTAATTGATACGAAATATTTAGGATTCTTCGATAATTGCAAAATAACATCGATAAGTTTAGATACGAATATGGTTGCACAAAAATTCCTAACAAGTAATATATAACGTTAGAGCATGTACAGTGTATAAAAGGTATTTATTTTTTTTTTTCTTCTTTTTTTTTTTTTTTTTTTTTTTTTTTATATACGATCAATAAGCAATTAATTCAAATTGATTTTTAAATATGTTGAAAAAAAAAATTAACTGATATATACTACTTATTTATTATTATATAACATGTATGGTAAAGATTTAAAGTGAAAATAGAACTATGTTTCAATGATGGTGTTTTCAAGCATTTTTTTTAAAGATATTTATGTTGTAAGTAGCTTAAATTGTTATTAAATATATTAATTCAGTATTTTTAAAAATGAAATTTTACTTTGAAAAAATCCCTGTACCGTTATATAAAAATAAATTTTGAATCGTTTTTTAAGCCTCCGCTTCGTCACAAAGTTTTATCGTTGAATGGGTTTTCATTTAAGTCCTTGGTTTCTAAAATGTAGCTAATTTATTTAATTTTAACTTATTACAATTTAAACATAATTGTGTTTATTGTAAGAAAAAAATATTTAAAGATTGTGCAAATTTTAAATTTTTAAAAAAAATTGTTTTAACCTTTATGCCGATTAAAATAAATTTAATGTGCTTTTATTTATAATTAGTTTAATTAATTTCCTTTAAAGATTATACTTTAAATAATCAATAACTTCTTTGTGTCTTAATTTTTGGGCTACAATATTACTACTATACTTGCATTCGCTATTTAATTATTGTTAATTTATACTTATTATTAATATGAATACCTATGGTTATTTACCTTTATTAACTAATGAGTGTTGATTAGTGTAACTTAAATTATAATTATTGTATAATTTAAATATAATATGACTATCTTGGTAAACTCTGATAAACTTTAATTTTTACTCCCGACATATTCTATCGCAAATGTATAATACATGGCGTGCAGAATAATTCTAAATTTTTTTTTTTAAATAACTTGTATTCAAATGTCTACAATAAGATATATTATTGTTTATAATTATGAATGCGTTTCATGTACGGTCAATAGTCCATCATTTTTCATCTATTTTACGAATTTTGAGCATATCCGTATTAACTCGAATTCGATATCAATCGCATTAATTTTTTGAGAGTATATATATATATCGCTACTGTTAATATCCCTTAGTTTATTTTTTGTCGATTTCATAGTTTTTATATACTTATCAGATATATGGTATAATTGTGTTAAAATGGTAAATGTATGTGCACATTAAAAATCTTATATCGTACGATTGGTTTAAAAGCTATAAATATTTCAAAGTTCATATATTATATAGGAGTAGAGTGGATTTAATAGCAAATTGAGACAAGAAACGTCTGCTCATCACAGTTCAATTTGTCTGCAGAGTTTAATATTGCTGTAATCGATAAACCTCTTTTCTGATATTACATATTTTATGTTCACTATTGTCTCTATAATATGTTTTCTGGAAATATATTCTATTCCATTATTAAATTAAAATAATTTTCGTTATTTGAAATTTAAAATTAAATTTTACATGCATATTAAAACTTTGAAAATATTTGAAAATCTATGAAAAAAATGGTAAATTAAAAGAAAAAATTATTAGTTCAGTCAAATTTCTCTACAGCTGTATTATCGATATTGTTGTTATGGTTTATGAAACTTGCACCAATGAATACATTAAATCTTAACAATCATAGCTTATTAAAAAAATTTATTGATCAGCTGTTAATTTTATTCCATTATCTAATTACTTTTCAAATAAAATTTTAGTTATCAGAAAAAATAGTTGTCATGAAACCAAGCGTATTTCACGTTCGCTTAAATACAGTTTATTAATAAATTACCGATGAACACGAAATCCTACCAATAAGTCATGCACTATTTTTATAAATAATATACACATTAATATAGTACCTATATAATAATATTTATAACTACAGTCCATTTAGTTATACCGGTATATAGATATCGTAATTAAGTGAATTTATTATGAATTGACACGTCTTTAGCGTTGAGCGCTAACTATACCCATAATTATTTAAACTGTTAAAAATATATCAAAATAAAACTCATCAATGTGATCTCAAAAAAAAAATAGTAATTGCTTCGTTATATGGTTTAAATCTATCTGTATAACCAGATACCAACTTCCAGTAATTCCAATGTACTGAAAAAATTAAAAACCAAACAAATTTTCCTTTCCAGTTAAGTTCGAAGTTTGGAATAAATACACATCTACTAAAACTCTCTATACTACGTGGTAACTGCTAACCTATATATGTATACACTATATTTATTTTATAAATCTAGCAAGTTTTTAAGTATATTTTATATAATAATAACGGTAAAAATATTTTTTTATTCAAATTTTGCAAAATATACGTAAGCACTCAAATACGCTCAATCAAAATTTAACCCTAATATAGTATCGCTATTATAAATAATCGGCGGGAGTTTGATGTCACAAGCATCAAATATATTTTAAATTATAACATAAAAAAAAAAAATGGATTTTATTAAAAATAAACGTGTCGTAAATTGGAGTGTTTTTGTGATTTTCTAGCGAGTTTTCCTTAACAAAACTTGAGCAAAACAAAAAATGATTCCTTTCACGTATACAATCTATATGTTCAATTTTCTACTGAAAATAGTTAAAATCATGAGTTGATCGAATCATTATTACCACAAAAACGATCACGGATATAATAAAACATATCATTGCAGTAAAACTGAAATACCATCCATAATTCGCTTATATAGAGTCTTAAAGCGTGTCAAATTATGGTATCCATCACTTCAATCACGAGCAATCATCATAATCAATATTATTGGTCTATTACTTTCGTATAAATTTACTTGAATTTGATTATCGAAAAAAAGAATACATTATATTTTACCACTGTGCAATTCTACATTGGTTTATTCCGTAATATGTATTTATATTGGATGTTAGAGATTTTCTCGGGAAATAGTCTATTTTCACGAGTAACTTTCGTCATTGTCGTAAAAATGATAAACCTGCTGAAAGTTAATAATATAGCTACTCATTGATTATTACTAACCACTATTAAGAGAGCAAAAAAAACGACGATGACAACGAATAAAAATATAGTAATAATAATAAAAAAAAAAAAAAAAAAAACAGGACGAAATAAATCAATGATGTGAATGGAGACTAATGACTATCGGCGAAGAGAGTTAGTGACTGGAAAAACGCCGTAGTCATATGATAGTATAATATAGAGTTTGTATTGTCACTAAGTTGATATTGAAAAACTTTTTTTATTATTTTTTGTGTTATTATTATTTAAATTATATTTATATTCACGTTCTAGGAAAAATCAATTTATTCGTTTATACAATATTGTGACGTACAGGGGTATATACATACCTTTATATGATGTTTAATATTTATTTGTGAACACATATCATATAATGTACTAAATCAGTTATTATTTAAAATAACCACTTTCAAATCAGTGTTCGTCAATTGCTAATTTTTTTTTATTTTACTTGAACTATATACATCTTTGGCACTGGTAAATTTATCAAAAGCTAAAAAGGTGTACATCAATTACCCTGGATAATATTATAAAAAAATATTCAATATAATATTTTTAGATATTTCATTTTAATGCGGTATAAAAAGTGAAAATGTATAAATAATGTAAAATATATCTGTATAATAAATAGTAAATAAATAAAATCGTAATAAATTATGAAAAAAAAATAAAAAAAATAGCTTATATAATATTTATGATTTCATATTTTTTATTATTTATTATAATGATAACTTACTGACTTCGTAAATTAGAACATATTGATAGTGCCGTTTTTATACTTTGAAATATTATCTTTAATGCTTTTTTTTATATTGATTATTTTGTATCTTATTTTCTTATTGAATATTATTAATTTGAATGTATGTAAAATTAAATATGTTTCAAAACTTAAAAAAAAAAAAAAACAAAAATATTTAGATGTATCGAGTAAAAAAATTTTTAACGCTGAGTGAAATGAGGTTAAGTTAGAAACAGACATTTTTAGTATTTTAACTTCATATATCACGGCGTCCAAACAAATAGTGAAAAAGTTGCATCTGGAGCTTTTTCATAGTTAATTGTTATTGAAAATGCTGTTATATTATTCTCAAAATTATTTATTAATAAAAATTCTTCAATTTTATTCGAGCTCCTTGAGTTTCTTGATGAGTCATTTTGGTGTAAATTTCAATCTTGCTCTAAATTTATTTTGTCGTATATTTGCTATATTTTCATTGTTGATTTTCAAATAAATATTTTGCTTGATACTTATTATTTTTTACAGTTTTTCCGTTAAATTATTGCCTTTTCTTTTTTACTTGATTTGATTTAATTTTCATTGAAGAGATTTAAGGAGAGAGATTGGCCATGTTTAGAATCTTTTTTAAATATTGTAGCTTTACAATTTTAGTCGATTAAGTATTTTAATTTATTATAATAGTTTAAAGTGGTTGTTTTTTTAATATATCAATGTTACCTAAGCACTTATATTTTTTTGGTTGATTCTCAACTTTTTTAAGTTTGTTTAAAAATATAATTTTTCACTTTTAAGATTATTTCGATTGTAACCTGTAGTTTAATATTTTTTCGCTGTATTAAATTTTCACTGTTTTCGCTAATGAAATAACATTCTATATTTTAGACAAGGAGTGATAAATATATTAATCTCAGGGTTATTATGTAGTTCTTTTTTAATTTTATTTCGTTGATATAATTATTTCTATTTATAAATATATAGAAGAGAGAGAGAATATAAATAACAATGTTTAATTATTTAATGAAGATCGTATATTTTGGTTTGTTATAAAATATATAGATGATTTCTAATTCCTAAGGCTATGGCCAAATTTTATGTAAAGGTAATGCTTTGCAAAATGCAAGCCTTTTAGATTTTGACGTGTTTACCTTGTTACAAATTACTACTGTAATAAATAACAGATGGTACAATAGGTAGTACATTCACTTACTAGCCATGACTGTGATATTTTTACATTATCCATTGCAGAAAAAATACACATATATAGTTAACCCAATTTTAAATTAGGTACCATATAATATTGTTAAAATATTTTATTGTCTCTTCCAAATGACACATCAGATTTATTTTATTCATATTATTTCTATACGTAATACACTAATACTAAAGCCGTACCCAAAACAAATTATTAGAGAGGAGGAGGGTTCAACTTATATCTTCCTCTCTAGGTACAACTTTGCACGATTTGTTATATTATTAAATCGATAAATAGCTTATAATGTCATTACACGTGCTTTAATATCGAATTTTTAGATTTTGAGCGAAAGAATGTATTAATTTTACAATGATAAGTAATTTTTTTTTTTATGTCAGTCATCACAATTTTAAAACAATAAAAATGCTTAGAACTTAAATATTTTTTGTAATAAAAAATTAGAAGAAGTTGTTAATTTTTGATGGCTAAAAGTAAAATTAAATTTTTTAAACAATCACAAAAATTAAAAATAAACACAGAAAAACATTTATTATACTTAGTAAAAATTAATATTGTTTTTAATTATTGTTCAAAAATGAATAACTTTCGAAACTTGAAATTTTCACTAAATATTTATATTATCATTTTTTAACGTTATATTATTTTAAAAATATTATTTTCTATTTATGCATTAAAACATACTTAAAGTTTTTGACTTTTCTAAGTGTTTTCGATTTATGTTAATAGAATTTTTATTTATAAGCCAAAAAGATTATAACACACAACGTTCCTTATAAGTTTTCTATTAACTTTTAAACATTATTAATATATTAAATACACGATTAATTTTTATTTTGTTCATTAATCTTCAATGAAATTCAATATATTTTTATTTTATATATTAATTGTTTCTGGTGAAAATGCATTACATGAGTTTCAACAGAGACCATGTTTGCTGTATGTTCTGCAAACCCTCAATTTAATATATATTTGATACACTTATATATATAAACATATTCAAATATGGTATCTTAGTATATATATGTATATTAATACTTTAAATGTAAAGGTTAAAGGATTTTTTAGTACCTAAGACTTAAAACTTTATTATTGTATCGAACATATCGATAATTTAAGTATAACAGGACTGTAACGATTCTATAATATTTAGCTAAGTCATTCGTAAAAATTGGCTGTGTATTTAACCTTATACTTTTATGTCATAAGAATATTGTATTACTAACAGTGTAAAAATGTAGAACGTACATAAGTTCCACCAGACCAAATAGCATCTGTATTGTGGTGAATGAACAATCTGATTTGCAAACGACTTAGACGATAAGGTTATACAAGTAATGCGTTTAATTGGTTTTCTGTTGTACAGTTTTTTTTCTTTTATTTTACATAAATTTATTTAAAATCGTATATACTCAATGTTTATATAGAACCATGGTGAAGTAAAGAAAAAAAGTAAATAAGTGAGAGAATAGTAATTAAGGGTGTTTATGCAGAGTTCTCGCGCTCCCGTCCGATGATTTATCACCGGAGGAGACGTCGTTGGGCCGGAGCAATAGTGCGGCCAAAAAGCATCAGTTAATGTTACACAATTAAATTATATTATAATGTAATTTGTTTGTTTTTTTGGCATTTTTCGTTTCTATAAATTAATACTACTATTAAATTTTTATTTTGATAAATTGTCTTTACCGGCCGCAACAGCATAAAATCGGTGTTTGGTAATTACCATCATTAATCGGACGAATTCATATCATAATACTATACTATTTATAAATATTTTTAATATATATTCAGATATCATATTATAATTTTAAATATATATATTATATATATCATAATATCTTAAAAAAGTCATGTCTATAATTACTATCTCAATCTTACACCCAAATGGACAATCGTTAAAGTTTATATGAATGTAATGATACATAAATAATTTATTAATAAAATCATCTTAAATTTTAATTACCATACATTTATGAATACTTTTAACAATTTTTTCACTTATATAACATTTGAGTTCAATTTTTCATCTTTATTTTGGTTACAGAATGAAATTTAATCAGGAATTTTTATTACGACAGTTTACACATTTATCAACCTATATACTATCTGTAATGATATAGAAAGATAATAGTTATGTTATATTATACATAAAAACTCATCTTAGAACAAGAATAGGTCCATTATATCATATAAGTAACTACTGATGTCATTTTACAGGTGTCTGGTATACATATTATAGTCTATATATTTTAATCATTAAGATAGATAAACAATTGTCTATTGTTTCTTTATGTGAATTGTTTTAAAACTTTAATATCTAAATAGCTCGAGTATATTTGTATATTAATAACATAGTTCTGCTAATATTTTATCATTTATACCATTATATTAATTTTACAAACATTTAAAAAATATAATTAGAGTGTTTTCGTGATAGTGGCTTACACAATTTAATTACAAAGAGAAGTAGGTACATATCAGCAAAATATAAAAATTATGTCATAATTATTTATAATAATTTGATAAAGAGGCGTCTCCCTTTTCGGCCAAAATGTACCCTTCCATTTTTGGCCAAAACTGTAAGTTTTCTATAAAATTTAAAATTACGAATATATAACAACTGGACATGACAATATTTATATTTAATATTAATTTGATGTTTTATCAAACAAATTACAAATCTATTTTATCTTTATTTAAAAAAACAACTCAAAACGAAATTAACTTACATTAAAGACTATAATAAAAAAAATAATAAAAATAAAAAAAATAGTAAAATTTGTCAAATCCAGATTATTTTTTAATTTGAATCCTTTATACATAAGTTTGTTTAAAAAATACTGTATAATTATTAAAAATAAAATGTATTCTTAATAATTAACATATTCATGAAGATATATTTTTTCACTCAGTTGTATGGAATAATTTTGATAATTAGAAATTATATTTACCGATATAATCATACTGAGTTAAATATAAAAATTGTCAAGTGAAATTGTTACAATTTTAAATTTTAAAGAAAATTGTATTAGTAAAAAAGGGATTGTACATTTTAGCTGAAAAAATATTGCCCCAATATTGTATAAATAGATATGTGCAGTTTTTGGATTTATGTGAGTATACAAAACGAATTATTCAGGTAATAGATACAACACAGTGTTCTTTCTAAATAATAAGAGTTATCCACATTATGAGACCATGTAAGTATGCCTCGGAGTGCGTAAATTGTTTTCCAAAAAAAAGGTCATAACCATATACTATGTAAATTGCAGCCCATGTACTTTAAAAACATACGCAAATTGCGTCCCGTGTATTTTTATGATATACGTAAATTTCGGCCTGGGATATACCGATTTCCGATCGGCTGTATAATTTAAAGATTTGTAATAACTAATAATCTACGATGTAGATATCAGATTGAGAAGTCAGAGGACAAAAAGCAAAAAATTGACTGAAAAGAAACATTTATACATAAAAAAATGTATGAATTGCAAGCAAAAAAAAAAAATTACTTGGTTAGACTAAGTACGAAAATTATCTTGCACATTTTTACCAGTTTCTTAATTACAATTTTTTTTTAATAATCTATTTTTTAATGATACCCATTTTTATCTAATACTCTATTAGTGATTGTTAATAATACATTTTTTAATTATAAACAAAAAACAGCAAAACGAATATTTTTAACCATACCAATACCATAATAATTATATTGTCAGTCCTAAGTCTGAAAAATGGGAAAGAAAATATTAACTTTAATAAATAAATTGATTTTATACAATTATATCTCGGCCGCAGTTGACATATATACAAAATATACCCTAGCCGCAATTCATGTATGTATAAAATATACCCGGGCCGCAATTTACACAAAAAATTAAAAATGGGACACAATTTACAGTGACCCGTATGTCTACCGCAAATATAGTGCACAACATAGTAAATATTCGACGATTAATGGTCGATAGCACTATTTGCATGGACATTTTGAGCAAGAGGATAAAACAATAACGCATATTATGACGCATTAAATTAAATGGTTTCATAAAATTGAACGTTACAATCGATACTATGTCACATAATTTATTATTAATGTTATTTTTCACTTGAATTTGAATCGTTGTGTTTTTAATTTGTATTATACAATTTATAGTAATACAAATACGTATAGTATGCATAATAAAGAATGCATAATAACCTACCCTGCATTTATTATTGATAATATTTACTTACTTCGTTTTACACACTGAACTGCTAAAGATATACTTATGTAGGTATCTACATACCAATGTATTTGTTTTTCGTTCATTATACGCGTCGGTGTGTGACTTAATAGTACACATTATTAATATCGATAATGATAGTCCGTTAATTTGAACAAATTTTATGTTTACGTCGAACACATGAATATAATCTTACGCCACTAATGCAATCCACCGTTGAGACCTACGATGATTTTGTACCCTACAGTATATTATTACGATAGCTTGACATACAACTGAATTTATTAAATATATTTAAAGATTTGTTTATTATATATTTGTATGCATTATTTTAGTTTATAATTCTACAGACATGACGCATAATTTTACAATTACAGCATAACCCCGAGTAGAGATTTTAAATCTTAAAACCGAAATCCGACATGGTTTCGATTTTTGAAGTGCATAGGTACGATTCGAGGACACTGCAATATGCAAAGCGCAAATATCATTTCGAACCACGGTGGAAAACTCTAAGTATAACACTACAGTCTTAAATGGCGGTCGTTCGCTTAACAATAATGATACATCTCCGTGAACTATTGAAAAAGTATATTCGCATACAGTTTGATGCGTATAAAAGTATATGTTATATGATTTATCTCGAGAAAAGATTACACTTGTTGTTCTTTTTCAACTTAACATAATTTTGTATAAGCCATACCCTTCACTGAGCAAAACCTCTTATCGATAGAATTGTATTTGAGTATTAGTATGAAATACTTAAACTTAGATATGTATATACTAATTGTACTAGAATATTAAATAAAACGTAGAAAAAAAAGGAAAAATCAATATAATAAAAACCAAAATAGCTAGATAAATTAATTGGTAAAATAAAAATAATAACTGACTACGAAATTATAGTATAATATAAAATTAATAAATTCGACTTTAAAAAAATCTGGCCGTAATCACTAATCACTACTCTTTGCGTGCGTAGTGTGCGTAGATGGATTGGAACAAAGAACAATGGACCCGTAGCGATTTTTATATATATAATATATATTATACGAGCGGCCGCGTACCACGACGAATAATATCGATTCGATCCGATTCTGGGACATTAACCGGGAGCGCTTTTTGCCACCGGAATTCGCGCGTTCGTCGACGGTAATTTGCGATCAAACTGCACCCCTAAAACGCCGCCGCGTAAATACGTTTTCCCGACAGGAATTCTCATAGGATCCTTAAATCTCCCTTATATATATATATATATATATATATATATATATAAATATATATTATATGCGTGCAGAATGCGTAGGTGGAGGAGCTGCAGTACTATATTATATAGATATATACTCGCGAGTGTGAGACGAATTAAACAGTTTGGTTTCTTCGCCGCATGTGCATCGAATATTATAATAATATATTATGTCGGTACCTGTGGTTTTCGATTAAAACCGAAATCCCGAGTATAATGTTATTATAACATCGTATATACGACGGTCATGTTTACGAGTAATGACTTCTATACTTGTAAAATATAGAAGAGATAATGTTATAAAGCATTAGCAGGCGTTTATTTCGTTTCAGACCAAATAATGCTGATTTAGCGAGGTTAAATAATAATAATATCGTGTAATAATATTATATAAATGGTCAGATCGTTCTCAGACATTACCCGACTCTGAATCCCATCGATCTATTGAGATTGTCGTATAATTGCATGATCTCAATATTTAACTTACTCGAGTATCGAGTATATGATAGTATATGATCATATATATATATTGACATTAATATATGGTTAAATGTCGTGATTTTCTTCTGATTTACGATTTCATTAAAATAACAACGGGGGTTGGAGTTCTATTAACTATATAGAATAATATATAGAATATAGCATGATATTATAATATCGTATATACTAGTATTCCTTATAATATATAATGTAGCTGGTTTGTACTAGAAAGATTGCAAGTAATTATATGTTAATAACAATTATGATAAGATCTAGGGTCTACTATAAACTATATAAACTATTAACATTTGGTCTAGTAAAACGGAACAATTTTTTTTTCTGTTGTTCGAATACATTAAAATACACGTACTTAATCATTTAATTAAACGCTGTTATTTTAAAAATGGGAAATGGGTAACACAACATAATCTACACATCAAATATTCAAAATATTTTTTTTCGCTAGTAATTTTCTCTATCAGTTGTTTTTGTAATTATTAATATTTTTATTGCTATGATTATTTTTTTATTATTTTTTTTTTAGCAGATTATTTAATGATAACTATTTAATTTACACATATTGAAATATATTGATGGAAATGGAAAATATAAAATTTAAAATCAAGGTCACTATTTAAAGTAGTAAAATAACCTTAAATCATCTTCGATAATATTAGATATTTTACAAATTATATCTATACCATACCCTATATTTTATATTATGAGGGCTTAGACTGTAATCAGTCCAACAAATTAAATATTGTAATTTTTCTCTAAAATATCAGTATTTTATATAAAAAAATAAAATAAAATATATATTGTATAAAGATACACGCAACTGTAGTCATTAATAATCTACTGCATCGATAGTGGCATTCTCACATTAATCATCTAACGCGCGTATTGTCATTACAAATTGTGTTTATAACACCATCGCCAGTAGGTATATAAGATTTAAATTATAACATCGACGGCTAGGCTGTGACATTTGCACGTGCAAAACAATATTTGTATCCTCCTCATCAGTTGTGGTAGAAGTGCGATAACAATAATAACATTATACCTGACTAATGACTATATATGCATGTAGACAGTGACAGACCGCTGTATATACATATATATATAAATTATAATATTATATTATGATACTATAGAAACGCGATGTTGGTGACAAAGATCGGAAAACCAAGGAACAGTGCATTTAGACTTTAGAGTGATATAAGTGTACATAAATTATAATGACATTATATACATTATACGTACGTAAGCATATATTTAATACATATAGGTGTGAACATTCAAAAAGCCTGCGTGCCATAAAACCACCCGTGATGATTACTAATTCGAAATCATAATAGAAGTGTAATACATAATATAATATTTAATATAAGTTCGGTAGAAGTACCGTAAGGTAAACCACTGTTACGAGAATATTGAGAGTTTACCAGATTTAACGAACCTTTGTGAGTAGTTTTTCATTTAAAAGTGGAATTTTATCATTGAAAAAAAAAAAATTAAAAATCCACTACATTGACGAAATTGTCTCGTTAATACGGTTAATGAAATGAAATGAAATGATTATTATTATTAATTATTTTAGTTTAAAATTATCGGTGAGAGATTTTTCTAGATGTGTTGTGTATTTTTTTTTTAGTAATATACGATATAATAAAACGTTTATTTATTTATAAATAACCAAAATCTCAAAATATTGTAAACATTACAATATTATATATTTTTATGCCCTTGTCGATCATTCAAGATATCGAAATAAATCAATCAATAATGACCTATTTAGTTTGTTAAGTATATATACTATACACGTAAATTATCTAAACAATATATAAAATAAACTCATAAAGTCTATTCAAACTTTTTATATGGATATAATATAAATTGTATGTGTATGTATTATTTTGGTAATAAAAGTGTAAATTATATAATATTATTAAGTACCTACCATTATATTTTAAATGTTTGTATTATCATAAGGCTTGGGATTTGTAATCATATAAATCTTAAAACATTCTTTACAATTGCCATAAAAAAATCAGAATCAAGAAATTTATTTGATTTAAGCTTAAAAGTATAAAAATACTAAAAATTAGAATGGTATATTATGATGTTATACCATACAAAAATATTTTTCTTGAAATAAATAAATATCATTTTTTATTTGTTCAGTCTTAAACACCTCTTCACAAATTTCTTCTTTAAAAGTTTTTTTTTTTAATTTTAAACTTCGTAACTTGTAACTATGTAGTGGGATAATACAATTTTAAAGAACATGTTTCACATTTACCGACTGATATTTTTATTTAACTGATGTATTTTTTCAATGTATTATTGACAAACAATTGTTTTTCCTTAAATTGTAAATACAACTGAAATATTACAGTAATATTTTGATTGAATAAAATTTAAGTATTTCGACAAATATGTTATCGTTCATCTTCATTTATTAGATATATTACAATGTTTTCTTTTACTTCTATTAATAATATAGTTAACTAATACAATTATTAAGTTATGGAAATAAGTTGAACAACTGTATAATTATACAGAAATCATTAATAAAAGATATTTTAGAGGAAAAATCATAGTAATAAAGTTAAATTTATTTCTAATAATCAGAATAATGCGATTTTCATTTATACGTGTGTTCCGGTCAAAATATTGTCATTTGATAGTATACCTGAAATTTAAAAAAAAATTGTTCTTTTAAGAGAGAGGGAGAGTCTAAGTCTTTCAATTTTTTTAGTTTTAGTAATTCTATTTTTTTTTCAACTAAATCTATTGCATATTTGCTGATATATATATATTCAAAAATGTTCAAATTTTTATTTTAATAATTTTTTTAATTTTAAAACTATTTTATCGTGCTATCTTTTTACATATTCTATCAAATCAGAAATTTACAAATAATTTTAATTGAATTAAAAAAATAAGTGAAAAAATTGTCAAAAATTAGCATTGTTGAAAGTAAATCTAGTATAACTATATAATAATGCCGTATTTTCTACAGTTCTTATTCTTATTTAATTATTCTAGTGAAAAATACTTGGAATACCTTAAAAGTTTTGTTTTTATATCCTCCATTATTTCAAAGCAATACACGGATAAGCGTGGTTAACTTAAGATTCTGAGAATCGTTCATCAGTTTATATATAGCGTCAAACAGAATAACATTTTTTCATACCGTTGTTAATTGTGATGTACTAATGGTATATGATTTAGAATACCATAATTATAGTTTATATTGTGTTGCTATATTTTAATTTTTTTTTATTTAATAACAAATAAGCAATAGATTAATTTTTTTGAAAAAAGTTAATTTCCTATAATTAAAAAAATACAAAAGTTAGACCTTCACAGTAAAGAGATGAATTTTTTCAAGGCTAACGGTATACGTTCTATCATATGACAATAGCCGATGATTTTCCTCTGGTACAATTATTTCAAATACAATTTTAAATTAGACATTTTAATTATTTTAAAATGTCTAAATAATTGTAATTTTAATAACAACAAAATATAAATCTACATTATCTTTATCTTTTATTGTTATATTGCAATATGAAAATTACATGGTTTGTTGATAATTATCAATAATAATAATAATAATAATAACAATAATAACAAAAATGTCAAAATAATGAAAAAGGCATTTCAATTTCTTTATTTATATATAACTTTTATACATGTTTAATGAATATTCTAAACATAATACAGTAAGATAGACAGTGAACACGTGCAAAAATTTAACGTTATTCAAGTACAGGTGACTATCTTCAAAAATAGATTAAGATGGTTTTTTCCAAAAACTTTTGGTAGTCAAACCGTTTATTTTTAGTTGATTAGTTTACCGGTCACGACCCTTAAAGGTTTAGTACATTAATCAATGGTTTTAATTAAATTTATCGAACGTCTAAACTACTTAATATATTTTACCAACGTACATTTTTTTCTATAGGTACTCAGTGTCATATCCAATGGCCTCACTGTAATAATAATAATAATAATAATAATAAAAAAAAAACATGTATCTAACACAGTATTATTTGTTTATTATATTTGTGGTAAAACATTATGAATAGTTTCAAAAATACGCTTTTTGGTTATTACAATAGTAACTCGTGATATAAAATGAAATAAAAGTCGCACACATTTTTAAACAAAGAAAAAATGTAATGTATTCTTATGATACGATGCCTGAGCGCATATATCACGCAGTTAACAGTCAGACTGCAGTCTAGGGATTACCTAGATCACGAATTTCCGCAAGTGGATTGGACCTATTGAATGGATTTTGACGATTTGGCTTTTTTTTTTAGATGTGGTCTACTTATAGTTGGTAGCTTATAAAACTATAATATATTATACACTAGGACTTTGGACGACATAATATTCTTGAAGAAAAAAAAAACATGCACATGAAAAATACGTCCATACGTTAGCAATTCGTGTAGTTATATTAAATGTGCTAAGTCTTGTTATTCCGTACTCTCGTATATAAAATGATGTCCTATCATATGATAAAATATGTTGGCTCATTGAGTGCCTACATGTTATTGTATTATATAGTACTTCATCGACTGGATAATTATTATGTAAATGATGTTACAAAATAAAAGGGGCTTGTTTTGTATATTCTTGATCAATCTGCATTTACTTGTATCAAAAATCTTATTTCTGAGCGTAGATGAATAATGAATAACATACGCCGTGTTGCAAAGTCTGATTGTATATTAATTTTTACAGCGAAATGCATATATACTCGTACAAGAGTTTTGGCAAATCAATTCCATTCTATTTACTATCTTTTCTTTATACCTATACGTATGTATAAATGCGATACTTGAGACAGCACCAGATGGTGATTTCGGAACTTATTATTGTGTAGTTATGCAAGTAATAGTATGTACATAATAACTCTAGACTCGAGACCTTAAAATACACTCGATTTAATATGAATTCATAAATAAACGATTTTACAAGCAACTATAATCTCTGTACTATGATGAATAATATTATATTTCAAAAAAAATCTATTATTTGTACGAGTGAAATTGTAAGCGTATAATATTTAAATTATACCCGTGAACACAATATATTATTTTATATTAAGACATATCATAACTTCTCCCTGTCTATATATACGACTGAGATAACTTGGATATAATGATAATTATTTATTCGGTTCGTCCGTTAGTCTAATGGCAATATTGATATATTACATATAACCGTTAATAAAATAACGTAGTTATATTGCCTATACACGGAGCCGTCATATTTTGATAAAAGAAACGAGTAGAAAAATGTAAAGGTATAATAATATTCATAAAATATACATAATGTATATATATATATATATATTGAGTATTGACATATAATGTAATTTTCACAAAAAATCGCAAGTAAGCAAAAATTATGAAATTCGCAAAGGTAATACATGAATTACTTTAGACGATAATTGATATTGATGTATCTACCTTCAAAAATGTTGTAATTGAATTAAGTTGAAAAATTGAAAAATAAATCGATATTGTTATATGTTCTACTTCATATATTATTTGTACACAAACGTTTTTTTTTTTCATGTAGTAAAATTATAAATTAGTCGTCACAACGAAATATCCATCAACAAAAATAAGAATATTATCTAAAAACTAAAATATGAAGTTACACGACTTGTTTTCAAATTACCAGTATCGTTTCGTTATTCGTGTAATTATATTTTGTGATAAATTAATCGTTTAAAATATAAATTTAGTATAATATAATAATGGAAGTGATTTAATTTGAGTGAAAGTGGTAAAGAACTAATTTTTATAAAAAAATTTAAATTTTCATGCAAATTTCTAAAAATGGAAAAATGGTAAAATAGAAAATTTTGTAATTTTTAATTTGTTACAGTAAGCCAAAAGCATTTTATTTCATTAGTTTTTTTCTTTTACCAAATAAAGAAAATATTGTCTATGAAAAAGTTCTAAAAGGTTTAGTTTATTTTTAGATAATTATACATAATGCTAAATTGATGTTGTCCTTCTATAATTTTACGTGGTTATCATTTTTTATATATATCAAGCATGTTGAGAAAAAATTAAAAATGTAGTCTTATTTAGTGAGTTAAGAATGATCTGAGTGAAATTGGACGATGATTAAGATAGAGTTTTGGGCTATCATTACTTAAACCATAATGTTGGCAATTGCTTTACAAATTATTTTATGAGTATAAAGTTGAGTAAATTGATATAGTGTTTATCTTATTGGCACATAAAATTGTCACATGATGAAAATACAACTTTTCCTCAATTTGTTCGAACGTCATGCAATATAATATCAAGTGAAAAAACTACATATGCCTTTGACTCATTTCATTAACATTCAAATATACTCTTACTCAACACACCTAAATATTTTTGTATTATTTGATGTTTTGAAAATGTTTCAAGTACAAGCATTGAAGATAATATTTCATAATACAAAAACGGTGATATAAATATTTTCCAATTTACCATTTCAATATATGACTATTAAAAAAATTAATTCAAGTCTATTTAAATAAAACTATCAGATATGTAATTACGGTAGAACAATATCTTAATAAACATGTATTTTTATTCATTATATAGAAATTAAAAAAATTATCATTCTATAGCAAATAAAATTCCACACTACTACAATGTAATATTCAACTTCCATAATGTAAGTTATGTTAATAAAATATAGCTTTAGTGACTGTATCGTTTGAAAACGTGCACTTTTAACATTTTAGTGCTGAACAAGCAATAAACATCTAAAAATAATATAATAATATGGGAAATAAATTTAACTGTTCTACTCAAATAACAATATTCGTAAAATAGATATAATATTACATAATATACCTAAATAATAAAAATAAAATACATTTTTTATAGAATTTTTGCCATTTATAAAATATAATATTTATTTTATGTACAGAATTTCACAAAATAATACATTAAATATTTTAAATTGCAATTTTTACAGAAAAATCGTGGACTCGTATAATGCGTTAATAATATATGTATATATATATATATATATATATCATACATATATACCTAAATTGAAGCTATAAATCGGTTAAATAGAACGCATATAATACATTAAAATATATACTGTATATATATATATGAGATAATATGTTATAAAAACTATTATTTAAGTTAAGAAAACTTCTTTGACTTAATCAAAATAAAAAAAAATATCAGAAAGAATACCAAGAAATTCGAAAGAAATAATACTTTCATTTTTATGTAAAACTTAAATTTTTAATAAGATATATCATTCAATTAATAATTGATTTTAGTTTTTAGTTTGTAAAATATCAGTTCTATCAGTCAACGTCTTGCATTCACCATTCTCTATTACAATCTCTTTTAATCAAATTTAATGTGCTCTTGACTTTAAATATAAAATTTAATTAAAATACTCACCAGTTTTGTGCAATGAATGACTGCTGGAAATGAATGATAAAAAAAACTATAGCTGGGGGTCGCATCTATTATATAAGTAAAAGTTGCATAATAGACTACAATTATAGGCGATACATATAATATTATATACAAGCCTATAGACATTTAACGAGAATGTGAACTACTATTTCGAAATATACTTTAATCAGATCGATAAAATAACACAACGCCAATAATTATAATCACTACAATGCCGGCATTTAAGATATTTCATTGAATAGCCTAAAATATTTCCAATAATGACTTTCCGATTGAAAATTATACAGGAGAATATTCGTATTCGCTGCCTAAAATTCCATATTATATTGACTTTATGTTCGCATTAGATAAACACATAATATCTCTCTTAGATATTATTAGATACTTTTATCTTTAATTACTTAATTTATTAAATGAATAGTATATTAGTGTTATATAATATAATATTTTTACCATATCATATTTTTTAAGTTTATGGTTCATCACTTTTTAAAACTTCAAGTATTTAATTTAAATCTATGTGATTATTGCGATTATTATTGATAGATACATATTCTGTATGTAGTGTCTCCTTATTTTTTGTATTTTTTAGTTTTCTCTTGATTGTTATGTCATTAGTACAAGTAAATAATGAAGAATGACATATAATTAAAATAAAATATAAACTATATTAAATCTAAAGTTTAAATCGATATTGATTAGTTTACAACTAAAAAATATCTGAATTACTAAGTTTTTTATTTAATACAATGTGTATTAAATTCAAATTTATATTAAATTATCTATTCAATGATAACATCTACTCTAGAGGATATGGATTGATTTAATTTATTGAATTTTTAATAAATATAAAATGTTTTCTTACCCATTTATTTTCAAGCAGCAATGAGGTGGACTTACCAGGAAGTTATTAAATGTTTTGTCCCTGATCAATAGATTTGCATGATTTTTAAGTCTATTTCTAAATCATTTTTAATCATGATAAGTGATAATACTGTAATTATACAGTTACTGAGTACCGTATTACAGTAATATATAGGAATATAAAGTAATTAAAAATAAAAATAAGACACCTAGAGGTTAATAAAAACTCAGTGACAAACCGATAATTCAAATCAAAAGGCATATTTCATGCTCGCATAGTATGTCGGCAGTATATCGTATATATTTATGTTTGTGTGAGTTTACCTATTACACACTGGTGCAATTTTATAAGCGTGTGTAGTAGACATTTTAATACCCATGCGTATACGTATATCTCTCACATGCATATAGAAATATATTATCACCTAATTATCAAACAGGCTCTGTTTTACATGAAATAATATTAAATTCTACTGGGTAATCCATATTTATAACTAGGTACAATATTTTTTTTTTTGTTGATTAATACCATATAAATGTTTGTTTTCATAAATAAGCATATTTTAAAGTTGAGATAAGCAAATAAAATTGGCCAAATGTAAGCATCAGCAGTCATTGTAATATACATATACTTTTCATCAATTAAAATATTTTCTATTAATATAACTACAGTATTGATATGATCAAAATTTTGTAATAAAATATAATTATAATTTTTAATAAAAAATGATTTAATTATATGTCAAGATGCTAATAGATTACCAAGTATATTAAAATATATTTATCATAATATATAGAGCCATCAAGTAAAAACAAATTCTATGCATCGTTATATTGTGTTATACATATATTTCTGTTTACTGTAGTCTACAGCTGTGGTATACCACTCTATTATCCGACGGTTTGTGGGCGTAATTAAAGAAAATAAATAAAGTGCTCGACGGTAATAAATATATATATATGATTTTTTGGAAACGACGTTATTTCAGTTAGCTAGTATGGAGGGTGTTAGAAGAGAACGTCTGGTTTCGAAGTGGGTATATAATTAATGCACACGTATTATGGAAAACACGAATCGTATTTTTAAAAAAACATCCAACCCGGGTAAATGTTATAAATATATAATCAGCGGAAGGATTCGATTGATGATATACAGAATCACTATCAATGAATTGATTTAACCCGTATTTACTATTTATTTGTAATCTTGCAGTTGTATTGTTGACTTATCTGCATGTGAGAAAAGTCAAGGAGTGGTGACACACAAACAAAACACAATTTTTTCGTATACGAAAATAATATAATATAACAATAGTTATATACATGTGCGGTTTTATAATTTAAAAAATGTATGACAAGTTAACACTGTCTGCTACTAACACATTGTTTTTAGTCTCGCGAGCCTTCCCGATTGCTCGCGCTAATGACGTCCCGGTGGGAACGCTGCACAACAGAGATTTGATAGAGCGTAAAACTTTGAGCACTCCGTATACGTACTATCGAAAAACTCGACGACCCCGAGATCATTCTTTTATGTCTTTGCAGGACACATCATTTGCAGTACATATGAGACAAAAAATAATAATAATAAATAAATACAACTTAAAAAAAGGGAGAATAAAGCGACTACCCTCCGTCCTATTACGGTTATCACAACGGTCGTATTACACAGCGTCTTTGTTTTACGCGGTGCTAATAATAATAATAGTAATAATGATAATAATAAAATATTACGATAAGAATTTCGACATACATAATGTATAGTTATATAAAATGTGTGTTAAGCTCACGGGATTTAAAAGTATATATAAAAAAAAAGTATTAATTTAATAACGCATCGTGACGGCTGAGTCGAACAATACGCTATGCAGCCACGATGCACGTTATTATATTATTGTTATAATATATGCATTTACATATTGATGTATAGAGAGACGAAGCAACGTTTTATTATTGGAAACTAGGTTGTCAGCGCACGCGATCCCAGTTGTATACACATAATATACATTATTAATTTTATTATTATTATATACCTACCAACCATTTTAATATCAATTATCGTTATATCGGAAAATTATTATAGAAGCGAATGAATGTACGAATATAAAGCTTTGAGTAGCTTGTGGGGACTTAGACTAGCAGTGTAACAACCGGAGCGGGTGGCGAAGGCTTAACATGGAGGTCCTATATAAAAGGGAGTGTATCATAGGCGTAAATAATTATGAGGGTATTTTTAAAGCGAAAGAATCAAATAAAATCTGTAATCATTTATAATTTTGAAAACTGTAAATGGTGATGCTAATGACATGATGGGATAATGATATTGCAGTGTGACACTGCGAACTCCGCATATCGAAGTAATAATAATATAATAGGTAATAAGTATCATAGACTATAATATTAAGTATACTACTACAATTGTTACTATATTTTGTAGTTTAAAATAGTATGTGTAAATAGTAAATACTATTTTGTATAAGTATTCTTCGAATAACAGCTCGATAGAAAATGATATCATACAGCTTTGTGGCATGCGGGAGTAATAACTTATTATCCATGCTTTAGATAAATATTGTTAATAAATATCAAAAAAACACAGCCCACAGATTAGATATTAGAATATAGTATTTATATAAATATAATATGTAAGAGAAATCTGTGACATTTTTAATAATATATTTTAGTTATATATGTATAATATATTATACTTTATATAGCTACATGTAAAGCGGTCTCTTTACAGGCTACAAGGTTATTTATAAATTTCATGTAAAATGGATAATTGATTAATAAATAATTTAAATAAACAAATATTCATAGAGTTTATTTTATTTTGAAAATATTATTAACTGGTTATTGATATTTTTGTTTTGACCATATAATATGCAAACATGAGATTACAGTTTTTTTTAATTTTTAATTATTACTATTTTTTTTATAAAAGAATATTTGTATACTTACGGTAGATAAATAAATAAATTTATTTAACGTTGAAAAAAAATTAGTTAATAATTTAGATATAGAACAAATTCTTAATCAGTTTTCTGATTCCGAAGCAAGACAAGTTAATTTACTTAGTTAAATAATTCTATTTAAAATATTATAATTTATATTTAATGTCTAATAATGTAATTTTAATTTAATAACTACAAGAAAATTAATATTTATAAATAGTTTTATTATTTATAGTGAATATTTAATATAAATTATATGTATATAAATATATAAAATAGATATGCATAGTTGATAATCATGCCAAATTTAAATAATATTTATTACTTAAACATATAATAGTTTTTGTTAAATAAATAGGTACCTATTTTCATTTGATTTTTTTTTTTTTTATCATTTCTCAATAATTAATATTGTGTTATTTTGTTATTTTTAATTATAATAATTATTATTTTAGTTTAACCATGAATCATGTACATATATTTTCTCTGAAAAATAAATTTACTCTTAATACTTAAACAATTATAGAATTTCAAATTTACATTATCATCGGAGCCCAAAAGATCGTTCGTCACTGATTTAGCCTCCTTAAATATTTATCATACTATTTTTATACCTTTTTAAAATATTATATAGATCGTGGACGATAGATTACAAAATATTTCGTAATATTTTCTGAAAATAAATATTCTTAGAAAATAGTTCAAATTTTTCTTAAGATTAGAAAACATTATTAATACTAGTATTATGTAAACGATCAATAACAATTAAAAATGTAGCTTTAATACTTTATAAATTCTTAAAAATTGGAGAAAAATATTAACTAAGTTATGGGTTAATGAATATGTGCCAGAGAGCATAAGGTGAACACAAGTAACTGCTGCAGTTGAAGCATTGAGATTTAAATGTTAATATTTATACATAAACATTATACATATATGTGTGTATGTGTGTGTGGTCAAAAGAATTAGTTTTATAAATTATAACAAAATTTGTGTTAGACTTTATGATTTATATATATATATATATATATATATATATATATCTTTAAATATACTATAAATGTAATAATAAGAAAGAAAATATTGATTTACGGGTAAAAAAAAAATACTTTTAACATATACTACAATCTATCAAACAAATAAAGGACGCGCAGAATATTTCATCTTTTATTTTCTACTTTTTTCAATTTTTATTTTCTCCATAAGTTAACTTTTACGTTATTTGTCCTAAGCTAAATCGTTCGTTTTGTACTATTTTAATGTATTATGTACTATATTATATCATATATTTGATTTTCAATCAGTTATATTCTCCAATTTTTTCATTTCCCCATAAATGTGCTATAACATTACAATCTTAAATCGATGAAAACATTAATAGGCAATATTTATCAATAGTTTTATAAATAATATATATACTTTTATTTTTATACTAAATTAGTAAAATAATGAAGGAATAATAAATTTTGTTTTTTTTTTCAAAATATATAAATATAAAATCATTCATTTGGATTTAAAGTGTTTATATAATATTAGAATGATGTAAATACAATTTTTTTAGATTTTAAATGATGTATATTCGTAAGTCTGAGATTGCGCGTTCATTGTTTATCATAAATTATAAGTTTATACACTATTATTCTTGTTTTTTGTACAGCGAGACATACAACCCCGCCCTGACCAACCGCCTATATATTATTTGGGTATCACGAGCCATACAGATTTACATTAACGTTTTTTTTTTTTATAACTTTCAATAGTTATTTAAGCACAAAATGGTTAAACATTCATATACACATTGATTTATTACCCGAATTGTCGATATATTTAAAAGTAAAATTGTAAAATTGGGAAAGTATACCAAAGAGAAAATTTAATATAATAACTCACAATATATTTAAATCTTTACAACGTTACAAAACAGTAGTGAACATGAATTTTATATGGCTTACAAATATACTATAATAAATTATACAAAAGTCCGAATAAACATTCTTATGTAATACAACATTTAGTATGTTATACAAACACAATTCACGTAATTTATATATATATATATATATATATAAAGTTATTTGTTAACAATAGTCTATTTTACATAAAACATATTGTTTACAAGATAAAAGAAAATAAATAATTAAACCGTTATTATACTTAAAATTATTCATTATAAAAACTGCGCGTATAATACGAGTATTAATTTAATACAATTAATTGTATGTTGCTATAAATATATTGTAAAAAAATCTTCAAAAAAAGTCAATTAATCTTTTTGGATAAAATCAATAATATAAAAAACTTCTTCTATATTTTTCAAAAATATAAGTTATAGATATCTTATACACTAGAGGCCAACTATTTTCTGTGGGAGTCCGTTTTAAAACTAACTTTTCGAGATCCAATAAATTTTGAATGACTTTTTTTCAAACATAAATAATTAATAAGTCATTAATAATAACAAATACACATTTTACTTATAAAAATTTAAAATGCAATTTAAAAATTATATCACATAATTTATGACTACGTGACCATCAGGGTCCCTAAAAAATGTGTTCGTGGTCAAAGATGCAAACAGGACGCGACGGTTCATTAGTTGCTGATCATTGTAATGTAACCTTAGTAGTTAGTTATCACTAAACATCCTTGATTTCATAATCTTCCCATTGGTATAAATTATTATGATATATCCTAAGTGTCATTTCTTAAGAATTGTGCCTTAAATTAGATGACAATAAATTAAAATACACTACTCTTAAAAATCACTTATAATAACACATTTCATAAAATTAAGTGTCATTAAAAAAAATATATTTCTTTAATTTGAGATACTATTCCTATAAATATAATAATGATAATTTTTTTAGATAAATAATATTTTGAGATTAATATTGACAAATTAATAAAAATGTTAAAATATGAATACATTAAAAAAAAAAAAAATATTCGTTGTCAAATCACTAGGTATTTTAAAGGTATCAACATTAAACATTTTTGGGATAAAAATATAAAAAGAATCTCAATTTATGAAAAACAATACTGTAAAACTATCTGCAAAAAAATCAGTAAATGGATGATATTATAATAACGCACAAAAAAATAAACTTGAATGAAATAATATTACCAAACATTAAATTTATTTTGTATATAAAACACAAAATCGTACATCTTAAATGTTTTATTTTTCACTTTTTACAAAATTTTTATTTTTAATGGTTAATATGGTGTATACTAAAAAAAAAAAAAAAATTTGGTGAATAACAATATTAACTGACAATATTTCCGTAAAAAATGTGTATATCGGTCTCGATCATCTATAAATAATTAAACTCAAGAAACAAGTCTATATAAACATTACAGGAAGAACATCTTGTGCTTGACCGTTAAGACAACACTTTAAAATCTGACTTTACTCGAAGATATTACAATGTCTACATTAATTATTCATATATCTTACGTATGTGTGTATCCTGTATATGTTTAAAAACTAAACATATTTGATGGTGCAGAAATATCGAACGTTGAGATTTTCAAATAAATTATTACTTCATGGTTCTTTTATCTAATTTTTTTCGTGAGAGAGTTTGTAAGTGGAAAAAATAAAGTATGGTAGTTCTCCTGCCTTGTAAATTGTAATTAATATTCAAGCGTGCAGTACTGTAATGTCTTATAACACAATTTCTTAGTAAGAGATTTAGATTTTAGATTTCACGTGAATCAGCATCGTCTAATATATAATATATTCAAATTGTGATCAGTACCGGGCGGAGACGAGTTTTCGTCAACAAAGGACAGATGACGTCAATCGAATTTCCCTACAAATTCGCCAGACTAAAGTTGCAGATGAAGCCACACCCTAGCACAAAAGTTGGTCATCGAGTACCTACTGATCTAAATTTTAATACTTTAATAGTATTTTTTTTTTAAAGTTTTTCACTTTGTCATTTGAAATATTATCTCAACACCTGCAGTGTAGATGACTATAAAAAGTATGTCAAAAACACAGTCGAAATACCGAATAGTATTTTGTATTTATATATACAGTGTGATTCACCAAGCATGTTCACCATTATTTTTCATCTAATAATCAATTAATTCAAATTATGTTTTTTTTTTCATTTTTATGTAATATGCTTTATTTTCAAATCTTGAGATTTTATGTATTACTTAAAAAGTAATCTGTAATCTGTGATGATACAGACTTTAATTTTTCAAATAACAACCCTTTTTTTGTTTTAAATTATTTAATGAACGATTTTTTTTTTTTTATTATTAATGTACTTATTTAAAAGTTATAATGAGTAGGTTTTTAATTATAAAAAATAAAAATATATGCTCGATATAATATCAATTAAAGTATTTAGTACTTGGGCAATTTTTATTAATTATAAATATTGATAGACTAATAATTACTAACATTTTGATTCGTCAACATTTGTAGAAAAAATATCTATGGAATAATTTGTAAAAAATAAAAAAGAGAGTTCATTTAAAAAACAAAAGATTGTTTCTCCTCAGGACACTCTTTCAGTATCACAAAGAAATTCAAGAATTTTATAATATGTAGTTTTAAATTATATTTAAAAATTCCAAAAATCAGATTTTTAATAACTAAATAATTGAAGAAGAAAAAGAGAGTAAGCATGATTAATGAATCATCCTGTATATATTCACAATATCGGAGGCTAACAAAAATACAACAAAGTCGAAATCCAATTATACGAGGGTATTCGCATTTTGGGTACGCAAAGTTCACCAATGGATAAAATATATTCTACAAACGAACGGTGACTCTATATTATATAAGTCAGTTATTTTACAAAAATAATGTAATCGTGACCTATGTAAATAAAAATATCATGACGGTTGCATGTAGGTCGCTGAGGTTTTCAAAAACCTCAGAATTTATGATCATAATATTATAATATATGCCTAGTTTGAATGGGCGGAAAATTTATGGACGAATTCCCCCAATAAAGAGTAGGTACGTCCGATAATAATACTAATAGGTATCAATTATCTTAATATTTAATAAAATGTAACGATATAAATCATAATAAATTAATTTTTTCATGCATGATAACTGCAGTCAACGCGGAGTTGAAAATAATTATGTATTTTATAAATTCCAATGTGTCCGAAGTGATAATTTATTTTCACCACGATATACTTTCGGTGTACGCAATGCAACAATAGCATGAATGCAACATAACTGTTCTTCCAATAGTTGCGTAATTTTGACATAGTGTGAAGTTGGCCACCTTTAAAAATAAAAATAAGTTTGAAATTTTAAATAAATTAAAGGTTAAAAACTGAATTTGTTGATAAATTTAAAAAAAAAAGTGTAAACCTTCCGAAAATAATGCGACCATATTGATTCGGTCGTTTTGTAAGTGAGATACATTATTGTTAGTTATCAAATATTTTTCAGTAAATTTTCAAAATATATATTCTAACATTTACTATTTTAATCCCTGAACGATTATATACTCTATTCGGGATATTTCACTATTTCGTGGTATTATACGCTCCGGTGACCTGTCAGTCGCTAATTATTTAGCACACAATATTAAACGCATTATTTTACGCAGAAAAATAGAATACATAATATATTGGTATAGATTATAGAACTGAGATATTTTTTATAGCAAATTTTCAAAAAACGAGTGATGGATATTACTAAGTGTGTAACTCAGTGTTTCTCAACCGGTGTTCCGCGGCACACTTGTGATGCGTATAGTGTTATTGGGTATTAATTTTTAATTATATAATATATTAATAAAAGATATAATAATTAAAATAAAAATACCTTTTTTCGTTTGCTTCTTACTATTTTATTAGTACAGTGTTCCGTCAAACTGTATAGTTTTAACTTTTAAGAAATGCACCGTGAGCATAAAAAGGTTGAGAACCACGGGTGTAACTATTATAAATTATGTATTATAGCATAGTAATTTTAATGACTATAGCGTTTTTTTTCTACGATAATCTACTCTAGAATATTAATTAAGTAACAAATTTCGTATTTCACAACTATTCAGCTGAATATCTAGTTTGTGTTTTATTATTTTATTATTTTATTATTCAATTATTCTTTTGTATGATTTATTTTTTCGTTCGGTTTTAATTTTGTATATTTGGTAGTCAATGTACATTATTAAAGCAAATTTTTGTTTAAAAAAAAAGTTTCTATTTTTATTATTTGTTTATGCAAATTATTTCAAAATATTAAAAGAGTTCTTATTTTTATGAAAAATATTTTGATAATTTAATTTTATACCAATAAAAAATTTGAAGTAAAAACGCATCGATTTTTAAGTGTATACATAATTATACGTATAATTATATAATATAACCTATATACGTAATATTGTTATTGTAGTGTTCTTTTTAAAGCAACTTTGGTATTTTTTTTATAATATGGTTATTATTATTTTATTATTATTCAACTATTGTATTGTTTTTTGTAGAAAATATTAAAATTCCATATTAAACATAAGACGAAAACATTTTGTTTAGTAGGAAAAAGTTTTTGTTTTATTATTTATAAAGTTACCTCATTTCGCATTCGGTATGAGATACCTTATACTGTTTGTTCCCCATCGAACTAAGTTATTGAATGTCATTGCATAGAAATATATAATCAGTTCTATTCGCTATATTGGTCTTTTTATTTCATTTTTCTTTGAAGAATTTCTTTGATTCAGAAAATATTCTCTCATTGACCTAGCAATCATCAGGTCGTATGCGCGAGGTTAAAGCGGTTGAAAGAGGAAATTTTCAATTTATGACCAATAGCTCTGAGTAAATATAATCTGAGCAAATTTTTGGAAAGTGGGCTATACTCATTTTCTTAGTCAGTTTTTTAATAATAATTTAGCTTAAATTACCTTTTTGCATAATTATCTTATTTTGTTACAATTTTTTATCACATTTAATTTTGTTATATAGTTAATTTGTATATTTTTTAAAAACTGTAATCCAAATATTTTTTTAAGAAATGATATAGTATTAATTTATTTTTATATTCTTGAGATCAATATATAATGCAATAACAAATATGGAGTTTAAAATAATGTATAAAACGTCAATAACTAAAATAACATTAATTTTAATTTTAATCGTTAAACATTTAAATATACGTACAACCTATAGGTTAACATCGTACTAAAACACAATTTCTTAAAATTTGTGTCACTAACCAAACCTAATTTTTTACACTATACATATATAACTATATACTTAAAACCTTCTTAAACAGCGATTCATTATTATCTATAATATCTTGTAAGTATATTATATGCATCTAAATACTAAATATTTTTATATTTAATAATTTTGTTATTTATTAATTATGGCTTATACCTTAATAATAATAGAGACTAATTCAAACTTCATATTCGATGTTATTACGAATAAGTTGACTCAACTTATTACCTACTGAAAATTCTCAGTATTTTTCTACTTTTTTAAGACAATCACGAAAACCAAATCAATGCGCAATTTTACTCAAAACTAGTTTTTAATGAAATCAATTTTGTTATTTTATTATTTGAAAATGAATTACCGTAGAACCTAACATCCGTGTAATTGTAAAATAATCTAAAAATATGGTGAAAAAATACAATGTTTAGGATCAATTATTGATCAAATTATATCTAGTAATTTTTCGAAAAATAACGTAATATAATGATTATTAATACAAGTATAATAATTAATAAATAAATTACAAACCTCTCGTTCATGATGTATATTTTTTTCATAGAATATTATTATATACGATATAATACTGTTTTAATCAGTTTCATTGCATTTTCTAATTTTCGCCTGAGCTCTGAATGACGATATGTATACGCCTCGGTCGAACATCATCCTTATATTTTTACCTGTAGATATTTTGTCATTCAGAAGCGACGTGTCTCTTCCACGTTGACACAGTCGAGAACCCAAGAATAATATTTTCAGGATCTTGATATACAAAGCAAAGCGAAAGATTTAATAGGCTAAATAGGTGCTGAAATATGTCAAATAGTTCTAGTAGGGACGGATCAGTTAATCAGAGACTGCAGTGACGAAACACATAGCTGGCACGGTTGTTGAAATTGTAATACTGCAAATCAACTCGTTATCTTAACAAACGCAATCGTGTGACAATATTAAATAACAGTATAAAAATTAACTCATGCTGTTACATATAACATTTTCATCTATGTTTTCACTAAGTTATTTATTTTTAAACAAACGGTGTAATGATCGATAAAATCCGATGACAGAGTCGTACGTTAAGAAAAAGGTTGGGATGACTGTTTCATGTTTCGTATATTACAGCGATTACCGTAAACAATGTGGCCTATTATATTTACTACAATCAGATTTTGAGGTTGTCCTAATTTAATATATTTGATTAGATAATGTTTCACCGATAACTTTCCGAACAAGTTTCCGTCCGCGTGTAGGTACTACAACGAAATTCTATAAACTAATAATTCATCGTACGTCATAGCCGTAAATTAGTTTTAAATAAAATATTGTTAAACCTTTTTTGGTATATTTACAAAAAAAAAATACATAGGGTATATATTAAAAAACAAATTAACATGAGCCAATTTAAATATTTTTACAAATCGAAAAAAATTAAAAAGTCATAGGTTTAAGTTTTAAGTACAGAAACCATATGCATTGAGGATCTGCTGTGTTATTATTTTGATGTGACAATTTTGAAAGTACAATATATTCATAACAATACACAATTAATTGTATTAAATTAATATTATACACACAATTCTTATGATGAATAGTTTTAAGTATAATAAAAGACAGTTTAATTATTTGTTTTCTTTTATCTTATAAATAATATATTTTATGTATAATAGGCCATTGTTAACAAATAACTTTTATATACGGTAATTATGTTTGTATAATGTACTAAATGTTGTATTATATAAGAATATTTATTCGGACTTTTGTATAATTTATTATACAGTAATAGATTAGTAATGAGAAGAATGTGAATTTGGTTGAATTATAGGCAAGTGCGACTTGAATATTATCGGACGCCTTAGTATTTAGATAACACTATAATAACAATGCATATACTCGTATGCTACCTATAAGATAGTTTGAATTTATATAGCGATACGGATTTGCGATAACCTCAGTCGTTGGCTGTTGTTGTTAAGTTAAAATTTCTGCTATGTGGAGAATGAGGATAAAATACTGACACCTAATGTAAAATTGATCGTATAATGGATATTAGTCTTTGTTAGAACGAATTACACTCTGTCACTCAAAATAGTAGGTCGTCGTCCAAGGCAAGTCACAGGGCACAATCATTCCCTTCGTGTATACGATTGGATTGGTCCTCAGTCACACCTCTCCGGTGTTTGGGTAAGATGGGAAAAAGGATAGAGTTACGTTATTTTTGTCACAAAGTGTTGATAGGAACGACTATCAATGGAACGTGGAACACTGTAGTGTTTGTACTTTTGACTACTAAGAAACTCTTTAATAAAATAGTTACAAACAAGTAAATAAATCAGAAATTGTGTTTCTATACTACGATATTTTATAAGGTTTACCTATAAGTAAAATACATTTTCATAACATTTAACGAATGTTAAAATAATTATACATTTATACGTAATTTGACAACATAGCTACATTTTGAATTTCATATTTTAAATCTGAATATATTTTTGAGAATTTCAATAAAAACTGTATTTTTAATTAATAGTTAATTTATCATAAATAATATATAGACAGACACATATCTATTGACTGGAAAGAAGTGAGTGTGTATTCATAGGTTCTCCTCTAAATTGGGTGTAGGTAAATTAGATCCACGTAAATTTGTTTGTATGTTTTGAAAGCATAATATTGAGTCCTGGTATAAAAAGGTTGGAAGTAAGTTGAGTCCCAACTATAAACCTACTTACCTACCAAGCTGTTCGGGTCAGAAGCGTACGAGTATAGCGATACAATTCCAGACACCAATTAACTCTACACATCGATAGATAAACAAATATTAGAAATAAATATTAATGACAGTAATGGCGTGTGTATTTAGCCACTTAATCTTACCACGGATCTATTACACTGGCTGTAGCCACTTTTCTTCAAAAATAAGATTTCGTAACGTCGTAATTTTAATTTAGCCTAATTAAGATACGTACATACGCTCGTATACACGCGTACATATACGTCTGTAATAAAGTTATACAGTTTTACAGTTATTATGTTTTTCTTAAATTTTTTAAAATAGAAATAATAGGATGGCAAAAAAAACAAAAGTATGATTGTTAAAAAAGTCATAAGTTTAAGTTTCACAAAATGTCGAATAATGAAATACAGAGATCTATTTTAAAAATAAATACTAGTGTGTTTTTTTTTAATTCATAATAGTGTTGATACTGAAACTTTAATGATCGCAATCACAATAAACCTTGCAAACAAGACAAGACATTAAAAAAGTTATAAAAGAAAAACGGTTGAAGAGATATCGATGTCGCCATATCGAAGAATCTTATTCGCAGAGACTTAATAACCTCTGATATAAATAGTTTAAATGATACTTCTTTAATAAAACTAAATATAACAAATGTGCGTTTATCTGTTCATCCCAACTTACCAAAAAACAAAACTAAAAACGCATGCTGTTATAAAAGAAATTATATTAATTACTAATAAAAATGAAACATTTTTATTAGTTAATGATACCTAACAATTATTATAGTATCATTGAATTTTCAACAAAAAGTAATCTAGAAGTTTTATGCGGCATAAGTACAATATTAATTGTCAATGGCACTTATAGAAGTTGTCCAAATATTTTTATCAATTTTTTATCATTCATAGTTTTGTTAGAAAATGTCATCATCTGCTTGTATATTTTTTATTACCTAACAAATAAACAAAAATATAGGCACGTTTATTTCAACATATTGTAAATAAATGTGTGCAATGTTAATAATTAATATTTTTTCCTAATATAGTATTTATAGACTTCAAGATTGCTATACAAATGGCTGCAAAGCATATTTGACCTGAAATTGAAATAAATAGTGTCATTTCTATTTAGAAAAAGATCTGTGGGAAAACATTCAAGTTCTTAGTTTATTAAGCTCAAACAAAAGTTTAAACATAGAAAAAATTAATATTATTATTTTATTTTTTTGGTTTGCCATTTCTAAGACTTTAAAAAGTTGATGAATGTTTTATAAAATATTGAATGACCATACAATCAAATGCTCAACAAATAAAGTTATTTTGCGATTATATACTAGATACTAATATCTCAGCTGATGCTATATTTCTCCCGTATTTGGTCTGAATTTGTAGTTACCATCCTACGTATAACATACGGTTGTGAATCAAATAATTTTTGATTAAATCGACGCTTTTACAGCCCTCATTCTAATATTTTTAATATTTTTAACAAAATATTAGAAATACAGTCAGAGATGCATGTAAAATTATGAAGCACAATACAAAAAAGAAAAGTATGCTCGATAAAGAACAAAACTAAAGGGAACAAATAGCAAAATACATAATAATTACGATAACCCGATTTCAGTTTATTAAATCGATATCATTTAAATTTTTACCAAAAACATAATATTATAAATAGCACATATATTTTAATTTATACGTTATATCATAATTATAAAATTTGACTTTTAATAAAGATTATAGAATATTTAAAAAATGGGTTGAACGCACAAACAATTTTTCTGGAAATTAATTTCCAATTCAGCCGAATATTATTCGTATCGACATATAAAATCATAATACTTTATAATTTAAGTCAAATTAAAATAATTTATTATTAAATACCTATGAGTTAAAAAATGTTTGAAAAATATTGTATTGTATTGTAATTGAAAAATAAACCACTGTAGAATGATCCAATTTCGAATATTAATATATTTGTATAATAAATATATTTATAACCGGAAAAATACCATAAACTCTATAGTGAAGTATAGACTAAAGAGCATCTTTATTTTCATCATAAATAGACAGTCTAGTTTTAAATCTGAATAATCGTTTTAAACAAAACAATGGTGTTTTTTTGTCTATTGAAATCCTATTATCAGGATTTGCTTTAAATAAAATTTATCAAACCTTAAAAATATAAACATATTTTACAGAAACCATGTGTCTGAAAAAGTGATAATGTCTAAATATTTTATATTATATGAAAAATGGAAAAAGTTAGAAAAAAACATTGAAATGATAGATATTATAGATGCATGTGATGTGAATTTTCACTCAAACATAGGTAAGTTTTCTATTGAAATTTTTACCACTCTACCGGTTTCTATAATAGCAGTAGAGCGTTCCTTTATGACATTAATATGCTTAAAAAACATTACTTGATAATAAAACACTGAAAATTAACTTTAACAAGACTTGTTCTTCTGTCAATACATTGGTAAGCATCTAACTTTATGGACAAAGTATTGGATAAAATAGTCAAAAAAATACAAAAAAATTAATATTAAGGTGTTATATTATGTTATAATGTTAAATTATATAGCCAGTATTTAAGTCAACAATAGATATTAGTTGAAAATAATTAGATATTGGTATATAAATCGTGTAAAAAAATAATTGAAAAATGGATTTAACACACAATGTTATGGGTGGAACTCTATTATTCTGTTACATTAATGTTATTTGTATTAATATTCAATAATTTTTAACCCATATATAAAATGATAAAATAAAATACGAAAATAAGCAGGACATTTTTTATAATAACACACTGATCTTATTTGTTCGACAATTGACTCGTAGCTTTTTGTTTAAACAACGCAGATACCATAGTGAAATCATAAATATATACCAACGTCGAAATAACGCCATTGCAGTATTTCACACGGTAGATTCAATTTCACAACGACATTATTATTATTGTTATCGCGTGATGATGATATTATGCGCTGTATATGTGCTGTATACAGCATAGAACGTTTTCTGTATATAATAATTAAAATAACATGTGTATACGAGTATACAACTAAAACGCAGTGAGTGTAATGCCATTTTCTGGAATATAATACGCGGTACTAAAAACGATATTTAAATTAATTTTTTGTATATTGCGAAAACACGACGCTAATAACACTCAAAAATGATTCAAAATTAACTTCGCGATTTACATATTTATTTTAAAATGGACCAAATTAAAAATTTACATCTCCCATGGGACAGTGAACCCGCGAGGAAACGACAAATCGTCCATTGTTTGGTTCCGTAATGCATATAACATGCGTATAAAAATGATCACAATATCACACGAATATACTTATACTATTTAGCTCCACTGTAACCAACGGCTATAAAATGCTTCAAATTTATGTACAATGGAAGTCGCCCATGTATTCAAATAATAAATTGACCTGTGTACACATATTCCACTATTAATTTATCTAATCCACTATATTATGTTATATTATGCACTTAGTTGTCTTAAAAGAACTTTAATCTTTGTTTCACTCGTTTATATAACTACCTAATATTATCCTTTAACCGTTTTTTAAATTTTTAACATCATTACTATAGATGGAAAATACCATCGATTATTGTACTCGTACATCCTACATCTTTGAGTTCCTCACTACAACTTTCGACATTTTAGCTAATTTTTGTTCCTGTGGACTCATACATCACCACTAATACTAGTAATACTTATGATACCTAATAAGTGTTAGGAACAATAACATTGTTATCAAATATTATTATGATGTATAACAAACGACTAGAGTGGTTTGAACACACTTCAAAAGCAGATGGACTACTAATAAAAAAATTACTTGTTGAAAAAATGAACAAAACAAGACCCACAGGAAGACCAAGAACTCGGTGGATAGATGTGATAACCAGAGATCTGAAGGAGATGTACCAGAATATAACTTTTGAGCTGATGTACAATAGACATAGATGGCGAGACCTCTTGAAGGCAGCAATGGTCTTCAATGGACCGATAAGCTCAGAAGAAAGAGAATAACATATACTTAAAATTATAATGAAATTCGATATTGTGGGTTATTTAAATTTTGAACACATAGTTACTAATTATTAAATTCTAACGACATGTCTTTATCTGGTGAAAGGGTAGCTATAATTTATTCACTTTTTCACGTTAGTTTGTTCCCTGATATCATATATTCCTTGCGCTCAGGTAACTATTCAAATTTAAATTGTTTTACTTACTTTCCTAATAATTTATTTACTATGAGATGTAAATAATAAATCGATAGTATAATGCTATTTCATAAGGTATGAAATAAAAATTAAAGCTTATTACTTTACTGAGTTAATTACTTATGACAGTGAATTTTTGGTGAAATTTTTTTTTTTATATATTATTTAATTACCAATAATTTGACTTATGGCTTTTGTTGTATATATGGAACATGCTATGGGAGATTCAAACGCATTTTTCATTAAAAACAGTTCATAACGTTACCGTTAAAATTTTGTTTTGTATTTTATGCATCTACATTGTATATTATAATTAAATTGCTAGTAGCTATAAAAAAAAAAAATTTAAAGATCATTAATATCATCCCGGAAACATGCTCTTTTATAGATACTGATACTTTGAATAATCGTTTTTTAAACAGTCTTATAAGCTTTATAGTCATAACGTCATAACTCATAAGTCATGAATAAATCAATGATACAAGCCCAATTTTTAAATATAAATTGAAGTTTTTTTTTTTTTTATAAATTATTACACTGCTTTGAAAATGATAAATCATAATACTCAATTATATTTAGAAATAACCAGATTATCAAATAAACTTATTATTGAATATTACATACAATTATTGATAACATTGTATAACTAAGTTAAAATTTTTCCAACTTACTTAAAATTGTAATATTACAATTTATCTTAAAATAATTTCAAATTTGAACAATACGTATTATATAAGTTATTAATTTATAAGTTAGAAATAAATAAATTACAAAAAAAAAAATGTAATACAGTTATTAGAGAAAATATTTTATACTTGAAAGTAATAATAAGACAATCGGTTGTATAAAACAATTGTATTCATAAAAAAGTTGTATTGTTAATTTATCAAAAAATATAGAAAAACTTGATAAATAGCATAGTTCAAGTACAATCTAAATTCGAATTAATATATATAAATATATAAGTGGTGACTATTTAGTGTATCTAACTTATCTAGCTTTTAGATTACTTCGTAAAGAATTGTAAAAAATAAAAAACTAACACATGTATCAAAACTGCTTTGAGTAAAATCTAAAATTAAATAATAAAGTTCAACGTTAAATGTTTAGTAGTGTCGTACTCTTTAATAAAACGAAAATTATAAAATTTTGGTGTCTTACCCACGACAAATAAAATTCCAGTAATAAATTTAACAAAACACCTTAATCATATGGTGTTATAAAAATAATTTTTTAACAAATAATGTAATAAATTTTCATAATTTTGCTTTTTATAATATCTAGACATTATGTTAACTTGATAAAACATTACAATGAAGAATCCAAATGTATACATATCAGTAAACATATTACTTGTATTTATATTTTATTACAACTGTAACTTAATAATTTTAATAACTATATAAAAAAAGTAATATAAAATTGAATGCATATTATTTATTATATAAGTGTTTTAAATACAATCCATGGTTTTACCATGTCACTAATGTATTCTGTTTCTAATAGCGTTATCTTTTGTTTGATATTGTGCGATTAAATCGATTACTATAATAATTATTGAATTTCATAAAGAAAATTAAGTTATTAATCACTAATATTAGTAATATACAGCTGCAATAAAGATTAAAAATTATAATGACAAGCTTTTTAAACTTGCCCTGAAAGTTTTCTTCATAACAATAACCTAATGCATTATAATTTTATTATTTGTATGGTATAATTTAAAAAAATATGTACTTATATAAAATTTTTTTTTTTTTCACTAGTGTTTCACATTTTATTCCTACTTTCTAACATTTTATTTATTTTTTAAAATGTTAAAAAAAATTAAACATCAGTCATATTATGTCATAACTCTCTTCATCAGATCAAATATCTTACTGAATTTGAGCAATATAATAAAAAAAAAAAATAGTACGAGTATATCATTGGTAGGTATAAGGATATAATTTTGAATAAAATTAAATTTATGATTGAAGAATCGGATAAAGTATAGTGAAATAATATAAATTTTAACCATGAATAAGTTTATAATCAAATGAACCTAAAAAATTAAATTATTATAGTAAACCCATAATATAAATTTCTGCAATTAATCTCTAGCAATTTATTTTCCTTTAAAAATGTATTTTTCATATAAAAAAAAATAAAAACGCTATCTTTAAAAAGATGTAAATTTCAGATAATTAAGTAATAAGATTAGACATCATTTATGAAAGATGGACTATAAGAAGTTATAGTCATTTATTTAGTCTGTTACTTATAGGTACTTATTCTTAGATTTTCATAATTTTTAAACGCTAATTATGAACTCCAATTATCTATTATGATAATATAATAAAATATTAATTTTTTATTTATCATATACCTATTTGATATTAAATTAATAAATTTTGTAGTTGGATACAATTATAATACTGAAAATGATCATTAAATTCACTTCATAATACTTTTTTTAATTTCATTTAGTTTATAATATTTAGTAATAAGTAATAATTAATCATTGTAAAAACAAATGTAAATCATGACTCACTATAATAATACTTATATTAATGTAAAATTAAGGCATGCTTTAGTTAATAGATTATTGTATTTTACTAATTATTATTGTTAGTACTTCTAATGTTACATATTCATAAAATATTATAATATAAATCGAAAATATGTATGCTCATTTATATAATTTGGCATTTTTACTATGACACTATTAAGTTTCAAAAAAAAAAGTTTTGTAATATAGCGTCAACTATCAAAAAGGATCAAACAATATTTCAAGAACACCTCTTAAGAGTTGAAATATGCTAATTACCTTATGATAATATATTACGTCATACCAAAAACGTTTAAGAATTTCTTTGGCCCGTATTAACTTAAACAAAACGTGCAACATAAATTTTCACAAATGACGAACTGAAATGTAATAAATCAACGGATATTTAATTATGGTAATAACATATAATATGTTGCACGTTAATACAAATACCTTATTAGTACACAAAACTAAATTAATCATACTCTTATTGATTGAGATATATCAACATTTTCAAAAAAAATCACTACTTACTTAACAATTAATAATAAAGAGGTTCATTTTCATTTGAAATAAAGAAATGAATAGCACTCCAGAATAGTATGAAAATTCTAAATATTTATTACATGAATGTGCTTAAAAATTCCAAAAATCATAATTGAAATAAATTCATTTTCAAAGAAAAACTTGAGGCTGAGAATACTTGGAGAAACACTGTATATTTTATATATAATACCATCGTACTAAAATTGATAAAAACTTCAAATTCAACAGACTATAATCATCATAACAAAAATTGCGTGTCATAGTAAAAAATAGAAAAAAATATGTGGACTATGCTTGACATTAAGTACACTCATAGTATTATATATTCGCATTTTATTACTATCATCGACAAAAATCAATTGCACTATATATTTCATTATATTGTGTATACTGAATATAAACAGCGACATGGATTTGGGAAATGTTGTCATTTAAAAAAATATTTTGGGCGTTCGCGCAGCTATATATTGTGTAAAATATAGTTGATCCATTTCGTCTCCATTCGATCGTAACATCATATAACCGTGAAATTACTTAACAATATACGATGCGCATATATGGATCGCAAACTCGAGCTCGAGTTTTACAACCATGGCGGACTCTAAACAGTATATATAGGATGTTTGGAAGTCCATCCAGACAAAACTGTCAATAACAATATTTCTATTTCATATTTTGAAATAAATATAATTTACATGTATGATTATAAATCATTATCATTATACATGAAGACTCATAACATAATATCTCTCAATATTTTGAAAATTGTATTTTATTAAGCTAATTACTGTTAATTTTTTAAAAATTAAATAACTGATTTCTATCTGCAAGTATTCAAAAATGGATGTATGTATGTATTGAAATTTATAAAATAATTATAGGTAGGTATTGAAGTGTGTCTGTATAATAAACGAGCATAGGTGTACTCGAAGACAAACATTTTATTTATGAAACACTATGTATACTCGATCAATTCGCGTATCTGAGTAAAATATATATTAATATCATATCGGACGCGAAACACGAGAACGAATGGACGAGAAACAATAATAATATTTTATATGGAAACCCGATCCACTCTTATGTACGTGTCATAAAATAATATATATATTATATTATTGTCCTTTTGAGTCGGAAAAATTGGTAACAAATAAAATTGGACTAGGCGAACAATGTGATGGCGGTGTGCCTGTATAATAATATATATAATTTAACAAGTTGTTGAGTAAGAAATAGGTAGAGAGGGTAGAACGTGATTTTTTTCTTTTTCTAACGGTGGTCGAGACGATGACGATACATCAGCAGCTATCTCGAGCTAAAATAAATTGCGTTCGGTATTCGAGGTTAAACCCAACAACTATTCGTGGCGGCCGTTGGTGTCGATCAAACAACGGAGAAATCGACGCCGTATATAAACGCGTAGTAGTTTAAATGATATATGTGTCGAGAAAGAACGAGTAAGATTTTGAAATTCTTCCCCAATGATGATGATAATGATGATGATGATGACGGTGATGATGGTAGTGTGACAACGGAGACAACAGTTTCGCGGACGCACAATAATTTTATGTACGAGTACGCCACATTTTTGTACACATGATTATATTTTTCATTTTAATAAGAATATTTTGATACGTTTGTATACTAATCAAATACCTAATATACCTGTTGTATTGTAAATAGTGTATCTATTGAAATTTATATGTCTGATGTAAATTTAAAATGTCATGATGCAAGTGTATTAAATGAGTTTACGCTATCGATAAGTTCTTTTGTAATTTTAAAATAATATTTTTTGTATACAATTTACAAAATGCTATATTAATACTCCTTTTTTAATTTAACAACTTTTTTAAATGTACTTAAATAATAGGTAATTCATATTTTCAATTTAATATGCATATTCTAAAAACGTCAATGTTTATTTATAGTTTAATATTAGACTAATATTTGTATATTTATAATAATTGTATGTTAAGTATACAAAAAAAAAAAAAAAACAAATGATAAAAAACAAAATTATTAAAATAGCGTATATTTATAAATATGACTATCATACTTAAAAATATAAAGTATAAAAAAATAAAAATACTATTTTTTAAATCATATAAATTTACTGTGTAGAACGTTAAATGAACGTTCTATGTATGAAATACTTTTTAAATGTACTAGCGAACAGAAAAAAATTCTGCAACGACACGACCTATTATTGTAACCGTTTTTATATTATATGAAAGCCATTTGGAGAAAAAATACTAATATTATAATAGCCGTACCTCAAACTTTTTTATAAGAGCTTATACAAAATAAATCTGTTAAACGACTTCTTCGTTGTACTTTAAGAGTTTCTTAGACATTGAATAAGACTTGAAAAAAAATAAATATGAATGACTTCCTCTATTTTTGTGCATGTAAATCTCCGAATAGTTGTCTATCACGTATACATTTATTGTATGATATGATAATTGAAAATACTATTTTAATATTATAAACATCTAAAAATTTCCAAAATTAATTTATCCCTATTGTAGAAATGACATTAGTAAATATCGAGTATGTTTTATTTTATGGTACGATATATTAACAAACGTCCGACAATTGTCACGTATCTACAACGTAGTAATAATTATATTTGCTGTTAACTAAATATAATATGTATCTATAAATACCATAAAATCGTTAATTTACAAAATAAAAATTTAATTTATGATTATTAAACCAAAATATCATAATAGTAAATATATATATATTTAATTGGTTCCACACAAAATATAAGTCGATTAGAAATTCGTTTTATATAAATAGCATACTCGTTGAAATTATTAAATGTATATTTGAGAAGAAATTATTTTTCAATCCTATTTGGATCGCTCCACGGCAGTATATAATTGAAATTTTCAAATAAAAATTTTTTTCAAGGGAGTTTGATCAAGAAATATTATCCATTGACAACATTTTTGACGTTTATTTCATAATTATCTGCAGTTGTTAAGAAAGTCATACAAAATAAGTTAATGAGAACTAATTTTCATAATATAATAATATAATTAAATAAATCAATTTTCTTATTAACAAAATCGTTAATATATATTATCTATAATAATGTTTTTTTTTTAATTACCCATACTTTATTAAAACTTTATCAAATATTGAAATCTTATAATAGCACAGAAACACAACGATCATATAAAATACACTGAATACTAATATCTGCATCTATTACATAGTTGATGAATTAAACTTTGACATTGTATAATTGCGGAAAGTTTAAATTAATTTATGCAACGTGTGCGTCTTTAATAAATTATGTCATTTAAAACTAACATTTGCAGTATGTCAGTATACATGTGCGGTGTGTAGTTTTAAATTATTATGTACAAAAATGAAAGGTGCAAAATTTCGTATAATTTGTGATCTTAATAATTCATGTTTTAAACGGCCAACTTACATTTTTATCAAACTCTACTCCATCACTGAAATAAGATATTTCACAACATTTTTACGGAAACCTCAAATGTAGTTTACATTATAGAATATTATATATTATGATTGAGGTTTTTTTAATAATAAACATTCTTTATTTTAAAAATTAATAAGATTTCAAAAATTGTTTTTTTTTTTTTTGCTTAGTTTGAACTTACAGTTATTACCGAATAATATCTCGGAAAAAAATATATTTCTATTTTAAAATTTTGTTTTTTTTTTTTTCAAATGAAAGCATATAATTAATTATATTTTTCTTTGGAATATGAAATTTATAATACGTTCTTTCGTTCAAAAAAGTAATTATCTTTTTTTAAAGACATAAAAACGATCAAAAATATTTAAAATATCATTTATTTTTTTTATAAAACCTTAAATAATATTTTCAATAAACCTAATACTTTTTAAGATAACGAGTGTTTACTGTTAACTGAACCGCACAGTATATAATTTTGTTTTGGTGACGTTAAGTGCGGATCTGAGTGTCTCAGTTGATTACGCAATAGACGACGAATGAGAAACGCTGCTAATGCGTATAAATCATTGTTTAAAACGGACGTTATATTATTATTATGTATCAGGGATATTATGGGTTTTTATTTTCTCGCCCCCCCAATGGCTGTCGTTGAACGTACTGTGAGGTCGTCCATTATATACGTCCATACACTAGCGTCGGCGACAGAAACAGCAGCAGCAAAATCACAACTAAATACGGTCGACCTAAGATGGCTATGATTTTATTGTTCATTCTTACGTTCTTTCATTTCTCCCCGTTATAATAATAAATTACATTGTTTACGTGATATTTACATAAAACTTTCGTGTACATGGTATAAATCACGCTCGCGTTTTGGAATAAATATACGCTTGTTTGGGTATATTAATATTATAAAATACGACGCGTTTGTTTAAACTATAATATATTGTAATAATTCTCATTCTGCAGTGTTTACAGAGTTCGTGTGTGCATGTGTGCGTATGGAAAAGTATTGTGGTGCAGCACACACCGAGAAACGAGTAAAACGATGAAACGAGACATGCATTGTTGTATTTTGTATTTTAAAAACTTACAACGGTAAAACAATGATTTCTGTGTAACACGGCGTCTCGAATCGGAAATTTCGTTAACTCCATGTATATGCGATATAAATTCAAAATCCATCTTATGTTTCGGTTACCTAACCTAGCTAAAGATACTACAAATCTACATGATACAATTATAATATTATTATTTATACGTAATTTTATTTCATCAATTAAAACCCATAAAGAATCGTCATACCAACAACCATTCGGTTCTCTTTTTAAAACAAAACTGAAAAATCCTTAAGTCTCGGTCTGAACGAAAATGTGCACAATGATTAAAAGTTTAATGTCGTTCCGTGGACGGCCGTGGAATAAAACCGAGTTGTCACTCGAATGATTTTTATTTTTTCTAACATGCAATCCATGCGCTAAAAGTAGCGGTCTCTGCAGGGCAAAGCGTAATTGTTGTTTTTAATCAACCACACTTTCCAAACAAAAAACAGATTTTCATTATTTTTTTTTTTTTTTCACTAAAACTGTAAATTAAATTAACGATATTATTAATAGTAAGTAGATTGTAATCGTTGAAAAACAAATTTAATTAACCATTTTGCTACCTGGGTCATCATTTAATAAAATCATCCTTCTAGTAATTTTGGTTTTAAATCTATTTTTTTTATTTCTCGAATAAACGACTTACACACATTATACATATTTAATTAAAATATTTTTTTTATTTTTAAAGCAATAAACCAAAAATTAAAATCAATAGTTTGATAACTTACTTAAAATATTGTTTATAAACATGTTAGATTTATACAAAATATGTTATAAACTTATTGATACATATAAAATATTATTCTTAAATAATTCTATCATGTTCATTTTAAACAAATTCGATTTTAACGACGAACGGTTGCAACTTTAAAGTCATATATCAATAAAATAGATCTTAATTAGTATTTAATTTATGATACTGAAATTTAACACGACCCATGTTCATAAATTTTTATAATCGAATGTCCAAAATGATCAATACATAAATTTATATTTATTCAATTGACAATAGTGATTACTCTTACTATTTTACCCACCGAATTAAAAATACTAATAAAATTATTTACATCGCAAAATATCGAAAATATCGTTATTTTAATTCCGAAAATAAATGTATATTTTTTCAATAACAACCTTCGAACGCGATGTTCGAATGAAAAATATTAAATTTATTTAAAAATAGAATACACGTGAGATAAAAAAATACTATAGACATAATTTAACACGTTTTTATAAATATTTTTTATTGTCAGTACAGGTTATATTATCACAATGGACCGTCATCGGTTAATTTATAAACCACAGTTTCAAAAATAATAATGTGCAACATACATGTTATCGATTTCTTGAAACAGCTATTTAATTTCCCAGATAATCGTATTGTGTTTACTAATTATTATCATTTGTAAACTTTGATATACATACATATGAATAATAAACACAATCTTAATATCATCACTATTCTTTCAGAATTACTTTACAAAAGTCGTGTTCAATCTGGCCATGTCTAATTATCTTTATTTAAGCTCGTGAACCCATTTTAAGCATATTATATGTATTTTTGACTTTGAAAATGATTCATGGTCACAAATTAGATCTAAAAAGTCAAGAGAAGATATATCAAGTATTTTTCTTAATAACCAAAAAAGCAACAACAATTGAAGAAAAATGGGAATTTGAAGTCTAAACCGGATTTCTTTTCAAAAACGAATAACTATAGATGTTACATTTTTATCAAATTAATTTTATATTAATGTTTTCTAATTATTGTATGATTTTTAAAATATTTTGTCTCTTTTTAGCTAATTAAAGATAATTAAAAATTTCTATTTTTTTTTTTTTTTTTTTTTTTTTTTAATTGTCGATAAAAATCTACTAATTACAAGAATTTTATGGAAAACGTGTACGAAATATTGATTTTTATAGTTTAAATTTGAAAATGTATTACAATATTTCTCAAAATAAATTCATAATAAAGCTAAAAAATTTAAAAATGCATAAATATAATTATTTTTTAAAAAATTTGCCCCCACAATTTACTGCACTATACAATTATACAGAAATAATCTCTTTTTGATTTTTCGATCGTTTATGCAAACAATAGCATACATAATACATAATTTTTTAACATTTCAATTCTCAACTTCGCGCTTATTGAAATCATATTAGGTACTATCTATGTGATTAATATTTATTTGTATGTATGATTTATATTACATATGCCATTGATATATTATTTTATCTTCGCTCATATAACGCAGTAAAATAAATATAAGCGTAAACAATGTAATCTAATGTTTAATTTTTTTTTTTCGTTTTTAAATTTAAATTATTTTCGAAATTAAGGTCAATAAAGTCAAAATTAAACGTTATAATATACATATCTGGTATTCCGGGAAAAATGTTATGTTTGGAATTATTAAGGCATTATTTAAAACCAATTACTTACAATACTTATTTTAATGTAATTCAAAATATTAATGCAAAGTGCAAGTAACTATACATCGTAATAGGAATTAAAAACATATAACTTGGTATTTATTAAATTTATAATGATTTAAATTTGGTTCGTTAAGAGATACAAATATTAAACAATTTAAAAAAATAAATAAATATTAACTAAAAATTGAACATTCAAAATTTTAATAAAGACATAATTAATGTAAAGTATAATTTATCAGCAACAATCAATTTTAAGACCAAATTAATAAAAATCTTTAAATTTATAGTTGATACTTTTGACACGTCAAAAAATATTATACAACCAAATATATAGTAAAAAAACTTATTTGATAACAATACTTTTGGTTTTTATCAAAATCTTTATAATTTGTCAAAATAAACTCATTTGAATCTATATTTTTTGTTTTTTATGGCTAATATAATATATTTAACTGACAAATTTTAAAGTATAACTTTATAAATTAAACATGTAATTTCGAAAAAAAAATTGTTGATAATTATTTATCATAACAAACTGTGTAAAAAATTTGAACAAAATACTCTTATAAATTAATTTAATATTGTGATCCTTATTTTCTGTATATTATTAATATAAGTTGAAATTGTGAACATTTATAATATGTAACTAGTGCTTTATATATAAATAAATATACTATAAAATACCATAATATTACAGTTGTCTCATAATCGTATTTAATCATACAAATTTGTTTTCTAACAAATGCTAATATTATACTTCTAATATTTGTTCGTTATAAATTTTCATTGTATTATCGCTTTGTTCTTATCACAAGCGTAAATAATAATTATTTAATTTTCTTCGAAATAACATTATCAAGACATTTATTATATTTACAAGCAGAGTTTTCATTTATCTTTCTCTATTCTCAAAATTCATACGCCATAATATTAAGTATGTACATATTGTATGATATACTAATGCGTGCAACTTTCTTGATTTAATCAAATATAATCACCTTTCTTTAGGTTTGAAGAGTTTTACGTATTAGGTATATATTATTTGCATATTATACGATACACGCGCATTCAAATGATTATAGCGTAAAAAAATTGTTGAATTTCCTCAAATATTTATCATGACAACACTTTCAACAGCTTTGACCGTACATAATTGGCGAAACGATTTGGTATCTTACGTCTTATTAATATTATTATTATAATCATAGTAATAAAAAACAAATCAATCGTAAAAAATTAAATAAATTTAATATAATGCACATAAAAACGCGAACCATTAAGTAGATATATATTTTCTTTGTGCACAAGACCACATTGAAAAATATTGATCCAGACCGCGCGTAGAGTTATTGTAAACGACCTTAGCTGTATTCTGGAGATGTAGGTACTGAATATATTATTCTAAACGAGCACCAAACAAACTCACTGTAAGTATTACGCCTAAATAGCCCATTTTACGTTTTATATAAACATTCAATTTTTCCGAATAAACGCTCGTACTTATATATAATATATTGCAATCCTCGACATTCTATTTCATTTTTATTTTATTTTTTTTCTATCGTTACGAATACTCGACCATGAGATAACCATAACAGATGTTTATCATAACCATTTTGTAATTTTAGAGGAAAAGTTTTAAATTCATTTTTTTTTTTTTTTTTGTGTTGAACATTGATGGTTTTTTTTCTCCGTAGCTTGTATGGCTTAACCTACTTTTAACCAATTTGGTGTGAAAACTGTGAAACGTTTAACCCATTTAGGTATATATTTATTGTTATGTACGTAGAAATACTAGTGTATCCATAAACTTTTCGCTTTAAAGACTCTATTTGAAAACATGTATAAACTAACACACACAACTACATACAAAGGTGTTAAAAGAGAAAACGCTTACCTATACTTGAGACGCTTTAATACTAACCAATCACCCTTGCTTGTTCCAATACCAATTCACTTTAATTTTTTGACGTGTTTCAAAATACCTCCATCAAAATGAAAGGTATGCATTTCATTAAAATAATAATAAAAATAAAATAAAAATAATGGTTAAAAAGGTTCAACACAAAAAATTTTGAGTATAAATAATAAATATTTATTGCATAGATATTAGGTAATGTATATTTTTTTATTTTTTTTTGTACATAACAAATGTTAATAAGTTTTAATAATAACTTATCATACATTATTCGTTAAATGTAACGTAAAAATAATCTTTGCATCAACTGACTCACAATATTATCAATCTAATAAATTAAGCTCGATTATCGGTGTTCATTCGCTGATGGTCCTTTATCAAATTGGTTTCCGCAAGGACTGTATATTAAGCATGCTTATCCTTTAATCCTTCGATAATTCAAAGTCTTCTTTTGAATTTTTCTAATTCTCAAGATTTGTTTGTACTACTTAAGAAGTTTCAATTGGAGGTACAAGCTTCTATTTTTCATTTAAACACCTGTCTTTTCTATTATCAATTATAACTAAAAAGTAAAAAAAGAAGAATTTTTGTTTTGAAAACAAAAGTTTGTATAATCACAGAATTCTCAATAACTTGAAAATATGGTCTTGAATCATATTTAAAAATTCAAAAAATCAAAACTTAAATTAATTAATTATTGAAAGAAAAATAATAGTAAACATGTTCGGTAAATTATTCTATGTATTAAAATATATTATTATGAAACACTGTGGCATGATATTATATGATTCATATCTATGATAATTTTAAACGCAAGGAAACTTATATCAAAGTCAGTTCGATTGAAAGAACAAATATTATTTAAGCGTTCTGCATATTAACTTATTATAAAAAATTTAGTGATATGATATTATATAATAATTTATTTAAGTATAAATATAACCGAGAACAATCTCATGAATATACATAGTTTTAACGAATCAAAACACGTTAACTTAAATAATGAATTGAAACCATTCAATTGAAAACTTTATGCAGTTTAAGTGTAATACTAAAGTAATAAAAACGGTATCCGATCATTTACTTAACATGAACATTACCATTTTTATTTATTTAATTTTATTCACACAAAATGCGATCTATCAATATTTATTATACTGTATAAGTATATATAAATACATCTTACATGAATGAATCTAAAGTATTTCGATACGAATATAATATATCGTATTCGTATCTCGTGTAGGTGACGTTTGAAAATCGCATCCTTATACCTGCTGCTCAAATGATTAGAATTCCACCACGAATAGACAATATATATAGGTAGCGAAGAAACGCCATTTGTATTAATACCAAGCATTGTATTTTCAATTCACACGTAATTTATATTTATACATATTGCTACGCATACGTACACATTTAAATATATATATATATATGTGTGTGTGTGTGTGTGTGTGTGTGTACGTACTTCGTTTCCATAGTTTGGGAATCGGTGTATGTATATACGTATCGGGTTGGAAAAGTTTTGGTAATAACTCACTATGCGGTCAATGGTGCTACAGAAGGAAATATATTGGTTTATATATGGTGGAATACACATATACTATTACCATATTATCATTAGTCGTTTAACCACTCCGGGTCACTACATAATATATTATACATTGGTCCAGTTCCGGTCTTCGATTAGATTCAAAACTCTAGCTGATATAGTATATTTTTATTTTATATGATATAAATTAAAACGTTTACTAACTATTATCATTATTATTATTGTTATTGTTTTTATTTCAATAAATTATACTTATAATATACGCACACCTACAGTTTGTTATTTGTTTATAGTTTACTTCAGATATTATACTTATTTTATTTTATTGTTTTCACAAATCATTATCAGCTTTATTCATATAGCATCTCTTAAATATAACATAGAGTTTACTTAGTTTGGAATATTTCTAAATATTCAGCATGCTAGAATATTACACTGTAGTGTACATATAGAAACTTATAATAACTAATTTATCAAAGTTAATTCCAAGTAAATACTTATAATTACTAAAAAATCACCAACATAATTATTTTTGCAATGCATTTTAAATAAAATAGTATTATGTTTAATACCCTTCTGATATTCCAATAGAGATGCAAAGCTGGTGCCTGTTTTAATATTTTATCATTGAAAAAAAAATACAAATTTACCTATTTTTTTATTATATATTGTTAAATATATATCAGAATTTTAATAAACGTAATACGATTAATAATTTTATTTGTTCGTCGTATACGCTAAAATACAATCGACTACTGCAGCAAAGTTAATTAAAAATGTATTTTATTATAATTTTTATTATTATAACAAATATATTATAAATTTTTCGATGTGAAATGTAAACAAATTTGATAATTTTATGAAGTCACCGTTGATTTATCAATAACACAACAAAACTAAGCACCTATTAATAATCGTGCATGCTGGCAAATCGAAACAATGTTTATTAAGTCATAAGCTTAATATCTAAAACTATATAATAGCTATTTGAATGCTGTATAGAATTATTTAAAACTATATTTAAATTTCAATATATTCTATTCGTAATTGTAATTACAATAACCTACCTAACCTAATCGTTATTTATTTTATAATTATTATAGATTCTTTTCAAATGGCCTGCCCTATAAATTTCTACTTACAAAGTCACCGGGAATTTTTTCGATCACATTGTCTAGATAAAAAATAAGTTTTACAATATTATAGAGTTACGTTTTTTGCTAAGAACTTTTATAATTTAATCATACGAAAAAAATTGCATGGTTACGCTACTATATATATATATATATAAAAACTATATTTTTCCACATGGTACCCAGCACTACATACCCAGTCATAAGTCGATTATAAAAATGCAGTTTTTAAACGATCAATGCCCTATTTTCCCATATACGTTGGTGGTAACATAATATATATTATAATAAACTACATCGTATGCAATATGCATATAATATTGTACCATTGTGCTAACTAAGCTGTGCGTTATGATATTAACTTTTATTATTTGTCGAATAATTTATCATCTGTAATTTATTATAATGGAATATCTACAACCCAATAAATAATGCATTGTGTAATTATTACATTTTTTTCTATAACATTTTTTAATATATTATTATTATTATTATTATTGTTGTTGTTGTTGTTGACGTAGTGATAGACATCACGTTTTTATTCACATCCATAACACATCAAATACAGCAATTGTTTTTTTCATACAATATTATATAATATTGGACATTATAAGGGTTATAACTGGCATAACATTCACTGTGGTTGACCGTTCTTATAGACAGTTATTTTACTATGTAGGGTATAACGGCAAGCTTCAATGTGTTTAAAGGTTTAAACGTATGCCATATATAACAATATAAGGTTCGTTTTGCGAACGAACGACACTGCTGCTCCAATGGACTTAATATGTAAAAACAAGGAAACACATACACACGTGTAAAGATAGATATTTATATAATATACACTGGTACATGTGTCAACTACGCTGTTAGCTATGTACAATATTCATCGCACAATTAATTCAAAACAAAACTGTTTATACGAACACAATTTAACAGTTAAGTCGCATTCATAATGTCGTCATGTGTGAAATGAGATATTAATATTATACCAATATAATTCAAATGTTTGTTAGAAATATTAAACTTTAACATACTAAACTTAAGGAGTAAATTTAAATAGTTGTTAACATACACAATATAAACGAACAAAGGAAAAGGATTAATTTAACGAATCTCGAAATTAAATACCAAAATGTCCTAAACGTTTTAACAAATTGAAATATTTTCGAAAACGTTTGCTACAATAATACTATAATACGTGTTTGATGTATGCAATCACGATAGATATGCTTTGTTTTTGTGTATTTCTGCCTTTATATAGAATTAATTAATGAAACACTCATATTTATTTAAAAAATGCCATTTTTATACGTATTTAATAATTCATTTTTTCTGTTATTAACGGTGTAAAAAACGCACACTTTTAAATACTTTGAAATAATTAATTAATGCTCAAAAGTGTTTACTCCAAATTCATTAACAAAAAATAATAAAAAAATTTTAAAAAAACTTGAGATAATAATATGAAAACGTAATATTAATTAATATGAAACATATTATAGACATCACAATCTCCTACAGCAGCAGGTCGTTAAAAACGATAAAACTCAATTCCGCGAGGACCGCATAGTTATATTATATAGTAGGTGTGTAAATATATATATATGTGTGTGTGTGTGTGTGTATGTTTATACTTTTCAGAAGTGGTTGGGCAAACTCCATTAAACCTTATATATTTACCACTTCAAATACACCATGTTACCCAAGCCTTTCCAGACATAAAATCAATATTTAGATTCAAGAACGCGTGCTGCTATTAATTATCGTCATCCTTTTTGCCGCGGCTGTCGGTGTTTTGAGTTGCACATTTCACATGATATATTATATATTCTTTCGTCCGACACGTGGATATAATTCATACCAAACCTATATGACGCCAATAATATCATGCTGGCCATCTTCACGCGGAAGCCATTTGATAGTCCTCATACAGTCGTACGTACATATATATTATTAATACATATACGTGTATCTCAGACACTCTCAATTCCACCCCTCCCCCCCACCCGGCACACCGTCAATGCAAAAGACTTATTATTATTAATATCAATATTGCCCCACCCCGTAAATACGTTTAGTTGTATCATATCAGTCATTTTCTAGGAAACACGATCGCTTGGACTGTAATATATCATCTTTTATCGCCTTGCTGACGGTACTTACATTAGAACGTGGACTAGTTATGTATAGAGCTGATTCAATTTTATACTATATAGTCGTAAAAGCTCGGCTTTATTGTCAACCGGGCTGCGGAGGGCGGTAAAAAGGACACCGGAAGTGATTAATGACATAATGATAAAGAAAGAGTGCAAAAAAAAAATGTAACCATCGATATTTTTTTTGTCTTATAAATACACACACACACACACATATATATATATATGCAAATATAGTTATATTTATAGATGCTCGTTTATGAAATTAAACTTTAAAAAAAAGTAATACCCTTAATCTATAGAAGCGAAATGTTTTATTATGTAATGCGTATTTCTTGAACTTTCCTGTAACTTTTATGCCAATAAATAATAAATATCCAAACCACTTAATTTATCTGAGCATAATACAACGCGAGTACTTTTTGAACGAAACGGTTCAAAAGCTAATTATATTTACATATAATATGTACGTTTTTAAAATGACGAGTATTTTTTTAATTTATGATATGTGATAAATATGATATATGTGTATGTTTTGTGTGTTAATACATAATATACACACACTTTTTTCCGATCCTAGCAGAAATACTTACACAGCTCGCCCTCGTAGACATTGGATACCTATTAATTTGACATAGCTAATTCTTTATAGGCCGACCTAGTTTTTTTATGAGAATTATAAAAATTATATTGAAAGCACTCAGTATGGCAGCGCATTAGTATACCAAATACTAAAATTTGAGAAAAATTACTTCTTGTTTTTTACTACTTTCACGGGATACCATAAAAACGACAAATTAAAAAAATATTATTATATATACGTATATGATGTGTATCTGACTTTTGAACTTACAAATTGCTGATGTAAGATGTCACTCTTTTTTTATTTTTATGGGAAAAAAATGTTGGTTAATATTGATCGTGACTTCTCATGCTCTAGGTGTGTTGAAAAATAGCTAACAATGATAGTTTTGTTTTTTTGACTAAACTAAAAAAATATGATACTTAGCGAAAAAATGTATAAAACTTAATTTGTAGAACATAATTTTATTATTTAAAAAAAAAAAAAGTCTGTTTTCAAGAAAAAATAAGAAAAAACAACATTTTTAATTTTTTATCCAAATTGATAATTTGTAGATTAGTTAATACTTAATTGTATTTAATTAATACTAAATTAAAACATTTTTTAATAAAATATTCACACTTAATGTTTTAATTTATATTGAACAAATTATTATTGACTATTTATATACATTTGAACAATCTTAATTATAAATTTAAAATGATTTTTTTTTTTATAGTCTCAATCTTAGCTACAATAGTCACTGTTCTCACTGACTAGGTACTTGTAGTACTAATTGTTTTAGTTTTTCATTTTTTGTGGACAAATTTTTGTAGTATTCAATGAGTTGTCTGCTTCTTTACATAGTATTATTTTAAATATTTAGTTTCTTTATAACTTCTAGAGCATTTTGAAAAGATTTGTCAATATTCCAAGTAAAAGAATCTTTATAAAGGAAACTACTATTAAAATTGAATCCATTGGTTTCATTTGATATCAATTTTTCAATTTCATATATATAATATATATGTATATGTATGCCACCTCAATCATAGTATTTTTCTTTTACGTATAATATTAAACTTTACTTTGATTTCTTGTAAATTTAAAATCAAATTAGTACCATGATCAGTAATATAAAAAAAAAAAAACTGGAAAATTATGAAATGTTAATTATTTGGTGTATTTTAATTAAATCAATATTTTTTCTAAAAAATTAAGTATAATATTAAAGCAAAACTCATAAAATATTAAGCAAAAAATCGAATGATAATTAAATCATTTCAAATATATTATGAAATATGTATTGAAAACATGATTTTAAAAAGTGATTTTTAGTAAACACAAAATATGCATAATATAACATAATAATATTTTACAATTGATAAATTATTGCAAATATTTAAAAATACTCAAATTACAGTATAGAACCGTGATTCAAACGCATGTAAATTTATGGTTAAAATATAGATAGATTATTTGCTAAAACAACATATAATTATTTATAAACTTATATTTTTAAAATAATAACACCCCCTCCCCAATATAAGTTCTTACTATAAATCATTTATCTATTGGATTATTTACTGAATATGTTGACCATCAAATTAAAATTGTTGATCAAGTACATTTTGAGATATTTGATTTTATGTTCTTAAAATAATAGGTTTAGAAGATATTAGAGAGCTATCAATGGTGATTTGAAAATTTTAGTAACTAATATTATATTAACATTAATCTATCAACATTAATAATCTGTTAAAATGGTCCTAATGGCTAATATAATTAATAGTAGATCTAATATTAAATCTATTTTAAAGTTTTATAAAATCATTTTTGAGGATTTTTATCATTAGTACAAACGTTTTAATAACTAAAAAGGTTCTCATTCAAATCTAAATTTTAATGCATCAAAATGTTTAAAAAGAATTATTTTTTAAAAAACAGTGAGGGGGGATTTTCATTAAAAAAAAAAAGGCTACATTGTTACAAAACACTTTATGGGTATTAAACAAAATCTCAAGAATTTTAAAATATAATCTTAAAGCATATTTAAAAATTTCAAAAATCAGAATATGATAAATTCATTATTGGTGGAAAAAAATAGAGGAAAGTACTTGGTACTCATCTTATATACGTATATTTTATGTATATCATAAAATTATATTAATATAAAATGACGAAATATCGACACCATGTCAAACCTCGTGTTTCATGTTTCGATTTTTATAATCATTATTATTTATTATGTTTTCATCGTTATTAGTCATCACTTTCAGATATCTTATATATACAGCTGGTGGCTGTCAATTTGAGTCATCGATGTAGGTAACAAAGCGAAAAGCTTTTTTATGATTACAAACGCAATGAACGTGACCGTCGTGATTGTCGCTGTCTTCGACGTCATGTCTAAACTTTAACGTCATATAATATATGGGTGAGTGTTCAGGCATGTAAGCATATCATTCCAAAACAACAATAGTGAATTGTGTGAACGATATTAGATAAATGACGTCGACACGAGACTAAACCTAAAATTACAGTGACGTCAAATATAGTATAAAATATGAATAGTATATGTTATATTAGGTATATAGTTGCATAGTTCTCAACACTCTTTCCTCACCAATCTTCAAAGCACAAACAAATTACACGTCACTGGAGCAACAAAGCGATGTCGATCGTTCGATCTTATAATATAATGTTATTACGAGCTTACGACATAGTTCTATTATATGGAAACCGTGTGATAATTAAATTAATAACATTATATATAAGGTAAAGCAATAAATGTATCTGACTTTCATTTCTATAATAAAACTATATGCTGAAATTAACTTTTACTTCTTTATACTAACCTCTAACATTAATCGTTATTAATTGTACAACAGAAAAAGTTTGACGCCATTTTTATATGTTTAACGGTGAATATAAAAATTATATTCATTACAAAGTTTTACTACCGTAATATTTGGTCGACATTTTGTTGTATAATATGTATATAATTGGAGTTTACAACGCAAATAGACCCAATATAATATATCTAACAGCAGATGCGAGATAGTATACAATTTATACGTTTTCCACGACTTCTGCGCCATACATAAACACGCATATACGGTATAGCACGTGAATTAAAAAATTTCCACAAATTCCACTCGGCATAGGCATACGTATCGTATTACGCTCTATACATTTTATTTTTTATTTAGAATTTGTACAATCTGTAAATATATTTTGCATCAACAACAATGTTCTATAAATAATATAATTATTACTGTAGAAATTAATGTGAACTGTTTAGCATAATATACTTATTATTTATTAATTAGAATTTATAAACAATTAAAACACCACTTACACAATAAGTTGATTATTTAGTTATCGATAGTTATTCGTAAAAATCATTTTTTTTTTTTTTTGAGAACTCAGTATTTTTATCTATTATTTACTCATTTCGTATCAATAATTAATATTAATTGAACATAATAATATACAAAAATTAAAAAAAAAAACAATACTAAACTATTACTTACAAATTAATAGTAAAGAAGAAATAAATTACACATTGTAAATAAAAAATTATGGAAATGTTAAAAAGTATATCAAATGTCACCTTATTTGTTTTTATGTTTAAATTATCATTTTTTTTTTATTATAAAATTGAAACAGTAAAATTTTTGAGTAAATTAATTAAAATTGTATAAAATCTGTTTTGACAGATAATCCATTAAATTATTTTGAAAATATAATGCTTCTTTATTGTATAAATGTTACAGTTAAAGTATTGAATCAAGTAGTCTGTGAAATACGTACCTAGGTAATTTATGAAACAATTAAAACGTGTAGATATAATGTATATAATTTATACTTAAATTATATATTTTATACATTACTTGGCATCACTTTGCTAATGTGTCAAATTGTACAAAACCAATCACCAATTTTTTTTAAGTCGCTTGAACGACGTCTTATCTGTCATCTCGATTAAGTTTATTTGTATCAGATTATAATTAGTACTCGGCTCCAACAAACAATATTCATGTACGTTTATCGTGTAACGTATTATTATAAAACTATCGTTTAGTAATATTTTTACAGTCTTACATGTTCATTTTTTGCTTCATCTACTTTGGCACTACTATTTTAAATTTTAATATAGTCCACAATGAATTTGATTGAAATAGATTTAATGAATAAAAAGTTTTATTTTAGTGCTTAAATTCGTTCGTTAAAACCAAATAGTTCCAAATACTGCTAACATTGATTTTCCCGATGTTGATAAATTAAAAGGTAATTTTCGTTCAATTATTGCAGTTGTTTTAAAATTAACAGACGTTGAATTTTATTAACTTAGATATAGTAATACATAGTAAGATAAATTTAAAAATAAAACTTTTCATTTTAATTTTATATTTTGTATTTACTTTAGATCTACCTACATGTTACAATAATAGGAGTGTAAAAACAATTGTACTCTTGGTCCCATTTTATAATATGTTCAGAAAATGTGTTAGCTGTAGAAGCAGTTCCAAATTAAAGTATTACATTAGGATCTCCAAAAAATACGCAGTCACTAAGAACTAGTCAGGGTTATTTTAAGTGCGCTTGTACCAAAAAATGTGTTACAAAGCGATGTGTTTATAGAAAAAAAAAGAAATATTATAAAATTCTAAAAACCATAATATCCTCGCGTGTACAAATAAATAATTAATTCAATTTAAAATACACAAAATAATATTATGATATAACAGAAAACAAACTAAAATTTTATAAAATAACTAAATATTTTTTTAAATAACTAATCACAATATAATTTTCATGTATTATTTCATACTGTAACTAATATTTGTAAGTTATTCATAAACTACCTATTTATAGTTAATTCATAAAACAACAGAATTCAACACACTTTAACTGTAACAATATACATTTAGTAAATTATAAAAGTTTAAATTAAATCTTCATGATCGTTTTTACCTATAATATTAGCAAATTGAAACGTAATAATGTAATATTAAAGTTTCTTACATTAAAAACAACTTACTATATTTTGTTTCAAAAATAATGCTTACTATTACAATTATATGTTTTTGGGTATAAAATGAAAAGTAAAGTTCAAAAAGAAATATGAAACTAAATTCATCAAATTAATATAAAATTAAATTTGTTACACTCCATAAGCAGTTTAATATTTAATTTTAAAAATACTTTAGTATTTATCGTTTATAAAAAGTACTATATATGAGTGCATACATGGTTTTGGATCATAATTATTTATTATATATAGTGATATATTATTAATTAGTCGAATCTAGAGCAAAATTGTATTTATTTATAAAACACAAATTAAACGTGAATTCCATTCAAGCCATCTATTAAAAAATAAATTTAAAACTGTTCAATAACTTATCTAACAGACATTAAGAATATATTCGATATAATTGGAATCAAAATATGACAAACATCCATATAAAATGGAGCGATATTTTTTATAATATAATAAAATATAAATATTTTATTGAATTTTAATTCCATCAAAAATAACTTCTCCATAAACGAAGAGTTAAATCGTTACATTATTACTTATTCAGGAATTATTATTGTCTGTTATATATATAATATATAATTTGTACTTTATTCAGTGTAGTTTATAATAATGTTATTAAATATTTGAATGCATATAGTTCATTTTTTTCTTTTCTTCGAATTTGAATAATTTGATTTTAAACACCACGATTATTGTACTTTTTATAGTAAATAATAATAACCACTCTAAGAATGTTCGAATTTTTTTTTATTCAATTTTATTAAAAATAATATCCTTTAAAGAAAATATGCCATGGCTGTTACAGTCTTGAATTTTCATTGAATAATAAAATATTAAAAATTAGTAAAACGGTATGTAACCGTGGTGAAACATTATTTTACGTGATGACATTGCTAGAGGCTTATGGTTGCTAGGGAACTATAATATGGTTTCTAGAGAAAATGAGTTACAGTGAAAAGGGCTTTTTACGCTCACATAATATGATAAAAATTAAAAATAAAAAACAAACATACATTGCCTCTGGCCAATAAAACAGTAAAAGAAGACTAAATTCCATGTAAACATCATCTTTTGAACAACTTTCGAAGCTCGATCTCAACGCTTCTTGTTTTTACACAAGAAACGATTTTATTCCTCAACATGTCGAATTTTCCTTTCGGGGCAAAAATAAACACAGAGGCAACCCATCAACGATATTGTACAGTAGTATAATATACTATTGCAGTTTATAGGTTTCATGGAGATAAGTGAGAGTACTTATACCGTATTATTTATACCTTTAATACATCATATTTATCAGCGTGTATTTAATTAGTTTAAAAGTTATTTCATTCATCAACATTGCGTACCGATAAAATTCTTACTATACACTTTTCGGATAGATCTGTTTTCCTCAGTTTCAAAGTAATTAATTTGCATTATAGGAAAAACAAAACGTTTTCCTTTTTTTTTTTTATTTTAGTAGATAAAAATTCAAATTCAAATTAAATTGAAATCATCGTTTGTCTATATAGTTAATGTTTGTTTTTTTTCTTTTTTCAGGGAGTTGGATGCAACCATTTTATTTTGTAAATATTACAAATGTTAATTTAAAATTTATAAAAAAATATGTAGGTACTTTTAATCTCAAATTAAAAACTATGTTATTAAAGTATTACAATATTATAAACAATTATTTGGGATTAACTGCTATTTATATTTTATAGTGATTTCGAATGAGTTTGATATGTTGGGAGAGTTGTTAGGTATATGAATTGTATTAGTTTTAACATATTTTAAAATATTTGATGTGAAATTATTACATACATTATTGTATAAAGTATTGACAGTATATAAATTATCAAAAAAAAAAAAAAAAATACACAAAAACTCTTTTGAAAAAGTTTGGTTGGGATGTGATCTCCCATCCTCCTTATAGCCCAGATCTTACTCCGTCCGACTACTATTTGTTCTTGAACTTAAAGAAACATTTGGGAGAAAAACGGTTAGAGACAGATGAAGAAGTGAAAACAGAAGTCACCCAATATCTAAATAAGGAGCTGGTGGCAAGTTTCTATAAGACTGGCATACAAAAACTTTCAGAGCGCCTTGAAAAATGCATTCAATTAAATGGCGATTATGTGAAGAAATAATTCATAAGTACTGCATATATACCCATGTAAAACATATTTTGAATAAAACTTATTTCGATTATTATAATTATGGAGACCTTACTTTTGGGACACGTCTTGTACTCATGCTCTGCATTAGTAGAGCAAATATCTAACCTTTTTTTTTTGAAATACTAGAAAATTTGTTAGAGAGGCTTCTCCCCTATCCCTCTAACCTTTTCATAATTTGTACTACGCTGCTTTTATAATGCTATTTTACCAATCGAAACAGTATAACGTCCTCACGTATTTGTCATAAAATAAAACAAACATAAGAAACTCGACGTCACGATATTTTAGATTGAAATCTTTTTGCTTATCTATCTCAGAATTTTGTATATGTATATTATTCGTTATGTAGATCAATATATGTATACTCATTTAACGATATTCCGATCACAGCATTTGATTTTCGCAAGCACAGTTATATAATATATATATATATATATATATCATATATATTATGTATGTATAATCAAAACGTTATGGTATCTTACACGTAAAAACGTGGAGTTCTGTGTTAAGGTCCAATCATGACCAAACAAATTTTTTGTTTGCTGTAGTATATTTACTATATCAATATGCCTGTAAATGTAAGATACTACCAGTTATAGACAAGATTACCTTAATGTATTTAAAATAATATTTTACTATTTAATATAAGATATATTTAATAAATTACAGTAGAGCTATTTTGTCACAACATCACCTAAATTGAATAAAATAAAATAATATAATAGTAATAATTGCCTGTTTGATAAGCATAATATTATGTTATTTAAATTAATATAATTAATGAAAATATTTTAACCTATGATATGATATGAATTTGACTATAACACATGTGCCTATATTTGACCTTTACGTCAAATTATGGAGTATAGTATTTAGGAATTAAATTGTTCAACAAAACAATCATCCTGTATGGATATGTATAATAAGATTTTATTTTGCATCATACTGAACATAATATATCCTATATCTAATACATTATATTATATGCATGCTTGTGTACGTAATTTATACATATAAAGTGCGTGCCCTGAGTTCATGCAAGATACCCAATTAAAATATAACGAGTCTGCGCGCACTTGGAAATATACATATATATGTATATTTTACTTTTGTACATACAAAATATGATATATGATTCCCGGTGGACGTTCTTCGGTATAATAATATTATAATAACGATCGTATTTTCAATGATCACATACCCCACAATACTGTTATTATTGTTTCGTATAGTTATAATATATAGCATAGAACGAAACAACAATATCAATATAATATATTATTATATGTATAATTATATTGTATTAATGGTCTGCAATAAAACGAGTAAACAAAGTCATTTTCAAAAATAGATTTTTTAATTTAATTTTTTTTATATATAGTATATACATAATATGGTTTTATTAAATTTAAAAATATTGATTTGTAAAAGACATTTTTTTTTTTCTTACAGAACTATAGAATATTATTCTGGTAGGTTTAAGGATATAATATATAATACCTGAACGTATGTAAACAATACCTATAAACTAAAATAAATATATAGTTTATTTTTAGTTTATTATTTTTATAAGGCCATTATACGCATATAAACAAAAAAATATAATATAAATTATAATGTAGATTATGGTCAAAAAATATTTGTTTTTAATATTTTTATTTATTTGTCAAAACAATTACATAATATTTTAACACATATTAAATAAAGTTTATGTGAAAATTGTTATGTAGTGTGCTTTCTTAAATAATCACGCAGTTAGACCAATCGTACATAAAAGCTATTAATATACATAATAATTTATAATATAATATATAATATATATATGTATATAATAAATTATACATACATAGACAATTTTTCTGTATTTTTATTTACTTGCTCATTTTCATATTATGACTTAAAGCGTCAGTACAATATAAAGTAATAATTCATAGCCAGTAGACATATAACATGAATATCTATTTTATTTTAAATCGAATATATTTTATATTTAAAGATTTTTTTTGAAATTATATTTCGACAGTCAGTTTTAATTGGCTAGCTTGCCTAGGTTATTTTTATACTTTAATAAGTATATATTATCAGGAAGACTCTTTGTAGATATTTTTTATATTTGGACGGTATTTTGGTAGAAGGCTAAAAGTTAGTCCTTAAAGCACTTAATCTCGTAAAAACTGACTTAGGGTTCATTTATAACCCACTTTTGATACCAGTTTTCTTTTTTTCCATGAAACCGTTAGTAACATTATACTGGTAACTTATGTTTGTAATATATTTTTATGTGTTGTACCCATAGATCGTATAGCTTATACTAAAGTAATGATATAACTAATATAAAGTCTATGGTTGAAACTAACAATTGTGGTTACACGGATTTTTTGTATAGGCTATTTAGTTACATCATAATCGTGCGAGAATTTTCTCCTACCTGATACGACTTACATGTTCAAAACTAAATTCACCAAAATTAGTATTCCACAACTTACTATACTCGTTAAATCGATAATGGATATTTTCTTGTTGTAAGATGTTACTAGTTTTAAAATAGGTAGTGTTCTTTTTGCAATGAAATGAATAAATACATTTTTTTTAGCCAGATACCATACGCATATTATAACTATATTGTATGTTTCTTAAAATCTTTAAATCGAATTTAATTCCATATTTGATTTCAGTTTCTGTTTCTATCGGTTAATTTTAAATTAAACAAATAATACTTCATTGTGTTTAATACTATGTTACACTAAAAATTACATTGATTTTGCTTATCACGCTTTAAAAATTGATAAGTAACTCGTCGTGAACACGTATTTGGCTTTAACGCAGTGCTGGCGGAGAAACTAACCCACAGGGACCAAAAGCAGATATCATAATTTCTGATTCCGTCTCGAAGTGAATGAGCTTCATATAATGAGCATATTATATTATACATTAACTGCAGATGTATAAAACCAACACACGTGTCCAATGTCCATCACAAAGACTGTTGAAAAGTTGCAATTTAATGGATGGTAAAAGTCGGAGGCCTACGGATGAGACAACTACTTCGTCGAAGTATAGTCGGTCGGGATCTCATATTGTAAGCGTACATCATATTATTCTATGAACATATATTTTTGTACAAAGTTTGGGGGGGGGAAAGTAGGGGACTATAAATATGAATAAACACGAACGCTCGTGTGTGAGTGTATGTGAGGAAATTTTTAATATGTGCTCTTGTATTTTCGATGCGAGTGCGGCGGCGAAGGACGGCGACTGTAGATTTCGACTGGATTTCGGGTTAGGCGCAAGCCCGTGACGTCATCCGACCGAACGCTGTACTCACCATGGCAACCGTCAAATCCACCACTACCGCAGCATCTCCGTTCGTCTTTCTATATACATACACAATATATAGAAGAGATACAGCAGGGGAAGGACACCAGCTGCATTTTCGCCGTGCGCGAGCGGACATTGCGGCGGGTCGGTGGTAATGTATAAAAGTGGTTGGTGAGGGGGTGAGCGACAGATGATGGTGTATACGTAGAATAACGCAGTGACGTGTATTACCTATATATGTATGTACACATAAACGCGATTACGTGGGTGTACTGACGCCGACCGGACCCTAGACGGATTTACGATTATAATAATTATTTTTTTTTTTACTTTTCCACCGAAATAAATATTACCGCAAACTCAGTTTCACGTCATAATATATATATATATGTATGTGTGTGTATGTGTACTGTTTGAATACATATGGTTGGTTAGGTATTGGGTCTTACCGGTCGTTTAGATAGCGTCCCCCGAGACGCGCGTGTAGGTCTCGCGACACCAACGCCCCCCCCTCTCCCACCCCGGTTAAAACCCGAACTCGACTGATGTGCGTATATAAATATACCACGTTTTTATATTATAACCGTGTATGTAGTCGACTCTGCAGTGGATAACCGGGACCCTATTTCGAAACATCCAGAGGGGACCTTTTTATTTATTTACTGTGCTTTCGAAAAAATGTTTGTTTACAGTTATTGAAACATCTTGTACACAAATGTACTGAGCGTTATAATAGCACTGCAGTGCAAGAGATGTCAATGAAATCCAACAGACTAAAGATGATTGACTAAAAACCATTTTACACAGCTCAGTAGCGAATACTCATTGGTGTGGATGAATTGCTCCCTCCCCTTTAAATATTTTAGTAATGGTGTTTTCTAAAAATCGTTTTGTATCCTTAGAGACGTATTGATAATTTTTTGTAATCGGCATTTTCAAAAAAAACGCAACAAGCATATCAGCTCATCTTCAAACAATAGTACATACAAATCGTAAATCGATTTTCAAATGTAAAAAAAATGTTTTTTTTCTTGGTTTTTTTCATTATTATTTCAAAAAAGATATATTGAAAGACACGTCTTTCACTGTAAAATTGATTGTTGACTTTTTTTGTGTAGAAAAAAGATACAACATTTAGGTATATTAAGCTCCAAATTACCACTGCCCGCTGGTTTTACTTATTTTAACAGAGTGAACGACATATTCAATCATAATAAACATCCACAGTTCACCTTTTTTTCTTTTTTAATAATTAATAAATTATATTATTATACCATGGCCGTATGTATCATATAATTAATATGATTTGGATTATAAATGTATTTAATGATTTTCTTCGTTAAGATAATATCTTGTAGAAACTATTTAAATCATTAATAAAGAAATAATTATTCCATAATAATTACGGCGTAATTGAGTAATTGTAATAATAATTATTACCAATCGTTTATTTACATATAAATTTAAGTATCTATTAAGCCTGATAATTAGCTTAACTGAAGTTCCAAAAATAATTTAACTAAAACATAGTGTGAACCGAAAGTGAAGTCCTACTAACCATGGCTAAATAGATTATAGGTATGATCTATCTATACCTAGGGCACCATAACTACTGGTTGAGACTGTAGTTATTGTAATTTCATTATCTGTAATAATAATGAAGCCAATATTTTATTATATGTATGAATTGATATCATCACGTATTTACATCTTTTTGATTAAAATCTAAAATCGGTTTTGTCAACTTGTCAATGTCATTCAAATATTCCGTTTAAATATTCAGTTGTTTTAAAAGTTTCTTTAAAAAAGACAGAGTAAAATACTTTTAAACGATCTGATACACTCGATTTCCGAAAAATCCCTTTTAAGAAAATTATGGTTCAACAAGTTAATTCATGCTTTGAGAAAAAAAATTATTTAAATATACAATTTTTTGCTGTATTTCATATTTGTATAACTGTAAGTTATATATCAATTTAAAGAAAAATTAATATCTATATTTTTTAAGTTAGAGAAATATAATGAGATCTTGATGACAATTTCAATTCATACCTAAGACTTATAAAGTAAAATTTAAGTACTCAATAATTAATATTTAACTATTATTTTTATAACACAGAACAGATATTTAATTTTATATTCGTTCAAATATTTATTTATTAAATAATATCTCGTAACTATTATTTGCTTTCTCGCATTTTCCCACATATAAGTATGGTAATTAATGTGCGGGTAACTAAGCGTATGGTTAAAGAAGATGCTATTTCATTGAATACCAAATCAAATGATAATTCTACATATATTTAAATTATATGCACACCAGTCTAATATTTGTACGTGTAAATCAATCAATGATAAATATTATTTTGTAAGCACATTTAATGCAACAATATAATATATGAATAGATATTTTTCAAATAATTCGAGTAGAGAGCCGTGCCATGATTTAAAACAATCAAATTCTACACTTTTGAAAAGATTAGTTTTAAAAATTTCTTTGTCTAGGTACCTACTAATAAAAATAATATAATTGTTAAGTAGGTAAAATATTATATATTATTTAAAAACTAAAAATTCTTTATTCTTTAAATTTTAAAAATAAATGGAAAAACAATAAAACAATTGATCAAAAAAAAAAACTTTTAAACAAAAAAAATATTTAAAAAAATCGATTTTGTTTTTATGATATGTATCTAACTTAAAACTAAAAACTTAAGATACTTGAAATTGTCACCAAATATTTTTATTAGAATTTTTTATACATAATATAATTTTCGAAACTTTTTCAACTATTCATAGACATTTCAAATTTTTAATTGTTTTTCTATAAAGGTCAATAAACAAAATGTTTGCTTTATAAAAAATACTATGTATGATTCTTCATAAGTTGTTCATATACTATTTAAAAATATTAAAAATACATATACTATATATTTCTATTTCCCCTTAATCTAAAATTTAAAACAAACCAACTGTTTTTATCCTTTTTAATACACGTAAAACATTGAAATTTTATTACCTTAAATTATAAAAAAATATTTTTAAAAACAAAAAACAGTAATATCAAAAAATTTGATATTACGCATAAAATAACTATTTTTCATCAAATGATTTTCTTATTTTAATTTAATTCAAAATCGAATAACCAAAGGTACTATAAATTTTCACCAAATATTTATATTATTATTTCTTTTATGTGGTATAAATTTCTAAAAATAGAAATCTGCACTCATTCAAACGCTCAAAAATTTTAATTGATTTTAATATTCAGCATAATTACCAAATTTGTACCATTTATATTCATACAAAAAAATATTATCAATGATTTTTATTATTCACAAATACAATTAGCTCACCACTAAAAACTAAATAAATTATGGTTTGATTTTAGTATACTATTATAATATCGCTACCAAAAAATGAATATCATAAAATTCTCTACTTTATTATGAATCGTTAACGTAAAAAGTAACATGTTGAAAACTAAAAATATGTTTTGAATTTTATTTAACATAATAAATAAATTAAAATAATATTCATACAATATGCAAATGATACATAATAGAAACACACCATATAATATTAATTTTTAATAAAAGTATTTTTTGGTTGAAAGTTATTTTAATTCTACGAAAAAAAATAGTTTCCATAAATTATTATTATTATTATTAATAATAAAATTATTTTTTACATTAAACCAACCTTCAAAATATTATTTGAAATTTTATTTTTTTGGTTTTTAGTTTGCTGTGTTATAAAAATTAGTGTTCGTAAATTATATCTAAATAATTCACTGAAAATATATATTATATACATATTATATGCATGCGTTGTATAATATGCATAATAATTGACAATATTTAAGAATAAAATTAGTTAGTAGGTACTTATAAATCTATTAAAAAACATAAAAATTTAAAGATATGAGTGTATGATATATTTTTCAACGTTGAGATTTAAAGTATATGGTAACACAGAAAAATTTTTAATCCTTGGAACTTATACAATTAATTAATATCATGGTTAATAATTGTAATTTTAAAAATGTTTCAAGTGATTTAGGCTTTTGAGGTTTAAAATATGCGTAACAAAGTTTCTATTAATGAAAGTCAAAGAAACATAAGTTTTTAAGACTTAGAAAGTATTTTAATTAAACCCTATGAATAATTATTTTGTTTCTTTATATAATTAAATCTTTTATTTTTTAATAATAATTCTTCAGTAATACTTCAGAAATGTGTATAATATATTAATGAGGTTATATCCTACATAATGTCTTAAAACCATTTTTTAACTTAATACAATTTAAAGCCCGAAATATAGGTCATTTGTCACATAACATTAATGACTATTTAATCATTCATTAATATTGCACAAAGTTAAAAATTTGTAATTTTTAAAACAATCAAAGTTTTATAAAACATCGTTAATCAAAAATAAATTAAATGATACTGCTGCGTATTATATTACATGTACACTATCTATAAAAAAAATACTGAAATATCAAGATAAATCAGTTAACTTAAATTCGAGTCTATTTACAGCCATAATTGCTAATTTAATCACTCAATAAACGAAAAAAAAATAATACCTATTTATTATTTAATAATTTCCTGTAGAGACAATATTAATGTAATTACATTTTATATTTTATTAATTTTATTTGACCTTGTAAAACATAATATATAAATATGTTAAAATTAATATTTAAAACAAGTAATGTATTATATGAGCATATTCAGTTTAACAATTTTAACAAATATAGTTTTATACAATTTATATATATTATTAATAATAGTATTATGCCGTTAAAATTAAAACTTAATAATATAAAACGTAAATGCGATGTTACTACAAGGTATAATAAAAATATATCAACCAATAAAATAAAAAATGTACCAATAGATTAAAAAAAAAAATTGTGAACATACTTAATAGTTTTTAAATTTTGATTATGCAACACACGACACCAGTTATATTCCTGGAAAAAATAGTTATACTACCTATTATAAAAAGAATATAGCATCATGATTGGCGATTATTTTGTATTATGTATTATTCGCAAAACCTCATATATTTTTTGCTTACATTTTATTTTTATAACATAACACATTGTAATAATTTTACAGTAAAAGGTTTAAAACTTATGACTTTAAATGATGTGAAATTTGCACCGTATGAATTACGAATATTATTCGGGTCTGTATAGCTTAAGTACTTATACTTTTTTAATTATATTTTGAGTTATTGTATTTTTATAAATTAAATTCTTACAAAAAAAATATTATAATAATGAAAGATAATATATTAATGAATATAATAGATTAATTTTAACTAGTTAAAGTTGTAATTAATAAAAATTTTAAACAAACATGCTGTAATTATTTTTGATATTAAAACAAATTTTTACTAAACTGAAAAGTGAAAGTAATATGTTGTTTGAAATATGTTTTAAAGAGCATAATAAAATTAAAATGATAGATAAAACTTATTAGTCATTTAATTTATTCTTTATAGAATTTCTGGATAAATACTTTGAAAAAAAGTTATACAAAGTCGTATTCATAAATATTAAATAAACTAAATTAATCAGTATATCTATTATTTTTTAGAATGATAATATAACTATGTAACTGAATTCTTTTAATTAGAAAAATATAAAAAAATGTTTTTATTTACACTTTGCTTTAATGTTTGTAAAAGTAATTTTATTATTATTATGGTGTTATCAAATTAAATTTAAAGATTATTCTAATTTTTCATTTCTATGACAACTTAGTTTTTGGTAAAACGTAATAAATGTGATTACGTAAATAAATAAGATTTAAACGAAAAAAACTTTACTTTAAATAAACAAACTGTTGTATAAGCTTTTTCTGTCTCAATATAATATTTGATGCATATTTAAGTATAAACATACAAGCAACAATCATAGAAATAGAATATTTTAAAGGGTTTACGCTATTATTTTCGAACAAAGTATTGCATTGAACTTCATCGAATCAATACGGCATAGTCACATATTTTATACAAACAACATTATATTATCATCTAAATTGCATCGGCATAGAATATTTGTGTTCAAACATGTATTATAATACTCGTTGATGTTGTTTTAAATACGTTAAACCAATCTCACACAAAACTATATGTATTATAGAGCAGTTATGTATTATCATTGATATAAAGTGCCTAGATAGAATTTAAGTTGAGCTACTATTTTAATCGTACTGTTCATATTTATAATGAAGGCAGTAAAATTATTATGAAGAATTAAAGAGTATATTTTATTTTTCATACAAAAACATAATAACTTTTTACAAAATTAGTACAATAATTACAATATAATACATTGGTTAAATTATATTAATTGATTAGTTATCGCCATTATCTAGTGATATAATCTCTCTATTTTAAATAAAACAAATTTTAAAACACTATTCAGTGTTAGATTCTAAATAAAGCAATGAATAGTTATATAATAATGTGTGTAATCTTTTTTCATCACATTTTTGAATTTCGAACTTTGAGAATAATTTTTTAAAAACAAATTGCAATCTAATTGATAAAATTTCCTGTACTTTTCAAAATGATTGGAAAAATAAAATGTCTATATATTCATAACTCAAAAACAAATAACTATAAAAACTATAATTTTTCGCAAAATATTTCTACAAACATTTTGTTGAGTCAGTATAATATACAAAATATTTTTTTGTGCTATTTATAGGCATTTGAAGTTTTAAATTTTTAGTTTTTTTTACAATATGTAGAATTTTTTATTTTAATAAAAAAAAAAAAAAAAAAAAAAACAAAAAAAAATAGTAGGTGAATAGATACCCTTCTGTTGAACATCAAGTGTCAATTGTATCACTGCTATTGGTGTGTTAAATTTGAATTCAATACATTGTTATGTATAAATAATGATTTTGAACGGAAACCGTCCGTCATCCTGTATCAATAAATAAAATGTCTGATGTGTTTTTTTTTTTTTTTTATATAGCTAACAAAGTAATTTATTTTGCTCTTAGTATTACGATAAGTTGATATAATTTTTTTCAAAAATATTTCATTTGTTATATTATAAGTATTTAGCTATTATAATAATATACTCGTATATATTTTATACCACAATATATTATCAACTTATACAACTCTAAATTTAATAACATCTTTCTGTAAATACCATAAATCAGTAAAAATAGATTTATTTTATTAACATATGATATTTTAAAACTATACAAAAATATAAAATTCATAAATCATAATCATATAATATAATATCGTAAAAGTTTTAGTCTCCATTAATAATATTTTTGATTCATAGCAAAATAATATTAACCTCCATTATTTAACATTAAAATACGTAATTTTGTCAAAATTCTAATTTCAAATGTACAAGTTTAAAAAAATAATGTATTTGTGTATTTTTAAAATTTTTATGCACATATAAGAAAAACTTTTAAAGAATCTTTTATTAAATTAAATAAAAATTAACATAAATTTTATTAAATTTTTATCCAGAAAATATTCTTTTATCAACGTTTTTAGAAAATAAAATTTCAAAGCATTATACTTCTTTTTGTCTATATTTTACTCAAAAAAAGTCAAATTATTTTGAAATTTCCATCATGAAAAAAAACTAATAATAGAAAATTCCCATTTTTTTAAATTTTTTCTTTGTTCATCCTGATTACAAAAAAAGATAGTAAGATAAAACTAAGTAGTAAAAGCTTGAAAATATAATTCAAGGTTCCTTATAAGGTTTTAGTACTACAATGAAAAATATCAGGAATATATATTTTTTTATTTGATTTTCATAAAAAAATTTAAGCTTAACCAAAAACCTTGAAAATATGTATTTTAACTATAGTGATTACTACTAGTAAAAATAACAATACTTTGATTTATTTTTTTATTGTTATAAATAACAACAATTATTGTTGGGTCTTAAATTTTGTTTCACTTAACTTCTATTACTACATTCATACAACGGAAAAGTCATTAATACAATGACTTAGTCATTTAATTACTACAAATAATGTTTAAAAATTTAACTGAATAAAAGAAATGAGACAATATTAAACGTATAATACGATACATGTATAAATCTACATGTTATAATCACAATTATCCAGATGACATTGGTTATAAATATTTAATATCACGATAAAAGATATTTGAAAACTGCGCATTAAAATTATTTCATTGCACTTAATTGTATAACTTCTAATAAATTAACATAACAGTACATATTTATAATAATATATATCTCTAAATGATTAATTTTCTGGTTAACATATTAGTTTTTAGTTCTTTTGAAAAACTCCTCAACTACGGATAAAATACCGATACAATACAATATTAATTATTATCCATGATAAATATTACATATGTATAATATGACACTGACTTTTATATGTCAAATATAATTTATTCATATTATTATTTTTTTTTCCCATTTTTTTTTTTTTTTTTACTTCTTTATGAATTTGCAGAACAGTTCTCATTTTTGTAAATATTTTATGATTTTAAAATAGCCAGTTGAAATACTTTAAATTAAAATATCACAAAATACATTTTTGAACTTTTTTTTATTGAGCATCCATAAATCTCAAGATTGAATTACGTATTGAAATTGACCAAGAATTTTAAAGAAAAAATTGAAGATTATACGAATTTTTTTGAAAATAATAAACAGAATTAAATTTATGTATGTTGAAACTTTTTAAAGGAACTTTCTCTGTTGAAATATTTAAAGAAAAAATTTTTTTAGTTTACTTTTAAAAATCATAAGTAAACTTTTTAAATTCACAAAAAAAAAAGAGAAACTTTTTAAAATTAATGCCAAGAAATAATTTTGATTTTAATACCATACTTATTATAAAATATTTAAAACGTTTGGTCATATATATGTTATATATACACTTATTGATAATAAAATTGATTACTATAATATATTTATATTTACATAAATATTCTAGAAAATTATAAGATCATAATAATTCTCCAACTAAAAAATAATATACCAAATATATCAATAAAAATAAAAACTGTGAACTTCGATAAAAAAAAAAACAGAAATATTTGCGTATTTTCTTTTAGATAATTTTTTCTTTTGCATAAAAATTATAAATTTTTAGAACACTCTATTTCAAAGTTTTGCAAATCTGCTTATTTTTTAAAAGTAAGCCCTATATTAAAAAATAAAAATCGATCCCTAGATTTTTTCTAATAAATTGGTAGCGCTAAACCGTAGTTTTTCAGTTCATTATTTTTGAGGTATTAGCATTAATTGAGTACACGCCATTTATTTAGCATTAAAGTTCATTACTTCACAAACCACGACCGTTCAAAGTTTGTTATGTAAATTAATGATTTTAATTAAAAGTACTGGACTAAAACCTACTTAATCAACGTTTCATCATTACAATACACCACAAAAAAATACCGTTTTTACTAGTTCTCAGGTAAACGTCTGTTACAATAAATAAATGTTTCTTAAGCAAATATTTTCGGGGAAATAAATACTTTGGCCATATCTTAAATACGCCGTATAGTTTTTTAAGGTTCAGCTACCTATGAATAACGCTAAAAATCACACACAATTATATAAATTATATAAAGAAAATAATCATGAAAAATCCAACGACGGAATACACAACTAGAATCCAAGATTACTTATTGAACAAAATGAACGTATTTTCTCGTATCACTAGAGTTTTCTATAAAGTAGATTGAACGTAGCTAACCCGCATTGAAGAACCTGACAGATAAAATTACATCTCTTGAATTTTTTTTTTCATGTTTCTGTCGTTCTAAATCTACAATAGTTTACAACTGCAGAACTCGATCAAATTAAGTTTGATAATTTTTAAACATTGTATAAAAAATGTTTATTCAACTTAATGTAACAAGCGTGTAATAATAGTTTGACCAAGTTTAAATAGGTATGAACTTACAAAATGTTCAGTAATTTTTCGATGCAATAATAATGTGCACCTATATTGCATATACATTACGCCGTCTAACAAATTATATTAATTAATAAACACTGAACAGAAAATACGGACCATTCAAAGTTTTAATCAAGTCGTTATATTGGAAATACATTCAATTTTTAACAGATAATACATATACAAAAAAAAACTATTATATTTTTTTCTTAATTTAATTGTATGCTACGAACAAAATGCATAATAATTATACTGTACTAGGTATTGTTTTGCCCTTGCATAATAATAAAATAATTAGAGCAACGTTTTGAACTGAATTACAAATATAGTACTAAATTTTCCCATTAAATACTGATACTTCAACTTGAATAATTTAAAATGTAAAAACCGCTGGTTAATACTCAATACTCAACTCAATAATATTATTTGAATACACTTGATTTTATCAAGATAAAATTAGTATATAAAACATCTAATTACTAATATTTACTCAATAACCGAATAATATTGATTTTACTGCCAAGACAGGCTAAAAATAATATAATATTTTGCTTAGTTTTATGCTAGTAAATAATATCAATAATTTATTTAAACTTTATTTCTGTTATTATAACAATATATTAACACTAAAATACATCTTAATTAAATTATATTAAAATATTGCAAGTTTTCTATAGTCACATTTCCATATTATATTATGACACAATATATTTTATAACCAACATAGAAAAAAATTAATGTCGACAATACAGTAAAATTTTATAAATAATAATTTACTTTTTATTTTGGCATTAAATTTCAATGAGTTAGTGCAAAAACAAATAAAAATCTTATCTAAGTTCACAATCATTTATCAAATAAATGTATTATCAAAACCCATGAAAAATAACACAAATTTATTTATTATTCAAAAAATTATTTATTCTACTAAAATTTAAATGTCAACAAATACATTTACCACATCCATATTAAATCATGATTTAAATTTTTTTTTTTTGTTAAAATTAACCATTTTGGGTTTTAAGTTTATTGAATTATTTATTTTATTTTATTTCTTTTTAGTTACCTAAGAGATCCTGGTACACAAAAGTTTGAGAATTGCTGCTTATAAACTCTTACAAGTGACTGCAGTAAATTTTACGTTAATTCTCATCAAACACATTTCATAATCATAATAAAATATAAATTTAAATGGGAATGTAAAATGAAAATCCGATAAAGACGTTTAATACTATAACAGTAATAGTACACCATGTCATAATTCGTTTTGGGGTACATTACAGACATACGGCAAATAATGATATAATTATCGATACACTTGTCACAAACATTTATGTTTTAACAATATTATATTATAAGACAAAAAACGGGTAACTTTTAAGAACGTTACGAAAGTAAATAATATACATTTTGTAAAGTATAAACGCGCGTAGTTGTGCACTATGTATAAGTTTGCATAATCGTTATATTATTATTTTACATGACAAAATTATTTAGTACTATAGATCTGTATTATAGATAATATTTAGATTCTAAGCGAAACGATTATCTTTTTATTTCCAAAAATTCGCTATACAAATAGGTAGGACATTAAAAATTATAATATTATCATTTTGTTTTTTCTTTCACACTTCAAACCGACAAAAACGAACGAACGCTACCTATGTATATGTGAATTTAACAAATGATGAAAAAAAAATGATTTCTATTCACTCGTCACGTGAAACGAAAAAAAACGTGCACATTGTATATTTTTCATTAAAACGTAAACAAAAAAATATTGCAAGATATTTAAAAAATATTATAATGTATTATGATACATACATTTTTACTGTCTATTTTTTCAATAGTTTACGGTACGCACAAAGAATTAACAGTACATTATATCTCATTCTCATCTATTCGCAAGGAAAGAACCGGGCAATCATCTCCTGAATCAAAAAAGCGCAATAATATTTATAAATGTCTCGGGAAATAATTTAATGATACATAAATAAAAATATGTATCATTCACGAATAGAATATGTAACAAATTTATATAATACAGTACATACGAAATATTTTAAATATATTTGTTAAGGGATGTAAAACAAATTCAAAAGCGTATAAAATAATAACGTTTCCGAATAACCACCACTTAAATTTAATAACAGGGCATTAATTAAGCACCCTAATTGATCAGAATAACTAATACCTTGAAAAAAAAACACATAAAAATCAAACACCCGAAAATCATTATATGGTTTTCTTTCAAAATATCATAGTTATAACTGAAATTCTACAAAAACATTCCAGTTTACTTGAAACTCTGAGTAATTTCTTATTTGAGATAATGCATATGATAAACTATTTTGTAACTATGTATTTATTGTAGCTAATTCGATTCTATAATTAGTTATATTTGATAAGTGATAAATGTTGTGTTTTTATTACAATATTCTTATTTGTATAAGACAGCTAGTTGTGTAATATTTGTTATGATTGGTAATTTTTACTATTTGAAATTATTTCATTGTAAAATTTATTAGTATATAATATTTTATCTATAAATTTCATAAAGTAAAATATATTTAAGTAATTATAAAATTAGCTATCTTCTAATATTTGTACATTTGTAAAATTTAAACCTCAAACTTGTTTTTAAAAATTGTGTTTGCATTACATTTTTTTTTCAAAATAGAAACAAGTTCTACTAAGTAAATTGCATAACTATTTACCAGATAATATTGATTTTAGAAAAATTGAGAGGAGCCTCTCAACTATAGTCATTGGCGTACAATACAAATCATTACCTATATCTTAATATATTTATTTAAATCAATAAGTTCGATCGTGGAAAATAAGTCTACAATATAATATATATAAATCATCAATTTTGTTGGTTTATCTATCCAAATAGGTGGCATATAAATTATGAAGAAAAACAAATCTGGTGCTATGGTGATGGTCTATGGTTGACCTCAATCACGTTTTGAACCACATCTTTTAGTAGCAAAAAACTTATGTACATAACTGAACTAATAGGTTAGATTAATTGCAATTAGATAGCTGAAATTAGTTATAATATTACTACATACAACTTAAAATAAATCAAATTGTTTAAAATTTTAACATCCTGAATTAGATATAATTTAATTAACCTTCCAATGATTTTTGAAAAACAATAATTCTTATCTTCCGTGTTTATGACACTTTTTAAATAAATTGTATCACAAAAATAATATTTTAAATACATTTTATCAATAATCATTATTTGTTTTATTTTAAAACTGTAACAACAAAATGATATTTATTTCATACTTGCTAAACAAATACAAAATATTTGAGTTCTGTTGACTTGTTATAGTTTTGTGGATATTAAATCAATGAGTAATCAATGAATTATATTAGTGTTTAACAATGTTATAAATGCTATGATAAATAAGAACTAATATTTTGTCACAACCTTCAAAAGTTAGTTTACTATTTAACCACAATTATCATTAATTTGGTTGTGAACATTAGTAAAAAAAAAAATACATAACTTACACAATATTGACAGATATTCCGCAATACTAGGACAAAAACCCAAAATCTCCACGCATCGTAGTCCATAAGTATAAATGTAAAATATATAATAGTATTGGTTCGCATTAAGTTTTTTTTTTAAAAAACCACAAGTCTTTATTAAAGAATAAGAAAAATAATATACTCAAAACATACTCCAAAATATGCTTAGAATCAAAAATATATATAAAAAAAAAAAAAAATGAATTTGTGATAAAAATATTTTAATATAAATACTTCTCTATATAAGACTAAAAACAATCAAAAATTGTTATTTCTGTAGAATACAAAAAAAATATCACGTAACAAATAATGACTTTTGTGATACCAACACTAGAACATAATATTATATAATATGTTGTTGAATAAACAAACAGAAAGACAAATGTTGTTTATCATATATTTTGTATATGTTACGAAGATAATATTCTAGTTATAAATGTTCTCCGTGTTAAAACTTTAAACCTCGTCTTAAAGTAGAAAAAAAGTCTTGATACTCTATTATACTAACATATTATATAATATTTAAACACACTTAGTTTATGGGTCAATGGAAATGAAAAACGCAACGCGTATAATTTAGTTATATACTGTAGCAATATTGCAAAAACAACCATCGAAAACGAAAAGCAGACGATAAAATGAAATGCAAATTTTTAACACGATCGCGTATAATATAATATATACAGGATAATCGGTTGTTTACATTACTTCAAAAATATTCAAATTCAATTATTATGTTTTTAAAAATAATAATATGTAATGAAATAAATTATAGTATTATTACAATATTCAACGTTATGTTGATCAAGTATAATTGTTTATTTTTTTCATTGTGGTGATGTTTAAATTTTTATTTTATTTAAGAACAATCAATATTTTTTTATTTCATGATCAGAATACTTTTAGTATGATTTTACTTTTTTTTTTTTTAATTTTGATGTATTAATATAGAATAGTACAAAATAAATAGTTTTTTTTTATTAACAAAACACATTTTAAGTTAAAATAAACTATGATAAATGTAGTGGGCTGCAGCCTTTACAGAGTAAAATGACAAATATTACTCCAAAATAATAAAATTAGTGAAATATTATTTTGTATTTTAGAAATTTATAATCATCATAAACTTTTTAAACTATACAGTATTCAAAAACACAAAAAAAAATATTGGCTTATAGAAATGAAGGGAAAATGTAGTGTATACTGCAGTTTAAGCGCATCACTCCATACATAACCCACGCTTGTATCACAAATCATTATATAAAACACTCACTCTTCGCACGTGGTATTGTTTATAGAGCGTTCATACGATTTAACCTAACCGAAATCATCCACCTGCGATGTCATTTTTACGATGAGATATCGAAATTTTTATTCCATACCTACACCGGGTCCGATATAATAATATTATATTATATAAATTCCGCATAAAAAAAAAATATTCACGTTGTCGTCGTCGTTCTAGTGATTGATACACGGCGTTTGTACATTACTTTAACCACCTAAAGTTACGAATACCAGCGTTCTCATATAATACGTACACAAATCCACCGGAAATACGTCTGTAAAGTTTTATGTGTGGTACGTGCATCGCGTGAACACATATGACGTCAACGTAAAGTAAACTTCATTGTGTATGGGTAACCTAAATATATATATATATATTATATATATGCAGATAATAATAATATTTATTTACAGCAACGTCAAACTGCAATTTTTATGTTTGTTTTGAGTGATTTTCTCCGAGATTTGTTTTTTCTTTCCGTTTCTATAGCATATGATTACATTATACCTATCACTATTTGTTAGGCGTTCTTGTTTTAGATTTCGTTCATAAAAGCAACTCCTCCCCGCCCCCCACCCCCCCACTCCCTTATATTTTATGAAAGAGATGAGCCGTGCTCTTAATCGAGAACGGTCGTGACCGTGACACTTGAGATTCGAGTGTGTGATGACGACGATGACAGCTACGGCTTATCTGATTATGAAGGAATTATAAATTATACCAAAAATGAGTGAAAGCTTTACAAACAAGAAATAAAGATTAATAATAGTATAATTTTGAGACAAAACGTTAAACTACTTTGAAACAGCAATAAGACTCAATAAATATAATATAATTTAATGTACGATTTAGAAGTTTTCTTGCAATCATAATTTATTTTTCAGAAATGTAACTATTATAGATCGACTATTGTACCGTGAAATAAAATAACAACAATTTTACGAGTTGAATACATAATGCATTTATATGTAATTCACTTTAAAGTTGGTACGTATATACACAATTCACAGCTTTTAGTATATTTTTAAAATTATACCAGACCATTCAATATGTATAAAAACGAACGAACGCGTGTTGAATCAAATTATTTTCGGTTTGTAATTTATTTATTTCACACGGACATAAAAACCATAAATAATTCTGCACGAGTTCACATGAATACCACACATAATTGGATAGAAAAGGATATTCAAAAATCAGTGTGTAGATTCATTCGGTTTGATTATAAACCATTTTTCGTTCATATAATCCAAAATAACTGGAGAGCCAATATTTTATCGGAGTTTTCAAACTTTTCGTCGTCTATTCCAACACTAATATTATGTGTAAATTTCATAAATTGTAATCTCTGACACGTTTATAATATGATACTGACATTTTAATTCGTTACCGTTCACACTTTCCGACAAACGTATATATAGAATGTATACAAGAGCATACGAGTAGGTTATAATGGATGTTATATTATTATGTGATACCTATTTCATATAAAAATATAATGATCTTGAAGGAAAGGAGGGAAATTTTGGCAACTCGTCCCTGCCTTGGTCCTAGAAAAATTCCTTTTAGAAGGAGCCGATATAAATATTAAAAAAATATAACTTATGGAAATTATTAACAATATATAAATATTATAAAAATAAAAATATAACAAGAATAAAATGTAAACACCTAAATCTATATTTGGACAGCCTTCGGCGTGAGGATATATACATTTCTTAATATCATGGTAATAAATACCCCCTTTCACTTTAAAATTTTAAAAAATTGGTAAACTAGTTTAGAATTTATATTAAATACGTTTACTTTTACAAGTGCGACTTCAAAAGTTGATGTAAGTGTCCCTACATTACCTTTAAAGAAGAAGTATGTGTTTATACGAGTTTTATATACATATTTTTAATTTCATCGCATTTATAGACGTGAATATAGTAAAATAATTTAATTGCTTTTAAAACACATAAAGTGTTTGGGACATTTTTAACTCAAGTAACCTTTTATCCAAATGTTTTTTGGCTCATTCAAAAATTTTACGTCAATGTATAATTAGTAAAACAGGTAAATATTATTTATTTACACCATTTTTTATCGTATTTATAACTTGATCGTGTCGTAATTTGCAAAAATTTACGACTGGGTAATAGTAAAAAATTTGATTTTTTTAGGAGCATTAACTTCCTTTTAAGTACAATACGCCGTGCATCTTAATAAAATGTTTTATATGCCTAACCTTTGTGTTTATACTAATATTCAAAACGTTGTTAATTTCGACGTATACACTAATCTATTCACATTTAATCCATATTTCCAGTCGAGTATACAATTACCAAGTACTTCAACAAGATTACATTGTCATGTAATCACTGTGATCAAATCACCATACATCTTCCATAGGAAATCTTGTCAATGGAACTAATTAAATTGGTTCAAGTAGTTTTTAACAATATTATGAACATTACATATTTACAAACAATGCACTTCTAATGATGAGTTTTTCATTTAAAATTTAAAAAAATATGTAGACTAGATACATACATAAACAATAAGATACACGCTATTATTCAAATGCAAAGAAAAAAATATCTAAATTAAATTACTGTATCACTAAATACGTAAAAATATTTGAGATTAGTATTCTTGTTAAAAATGAAATAAATATGTTTTTATCAAATTGAAATGTAGGGGTATTTCTAAATTATATTAATTGGTTTTACCTATGAAAATATAAACAAAATTTAATCCAATTTTTCTATTTTAAGTAACAAACAAATATCATAGCCTACTATCATAATCCGTAATATTATTACTGGCCAATGGTCATATATTACAATATTATTGTCAAGGCTGTAAATATCAATGCTACCAAAAAAAAAATCCATGTAATATTCATTTACACCCACAAAAATAAGGGAATGTGCACCGAAAATTCTACAAAAAAAAACTAAACTCAAAAATTCTAAATTCACAATTATATTATATTTATAGGGTTTGAAAGGTGATAATAAAAAATATGCGTAACAAATTGATTAGTTTATATTATATACAAATTTGTAGATACTATATAATGTGCTAGATAAAAAAGTTTATAAGCTTAATATAAAAAAAAAAAAACTGTTTGAAAAAATGTTTTATTTTAAGTGTACTGTGTACTATGCTTTATCGTGGAGCTAAATTAGGCAGGGGACAAACGACGGTAAACCCTTAAAAACCCTTCAAAACGTATCAGACGATTATCGTTATCGGAAATACATGAGAGTTACGGCAACTGCTTACATGGCGGGTGGAAATGTCAAATTATCGATCGGTTACGATGTAGGTATAATAGTTTTTGACTCTGCGATATGGCACTGACGCGCGAAACGCAAAAGACGGACCGACAAACAAACGGTGATCGGCACGCAAGACAAACGACCCGTGCGAATCGCGAGCGCAGTACAACCTCGGTGATTGCGGCGCATTAGAAAATATTCGGTGCACGTACCACGGGAATGTGAAAGTATTAAGGGCTTTTAAACATATAAGAGCAACCACCAGAAGTTTTTGATGGTAGAAGCTTAATCGGGATCGAAACGAACCAATTACCGACGTCTATACAAATGGCGAGTATATACAGGCGCACAACAAAGCCACAACTACAATAGCTAACTCCATATGTTATTATATAGTTACGTCTTACGTGCATTATATCAGAGGCGATTGCGTGCGTCCAAAGGCGATCGTAAAAGGTCATATCGATCGAACGAAATAACACTACAACGATGGTCGACATCGAGATAAGAATATAATAATATATCGTCACTGATGATTATTTGTAATACTCTCGACGCCGCTATTGACGAAGAGCGATAAGTATTCAAAATTTTCAATCTATGTTGATGCAAATTTTCTTTCGCTCTCCTTCTTATGAAACAAGTGTAATTGTTTGACAATAAAAACTATTTTCAACACATATAATATACGCATAAATAGATTCAACAAGCATTATATTATGATCACCGTCATTTTTTTCAATTAATGATGACTTTGCTATCAAATACTTAAATTTTTATTATGTTTAAAAAGTCTTCTATAGTACCCATTTTTCAACTCCCACTTCTCACATTTATATCATCCTTTTTCTTATTAATTTTAACTTGGTTATTTTGATATATATCCAAAACGAAATTCGAACGGGTTATTTTTGAGTTATTTAACTTTTTGTCTTAAGAAAAATTGGTTTAAAAAATACTCGAACTATGATGATTTGAAAATCATAATAATTTGATAGCATTATCTTGGAGACGTTTATATTTTGTAAAAATTGTACATAATTGAGTATAATTAAATAATTAATAATATATAAGAACTAAATTAAATATTATATATATTTAATAGTTTTTAAAAACTTTTTTATAAGACTGTCCTTATTATATTATACATTTTAATAACTAAGAAAACAGGTAGGTACATTGTTTTTCATACATCGAAGTTCTCAAAAAAAAACATCATGTGTTTCGGAATTTTTATTAAAAAAAGGTTGAGTCTTGTATTTTGCAAAATTTAAGTTTTTATCGTTACATTCTTTAAATGTTGTAAAAATTCAACTAGGTACTATTATTAAAAATATATTGTTCTTGGACATTTAAAAATTCCCAAAAATCAGAATACAAATTAGTTCAAATTACAGAAAAAAAATAGTGAAGAACATGCTTAGTTAATTACTCTGTGTAGTATAATAAATTGTATTTGTAATTTTAAAAAAAAACTCAACAGAGCCAACCATCTGTTGTTAATTAAATTGCTTTAAAAATTAGCAATTAATAATATTTACAGAGATAACTATTTGAAAGTTGAAACAGCTCAATATAATAAAAATGAATCACTAGTGTGACATCAATAAAATATATAAGCACGGATCAAAAATTAAGATTAAATAATAATATGAACAACACGAATATTATGCCCAGATAAAGAAGTACGCCCCATAAAAAAAGACACCCGGGGCGATGGTCTCATCTTTACCCCTCAAATAGACCATCCTTTAGTACATACCTCGCCGCAGAGTCATTCTACTCTATGTGTCATATCGAAATCTATATACTCAATATAATACGTTGTACGACTCGACGTATAACACGCGTTTTACAATATACCCTAAATTCGTATTATAACAATATATTTTGCCATCGGTCAAATCGAAATAATAAAACCTCAGATTCTATAGGTCTATAAACGTTTATGTATCCAATACGAATTTTATGTTATTTCGTCCCTATAGACGAAAATATATTTTATAGGTGTCTAGAGGTACTCCTATTTTATTTCACAATTTTTAGACCATTTTTTTTTAAGATTGTATTTCGCATGCGCCAAAAGTTATTTTTTTTCCCCGTAAAAGAAAAGAAAATTTGTCAAGCACATATATATACATTAAAAATATTGAACATAATATATCGCTAACTGGAAAATAATATTGATGGATCATGTGTATAATAATATAATAAACGAGATTTAGATGATAATACTATGGCGTGCCGATAGCTTTGTGTTATTTTTATAATCATAATAGTGGTATTGTTGTTTTTGTTGTTGTTGTTGATGTTGTTGTCCTAATTAAACATAATTGTTTTGAAACATTTATTCGAAGAAAAATCTATAATATTTTGCCACATATATCATAACCAATTTGTTTATTTCGATCTAACTTGGAAACGAATGTACGAGCAAGTCGAAAAAATACGTGGCTCACACTACTGAACAAGGATTTAGTATAATGATTAAAGTTTTAATGTGTTATTTCCGGTGTTTAGGGACGTGCTGTGGAATTTTAACAAGACTCGACCCCCTGATATAGTGTAAAAAAAAAACACCGACCGACTCGCAAATTATAGTGCTGTTATAATAATTATTACTATTACAAAAATGTGAAGTAAGTAGGAGGAAAGAAACTCTAATATCGACTTGTTACTCGAATTAAGTCACTTTGTCATCGCACTTAGTGAATCGGTATCGTTCCACCATCGCTGTTATTTGCAATTGTTGCATGTTTCTTTGCTATTTTTCATTTGTTCCTCGATTTGCGTTTTTTTTCTCCTCCTTACCATTTATAATTATATATATGGTAGTTATTTTGAAATTTTATTTATTTTAATCGCAATTACTTTATATTTAGTACCTTATTCATAATAAAACACTTGTGCGTTTTATACATATATTATAATGCATGAATACAACAGTGAACTAGATATAACCTCTAAACCCAGAGGACGCATTCATATATATTATATATATACCTACTCGACATGCACTCGAATAATATATATTTATGTATAATTTTTTTTAACCACTTCGGGAATTGCAAGTCGGACTGAACCCATAAGGACTTGGCACGCTAACTGCCGTGTGATGAAAAATATTGTTAATAGTATACCACAAACACTAAATTGTTTTCGTCTCTGTCAACGTATTATACGTCATATAATAAATATTTTGACGAACGTCATTGTTCAATAAGATCATTATTATTAAAATTTCAATTTCGTCAAAAGAATGGTCGCAACATCGCATCCCAAAGTGATTGTCTCGACCCCATTATATGTTAGGACTTTGGAAGTCATTTAGTTTCGCTGATGTGTGAAACAAATAAAATAATATGATTAACAGGTACTATAGTAAGTTCATAGCAAGGGTAACTCTTACATTCAAAAATATTACGATAAAACATCACAATATAATATAATATATTAATATTATATTATATAGATATTATATAAGCGTAACGATTAAATAAAGTATCATGGCAAAATAGTTAATCGAAAATTGTTTTAATAATGTCATGTCTACCATTATTCATTTGTTTTTATCGAACAATATAATATTATCGAATTTATCGAATAGTCCAAAAAAAATGTTTAAAAAACAACTTTAGGTAGGCAGTATTTAAAACTACAATGAATTAAGTTTTAGTATTATTATCTAAACAGAAAAAATATATTATTGAATAAATTTAAATATTTTAACATGCAGATTTAAAGGGTAATCGGACTGTTCAATTGAAAAACTTTCCATTGTGAACATCAATAGTTCTTAATTTTTAGAAAAACATTCAAAGTCTCAAATTCTTACCATATTATACTCTCTAACGACTTTTTATTATTTAAATTTTTTTGTACAAATACATGAGCAAGGGAAATTAATTTATGGTGCACAGAGAAGAATACATTTCATGTACTAGAATCAAGAAAATCTGTTCCCTTATCATTTTCTATATTTCTTAGAAAACATTTTCAAATTGAAACTTATTTTTGCGTGAACAGTGCATACATATTCATTAAATATAATGTTAAAATTCATTAATTACAAATTTTAAATTATATGTTCAAAAGTGTGTGCTCTTCAGGTGACAGAGATTTATAAATAATGCTGCTGCATTATTTATTAATTATAATCTTGAAACGTTCAAGTTTACAATAATTCACTGCCATAGTAAATAATACGGAGTAATTTCCAACATTCTATATATTCATATAACGTATACCTCGTTAACCATACAAGACAAACGATTAAATATTTACCGTATTCAAATAATTATAAGAACGATTGAAGTCAAGCGAGCTAACTTATTCACATATGAATTCGTTTGTAAATCGTATTATAATTTATAAAACATGAAGTTATCGCGTAAAAATATTAAATATTCATACTTAAGTAATTTTTTAGCAAATGTTTTAATACTTTTTATGGTTGGTTCATTGTTTATTCAATTTTTAGTTTCATAACACAAAGTTCAACGTATTTTAAAAGACGAAAATACATTTTCTAATTAAAATAAATATGTATAATTATTAAATTTATTAAATTATATTAGATTCATTTTTCAATAAATCTTACACGTACATTTTTTGAATTTTTCTATAAAATGTTTATTATTAAATTTAAAATGTTTTTTATAGTTTATTATGTAAAATTTAGTATTTAATTATTAATACATTGATTTTCGGCGGAGATACCTAATTAAAATTATAGGAGGGAGGTTATAACTGTATAGTACCGGAAATCCGGATCATCAGTGACATACACTCGGATAGATATTTTGATAGACTAATAGGTATACTTACCACCGAATTTTTAAAGTGTACCTTTCATTAAATCAAATTGTTTTTATTTTAAATTTCTGATCCGATATTATTAAGTTTGTATATTATACTATTATAATATATAAGTATATTATTATAAAAAGCAATTTTATTCGTTAATATCGATAAATGTATGGAGAATGAAGACAACTACAATAACCTTTAGCTTTGTAAATTCGAGAAGTGAAGGAACTCATCATTGTTCAAACATAATTTTAAATGTGTTAATATTTATTTATTACCGTTAATATTGCTTGCATATATTATTGAACCATATTTAAATTTTATTTATTTATCCTAACCTTGAAAAACCATTAATCCGTTAAAATTCAGTTTTTTTTATGCAATTTAATGTTATTGGGTAAATATAAATATTATTTTTTAGTAAATATTAAATCCGTTTCAACCTAACCCATTATCTGCAGTAGCGTTTTGCTCTCTTTTCGCAAAATAGGAGAGAGAAACACAATGCTAAAATAATTATTCCAATCGTATAATATTATTATAAAGTATTTGTATTATTACCGGCTGGTCCTATGTTCTGTGACAGACGTTGAAGGTACCGCAAATTATATTGAAATTATGGATCATAGTAATTGATGTATTTTAGTCAGCGTACAGCTTAATTCGTATCTAATATTAACGGGTCCTCCTCTGCACGTTTATTAATCTAATTTCATAATTCGAAAATTAGACCCTCTATATTAAGCGGATTTTATGCATGTCGGTTTTGTACTGAACTTATGTAGGAAAACCACTGCAGGATGCGAAACAAAAATCACCGGTCTAACGTCCGTGAACAATTGATTATGATCGTAACTTGGTAGAGCACTCGCAGAGTTAGCAGAGTTATTATAATTTATAATGTCCATTACAATTATTAAACAATGTATAAATTGTTTTCGTGATCAAATCAACATATTGTTTTATAATATTCTCCGTCAAATGAGATTATTATTATTATTATTATTATTACATAGGACACGTCCGAGAATATAATATTTCATTTTACACATTGTGTTATGATTAATTTTTTTTTTTAATTTTTATATCACTATCTGTGAATCAAACATATTAAACAATACACAAATTTGATCATGATGTACTCGAAAAAGGGAGAAAATAATACATGATTCATAAAATTGAGAATTCTACTACTTGAGAAACTTCAAATTATTATTACATTTCTTAGTGACGATCCATCTGAAAATATTAAACAACGGTCGTGTGGAGAGAAGGATTTTGCGGGGCGTCAGATGAAATGAAAAATGATAGCACTGATGAAATGGCGCGTAACGTCCGAACAAGGAGATCATCGTGATGAGTCTGCAGTGACGGACATGTACAATTATAGGTAGTTTAAAGACCTAGATATACGCCTAATGTATATATATATATATATATATTATATAAATGGTTTCGGTCATTATTCGTTGTATTCACTTCGAAAATTGACTGACGATAGAAACTATATCATGATATTATATACAGAGTGATCTATAATTGCCTGTGCACTAATTGTTCAAGTCGACTTGTGCAGTTGTACCTATAGTATTTCTCAAAAAAACCGTTTTCACATAACTCAAACTAAGTACTTAATAATTTTTTAATCATATAAGGTAAGTGTATTACAACTTAAGTATTGTACCTATCCTTTGACATTCTACTCCTAAGTATTTCAAACGTTTAATTATAAAATTTATTTAGTTGATTAAATTTAACACCCTGAATTTTCCATCAAATATTTATATTAATATTTTCTAGACTTTAAATAATTTCATACAAAGTACAATTAATACTTTACAAAATGATATTTTACCAGTATTATTCTTTTTTAGTTAGTTTCGCTTGATATTTGTATACGAGTAGGAGTGTGTAATTAAAAATAAATTTTATACTGCAAAATTATTGACGTTTTTCAATGTCAAAAAAAACATTCTGAAGTACACTCACAAAAATGGTGAATTACTTTTGAACGTTTACTAAGATATTATATATTTAATTTTAGTGTATCACCGCGTGCACTATGTTGAGAATAATAAATACATATACTATATATTATAAAAAAATATTATTATAAAATCATTAAAATCCATATAATAGTCTGACCAACGCTCCAAAAGAGCCTGTTTCAATCGATACACAACTATACCTAACCTAACCTTCAACATAAAAAGTATCTTATGTATCAGTAATTGTACTCATCAGTCATCATCGCTATTTATCTACATCTTACACACAAAGAAACTCTACTGATTTAACTTTTGAAAAAAATATTTCCATTAATTAACTTATCAAAAAAAATTCTATAAATTATGATAACTGTAATAACATTGTAGTTTCCAATATAAACAAGTGGCAAATAATGTATAATTACGTGATAATGATTTTCCAAATTACATATTTTAAAACTTTTAACTAGAAAAAATGTATTGTATTTAAGTATAAACACTCTATACATTAAATATGTTATAGTATTAATATAATATAAATTATGTAATATGTGAATCTTGTGTGATATTTTCAAGAACACAATGATCTAAATGTAAAGGTTACTATCACATAATTTTATAATATATTATAACATTTATGAATATATATCAGTAAACGTACTTAAAACTAATTTTTTTACAGTGAGGTCGCGAGTAAGAAAATTCCACCTCAACTCCGTCTACAGTAATGTACAACTAAAACGGCTCAATTGTATGCAACGTAATCGATTTTCTATAAAATGAATAAAATTCAGTCTGAAAACACAAAAATTAAAATAGTATAATTCGTTCAAATATATTTTCATCAACAGGCTACGGGTTGTAACGTATAAATATTTTTATACATATATAGATCACAAGAAACGACCCATGGTTGCACGCAGTGTTAATCGTTATAAATTATAATACATTGAGTATATCAAAAACGATTTCTGCACATCGATCTACATCAGTGGCGTATTTGGGTTTTCGTCATGGGGGGGGGGGATATATAAATGAAGATACCAATGAGAATATTGTACAATATATTATAATATTTTAATTCTTGCAAATTTAATCAATTATTGATAAAATAATAATAATAATAATAATAATAATTTTTAAATAATATGATAACTATAATTATTTGTGTGTATACAGCCTATAAAGGGGATTTATCCCCTTGATCCCCCCCCCGTAAATACGCCACTGATCTACATATTATATACAGTTTCTAACATAATAAATCATAAAGTTTTCTTCTAAGGTGATCAGGAAACTAGTCAAAGTTCCAAGGTCCTATTGACTTTATAGTTTATTCTATACACGAAGTTGTCTGTTCTATTGGCGTTCGTGCGGGAACCTATTACCCGTAGCGTGAGGGTAATTAATAAAGGACCCAAAAGTCGATGACCTACAAAAGCTAATATAACTCTCTTGGAAAATATATTTACTGAATATTAGTTTGTCGTAAAAAATATGATAAGATACGACCATAACAAAAAACATGGGTTTAAATAATTCACGGATAATAAAACACAAGTAACTAAACACAAAAAAAAAATTATTAAACCAATAAGAAAGTGTATAAAATATCATAGCATCTATTTATTATATTTCTTGTATTTTTATTAATTTACAATTCAAACAGTTGTATCGAACATTTTTTAAATTCACATCATGTACATATTCATTATCCTCGACCATCACTTGAAGTCATATCTCGTTTAGACACTTGAAACCATACGCAACCGATAAGGTATAATTTCTCCTATACCTACAAGATGATAATAACGATTGTACTCGGATATAACGCCTGCTCACTTTTAACTACACAATTATCAATAAGGCGGTGCCAGGACTATTATTTCAGTGGGACTGCAACATATATTTATCAAGCTCATAAAAATGTATATTAACTGTAATAATTGATAATACAAATAAATTAGTATAGTATTTTTTTTTTATGATTTATAAAACTAATAAAGTAAGAATATTTTTAATTACCTTTATCGTAATCACGTATAATATAATTAATTTGATAATGCCGTCTCTAATACAAGTATAATAATTAAATTAATATCAGAAAACTATTCGTGTATTACAACAATAACTCAATAACTGTAAATAACTAAAATTATAGTTCTTTTGGTATTCAATTTTAAATTGGCTTAGTTTTATACTTTTATCATAATTTGTTATTAAATAACTGTCGCAAGCATGGTTGACGCGCGATAGAGAAATTATCATCGAAACGAAGAGAAAATATATCGATTATCAACAATTCATGGATATAATATTATTAAACTTCTAGGGGGTCATGTACAAAAAAACTAACTAAACACTGATGTATCAAAACTGACTGTAAAAATGTCCAATCAAAAGATATATCTCTCATGTTAGAGGTGGTCGTTGATACCATATGAAACCTAGGAAAAACCAAAAGCAAAATATATTAAGTACTAAAAAATAAAAATATTTATGGAAACCCATTTTTTGACAAATAATTTTATTTTATTTTTTAATTACAAAATTAATATTTTGTAATTATTATTCTAGATGGACACTGAAATATTAAAAATATTAATTAGACTAATTTTAAGTTATTAATAATAATATAGATATTTAAAATTATGAAATTTTTGAAATTTTTTTTATGTTATTCACAATTTTTCAGTCAAAAAGCTTGAAACTTTTTAAACGAGATTCTCCATAAATGATTTTTTATAACTTTTTAAAAATAGATTAGAATGATAAGATGAATATTGTATAAGAATTTTAAGTTCAAATTCTGATGAATTGAAATATTTTAACAGAAAATATTGATTTATTCTTTAACGATTTCACTTATTTGTAGTAACTGAAATATTTTGACATACGATACACATAACATTTTTTTTCAGTATACAAAGGTAAAATACAACTTTCAATAAATATTTAGTCAGTTATTTTGAAATATTTAATCCATCATCTCGATAAAAAAAAAGTTTACCAAAAGTAATATTAATAAATTATAATATATCTTTATAAATAAAAGCCGAGCGCTAAACGCTGACAAATATTGTCCAAATATACAATAACTTTTGTTCTTATCATTATTTAGAAATTTTTATTTTAAATACTTATATAATTAAATAATAACATTTATTTAATTTTTATAAAATTGATAAGAATAAAAGTTATTAGGTACCTACGGTAAAATTATTATATTTGTCAGTTTTTTCTGTAACTCTCTGAACAGTGAACATTATATTTATAGACTATCGTAATACTATGTTGAATTTTTAATTGTTGCTCTCAAATATGCAGTAAACGAACTGTATCATAATACATGTATGTGTGCGATAACTGCAGTTTGATATCGTGTACGCACGCAGTCAACTATAAATTGTTGACACTCTTTGAATCTAGTTAAATATAAGCGGTCTGTTCTTGACAGTTTTTCGCCATTGTATTGTTAAACCGCATACATATATTATACAATATATCTAATATCTATATTCTATATATTTATGTATGTACATTATACATACATTTTATTATATATACATAACATATCCTATATTATAATTTAATAGATATATTATGGATGTTTGTGTGTGTGTGTGTGTGTGCCTTACAATGGCGTTTAAAACTTAAGATATTATATGGTCTAGTTAAAACGTCAAAAGTATACCAAACTGAGATTAATACATCTCCCGTTGAACAGAAGTTTTCTCCGTTGGTAAATTTAAAACGATTTTTTTATGTATATGTAAGAAATTGAAATCTTAAACTCAGTTGAATCTAAATTCTAAATTCGAGCCATAAATCTTAGGATTTATATTAAAATATATTTTGGATAAACCTTTTTTTTTTTAATTTTAAATAACACGATCCACATAAAAAATATTTTATTCATATTAAAACGACATTCATAAGTATTTTTCACGGTAATTCATAAGTAGGTAGTTTTTATATACGGTAAACATTCATGATAAACAAAGTATTTATTTGTTATACTGTGTTAAAAATTAACTATATAAAAATAGTTAATAGTTATCACATAAAACTGATAAATAATAATAATATAACTAATATAATGAATACATTTAATAACAGTAACATGATTGTTTTATTTACCACAAATGTATTCAAATATAATGAAATACAACTTTGACTTCTTAAGCTATAAGCCATTGTAGTACTTTTTATAATTTTTTACTTTATACTGTTTTTTTTTTTTTTTTAATAATATTTTAATATCTAAGCTGTTAAATGGTTTGGTTCTCTTGCCATAAGCAATATGTGAGGTATTATAAATTATTGAAGTTCTTCTCTATACTTGTAATATATTTTCAGTATGTGCATTTAACCATTAAGAATTTAAATATATGTTTATGTTAACCTAATCCACAGACTTTTTATATTACTAGATCTTTTTTAACATAAGAAATAATTTGCTCACAGTATAATTTCAAAAAGTTTAAAACTTTATAACTCACAATTTTTTTTTATACAATTTAAATTATATTCAATAATTATACTCAACTTTAAGATTACAACTAAATCAAATTCGTAAACATCAAAATATGTCTATACAATAAAAATAAAATATTTTCACTAATCATTCTAAATTTAATTTTCAACTAATACCTACTAAAAATAATTAATATTTATAACGGTAAAACTACAGAAACTCTAGAGCATAGAATTACTTTACTAATTTTAGTCCTGCTTAGTTTTTATCATTATTATGCATTAAAAAATGCTATGGTCATATAAAACACAATGGTCACATAATTTTTTAGTGTGGCGTAATTGCGTAAAATATATAAAAGTTTATCATATTTTTAAAAAAATAAATCGAAAAACTTATTCTTTAAAGAAATAATGAAATAAAACTATACTAAAGTCAAACAAAAGAAATCAATAAAATAATCTGTTTTGCATATTGTGTATTATATTATAATTATTATACAAGAGTACTTTCAATCTTAAAATAATATGAATATCATTATAATTATCTCAGCGTTTTTTATTAAATTATGAACTCAATATAATGAAAATTTACGATCAAAAACAAATAGACACGTAATACAATAAATTTAATTATGCATTCATTCGGTAAACATAAAACAAATATACTGAAAAAAACTATTACGTCAATTGTTGTGAATTGTAAAATTTAATTATTATTTTACTTAATATTTACGATACTATAATCACGATTTATTTACTAGTGCTGCTCTGCTTGAACAAATATTATAAATTCAAAATTTTAATTTAACTAGTATGAAATTACAATATATGTATATATATTAAATCGTACCTAGCCTATATACATATTGTTTCTGTGTTGTCAATATATCCAAAATTTGAACGATCATAAGCATTTTTATCGACATTTATAAAACAAAAACTAAAATTTTCAAAACCCTATAACAAGCATAAGTCTAAATATATTAATATTTTGAAGATTTCATTGAGAGTAGAAAATAATAATTTAAGTTATAATACGATACCTAGGTTTTTAAATTTTTTTATAATGTTTCTTAGAAAATAATAAACTAGTTTATCGTAATTATAAGTCAAACTAATATCGTCAACATTAGTAAACTTCAAGCACGCAAAATATATATACATAGCTTTACTCTAAACTCTTTTATTCCAGTAGAAAAAACACTTCATATTTGAGATCATTACACCTTCAATTAATTTCAATATTTATTACCGTTTATTAAACGAAAAACGCTAACAGAATATACTAACTCGAAAACGTATGAACTCACAAAATACCAATCAATTAAAATTGTACCTACAAGATTGCAATCTCCGACTGACTCCAATTAGAACATACTTTTACAGTTATTTATTTGATTTTTTTCTTCTTAAAATACATTTGCCAATTGGCACCTGTATTCCTCTTACCTTTTTTTTCTTTTAATAAAACTATGCTATTAAATAAATTAATATTTTATACATTCAAAATTATGATTATTATTTATACCTACATTAAAAATTTTGCAAGTGATCTCTGAGTGATGTCAGAATAATAATTTATTGATAAAATTGATTAGTTTCTAATTTATTAGATTTAGAAATCTGAGTAAGTTATAATCTTCAGCTTCCATGCTTTTATTGTTAATTTAATTTGTTATATTGCTTAAAAGGCTTTTACCTCTAAACGTCCATCTAACTCTCACTTTTTTTTTAATATAAGTACTCAAGTTAATTTATTTTAAATACATTTTTTATATTTTTGCCAGTTATCCCTAAGTGAATTCTAAATAAAATTGCATTAATGCATTTGATACAGTTAATCATTTATGGAGTTTAAAAATCAAAATAAACAGAAATCTCTTATAAACTAACTACAACACAATTTTATATTTCATTACATTCTTGCTTTTTAAAATGCATTTACCTACGGGTTTCCCTGGATCTATTCCTTTTTTTTTTTTTAACACTGTATTAAAACTTATTATAATTGTTTTACAGTAAAAAACTGAAGTGTTTTTGATTACCATTTAAGTAAGTAAATACGGAGACTTAAGTGATTGACATTCCTAACCTCACCGAAAAATGCACCACTGGTTGAATGCTTGTTAGTTGTTAGACGTAGACACCATATGCAAATCTACACTCTACAGTCTACACGTTATAAACCACTATCCTCTAAGCCATAAGGCGTTCTATACAAAACTTATAGAAATTTATAAATATTTTAAAATAAAAATGATTTCTATATATCTCTATTATATAATATAAATGTTTAATGTCTTATATTAATCATTTTATTCTGTATATAAAATATATAACCTATGTAAATGTATAACCTAACCTATACGATATTGTTTCGTATACCTATATTGTGTATATTATTAAACTATAGCTATTTAATATGTATTACACTTTTAAAGACCCAGGTGCGATATTTATTTTTGTATAGTTTAAAGGAAATTTAGACGCATGCCATATTATACACATAGGTATATCATACCTCTAAAATTTTAAATTGTTATATAATTTAAAAATAATTCCCCACCTCTCGTCAGAGTAAATTTCTAATTACGACACTATTGTTAAAAACTTTACTGTATATAGTACCTATATATTAGTAAATTAGTATGTTAATCATTATTTTGTTGTTGTTCAACGTATAAAAATGTATTAGATTTTTTCACTGTAAAATTTACCAAATTTTAAAATATTTTATCGTTATTTTACATTAAATGAAATTACAACTCATAAAGCTCTCTAAATACAATTAAATTAGTGTACATACTATAATACCTACACAACTCTCAATAAAATTATGAAATACCGATTGAGATATTTTGGATAACTAACCTATACTGATAAAAATTTATTTTCTGTTATTCAGAACATGTATTGTTTCGTAATATTAAACTATGCATTGCAGAAATTAATATTTTTTTAAGAATACAGAAAAAACTAAATTCGAAATCTTACGTCACTGTGGTTCTATTTTATAACTACGTCATTATTTTTTTTTTTTAACATAACTAAGTAATTCAAAAAATTATAATCATTGCATAGTTGTAAATATATGGTCAAAAACAATTTTAAATCAAATTGCAAACTAAATGTGAAAAAAATACTGACCCTTATCATCCAAAAATGTATTTTATAGTTATGCCTATTGAATTTTTAGATCAAGGATTATTGTACATGCAAAGTATTTAATTTATTAAATTATATATCAAATACAACTCACCACATCATTAATTAACCTAAACAAAACGAAATGTGAGTTGCCATTTGCCATTGATTATAGATATTATTATATAATAAATCATAAGTATTCATAAAATAAATGTTTGAAAATTTTAATATAATTCAAAAAATTATAATCGTAAGAACCTGTCTAAAATATATTTTTACCTTATAAACATATAACAGAACATTTAAAAGAAAAAAATACATTTTACACCTTTACTTGATAGAAATTAGTTCAAAAACCGTCAAAAAAATACAACAATTATATTGTATAAGTTATGGTTTAATAAATCATACAGGAAGTAAAAAAGTTCCTCAATTCCTAAATAGACACGTATAAAAATATATATATATGAATATTTAATGAGTTTAATACATTAATTCATTGGGTACAGAGTTTTAAATTAAAAAAATCTAGCAGGTACTATAATTTTTAATGTTTTTTAATACAATAATAAATTCTACATATATAAATAAGTAGTAAAAAAGATATATTCGATAGTTGATACTTATTTTAATTATTTAAGTGGTTTTAGTATCTTATAAATTTATTATTTGTTAACTAATTGCTTATTTCTAACTTAACAACCTTATGTTTACTTAATTTAACTTAAATTAATAGGTAATGTGTTACCTATGTTCATTAATTAAAAACTAATCCATGTAAAAATTAATCATTAACTGTGTTCATTTAAAATTATAATTTAATTAGATTTAATTGTAAGTACTAATAAACTATTTTGAACAAGTTCATCACTGATCATAATAAAAATATAATCAGTAATATGAAATTGGTTACAAAGACATTAAGATATAGTCTTACACTCTTACAATTGAAATAAAAATAAATAATGATAGTCAAGAACCAATAGTTGAGATAAAAGTTGACTTTGATTATAACTTTCCATAAGACAATGTATCTCTATTCTTACTATGTTTTTATTAAATATGTTAGATCTTCCCTGTACTTGAACCCACATAGGCGTTTACCCAATAAATAAATAAGATATCTTACTAGGTACCTATTCTCAAAAATATTTTAAGTCTCATTCCCATTAGAAATTCCAATATAATTCCTAAATAAACTGATAATTTTTACTCTATTGACATCTAATCTGAAATTATATATAAAATAAATCTTATAACTTATATATTTAAAAGTTCATTTATATTTAGTTTAAAAAATGAAATTTCAAGTTATAAGCTAGATGCTAAGGAGTTATTCCTGTATGCTTGATTAATCTGTATCAATATAATATTAGTTTTCAATTATCAACAGTTTCTCTGAAATGGTAACAGTATATCTTCAATAAATAAAAACAACCCAAATGAAATATTACTAGTTGGTAAATTATACTTGAATTATTAATCAAGCAACTGTCTAGAAAACCCAAAATTATAACACCATCTCTCCTCCCAACCTATCAAACATTGTGAAAATTTACAAGTTCTAATAAGTCATCCAAACAATAACACCATGTTAAAAATATATGTATACTAATTAAATTGTACAGTTAAGCGCCTATAAAAATACTGTGCATCTGCAAATCAGTAAGGCCCCATTCACATACCAAAACATATTTAATTACATTATAATATGCATCTATCAGTAAAATAGTAATCTTAAAACATTAATTTTAGTAGGTATATAATAATATTAAATGTGCGTATGAAATCCCAGATATTGAAGTGTTTTCTAAGCTATATGACGTGTGCTACATTAATAGTGCAATTTGAAAAGGCTTACACCAAAATATTAACGTTAAAATATTTTGTTTCACAGATGACACTGTTATTCTATTTAGCAGTAACTGTGCCAATACTCTGGAAAGTATCATAGACACTAGTCTTGATAAAGTAAATTTTCATTCAATAAATATTATCATCAATTATTGATAAATCTTAATTTTTGCAATTTAAAATTAAAATTTTTTTCAGCACAATGACTTGAGTAGATAATCTTGATCCCAACAATTATGGTTTACCTAGCTGTTATTATTAAAATAAATGCAATTAAGCAGAGCTTCTTTACAAATTTATTTATTTAATGGAATGGAATGAAGAGATGATGTAATATAATGCCCATATTTATTTTTTATCAAATATGGATTTAAATTGTTGTCAATGATACTGTAGAATGTAGTAACAATTTATTGAAAAACAAAATACATTTTATAATTTTTAATATTTTTTTCTGGGAAGTTTCCATTGAATTAAATTACCATTAATATATAGGTATTTTAACATTAATTAAGTATAAATAATATAGAAATATAGTATTTTAAAATATCTAGTGATGAATAAAGGGATATGGGGAACAAAGCCCCTACAGGTCATGTTAAATTATTTTACAATTGAAACGCAGTTTTAAAAATGTTGGATTGAGCTCCTTTACTTAGGTAATTTTTCTTTATTTGAGCACTACAATTAAGTATTTAGGTCTTTATATTGATGATATTAGAATATATGCACTTTACTGATATAAATATATATAATTAACAATTAAACTTGCATAAAATTGGCATAATATATTAGTATTTTCCGGCCTAGGAAATTTGGCGCCCCATTGCCCAGTACACCTAGTTAAGTTCTGAAATAGCCCCACACTGATCTTAATTAATTAGAGTTGAATGGTCCTCCAGATTGAGGATTAAACGCAGGACTAACAACCCTACTTAGTAAAAACATTTGTTCAGAAATCAATCAATAAGTCTCAGGATAAATTAAACGAAAAACAGATTTGAACTTGGAAATCAGATTACTGAAGGTTATTCGAAGAAGAAGACTATGATGAACAGACCATATATGGAGGAACCAAAATCCACTGCTATATTCAGTAGTAGAACAGAATTCCATGGGCAAAAAACTGTTAAAAAGCGGTAGGAAGATGAAATAAAAAAGGATGTGAAAGAGATAGGAAATGATTTCAGTTGGAAAAATCTAATGCTAGATAGAGAAGAATGGAAGCTTGCTCATGAGATGGGATGGTCTTAAAGGCCCAATAAACCCAAAAATAAGAAAAGAAATATTAGTATTTATATAACCATGCTATCACTATTATTGGTTATATGTGTTAGTAACAATTACAAGGACATATCAAAATATATTATGTACATATATACTAAAACCAAAAGAACAATTATCTCAAATACAAAAAAATATGAAGATGCTCGAATATCATTACTAATATTAATAGTATTAATATATATATATATTAAGCAATATTCAACTCCAACTAAAAATATACCAATTTTAAAAAGAGCCAAAATTAAATATTAAATCATACCAGCAATCTTTTCTTGAACTGAAGTATTAATAGGAAAAAATCTCTTTTCATTTTGATATCAAAAGTAAGTTTTACAATAAACCAATTCTAAATTGTAGAACCCAACAACAGTTCTTATAAAAGAAGAGCAGTAATGATATAAAAATCAATAAAATATATAAAATAATGTATCCCTAATTACTTTTTACTTACATCACAAAATCTAGTTATCTTAAACTCACATTTCCCCTTTAATTTTAGTTATAAATACCAACCTCCGATGTGAGTCATAACGTTTTAAACTAGCTAACTCCTCATCGTCTTTCCAATTATTAAATTCTACAGTTCATTTTATTGAAATATGCATTAAGAATCCAAAACATTTTTATTAAAACATGTGTATTGTACTATACTATTATTGTCTATTGTGTTTGTGTAATGTGTATTTAATTATGTATTATTAATTTTTATACTCAAATTGTTTTAATATTTATCAAAGCACTATAAAATAAATCATTAAATCTTTATATTTCATGTTATAATAAATATAAAAAAATACATTATACAATGTCATAGTTCGATCAGTCGATGATTCTGATGATTCTTTGATTGCTGATTAACATAAAACTGATGACACAGAATATAATCAATTTAGTAATAAAGTAACTTCCATGATAGCGTGATAATGATAAGGATTCTTCTAATGATAAAATCATTTTTTTCAAACTTAAAAAAATGAAACTAAAGTTAATCATGGAGTAGAAACCATGTTCACAACACGTGAAATGTTTACAGTATTTTCTTCCATGATGGTGTTCCGTCATTTTTAGGTTACGTTATCTCTTTTTGGATTGTTGTCTCTTCTTGGGTTTTATTGCTCCTCTGTAAAAATCATTACTTTTGCACGGCGTATTCTTTAGGTTTACGTCGTTCGTTTTTGGTTATTCGTATTAATAATGGTAAGTAATCGAGATTAATTATAAATAAATAGACTTATTTCAATCCTTTATAAGTTTTCCGTTTTATACTTTCGCGGATTCAAACGGATAAAATTGCTAACCTCTTAGTTCGCCTAAAAGCTATATTTTTGTAATCGGCGAGCTATTACGTATGTTCATTTTGACATTCTAACTTTCAGGGTTTCGTTAAAGTTGTTAAGAACAAACAGTACTTTAAGCGTTATCAAGTCAAATTCAAGAGGCGTCGTGAAGGTAAAACTGACTACTATGCTCGCAAACGTTTGATCGTCCAAGACAAGAATAAATATGACACTCCCAAATACCGTTTAATCGTTCGTTTCTCCAACCGAGACATCACATGCCAGGTTCGTTTAAATTTGTAATTCAATGGTTTAACAGATTTTTTCAGTAAATTTTTTATGAATGTTTAGGTTGCACACTCTCGCATTGAAGGAGACAAAATTGTATGTGCTGCATACAGCCATGAACTACCTAAATATGGTGTTAAAGTAGGTTTAACCAATTATGCTGCTGCTTACTGCACTGGACTTTTGGTTGCCCGCAGGGTAAGTTATTTTATTTTTAGATTGTGATGTCATGTTTTAATTCCATGTGTCCTTTAGTTATTGAAAAAACTTGGTTTGGACCGTTTGTATGAAGGATTAAAAGAGGCTAATGGTGAAGAATACTACGTTGAACCTGCAGATGAAGGTCCAAATGCTTTCCGTTGCAATCTAGATGTTGGTTTGATGAAAACCAGCACTGGTGCTAGAGTTTTTGGAGCAATGAAAGGAGCCGTTGATGGAGGTTTCAACATTCCTCACAGGTAAAGATAAATTAGCTAAGTTTTAATAATTTATAAAACTGGTATTATTCTTTTTATATATTTATAGTGTAAAGCGATTCCCTGGCTACGATGCTGAAGCCAAAGAATACAGTGCTGAAACTCATCGTAAGCACATTTTGGGCTTGCACGTTGCTGAATACATGCGAAAATTAGAAGAAGAAGATGAAGATGCTTACAATCGTCAGTTCTCTCAGTACATCAAATTAGGAATTGTTGCCGATGATGTAAGTTTTTTATTATTAAAGATAGGTGCATAAAATGATATATTAATTAAAAATATAATAAATAATACTTCTTGTTGCATTGGTGGTTATAAAATAGAAGATGATAATTATATTTGATATTGTTCTTTTAAAATAAATCTTTAATGTTAAAAACTTTAATTTTTGATAACCTACATTTGCTAAGCTTCAGATGCAATTAACAGTATTTAGAAAATATTGTGATCTTTGACTCAGACTATTCACCTTTTTTTTTAACCCTTGGATTGCTGAATTTTATTAATTTTTTTATTTGATACCAATATTTATATATACCTTTTATAAATGAGAAAAGATAGCTACAACAAAAAATGGAATCAAAGTATTGAAATGTAAATGTAACCAGTTTTATTCTTTCGTATGTACTATTATAATTAACTTTTAAAAAAATTCATAAAACCCTAATAATTTTTCGAGAAAACCACTGGCACGATAAAGAATCTAACAATTCCTAAATGTATATTATATCTTAGAGAATAAAAAAATATTTTTTTCTTCAAAGAAAATTAAGAAATCATAGAATATTTTTAGGAATAGTGTAAAGGAATAATATAAATTTTTCCCTCAAGTAGATTTTTAACTCTCGACTAAACGTGTTGATGTATGCAAGATTTACCATTTATCTGATTCTATTTCGATTCATAATTTTTTTCAGTTATTCCCATAGTCTTAACTTTCTGTGTGATGTATATAATAGTTAAAATTCCATTTTAGTTGTTTTTTGATCTTTGCAGTAACATAAATAAGCTTCATATTAAATTATTATTGTGTTTATGTATGACATGAAATACTTTTATCAATTATAACATAAAAATTACAACATTTTTTTTTTTATATATATTATGATAAAACTTACAACAATATTAAATTAAATTTTGGTATAAACCAAGTTGATATATAAAATATACTGCTCATTACGGGATAAACATAATATATTGACCATACTTATTTACAACTTAGGAGGACATATCAATATCCTTTAAATAATATAAGAAGTACATCTTAGATTTTTATAAAGAATTTTCTGTGCATGAAAATATATTTAACTACAAAGTTCTACTAATTAACACATTTCATTATTTTTTAGTTGGAAAATATGTACAAGAAAGCTCATGAAAATATCAGAAGTGACCCGAAACGAGATAGGAAACCGAAGAAGGATGTTTCAAAGGAACCTAAACGCTGGAACGCTAAGAAATTAACTAATGCTGAACGCAAACAACGTGTTGTGGACGCCAAAGCTGCGTATCTTAAAGAGTTACAAGGCGAAGAGATGGAATCCTAAACCGTTTTATGTGCTGAGTGTATTATTTCAATAAAACATATAAAACTCACTAAAAGTTTTTTATCTAGTATTCCAAATTTCCCTCAATTTTTTTTAGGTATTTATAGTTTTGTTAACTCTATTTAGTCTTATGTTGTAAATCAAACAAAGTTATGGTATTGCTAAAAGTATCTAATAAATACATTTACACTATTCATAATGAGATCATACTACAACTACCAACTTGTCCAAAAGGAAAGTGACAGATAAACATTATCTGAATACCACTTGAAAAATTAGTCTCTGTACAAATATATTCTTATTTTGAATTGAGTAAAAAAAGAGTCCTGCATAAAACCATATAATATTTAATTATCATAGTAGCCTGGAAATAGCTACGACTAACTAAATGGGCAGTTCACATATTTATTATTATTATGTAATAAAAAACTATTTTATGATTGCCTCTTTTTAAACATCACTTCTATGTCTATTAAATGTCATTATTCTCTTTCGCCCTTTTTAAAATAACAATATCATAAATTTAAACATTAACAGTATAATGCATTCAATTATTTTTTACAAGGTATACTTTGGCTTTGGTAAAATAATACTATTATTGAAATATAATGTGTACTATAAATTAAAAATACCTGTTCATTAATTTTACCTTAATCCATAAAGTTGTGTAACTAAAATTAATTCACTTTAATAGAAATGACATGAGTTTTTAATAAATACCTATTGGTAGGATGGTTTATTAGGACTTCTAAATCAAATAATACTTGTTACATTTTATAGTCATCCTTGTCCATATAATACCGAGGGGCAAGACGAGGTGCTTGTCCCCTCCTCCTAGGATTTCAAATTTTTTCACTAATTGTAATGACAAAACATGATCATAAATTATAAATAAAATGTATAAAAAATCTTCATTTATTTTTCAAATTAATTCCCCCTCAATAAAAATGTCTGGGGACGTTCATGTACTTTTTTAAATGCAACTTTAATTGTATTATTTTTGTTAATTAATGTGAAGACATCTCATTTAGCCATTTAAATAGGTACATGTTTTTTTGATGAAGTTAATCAGATATGATTAACAGTACACAATATTATATTTGCAATGGCTGGATAAAGTAAAGAATTCAAATAATACCTAACGACTGACTACATCAATTTCAAATAGTAGGTTGTCATTTGCCATGAATGATGTATGATGTATCAATGGAATTGTATGTGATATTAAATTTAAAACTAAGGTCCATTATACTTTTTATACAGGTTTAGCTTTAATTAATTGTAAAATGATAAAATATAACCTAACCTTAAACATCGATACAAAAACCTGTTACTTCCAAACAAAATTATACGAGTTAGTTTTAAACTATTTTTAATTTATTTTCAACTACATTAACCAAAGCCGGACAATATAAGTTCCTACACATTTTGCCTTTGTCCATACTACTAATATTCTATACCTACTTAGCAGATAAAAAGTAACATAGGTATAAACTCTTATAATTGTCTTAAAATATTAAAAATTCTAATTTATTTTTAATAATATAGTTATTTTATACTTATAAATGTTCAATTATTACATAATTATAAAAATAAAATATTGCCAAAGTGATACAAATGTTTTACAAAGAATTAAAAGAATATATTATATTCATTTTTTATCGCTTAGAAACTTACTTACATTTTTGATAAAATCGATTTTATTTTTTTGATATAACTCGTTTAAAATATGTATGAATTTCATAAAATGTGTTTATATTGTCATTAATCATTTTCTATTTATGATTACCTTTTTCAAAATATTTCGACTCTTTTTGAGCTATTTATAAGCATGATAAAATTTTAATTTTTTGTTTTTTACTAGTTGTTAATAAAACATTATTTACTCGGTCAAAAAAACACTATTAGATTAAGACCGACGATTGACAATAAATAAACGCAGCACCGTTTTACCATTTCCCATTTTCTTTGGACTTTGATCGTCCACTACCGGTACTTATTGTGTATTGCAATCGCGGGTCGTCGATTACCTACGACTAGTTTTATTAATACCAGTTATAAACAGCAATTAACAGTCGGAAAAAAATACATATATACCTAGGTATATAAAAGTCTATACAAACTAAAAAACCCCTTTTGCCCCCTAAGAGGTCGAATTTTGAAAAATCCTTTCTTAGTATTCCCCTACTTCGTTTCGTACTTTAGTACCTCTTACCCTAGTACTTTGTTCCTTGCTTAAGGAATCCCTGTACAACATTTCAAGTCTCTAGATCCAGCAGTTTGGTCTGGGCGTTGATGAGCGAATAGGGGGGTCTCCTACATGTATAAGTGTAGTTATTATCTATTTAAAATTCGATCCTATTTCTTCTGTTTTACCATATTTATAGAAAGATATTATTAAACTTTGAGTTATATAAATTTATATAATGTGATACAAGTATATATTATTATTTATTCTAATAATTAAATACAAATATCGTGATAATTATTAATTGCAATATTTTTGGACAAAAATATGCCAGCCTATTGTAATATGTACTTAGAGTAATTAAATGACAGTAAAATAATTAACATATTTAGTGTTACCTATAACTGATATAGACTGACGGGCCGTTTCCGCTCAGAATCATTTTTCGTACATAAAAATATTATATCGTTGAATTCAAATTTAACACACCTAAAATAGTTAGTTAGTAACTAACTTGAAACTTGACATCCAGTGTATAGAATAGTGATACTCACTCGACTACCATTTTTAATTATTTTAATCGATACTACAAACATCATTTAAAAAAAAAAAAAGATAAATAGTAAGGACTAATTAGTGCGATTTTAGTTTTTGGTTTATTTACCAATTACTATTGAAGAGCTTTGTGTCGGCTAAAAAAAATGAACATCTGAAACGTACATAGCTATATACTTATACACCTACACATAAATAAGTTATAGGTGTCTCGTGTCTATTAGAACAGATTATTATATATGGTTTATATTATATTGTATTTTGTTATAATAGCTGGTAATTGGTATATTATGTTCTGTTTATCTCAGAGACTATAATATGTCATACGTGTGTCTAGTTTAGTAGTTCCTAAAAAACTAAAAAAAATTATCTTTTCATATAGGTAATCAACTTGATCAAGGTCTGGTAACCATATTAAAATACCAATCATAGCACTCATTAAGTCATAACCATTCGGTTATCACTCAATTCTTATAATAATTTATATTGGTTTCGTGTTAACAAAGCGTTCTGGCATACATGTCAATTGGCATTATTTTACGTGCAACGTGCGTCGCGATCAACAGCAATGATCGTGCAACACAATTTATTTGTCCACATAAATCACAGGGTTGGCGACAAATACGCACGTTTTAGTCGATAGTATATAATATAAAACGTTGTATAATTATGAAACATGTGTCGTGTATAAAATAAAACATAAAATATATTACTATCGTATAAGCCATGAGACATGCAACTATGCAAGGTAAGTGGTAATAGGTACATTAGTAGTTTAGTACCTAGGTATGTATATTGTATAAATTATTTTACGTTTGGGAAGGTATGTACAATGTATCTATAATGGCTATTTCTGTAATATATATATATATATATATATATATATATATTATTATAAAATATAAATACATAAGAATAAGAGATATAGTTGTTCTGATGTACCTATAGGGTGATGGATGATCAATGATCAGTTTACGTCATGTAGAATTTTCTTAGTCAATATTAGTATCTATGTATTTTTTTTTTTTTTTATAGTTTCAATAAAATTTTACAAAAAGAAAATCTTATACATATTTTATTCTAGTGATTTTCTGTTTTTATTTTACCTGGATCACAACTTAAATTTTTTCCACTAGTTTGTGAAAAATATAGATAGTAATGTTATTTTATCCAAAAACCGAAGTGAAATCTACAAAAATTCAACCAGGAACAAACATTTAATAAACATAGTTCGATTTAAAAATCGAAACAATGAAAACCATAGAAAAATAAACTACAATTGTCATGGTTAATATTTTTTTTCATATTTTTCGACACCATATTATTATCGTAACATATTTATTTATTTTTTCAGTTCGATTTAGCCTCGTAATAATCTCCAAGGTTCGTAACGCATCATTAAAAATAAATTATAATAAATAACATAACAATATAATGTAATAAAATAACATTTTTTTTCGATATTATTTAATATGATAAATTATGTATCTATAATAAGGTTTACTAGAATGCATGTTTATAAAAAAAAAAAAAAATAATACTTGTATACAACATTTTTCAAGCTACTGGATAAAAAGTTTTTTTTCATTTTTTTTTTTTTCAATAAAAAACGCAAAATATCGGTCTAACCAATCACCTTGTATACGCGTGTGCATGTAGGTACTATATCATAAAATAATATATATTTTTTCCACTGCGGCAATCCGAGGAGGACCGCGACCGATCGTCGCATCGCGGATAAAATATATAAATAATATTATTTTACGTCCGCGTGCGCAAAATATTCGAAACGAGGTCGGCCGGCCGGGTAGACGTGCCTCGTTCTCGTCGCTCCGATAGTAATTGATAATCCAATAAATCGCATCATCGTTCGCAAGCCCCCCACTCCGTGTTAATCTACAATAGTGCATCACGCGCATCGTAATCGTCGCCGTTGTAGTTTTACATTTTATCGCCACATCAGTATTCAGTTTCAGTAGTATAATATCACAGCACGACGATCGGTCGTCGCTCGCATTACTACACGTCCCGACGTTCACTGTTCAGATATTTTTGTTGTAAATCATACTATTACGATCTGAGACAGGAAAAATTTTACATTATTCGCAACGTTATTGGGTACATGTGATAAATAACATTACAATAAGGCCATATAAGGGTAACTTAGGTAATAATATATCTTATATTTAAAAAAAAGAAACCGAAGCCAACTGCAGCGCATTCGATCTTTAATATTTTATAGTCGCAGGTATGTACCACGTCGTTATAGCTATTAATATATTATAAATAATATTTATACTGTGTGTAGGTATCACGTCTCCGAATACAGTGACAGTAAATTTTTGTACTGGGGTTGCGCGCACCGTCGAACGAAATAGCCGGGTAACGTCGTACCTCCATAGCACCCCCGTGTCAATAACCTCAAAAAAAAAAAATAATAACAATAAAAAGGCAGTGCGCGAAAAAGAAAAAGAAAAAGGGATAACAATATAGGAGAAAAAACCGATTTTGCCCGACTCACGTACGATACTATTTAGGTCGACCGCGCGCGCGGTTGTTTGTTCGATAAAAACGATTTCATCACTCAACACCGTTCGCGTTAAGCGGTCATCGTCGTCTCGCATGCGTTCCGCCGTCCCCCGCAGCCGCCTGCAGTGGTGGTGGTGACGACGAGTTGTCGCCTGTCCGTCCGGTGGTGCCACTGCTTCGTCCCTGATTCCTGTTCGTCGGTGTCGGTGCAGCTCTCCCGACCCGCGTGAAACTCCGTCCTTTCGCTTTTCGGCGTGGACGATCCTATGGACGCGTCCATCGTACCGGCGGCTTCCGTGGCCGCGCTGCTGATAGTGATGCTGCTGTCCGCGTCACCGGTGGCCGCTACGTCTGGGCCACTATTGGTCCGGTGCGCCAAGACGGAGCTGAGCGCGTGTTACTGCGGCCGGACGATGTACGACCGACAGGAATTGTACGCCGTCAACTGTACGGGAACAGGGCTGTCCACGCAAAAGAGCCTAGACGTGTTGCTGAACTTGCCCAGTGAAACCGAGGTGAGTGATCAACTATCTTTTGCAGTCCGTAGGTGGCACTTATTGGGTCCAGAAATCCGATATTTTTAAAATAACACGGTCATTTGCGGTTATAGCCGTGAAAATAGTTTTGCAAATTGAAAAAACTTGCATCAATAAAATGAAAATTCTTTGAAACGTAGTTACTCACATTCAGTAATCATTAATTTTTCTTTTGTCACCTTGCTTTGGCCCCGTTTTCTAGTATAGAAAGTGGCGGAAATATCATTTTCTCCCTTTAAATGCCTGGCCTGTTGATAGATGATTAATGATTATAACTAGTTTACATATCCGTACTATAATTTGTATTAATGTGATTAGTACATAGTAGATGAGGACTTGTCAATCTTGTGCCTTGTTGCCGTATCCGTACTAAATCTTATCTTTGGTTGCAGGTGCTGATATTCACAGGTAATTTTATGTCTGAGCTGCCGACAAACATATTTGGTCCCAACAGTACTATGGACAAACTACGATTCCTAGACATGTCTAATAATAGTATACAGGAGATAAAAGGAAAGAGTTATCATCATGTTTCGAATGTTGAACGACTGATACTCAACAACAACAAGATAGGATTAAATGGCATTGGGTTTCATCATCCCAGGTGAGTTTCAAATAATTCTTCTTTTTTTTTAAAATCTTAATATCTAACTAAGTAATGTAAATTTCATAATCATAGTTATAACATAGTGATAGTGACCTCTTGTTTTTAATTTGATCAATATCTCTTGTTAAAATAAATATATTAACATAAATCTGTTTATTTAAACTTTAGGATATGTTAAAAAATTGTTACCATTTTTATTTTTAATTATATTTTTGAATTTAAAATCTATTATTCATATTTTTATTTAACAATACAAGTATTAAAAAAGGTGACTTGTATTATTCATCTCTAATGAATATTAAGTAAGCTATTATATAAATTTGTGAGGTCACTATCTTGATATTCATTAAAAGTAATAATTACTCACTAGTGTGTGATCTCATCATGTTGTTTGTTTGCCACACCTAGTAGGACCACCTACTGATTGAATTATTCAGTACCAGAATGTCTATATAAGGATTGATTTATGCATTTATTTTAAATATTATTCCAGTAATTTAAGTATTAAGTAAACATTGGTATACCATCTTCTATGATTTACATAAACTCAAATTTAACTTAATTAATACAATCATTTATGCAATTAAAAATCTATCAAATTATTATTTTTTCATAGAATAAATAATAAACAAAACTAATACTTGGTCTAAAATTTCTTGTTGAAATTTTATTTAAAAGTGTTCCTCCCAACATTTATCATAATAATTTAATAACATAATCCTATCCTAATAATAATAAAATACCTCTAAGTATTAAAAGGTAAAATGTTTTCTATATTTTTTTTATTTTCTTTTATGATTCAAACAAATTTTAAGAATTAACACCATCAAAATTTTATTTTATAGAGTATTTTCAAACTTTGAAAGTTTGGTAGAACTACATCTCACTAATGCATTTGCTGATGAGGGTGTTATGAACATTACTACTGACTTGCATGAAGTATTCCTCTACAGTAATTTAAGTCGCTTGGCCAAACTTCATCTTGAACAAAACAAGATAAGTGTCATAACAGAACCTCTTGTTTTCTGCCAATTGCCTCGTCTACTTGACTTACATCTCAGCAACAATCAACTTACAGGCATTAATTTTGACATTAAGTGTTTGCCACATTTACGTTTTATTGACTTAGAAGGTAATCTTATACGTGGACTCTCTGAAGAACAATTCTCCATCTTAGATAGTGTACAATCTAACAATAAATCTTTAGCCATCGATTTGTCCAATAATCCATTTTCTTGTGGTTGTAATATTGAAAACCTTTATAGTTGGTTGCGTACCACTAAGGTTTATGTTCGCAATAGTGATTCAATAAGATGTATCCAAGATTTGCCAAAAAACCCTCTTGACCCATATGCTGCTTATCGCAATGATTGTCCAACTCCAATACGCACCACATTAGTTGATGGTAATCATGGCGGACACAAATTGGTAATGCTTTTTGTGTTTTGTGCTGTGATAGCATTTTTGGGTGTTGTAGTATATGTATCTAGATTTGGATTGAAACGATTGAGACCTGAATTTAATACTTCAAGAAAAATACACTACACAACTATTGGAAAATGTGAAGAACAAGAAATACATGTATGATAGTATGATAAATGATTAGTGGTATTAACAGTATGGCATGTGGAAATTCCGACTCATGCTTTAGGGAAAGACTGATAACTGTTTTTTTTTTTTTATTATTATTCAATTTAATTAAATAATTAAAGAGTATATTTATGAATTGTTACTCTTTTGTATATTTATGTTGTGGAAATTTTGAATGGACAATTTTAAAAGAAAACATTTTCATTTTTGATTGATGCAAGTTTTTTATTATTTTATTAATGACATTAAGAAAATTACTGTTATATAACATATTTATTATTTTTTTAAATGATTTTTATTGTCGATTTGTCATATATTGTTGATCTCTTATATCTCTTGTTCCTTAAAAGTATCTCTATCTATTTGTAGGGTGAAAGTATGGCCAGTCGGACTTTCCACATCTGTTAATACCTATTCCCCTTAGTAGCTATAAAAAACATGTCGCTTTGTGTTCATTCACGTCATGTATCTGTTATAAAGGAAACTTAAAGTTGACTACCTAGTATTTGATTAAGTATTATGAATTTTTTAAAATCCTAGTGAGATGTTATAAAAATACACCGTCCCATTTATTTTTATTTTTTGTTGCTAAGTGTTAACATTATATAATTTTTAAATGAATGAGCTTTTACATATGTATTTATGTACTTACAAGATTACGCTGGTTATTTTTGACTAGCACATGTTTTCAACACACTATTTTAGTCCACTTTTCCTAATTTTTAATAATTTATTACTTTCTATATTAAAATTTAGAAAACACTAAAGTTAATGACATTAGACTTATTATCTAATAATTTATAGTAATCATAGGCGCAACTAGACCTACATTTTTTGGGGTGCTAATATTTTAGATATTGGATTAGTGTTAAATTAAACATTATTGAAAGCCATTAAATATACTTCTATTAAAATTATAAGATAAAAACAAAGAATAGGGTATAAACATTTGGTGGTGCTGAAATTCTTTTAGCATTCCCTAGTTGCGCCTATATTCATGTTTCTTGTCACCAATATTATTATGTAACATTTATGTAGTTATACCTTTGTTATTTGATTATCTGTACTAACTTATGCCTTATGGATATTGTATTCTTGTTAGACAATCAAGAAACTCGAGAAGAACACCAATGGCTTTTTCACAATATATTTGCTATAATAATGATTAATTTTACATTTGTGGTAAACCATAATTTTAATATATTATATACGTATATATGATGTACTCAAATTTCATCTCATGTTACATTTATAAACATTCTCAAGTTTCTTGAATTACAATATTTATTGTGATTTATGTTAAATGTAAATATAAATGCTTAGGATATTTAACTTATATTTAGAAGTATAATTACACATTAATTTATTTATCTATACTTGGCTAAAATTTAATTCTTAATTATATGCAATTTACAGTGTACGTTTTTATACCATTGTTAAAATTTGTTTCTTATAGATTTAAGTTTAGCAACGTAAATACTTCACGTTTCTCATTATTCTTCACTTGTAATCATAACTTATACTTAACTGCTTATTAAATACTTAGGCAATTGTTGACAATCCGAAGTTGCATATCTTGGATTCTAATGTTATTGTAATAATAAAAATTAACACCACACTGTAAACAAACCTTCATTAAAAACTTAAAAAGGATAACAAAATAATATTTAGACAGCTTTTACTTGTCTCGTATTATATGATTGTTTTAAAGGTAACGTCGTCGGAATATTAAAAATGTTTCATATAAAATGAAAAAAAGAAAAAAAAATGTTAAATGTACTTAACAAATTTGTTGATGTTTTGTTTTGAATCTCGGATTTTATAACGTTGTTTATAATGTGTATATATTATGATGAGTTGTGAAGACGCACTTAACACTTTGCGCTCTGTTGTCAGTTAAATGTTTTCTGATAACACCGTTTTAGCTGAGTCAATAAAAATTCCAAAATATGTCATATTGTTTGATTTTGATGACAATTTATCTCATGTGCAGTTGGCATATTTTCATTTTACAATGCAAATCCAAATACGCGTTGATTGTTACTATTATTACTGTATTGGAGCGCAAAGAGTTGAAACGTTTATTATTATTATTATTATTATTATTACTATTATTATAAAATATTATATAAAAGGAAAAAACAAATAATAAAAAAAATATATACATATAAGTATATCGTATAAATGTATAATATATTTAAAACCTTTTTAGTTTTTAAATTTAAAAAAGCTTCAGCTGTGTTAATTAGCATGACGTACATAATAACTAATCGTTACAATAATTGATAACTTGGTAATCTGTACATCGAGGGACGCTTCATAATATTCTATTTCGTAAACCTATAATATCCTTGTTGTGTCATGGTGAGTGTTAAACATTTTATCATCGTCGTCTGTAATATTATCGAATTAATGGATACTCGCCCCTGCAGAGTGATATGAGTAAAGACCGGATTTATATGCATTTTAAATTGTAAAATATGCATGCAAACATGCACTAAAAAAAGTCAAAATATGCAAGGAAAAAATGCAAAACATGCAAAATAAAATTTCAATTTTATATTTGATTTTAATTTTGCAGTGATAATTATTTATTAATTTTATTACATTTTTCATAAACAAAAAGTTACATGTATAATATAGTACAAAAATTTAATTTTTTGTTAAATTGTAATTTAATTTTTAAACATTGATATATTGTAAAAAATATTTTATTAAAATTAAATAGTAGATACATTGGTGATATACTGATATAAATAGGAAAAAAGTACGAACAATTTTATTGAAGGTAGTAAATTATTAATTTGAAAAACAATAAGTTATCAAAGTATGTTCCATGTTTATTTCCGTGAAATTATGACGGCGATCTGTAAGAATGTACTTGTATGATGAAAAACTACGTTCGACATCAACACTGGTGATTGGAGCATATTTAAAATTTGCTATTATATCCAGCGAATAATTTGGAACAGATAAATCGTCGAAATTAGCACTGTCACCTTGAAGTATTTTTGAAATTTCTTTTAAAACCATTAATCCTTTATTTTTATTCAAAACGTTTTTACATTTTGTTTTAATTATTGTACTATTTGCACTAGTAGGAAGTTCATTAACAGAGTTTTCCACTTGTTCTAAAATTTTTAACGAGTCTACAAGGGACAAATTAGAGGTTTCAAGCTTTTTGATACTTTCAACGATACATAAAAAATTTGCTTTAATGTAAGCAAGATCATATTTTACATTAAATTTATTAAAAATTGATTTACAATTTTGAATGCATTTTGTATTATCTTCTAAGTTTTCAATCACATTTTTGAACTCTTCAAAATGATCTGCGTAAAAAAAGGCTGACTCTAGCCAAGTACCCCAACGGGTAATTATTGGCTGCGGTGGTAAATGTGTAATTGGCAACATTTCTTTATATAATTGAATTCTATACGGAGCCTTTGAGATATTCTTTGAGACGTAAAATATTTGATATTATAATATTATATAAACGTACCTATGATCTATGTTTTTATTTGTATATTTGTACGGTTTTTGTTAAAATATGCAAAAATATGCAGATCATGCATTAACGTCAGAATATGCAAAAATATGCAGTATAAAATTTTGATATTTAATCAATCAAGTAATGATTTGTGGACACTCATTGACTGCATGTATATGATGTTGAAAATAACAACATGCATTTTATGCAAAATCCGGTCTTTAGATATGAGTGTTCGGCGAGCCAATTTATTTCATCAGCTCGGCGAAGCGCCCAACGTGTGTGCGATGTACCTATGTGTCCAATATATATATATATATATACTTGTAATGCGTAATTGAATTATCGATACAGTAAAATTGTGTAGTACCCACTTGACACGACCACGTGCCTGTGCAATTTAAAACTCCAAGTAAACGGAAGTGCGTGGAGTTATTTCGAATGCAATCGAATAACATTATAATATGCTGTCGGTACTATACGTATAGGTACGGTACACTAACCTCCTCTATTCGTACGTTGTTATTAATTGAAACGAATAGAGAATGATCGCCCGTTTTATTTGTATGCCTAAAGGCTAAGAGTTACCCACGGCGCCGACAAAGCTATTTTTCATTTCGTATCGCCGACAGTCATCCGATATTGGATGTATCTACTCGTAAAATCGCAAGCCAAGTAATGCATTATAACCACGTGATGTTCGTTAGCCACTCGATTACTAAATAGATAATAATATGTTCCTATTTACCTTCCATCTGTTTTTGGTTTTACGGACAACAAATGTTATAAAAAAATCAAACAATAAAACGCCTTGTATTAGGGATAAAATAGGTAGGTAGAGTATAATAAGGTCACACGTTTCAACGTGTGTATATGTGTATATGTATAGAGAGAAAAATAAAATATCGATAAGTTAGAATTTCAAAGGTGTTTAAAAAAATTGATCATTATATTTTACAATGTTTAAAATTTTTCTTTGTTTATTAATATTGAAAAAAAAATTCTATACAACGTGGAACTATACATTTCACTCTATAGATGTACCTACTATAAAAATTCTATAAACAACAATATGTGTCGATGGCATAAAATATTTTAAACCTCTTTATACGTGTAAAATGTCAATATCTAACCTACATTTTAAATTGTGTCATTTTAGTACGCGTATTCATTTTTTAGACTACCTATTCTGCATAATATCTACATGAGTACCTATACACATATTATACACAATATATTATATTTGACGAGACCGAGTGAATCAAAATTGTAGTCGCCATTGATTGGTTTCATATGAGTCTCGTCGTTTTGCTGCAGTGTGTCACGCATCGATTTTAAGTACGACACTTTTACCTAGCTCTTATGTGTTTTTCCTACACCTAAACTAAAGCTATGACTAACCGTAAGAAAATACGATGTTTTGGAAAATCATAAATTACTATAGATACACGTCAATAAGTATGCAAATTATTATTGTTATTTAGTCAATATATAAAAATTTAATGAGAATATACCTCGATACTTCACCTCATTTCTTTATTTTATTCTCAGTGTGTAAGAATAGTGTCCAAGAAGCCACCCATTCCCAATCAAACAATGATTTCTAAGTTTATATAGGTAGGTAAATGAAGATATGCATTTTTTTTCGTTTTGGTAGGAGGGATCCAGTCAAGCTGTTTTTTTTTGATTTTCTATTTTATTGTGAACATAATAAACCATTCTTAGTATGCATATAACTAATAAATTACAATTTAATTTAAAACAAGTACACAATACAGTTATATCACATATTATAATATATCTTGTATTCATTTATTCAGTTATGAATTATGATCACTGATCAGTGCACAGACCGGGAAAAGGTTTAAGAAGTTATCCTTCGAAATTCCTTTACAAAAATAAATTATTTACTCAAGTTTTATCTTCCTTAACCAAAAACATATATATTTCCCTACTTCCCTAATTCAATATACGTACCTGTCTACGTGTAATTGGTTTGCAATATTTACTTATTAGATAGGTACATTCATTTTATACTAAAAAATCATGATTTTTAAATAATATAGCTCGTATGGGTATACGTATGTCGTATAGGTACACATACATAATATACTATTATGATATTTATAGTTGTTCAATTAGGTGCTTGTGCAGTGTATACTATAGTTTTAATTTTGTAAACAATATCGAATTATTTATATTTTTTGAAAGTAAATACCTAAATGAATAAATGTTTATTTTTTCTTAGTAAATTTGACGATTATATATAATATATTTATGGTTGCGGTATTCATCTTCGGTATACTATTGTATGGTAATATATATACAATGCCTTAATAATATTAAGGTTCGGTCGTTGTTTATGCAACAACAATATTTATGTATATTGTATTATCGTCATAAACGTATATATAACGCACGATTGTATTTAATTTATAACACAATAAAATATAAGATTACCTACCTAACCGTTTCTAGGATTAGAGCTTTTTGTTGTTGCGCTGCATAATATGCTAAAAACAGCGAAAATAATAATCATTAAGCTTGGTAGTAAGTATATGGCGTCTGGCTCTTTCAGGTTTAGTTGATATTTTACTGTAACAAACATACAAATTTCTATCTTCTAATGAAATCCCTATGTATGTTCAACGAACTTGTGCTTATTTATTTTGTTCGTATAAAGTGATTATTATATAAAATACATGTATAGCTGTAGTTGATGAAAAGGATTTACATTTTATAAAAAAATAAAAAAATAAAAAATTCAATTTTGAATAGGTTATTGCAGTAATGAAATGCAATTACCAATGTCTATTTAAAATCACCGACCCTAAAAAAAGGATTGGCTTAGCTGAAGTGTTAAAAATTTTAATAATTTAGTCATATCAGAAATCACCGGAAACCAATCAGCACACGCATCCCATTCAATATTATTTTTATATCAATATATTTGTGTGACGGTAAAATTCGAAAATGACTCTGTACGCCGAGATACTGTCATAAAATAATGTGTATAAAATATAAATAATAAATAAATAATTACTCCTTATCAAATTAAAATTATACTTGCTTACGTGCAAAGTGGGCAGGGTTCATATTGCGATGATATTTATTTAAAAATAGGATATTATCGATTTGCTCTAGTGTGTACCTGTAATGGGAGAGGGGATACTTCTAAAAATGAACATTTTTAATATCTAAAAATTCCTTTACAAAAAATATTGGCATTTCCTACGAAAAGTATCTACGCGCGGCAATGGAATATAATACGTATACCTATACAATTATAACTATGCATACATCATGACGTGTATAAATCGTATGGTTTGCTGCTGGCGTTGGCTGAAATTGTATTTTTACTGATCAGGTAGAAAAATAGAAAGGTAATATTATAAATCATGTCTTCAACGGTTGCTGTAGATAATAGGTGCGCCACTAGCGGTATTATAATATATAGAAAAATACTTGAATACCGTGTGGGGTGTAAAACATAATAATATATAATGCCAACGAAGCACACGATTAAAAAACAACAGTTTGGCACGGTATCAACGACGACCGAGGTCGACGTGGACTGTAAGTACCCGCATGCAATATTATATAGTTTAGCCCAAGTACATATCCAATCCAACACTGTACCATACACAGTATAGAGAAATAATAATATAATATTAACTCGTGCCGTAAGATTCAGAACTTAGTTATTTTTTAAAACATGAGCATTTATAACACATTTATTTATGTGTACGGTATACCATCTAACCAGAGCAGTAGCGAAGTCCATTAATACTCCTGGCCATTTAACATACTTCCACCCTTGTATATTTTTAACCATTCCCATAAAAAAAACAACCTATTTCTTCTATTTGATTCCAAATAAAATAAATGTTCTTTAAATGTGTCAACAAACTAATATTCTTACATTATTTGAATTCAAATTTAATCGATAAAAAATTTAAATCAACAAATGATAATATAGCGACTTTTTAAATACTCACTAGATATTTTTATTATTATAATATACTATATAAGTGAAGTAATTTAATTTTGTATAGTGGCAATAACAAATAACTCACCGTTGAATTTCTTCTAGAACTTCCTTTCACGAAATTATAAAATATATATGATTAAATATTGAAATATGAAAAGGTATCTTCTACTCACCAATAAATATGAATGTAGGTATAATTGACGAGAGTTGAAATTTGAATCCTATTTTTAACTTTAACATGTATCTTTTATGTTATATTTAATAATAATAATGCAAATAAATTTCAAAATTATTATTATCACTCGACGTAATATTATAACATCATGTACATATTTTATAGTATAAACATTTTGTAATATTTGTATAATAAATATACACCTATATTGTATATTTGTATATTAATATATAGTATCTATAACTACTGTATGTATATAGATGTTTTTAAATTTATATATAGATAAGTACAATTTATAAGGAATTTTGAATTAAATTTTCTCAATTTTTGTATGAATATTAATATTTTTATCAACATATATAAAACTAAAATCCTATAAAATTTTTAAAATTGATTAAAATTGTAGGCCTTCTGCAAGTTTCAAATTTCTAAAATTAATAATTATTAAAAATAAACTAAGTAAATCGATTATGGATTTGTTGTAGATATCCATGAGTTTAAATATGCAAAATCATCAATATTTGTGAATTTAAAACGTTCAAACCCTAACTTTTTTTTTTTTAATCTAATCAAAAATATGAATAATATTTATAAATCTTCTAGTCGATTTTAAAAACTGGATGTTAGAAATTCAAAACTATACGCAAAATAAGACTAACTAAATATTTTTTTTCGAGATAAAAAAAAACATTAAAAGAATACTACAAGTTCTTTATTGAGCTACAATTTAGACGGATAAACAATTGATTAATGTAATAGAAAACTCACGAACTCTCAAAAACTAATCGGTTAAAATAATTGTGATCGGCAAAGTAAATATTGTAGATACAATTACTAAAATTTTTAGTTCTGTTCATATAGCTAATTAATTAGAATATTTTCATGAACATATAGAATCCCAGGTATTTGTTAGTCTCTCTTCTTAAATAGATAATATATGTATTATATAGTTTTTACTTATTTAATTTATAAACACTGAAGCACATTAAATTGTGCTTGCAAAATACTTATGATATAATAAATTTAAATTTAAACCAATCATTATACATTTAAAAAAACAATAACACTTATATTTCGTTAAATATTCTATTATTATACATATACCAAAATCGTTTTTTTTTTAAAAATGTGAATAGCTTTAGTAATAAATTTATGGGTTACCTATTTGATAGATAAAACTATACATAATATACACAGTGAGTATAAACATAATATATATAGCTACATTAAATATGTACCTAATACTCACGTGTCCAAAAAAATGTAACAAAAATTAGTAGATTTTATAAATTAGGCTTGTATCAAAAATTGCGAAATCGTAACAGCATGACAACGATCGTTTTGCCGCTGTCACCACTGTGTGTTTATATATATATACCTATAAGGCTACACACATGCATGCACGTTTGACGTGTCTCGAAAATACAATTAAATATTTATATAATACAGCGCGTATATGGGCGTAATATTGTATATGATACATATGTATTATATAGGTATTGCTACCAAGCAATGAATTATGTATAATAGGTAGGTAACCATAGATTATTTATTTATATGCATATATTATGGATAGCCGTTTATACAGAGCGATTTTAAAAACTCAGGAACTACTGGTTTATTTTTTGATTCAAATATCTGTGTCAATTTTTCGAAAAATCTACTTAACAAATTTTAGTAAAACAGGATAATAAACATATTTTTTAAAACAGAAGTTTGTATCACCATTACAAGAAATTCCTGAAATCCTACAAAAAAAATTAAATATTTGAAAATATACATGAAAATTCCAAAAATCTGAATTTAGACAAATCCATTATTAAAGGAAAAAAGGGCGTAGATCATTCTTGATGAATTATTCTGTATATTATATTTTTTATACAGTTTTGTGCAGGTTTATAATACTTATACGTAGTACGTGTGCAGTGTGTTGTAGTGTATATTTGTACTTTGTAGGGAGGCAGCTCTGTTAGTAGTTCTATATAAATATTAAACATTTTAATAACAAGGCAAAACAACCTTTTTATCCATCGAAAATTTGAACGAATAATACAAATCGTACATATAAAAAATGTTTAATGTTCATATTAAGCGCATGTTATATATTTATGTGATGTTTATTTTTTTATACCTATAAAACTTAATTTACAATTTATTTACGATTTGCAATATATGTATAGTTAAATGTAACCAAACTAAATTTATGTCCTGCGAATACTTAATTGATATATTTATATCTATTGACAATCAGTGTAATATAATAAATGCATATATATTATGTTGCCACTAGTCTAGAATCGGATTTTACATTAAATTTTAACATAGTAAAATATTTAGTTAAACTATTAAAGTATTAACATTAAAATTAAATAAATACTTAATTTAGAAATACCTAAGTAGAATAATCAGTAATTTAATACAATTTCATATTAGGAGTTATTAAAGTATTTATTAACCTTCATTATAAATTATAATAAAAAGCAAATTAAGGTACAAAAATCAATATAATTACTTGAGAAAGTAAAATATATTATAATTTAGAAACTATTATTTATTTATTTGTGGTTATAATAATGAACCAGGAAGGAGGCGTTATTTTAAAATAAAAGTTATATGTTACTATAGATTTATAAATTTATGTGTTTTTAAATAATCAATTGTTTTTATTATAATATGTAAGTAGATATTTTAGTGTTTATTAGCTTGAAATTAATTATCAATTTCTATATTTTTCAAGTATATTATTTTTTCGTAACATTTAATTCGGTTGCAGAATAAAATTTTAAGATACATTATTTATTGCCAATGGATTAAATTAGGCAATGTGCCTACTAATAAATTTTTATTACTTGACTTCTTTGGCCAAGATTATTGGGGTAAATTTACAGCAACATGAAAAATAACCCTCAGGTTCTTCTTCAATATTTATTCTACTTATACTTAAAATACTTAAAATGATTAATAAAGTATAAAACTAAAATTATCAATACCAAAGTGCAGAAGTAAATTAAATTATTTATACGTTTATGTGTACCTATACGTATACATTATAATTAAAGAGTCTTCCAAAGTCCGAGTGATAAAATAGTGTGGATTATTTTGGTTTTTTACGCGTAGCTTACCGTTGTTATTAGATTAAAAAGTGATATAAGCTTAAACGATGAATAGTGTGTATATTTTATAATGAATGAAATATGGAAGTTTACTAATTAGCGGACTGATTATTGAATTTTAATTTAAAATAAAACTTGATAAAATATTAAATTTCGTTTCTGTCTGAAAGTAAATTTCGATTTTTAATTTCTTTTGCATGTTTTCATTTTGTTCCGAGTAATATTAAAATTTAAAACATATATCATATTACAAGAATTATGCTGCTACATAGTATATGTGTAATTTGTATATACATAATTTCGTATGGTGAAATGGCGTCGTCAGAGTACATTATATCACGCCTTCAGTGATAAGTTTGTATTATTGTCGTCTTCGCAGACTATGGAACAGATAAATGTATTATATTGTAAGATGATATAATACAATGAGTGTTATAATTTTTATCACAAAGACACAAACGATTCAAAAAATACAGACTCAAATAAATGGTGAATAGACTTCAAATAGAGACATAATGCAAACCTTTTATGTTCAGATATAATTTATGTGCGGCGCCTTTTTGTCCTTCTGCTATAGGTTTGTGGTATGCAGCAACAACAGTCAATAATATATATTATATAATATAATAGGCTCCTGTAGGCATTATTATTTTTTGCCACTCGCCTCGAGTATAACCTTTATAGTCTTATAAGTACCATCGGTACACGTCTTATTATTGTCGATGAAGATCACTATAGGGATTTGGTGGGTCCTATAGTTATTTATATTTATTGTTGTAGTCACATTATTTAATGTGTAACATTATAATAGTACAATGCTTATATAAATTATATAGTTATACATAAATACATTGTATATGATTTGTTGGTTTTTGTCACAACTGAAGATGACAAGAAAATGTATATATGTATAAAACTATTCACAGTAATACCATACTTAGTGTATATATATATATAATTTTGGGTTTACATCATTGTGATGGACTTTGTGGGTATGACCTGTTATTGTAATTGTGTATTGCAGAGATGTTATACTGCAGCAGTGCAGCGTAGTGTCTTTACAATATGATCGTCATAATTTGTGGGAGTACGATACAAAAACTATACAACGACATCGGAATAGGGGTAAAATATATTTTTTTGTTCAATCAACGTCTATAAGACCACAGAGGAAGTGTGAAACTGACGGCAGTTTGATAGCGGTTAAAACCTCTTCTCGGACCGAAATATCATAATAAATCATAATAATCAGGAAGATAATACGACTAATACTATATTATATATTATACATATATTATTTACTAAACTCTATTCAATTTAAATTTATTCGAACATGACTATGCTTAACTGTGAAGACACCTGCACACTATATACGTATGTACATTAGGTAAATACATACAAGAAAGTAGGTAAACTTAAACTTAAGTAGAAAATTGCAATTAAACATATGTATATTATTCTATTGTACATGGATACGGGACTTGCCCTTTTGAAAGATTAATTAATATACACAAAATTACAGAATTACAGTTAATATGTGGTAAAAACAAACATTATAAAAAGGAAAACATTTATATTAAAGCCATAATACGTACATAGGTATATATTAAAATAATTAACTATAATATGTATATTCTTATATCCTGTATAGTTTTTACAAATTGCAAGTGCGATATAAATTATATAATAACTATTATAACAGAGTATAAAAAACTAGTTTGATATTATATATATTCATAAAACATAATATATGTATATATTTCGGTCTTTATACAATGTAAGTCAATACAACTATAAATAATAATAAATAATTATATACCTATTACCTACGTTGTATTTATAAAGATAAGTATACATAATTATACGGATTGCTTGTTGGCAGTGTTGTTTATCTACTTACAATTATATTTTATACTCAATGCGATATATCATTATGTGTAGGTCGTAAATATATCAGTGTATGCTTGTATATAGTTACATTTTGCAATTAAGTAATTACTAACTAATTATTATATTCGTCGAAGTTACTAATTAGTATAGCTTTATTAGCCAAGTATTAAAGGTAAGATATCTAGGTATCTATGTATGGAAATATCGTTACTTACATCTCAGTATGTATCAGTATCATTACATAGATAGAGGTAGTGTACTAATTACTAGGTACCTAACCTAACCTAGTACCTACTACCTACAGTATATGTGTAATATAATTAATATGAATTTAAATCACTAAATTCAAACGCGTTTGTATATTATACGATCATTGATTATAATTTATAAATTTATAATCAATGTTTGCACTTAAAATTATCAATAGAAATAATCCAGGCAATTAATAAATTGTATGTTTTGTCATTATTGACTAATGATTTATAAAACTATACAATTTTACAGGTACGTAGTATGAAAAAATCATTTTAGATTCAAAGTAGAGCAATGAATGTATTTATTTTGCAATGATTTTTTTTTCTCTTCTGTCATCATCTTTTGACTTTTGAAACAATAAAAATGCTTTGATTTTCAAAAATGAGGGATGATTTCTAGTAGCAATAACATTTATAATTTATTTTAAGATATTAACTATTTATAGTATTGTTACGAGCCAATGATAAATATGCATAAAAATTCTTAAATCGAATATTGTAAGATGTGACGGTACAATTAATAATGTAAGCGATGTTGAGGTCAGTACAAAATATTGTAAGCATCATATTATTTAATTAAACCATTCAGATATGTTCACACGTCGCTCACTTCTCGGAAAAATCGAAACTCGATTTCACTGGATAAGGATACGAGTCGACACGAATATTAAATTACCACCACGACTTTATCACTCTTTATGAACCAATTAAGTATAAGGGAGATCGGGACAAGAGCTTAACAGACAGTATAGGACGGTTAGGAAGACAGACATTCAGAAAAAGGTTGTAACACCGCTTAACTAACACCCTATATGTACACATATTGTATTTCTATACATTATGCATCACGTAGGAAATAGGTATTCATTTCTACGTTGATGTATCAATCGACTAAGTCGGACGTAACACTATGAATATATTTTTACTGTTTTACGGTTTTTACAAAAATATATTATTACATTTTTAGATTTCAGTTATATAAGTTGATATAATATGCCACATGATATAAATAAATATTATTGTAATAATTAAGTATTATTAAGGTACTCGCTCGAATACCTTTTTTTAAATTTTTTTATTCGATATACCTATATTATCCTGACGAAAAAATGAAAAATAAACACAAGGTATTGCGTTTTTAATTTTTGATTTATATATCAATTACTATTAAAAAGTTGTTTGGCAGCTTAAAAAAATAATTAAAAATAAACATCTGCAGGTTATTGCATCGGTGCCTTATTGCAGAAATCTATACGGCTATACCTACATATGTCATAGGTGCCTATTAGAACATATCACATATTTTATACATATACACTTAACTCTAGGTATAGATTATATTGTTATGGTTAAAAAATTAATTATAAAAACGTACGGAGATCAAATAAATCATTATATCTAATTAAATATTCAAATTATATTAGCTCGCAATGATAGTAATTCAGTGGCATTGAAGTATTTAAAAAATACTATAGCACGTACATCGAGGTTTCACTTGTCACTTTCATCCTTCTAATTAAAATTTATTAAAATAACAAACGCTATATATAAATATAATAATACATTATTTATTATATATATATGTACACTAAATTTGACATTATTAATCGTTTTGTACGTCGTATTTAATTATCTTGATACCTAGATAAAATTCTAGATCCACAGTTTGGTCCTAGTATTCCATTGGCCCTTCCACCTACAAAATCTATTATGCCATTTGTCATAGATAAATTAAGTGATCGGTGCTACATGCACCACGAGTAACAATTCAAATGCTTACACAGTTCTATGGTAATTTATACGTATAAAGTATAAAAATTAAAAACATTACACATTATTTATTTAATATTATAAATAAACCTATATTAGTATGGTGAATCTATAGGAAGGCTTAGGGTCCTCCATCCCAGATCATCGATATTTCCTTGATATTTACAAAAACATTACGTTAAACAGAGTAATAAGTCATATAGACTATAATTATTATAGTTATATAAAAAAACATTTAAAATGTTGTGTAGAGGTATATATCTACTTTTCAACTAGGTTTTTTATCTTGCTCAATGCCTCAATAAATAGTATTTTTCAGAAAAAAAATTGATTTCAACCTTGGATTGTTGGATCTATATACATAATATATCTATTATCATTAAAGAGTTAACAAACTAATTTATAAAAATAAAATGCTGTTCGTTGGTAAGCGCGTAACTTAAAAATGAATGAATCGATTAGGCTTATTTTAAGGCTATTTTCCGATATGCGGTTTACCGTCGTTGTGTGTTTTAACATATTATACGTAGATAAAATGCTCGAACTGGTATTTTATACCATTTTATATATTTTATTTATGTACTTTCCAATGCCTATCATCGATAAAACTATTAATTAAAGGTAATCTACCCGATCTACGTCATCAATCATAAGCGATACTCGTGTCGAGGTGAGAGTTTACTGTCGGCATAAAAATAGTTTAGATAGTTTAGTGTCGTTTGTGATGTATAAAACTGAATAATATAATACTCGTATATTATAATTTATAAAAAACTTTTTAAAGTACTCGTAAAAAAAATTTATAACACTTTTTTAATTGAGAAGTCAGTGTTATATACCTACTTACAAGACTATGGCCTGCTACCTTGTGCAATACAAAACCGTAAATAAGGTGGTGAAGTAAAACTGTATCGAAGAAATGACCGAGAAAAATACGAGAAGTTTCCAGATAAATTATTTTAAAATTTTTTTTTTATAAAATGTAGAAAGGCCGCTTATTATATTGTAATTTTTACTACTGTAGACCGTGTTTATTGGTAGTTCGCATATTGGAAGATAGCCAATTGAAAAATTCTGGAAAAACTTAGAGTGCTTTTTTCGTTAGGATTTTTGTATGAACTCGCAACCAATATATGTGTGTTTACTGAAGTTTGGCATATACGTAGAGTACTGATGACAACAATGCTCTAAACCACTCTTGAAACAATGTTTGCCGGGTCAGCTAGTGAATTATACTTGTTAAACCGACTACAATAATATATATTTATAACGGATACGATTGTAGCTTGTTTAAGTTGTAATAATAAATATAAGCTGCAGTCGTACAGTCTCGTCTATTATTCGACCTCATTCTTAGTTCCTCACAATTTTTAGATATGTTTATATAAATATTTGAATAACAATAGGATTATCCAAATTTTAAGTTATGAGTTTGGCAGGTAATCAATGATGAAAACTTATGTAGATGGCATTCTCAATCATCAATAACAACTTCAGAACGTAAACTTTCGTATTAAATATTTCTATGCTTGATCAGGTTTTCAAACACTATAAAATATAGTTATGGAGGTTGAAGGTACCTTTACACTATACAATTTTTTAGCCGTGTCACAAGTTTATGAATAATAAATTGTAACTATTTAATATATTTATTAAATACATAATACGTATACGTGAGATTTCACCTTCGAAAATTCGCGGCAAATTGTGTCGAGAGACACTTTTTTTTCTAGTCGTCACGACGTCACGTAATTGTACTTCAGATCCTTTTGAATACTACGAATATGCGATGCAATCACGCAGATAATCATCCCAAGTACCTATCTATTACATATAAATTATTAATAAAATATGTATCTATACAATTATACTTATCTATTTAAAATGTATATGAGCTAGCAGTAAGATAGATACATTATACATATACTGATCTACTAGCTACTTTTTAAATAGTTTTTTTCCAAGATTCGCTAATCATAGCAAATAAAGTATTTACTCATCATCAATTATAAATAGAGATATTTTAGTGTTTAACATTAACCAATAACCATCACAGGTAATAACTAGTTTAGTATTACAAATGTATCGTTCGTTTTACATTTTATCAGCATAGGTATACTGATTAAAATGAAAAGTCAAAAGTGCATACTTAATAAGTACCTAGTATAAAGACCAACAATAAAAACATTTCATACATAGAACTTTTGTTTTTTTTCCTACTTGACGCAGGTACCTACCTACCTAATTAGTATAATGCAAGCACTATAATCACGGTCGGTATGACTTATTATTAAATGATAAACGGTATTAGTCATTAGGTCAATGCCCAATGATCTTAATATGTATAGCTATTACAAGTCTACAGAGTAATTCATGTGAAAATATGATGTACCGGATAAAATATTAAATATTTTATAATATACATTGCATTATCGACTCAAAATTCATTAATTTGGAACTAAGAATTGTAAAATTTTATATTATACATTTGCACAAACCTAACCAAGGCGTTTAACTATCGAAATTACATTTTATTTTAAAATGAAAATATTTTCTGTAACGGCCCTATAGATTCGATACAAGTAATAAAGTAGTAAGGATTATAGGTACTATGGCTGCACCTACTTATACTATAATAATTATTTTAATATCGTTTGACGTAAATAGAGGAATTTGATTATTCTTAATTAATAAGTAATATAATATACATTACATTTATAAAAATAAAATACTTCACTATTGCCAATACCTGTTGAAACTTATTGATATTGTTATCAATTAAATTATTTTTAATGTGGCTGCAGCCTGCTCTTCAAAGACATTCAATTTTAGTGATTATACTAATTCAGACCTTACAATTTACATCAGCGGCCGAGTGATCATATTTTTTCAACTGGTACACGTGTTAATCCTGGACATCAGTTTTGACTGAATTACTGAATAGTGCCATTTATGAATTAATTGAAATTTGTATCTGTAGGTTTGAAGGTAAGGTATATCAACATTTTTTCTATATACTTTTTATAATAATAAGTTATTTTCAACTCTTTTTTTTTTTAGAAACGTGAGAATGAGGTCCAGAATAATTAACCTAATGGATACGTTGAACTCAGTGTCGTGTAGATGTCCCTCTCATTCAAATTTAGGGTCTCTACCTTCAAGGCTCAGTACTGGCATAGATCAAAAAGAATATGCTTTTGAAATGGCATGCTCTACAATTCGGTATGGCCCTGGTGTCACCAAAGAGGTGGGTATGGACATGGTTAATATGCAAGTAAAACGTGTGTGTGTCATGACTGATTCAAACTTAGTGAACTTGCCACCAGTAAAAGCTGTTCTGGATTCGCTTACCAAAAATAATATAAAATATGACCTTTATGATAAAATCAGAGTGGAACCTAATGAGAAAAGTCTTGAAGCCGCAACAAACTTTGTGCGTAATTTGGAATTTGATGCATTCATAGCAGTAGGAGGTGGCTCTGTTATGGATACCTGTAAGGCAGCCAACCTGTACTATTCTGATCCAGAAGCTGAATTGTTGGATTATGTAAATCCTCCTATTGGAAAAGGAAAACCAGTCACTGTGCCATTAAAGCCGTTGATTGCTATACCAACCACCACTGGTACTGGAAGTGAAACTACTGGTGTTTGTATTTTTGATTATGAAAAATTGAAGGCTAAAACTGGTATTGCAAATCGAGCATTAAGACCTACTCTAGGTATTGTTGATCCATTACATGCATTGTGTCAGCCAGAAAGAGTTTGTGCTTTTAGTGGTTTTGATGTATTTGGACATGCATTAGAATCATTCACAGCTGTACCATACAATGAAAGATCACCACGTCCAACTGATCCAATTTTAAGACCTGCATACCAGGGACGTAATCCTATTTCAGATGTTTGGGCTCGATATGCATTGGATGTCATTAAGAAGTACTTCAAAAGGGCTGTATATGATCCTGAAGACTTTGAAGCACGTTCTAACATGCACTTAGCCTCTACAATGGCTGGTGTAGGTTTTGGTAACGCAGGTGTTCATTTGTGTCATGCACTGTCTTATCCAATCTCAGGAAATGTGAAAAAATATCAAGCCACAGACTACATTACTGATCATCCAATTATTCCCCATGGGTTAAGTGTAATTATGTCTGGACCTGCAGTATTTGAGTTCACATCTCCAGCTAGTCCAGAGCGCCACATTGAAGGTGCTAAACTGCTGGGTGCTGATGTCAGTGGTGTTAAAAATGCTGATGCAGGAAAGCTATTAGCTGATGTCATTCGAGGATACATGCAGGATATGAAAATTGATAATGGTTTGTCAGCTCTTGGTTATACTAAAAATGACATTCCAGGGTTAGTGAAAGGTACATTACCACAGCATAGAATTACAAAGCTTGCTCCAAGAGAACAATCGGAAGAAGATTTAAGTTTGTTGTTTGAAAAATCATTAACAGTTTTTTAAGAATTTATGTTGATTTTGTATACATTTATTATTGTTAAATTTTAAAATGTTTAAAAATTCTAGTTAATTGTCATACAATTAATCATTGTTGTTTATTTTTTGTGTAAAAGATATATTAGTTTACTGTTTATGGAAATAATGAAATATAATTTTACTCCCTTCTAACAATTATTTTATCTGGTCTTTGTTTTGTTTTAGTTATTTATATTATAAACTTATTAATTATTAAAATTTAAAAGCGTTTTTATAAAGTATTTTTTTCATTTAACTTTTTTAATAATTATTGTTGAAACTGTGAAGAATGTAAATATAAGAATTCTATAAGTATAAAATATAAATAAATCTAACTACAATCTTTAACAAAATACATTTACTAAATTATTTAATATTGAAATAATTTAACAATCTAAAATTCTAAAATGTATATACATCCAAGAGATAAAAATTGATCATTTTGGTTATATGTTAAATGTTTTTTGTTAATTAACAAAATTATAATATTTTTCATATACGTATATGTAAACAAATAATATTGAACTATTTAAAATTACTATTTATAACTTTTTAAATTGTATAAGTTATTAATTCATAATTCTTAAAATATATTCATTATGAATCATAATATTTGATAATTAGGAGCATAGAACATAAATGTAAAATTGTACATGGAAAATCGATGGATTATAATTTCCTTATCAATGAAATATCTGAAATCATTGGTATAGATAGTACTATCTATACTCAATACTAAAATACAATTCACAACATTAAATTGATAAAAATAATTTATAAACGAAAATTTATTGTTTTATTTTTCTAACTAAAGGCTTAAAAAAATTAACGTTGTATAAATCTTTTAAGAATACTTGATTAAACTCAAATACCACTATCCAAGTAATCATTCCTAAGGTAATATTTTCTGAACTATAATAAATTGAGTATTAAGTTTTTCATTCACAATGTTATGCTGTAGTAAAAAAATAAATTAAATAATACCCTAGTTATAATTTTATGAACATTGTAAGTAAATTGTTTTTGAATTTATTGACTATAAATACTTTGAATTTTGACACTTATGCATATTCTTTGTGTAGAGGTGTATTAATCAGTTTTAATTAACATTTATACTTCTTGATCATTACTCATTAATTTTTTTTTACTTTTACTTAAATAAATAATATTATTATTAATTTTAATTGTATTTACTGCTTTAAAATGAATTGTATGTGGAATTTTTCATTTTTTTTCAAGTTGTTGATCAATTATGAACGACTACTCTATGTACATTCAACATGATTGGGAAGAATGCATCAGGTAAATATGTTAGTATTATCTATGAGTTATTGGTGTTAAAATTTTGTGTTTTTTAGATCTAGTGAAAACCGTGTTTGGATATCTGTCAAGCCAAGAAGTAAATATAATAATTATTAATTGCATTACATATGAATCCATGTATTATTTTTCATACGATGACTTACTCTCAATCAATTAATCATACTTTTGTTTAAAAAAATAACATACATTTAATTTTTATGTAACTTAAGATGGTCCTAGTGTACATGGTCATTTACAATGTAAATCACACAAACTCAATGGAATACCTATTATACAAGGGACAAATGGATTTGAAGTCGAATCAGTATCATCACATGCCATTCAAGTAAAGCATTCTTCCTGTCCGCCAGTCACATTATTATCACCATACAGGATTTTCAAAGATGTTCATAATGCTAGTGTAAGTATAATGTACTTGATTTTAATAAAAGATTTTGCACTAAAACTATTAGTTTTGTAATAGGTAACATCACTGGATGTTGTCAGTGGTCAGTGTGTATCTGCATCAGATAGTGTTCTAAAGTCTTGGAGTAGTTTAGATCATGAAAAAGAAAAAGAAGTAAGGCTGCATTAAAACTTATTCATTATTTAAAAAGTATAATATTGGGTAAACTATAAAAACTTCAAAAAAATATTATCTATTGTATAATATATAAAAAAATTATTCAGTTTTTTGAGTATGTTTAATTTCTGCATACTTTAAATAAATATACTAAACAGTTTTACACTTAATATTATTACAATTCAGAATATTTTCAATACCATATTTTTTTTTAATTTTTAAAATTGCTTACAATTACTTTTTTATTAAAGTAAAACAAAAGATGTGTGACCATTCTTTATTGTTTTTCCCCTTAAAGATAAAGTGCTTACAAAAATATTTAAGTATTTTGAACGAGTAGTGTAACTATTTTTCTGATCTATAAATATTGCGCTTTAAGTTTAAATAAGCAAATGTTAAGATTGCTTGTGAAATAATTGGATTTTATTTAAAAATATGAGGATGCATTTACCTTCTATATTATCTACATTTACTGAAAAATAAATTTAAGTTTAAGTTCACATATTTTGACAATTTTTTGATATTTTTTTTTACCAACTTTAGTTTTAAATGAATAATTTTATAATAATTATAGTATTATAGTAAATGCATAGTTCTTACAAATATATTTAATAAATAATAATTTTTTCTCAGACTTTCTTAATATCCTAACATTGTTATTATTATTAATTTGTGATTAAAGGTTACAATGACTGGACATTATGGTGACATTTATTGTTGTCGGTGGTTTCCTAGTGTAAAAGTTGTATTAAGCTGTGGTACAGATTTACGAATCAAAATTTGGAGCACTGATACTGGAGAATGTGCTGGAACGTTAGTAGGGCACACAAAAGCTGTTACTGATTTAGCTATAATAGACAGAGGACGAAATATTATATCTGTTTCAAAGTATTCAAAAAAATTAATAATAAAATTAGGTAATATTTATTTTATAACACATCTTTTTTTATCTTTTAGGGATGGAACATCCAAATTATGGCATGTTGGAAGTGGAAAAGTAATAGATGATCTCATTAAGCTAGATCAAACATATATAAATTGTTGTTCAATAAGTTCACTAAAAAGTTTAAATTTAGGAGAACGTAATATACCTACTTGTAAGTAATATAATTAATAGAATGTGTACCAACGTATTAAAGTATAATATTAAATATTTCATATAGTTATTACTTATTAGTATATAAATTGTTTGCATAAAAATTGAATAATGAGACTATTATTTTGGCACATTTGATTTTAAGAATACATTTTTTGCACATTTTGCCAATAACTAAGTGTAGTTTATTAATTTCTTCTTTGTTGGCCTAATAAAATATATAATTTAAAAAAGCTTGTTTTGATATCTCACCTTTAAATTTGGTTAAAAAAAAATTCTGTCAATGATAGTATCTTCATTAGTTACTAAAATTTATATTTAGATCAATGTACTATTTGTTATAAACATTTATTATTATAGATAATTAACAAACTCTATGGTGATTTATTAAAATACAATTGTGTAATTATTGCAGCTGACACAGAAATCGGCACAGAAGATAAATGCTTATTAATTGGCTGTGAAAATGGAATGCTTTCATTGATTGGTGTGTATGCGCGCAAAATATTAGTCACAAACAACTTAGACTGCCCAGTGAATGCTTGTTATTTGAATGAAGATGCACAAATTTATATTGGTTGCAATGATGGACGTGTTATTTGGCTAAACGAACAACTAGTAATTAAGCACTGCATATTTGACACAAATTCGCCAGTTCGTTGTCTGTGTTTGTTTAAAGAACTAGTGGTTTGTGGACACGGCGATGGTTCGTGCGTATTGAGGTCAGTTAATGGCAAAAAAGCATATCTGACTGGTACTAATGCTGAACCAATATATGATGTTAGTACAGATACAAGATTTTTGTACACTGCATGCAGAGATGGCATCATCAGAAAATATTTACCTGAACTGTTGTAAAACTGAAAAATAAATATTTTTAAATAAAAATTAATTGTTTATTTATTTTATTTATTAATTTCTGGTGTATAACTTTTAAACTATTCAATAATATAGGAAAAAAGAAAAATATAAAAACAATTATTTATTGTTTCAAAATTTTATTTATCAACTTAAAAACAAATAACATTATCTTAATAAATGAAGAATGATTTTTTTTTTTCTTTGCTTATTTTGTCTTTACAAAATTGTACGTAAGTTTCTTTTATAAAATGACTATAAATAATTTTATTTTATTTATAATAAATGTTAAATTATTATGGTGTGAGTGTATTCACCAGAAAAAATGACAGCAAATCTATCGGTTATTATAAATACTTGTATAATTTTTATTTTATAGGAGTGTATTGTGGGGGGAAGGGGGCAGAAAGTATTGTTCTGTAGGTATTTTATATATACTTGGGATACTGGGAGTGAGAAGGGGTTTTAGGAGTTGACGATGGCTGCATTGAGAACGACCGTCGTGGGCTGGTGTACGTCAGGTTCGGTCGCTGTTGGCAGTGCGTCTACGCCCCGACGGTGTTCGTTGTGTCAGAGTAGATTAGGGGTAGTGAGCGGCACATTTGGTACGGTGGGTCGACCTTCCAACTTGCTATACTCCAACAAAAATTCCTTAGGCACTTTACGCCACGTAAGTGCATCAAACACATAATACGTGCCCCGTTCGTATGTACTAGTTTTTTCTATTAAACTCAATCCAGGCGCCTGCGTAATCCATACGCGCTCTTCCATATGATAACGCCAGTCTCGAGAATATCTAATATAATTTAGATCATTTATTAATATTAAATTATGAAGAATAAGCAGTATAAAAATGTAATTACAATTCATTAGCCGCTGCCAATTGTATCGCATCACCATAATTAGTGTAAAAGAGGTAGAACAACAGGTCTTCTTTATATCTGGACAACTTGACTTGCGCTAACTTATCCCTTAAACATAAAATAAATAAGATTGTATTCCAATTCCAAGCATGTATAATTATTTTAAAATTTTATTTATTACCTGATTCCATGATTAATAATGTATTCAGGCGGTCCATGGAATTCAACATCTTGCGGCCGACATGGAGCGTCTGCCCAAGGGCCAGCAAAAGTTGGGTAAATGTTTTCAGGTGAATTTAAGTTTAGCCCTAGCGCAGTTAAATCTTGTCCAAGAGCCAATGATACCAAGTTAGGATCCGATTCTGCTGCTCTAATGAATGTCAATAAACCAACAATACCAAATTGATCGCGTACCATACTACCAGGTATGTTAGTCACTTTACCTATATTAAGATTGAATTTATGCCAATGAATAACATGTAATCAATTTATAATACAAACCATCAGGCGATGTTTGTACTCCTTTTTTGGTTCCAGAGTCTCCATTTTCTTGAGAATTATTGTCCGATTGGCTATTCAGGTTGTTCAGTCTCTGATCTGACAAATGGTCAGTAGACGATTGCATTCCATTCTGATCTAATGAAATGGTCGTCGAGCCAGAAGTTGTTGTTGAGGACTGTTGGTTTGGATCTGTTGTCGTAGACGAGGTAGTTGTAACACTGAGAGGTTGCGTACCAGGCAATGCTGGGAAGTCTTTACTACTCATTGTAAATTCACTCGTTTCAGACGTCGGTGCTTTCACCATTCCCACTATAATAATAAAGCACAATTAAAATGATTAAAAATTGCTAAACAAAATTGTGTGTTCCTTAATAGTTTATACAATAGTACCACTAAGTTACTACACAAATACAGAATGATTTTAACTCACTACTAAACAGCTGATCAAATGATTTGAATGGTGAATGTTTACCATAAGGTTTTCCTGCAGGCATTGTGCTGGAATGTAGAACACCGACATTGTCTCCTTGCCCACTGCTAGATATACGTCCAGTGGTGAGAGAAGGAAACTCAGACGGGTCCAGTATAGGAGGTGCTGCATTGCCATTGTCAACATGGTTGCTGCCGAATGCCGAATGAAAACCATGTTGGGAAGACAAGTTGTAGCCAGACGCAGATCTACTGCTACTAGAACTTGACCCACCATAGTTATTCATTGCGTTATTCGCCAATGATGTTGAACTCCTTTATTAAATGTATACATGTCAAACTATAATACATATACATTTGTTTTTTCTAGGATTTGTAACAAACCATTCTTGCATGAGTGATGCGATACCCGGCATATGATTCCTCCTATCTGCTCCAGGGTTGGTCGCAAATCCGCCTCTCTGAAATATACCCCTCGATAGGTTACTGGCTTGTGGCGACTGCATGTTGATTGACGCCCGATTAGGCGACAGCTGTTGGTGTTGTGGTGTAAACATTTGCTTGCTGCCGCGGTAGCCACTGTTGCGCCTGTTGTTAACTTTGTAATGTGCCTAAGCACACGTCTTTTATTCAGCTTGCTAGAATATATAAAAAAGTATTTTAGTTAATATGTTTATAATATATTTAATTAAGTTATGCTACTTACTAAAAATTAAAAAAAATAAAGGGAAATAAAGATAAAATTTATTAAAAAACTAAAACTCCATCAAATTAATTAAATATAGTATAATTATTTGGTATGTACAACTACATTTTTCAATTTTTATTTACATAATAGTTATCTAAAACTAAACAAAAATATTACCTACAAGTAAAGAAAAGTTAACTTGAAAACTGTAAATACTACATAATATGTAGACAAGATTATAATAATAATAAACACAGAAGTGGCAGTATTTGTAACAATAACTTGTTTTAAATACTATTATATTATTAAGCTATCTTATTTATAATTTTAAAATGTTTGTGATGGTACATAAGATTTACATGATGACTGTTTTTTAGAAAAATGGTATGTAAATATTTTTGAAGTTAAATTGTCTATTGACTATTTCCATTAAGTATAAATAATATAGATATATAATTTTTTGAAAGTTTAGTCAGAATTGTTTAAAGACTAATACAATAAAATGCCTTGAACACAAGTCAATTAAATAAAAATGTCTGTCATAATGGTTTAAATTGTGAGTAAATATAATATATACATATAACGCAACAGATAACATTTTGTATATATATAATATTCACATATAGCATATGCACAAATAAAATAAACACTTTAATTACCCACTAAATTTTATGAATATATTATATTAAGATAAAAATAACAACAACAATTATAATCAAGTGTTTTTTTTTTATTTATGTAGGTATGCATTGGCTTTATTTTAAAAATAAAACAAAAAAATAACAATAATAATGATGTCTCTATTAAATTTTTTTTTTTTATTGATTTTAATTTTTTTAAGGACTGTAACTAGTAGAATAAATTGATAATTAGTTTAAAAAATATATAACATAGGTACTGTCAATATAAGTAAGTTTGCACTATGCATGAAATATTATTCATCAGTGCCTACAGTCATTAATGATTTCTTACATAATTTTATTTACTTTGTTTAAAATTCAATAAATATTTCAAAGATGTCATATAACAAATACCTATATGTTTGTTGTTAAATCAATAGTTATTTTATGATAATACAAATTATTTATTTAAGTCTTTTATTATAGATTATGATTGTACAACATATAATGTAATAACAACAATTGGTTTGTAAATTTATGTGTTAATATTTATTGTTAACAGAAATCTTATCTATTTTTCTTTATTAAAATCTAAGCAATAATATTGATGATTATTAATCATAAATTAAACCAACAGTTAGAATATAGTTATATCTACATTAATTTTTCAAAAATTTTGTATTTGTGAAAAGTCTCAATCAAAAGTAAATTATGTATTATTGTTTATTATATTATTGGTAACTGCTTAATTAATTAAAAGCATTGCATTTAAACTATTAGCAAGCACTTACAAATTTAATTATAAATTATACAATACACCCTAATTGTAAAATATTTAATGCATTTAAGTAAAGGATTTATCTGTTATTTGTTACATAATATATACAAATAAACATAATTAACCTAATCAATGAAAATACAACTTAAACAGAAAAAGCTAATTAACTAAAGAGGTAAATATATTGTAATACTCAAGTTATTATCTCAGTGGTAAATGTATCAGCACTTAATTATTTATGAAGAATTAACTCAAATACACCACATGGAGAAATCAAAGTAATTTAAAAACAATTACCTTTAGGTTGATTATACAATTCTTAAGTATTACATCAAAAAATATTTTTGAGTTTTTATAAACATATTATTGCATAGTAAGAATGATAAATGAATAATAAATAACTTAAAACATCATATTGTATGAAAAAAAAAAAAAAAAACAGTTAAATTTAAACTCATAATCTAACTAGCTCTTCAAGCGATACATTTTAAACTGTTTAAGGATGCTCATAAATTCTTCATGAATGCATATTTGGAATTAAGATCTCAAAAATTGTTCTCATATAACATACCAACTAATCACTTTGCTTATCATTTACTTAAGTATATAACTCTAAATTATATAAAATATTGTAACAAAATAAGTATAATACCGTCATCAATGAAATTTCTTTTTAGTTATCTACCGGTTTGAGAGTAGAACAAAGAATATTTTAACACTCCGTTTACACCGCATATTATACTTGTATACATTGATCGTACTTTAGAACAAATGTTACTAATCAAAATGAACACTAGTTGGTGAATCGGTGAGCTAATAATCACAAAAAGAAGTGAAAACGCTGTTCTAGGAAGCGCAGTGACATCAATATAGAAAAATATCTATCTGACAAATGTAACTGTTTTTCTTTCTAGGTTCATATACTGTGGACGGACAGCGATACGAGTATAGTCTTCTTTGTCTTGAAGTACAGGTGTATAGTCGAACGTGATTGGCGACCAACCAACAAATGATTCCAAGAAAAACATAATCGGACAAGCAGTGATGGGTAATAAAATGCGAAGACGATTAAAGGAAAAAAAGTGTAATTCGAGAAAGCGGCGGCAAGCAACAACAGTAAAAAACTACTGTGCCGCGCTTCTAACTTGCGATACTGCGTACAGCAAAGACCCTGGTCGGTTCTTACCTCTCGGGGGGGAGATGCTCGCAAATTGAATTGCGCGAGCGGTGACGGCTATGTGTCGATCCGTTCAACGACGTTCGTTGGCCGACATGCCTGGCACCAGGGCCAGTGCGATCAGAAGCAAAAACTGTCGTCCGTGTTGACGCGGTTGTCCTTGTCGTTGTCGTTGTTATTGTTGTCGTTGTTGTTGTTGTTGACGATGTCGTTTTGGCACAAACGCACGGTCCGTATGTTGGCGCGCGATTTACCGTGTTAAGCGGCGGCGGCGTGTGGTGCCGAAAGCGTACTGTTACACACACACACACATATATATATATATATACTCACACACATACGCTCTAAGTCGCGGCGGCGGCGGACTCTAAACGTACAAAAATATGTGATAGAAGATAAATAGTTATTGTAGAAAAACGATTTCGGCGGACTGTGGTCAGAGACACGACGGCGTGATGCAAAGAAAAACTGATGGACAAAAAAAAAAAGAAAAAACCAGAGAGTTGCCTAAAAGAACGTAACGTTTAGTAACAACTCTCGCGGACTAGACGCGCGACTCGAGCAACAGCAGTTGTCGGCGGCGGCCGTGTCGATGATGATGATGACAATATGATGACGATTGACAATGCCCTGGTGGTGCACTGGTGCGGGTCGGCAACGGTCTGGTGTTGTATTATAACAATATATATATATAAATGTAATATATCGTATGGTAGACTTTTGCGAAACGGCCGATCGGGGACGACGATGTGTATGTGTGTATTTGTGTGTGTGTGTGTATATGTGTGTGTACCTATACAGTATATACGATAAGTACACCTACTCGGCCGCCGACAAACTCAATAACACGTCTGGTGGGCAAAACAAAGCACCAGTGATGGCCCGTGGAAGAGAAAACGGATATATGGTTTGTCGGCCTTGGGTTCTCAAAAAAATTTTGGTCTCGAGCTCGCATTTGTCAATCTTCGATACCCGAACCGTGACCCACGGAAACGTCGATTTTTACCTTTTAATTTTCAAAAAATTCCCGTCTTCCCGGACATCCCACCGATAACGCGTTGATAACACAGCGATATCTTCTTCTACAGCTTGGCGCCCCACTCCGCCTACTGCAATCCACATCCCACCAACCCATCGTACTGCTGTTGCACTTAATTTGCCATTGGGCGTTGGTTGTTCTATTTCGCTGCTTGTCGCCCGTCGCCCATTTCTCAACTTTTTTCTTTACACTTTCTGATTTTCCGTTTTTCTGTCTTGTCGATATTTTTCACGTCCAACACACGGTCCAAAAATGGCGCTCAGCGATGCTGATGTTCAAAAACAAGTAAGTATTTTGTTGAACTGTCAATGTCCATAGCTACCCTGTCTCACCGACACCTTGCAGTTACTACATTGTCATTATGTTATTTCTTCTATGTTATGTCCAGTTGGCTTATGACAACCCCATAATTTACTCATCGATTCCTATTTCCTTTCACAAATCAAACACATGATGGCCTTCATCGAACAGGAAGCCAATGAAAAAGCCGAGGAAATTGATGCCAAAGCCGAAGAAGAGTTCAACATTGAAAAGGGACGTCTGGTCCAACACCAGCGACTCAAGATTATGGAGTATTTTGAGCGTAAAGAAAAACAAGTGGAATTACAGAAAAAAATGTGAGTATGCTCCTGAAGTGTTTTTCTACAAATTGAACACACCTTTGTCCATTTCAAGGTTATAATAGTTGTTTGAATTAAAATTATAAAAACTATTCATCTGATAATTAATTATCATATTTTATGTACCATTAATTAATTATTACAATGAATGTAGTTAGGTATCTAACTAAATCTTTTTTATCCAAAACTAAAATGGAAAATTAAGAAAACAGTAGTAAAAAGATGCCAGACTTCAATCAGTAACATATTTTGAAAATTTGTAAAAAATACATTTTAAAATGTAAAAAGATACCTAAAATCAACTAGATACGATGAAATATCTTTAACGACCATATAATAGAAAGAAAAAAATTACATCATTTATGCTTATAGTAAACTGTTTTATAGAGTGTATAATAAAAATATTTTATCGCAAAAAAAAAGTATAAAAATATTGTTGTCTCTTTTTTAAAATCTAATTAAAGCTATAAATTATAATAGCTTATAATGGCAATCTTTTATTATTCTTTTGACTTGTATGGTTTAAAAAGAAATTGAGGGAAATGTTTAAATTAATTGATATATTATATTATAAATTATAATGCCATTTTAACATACATTAAGAATAGAACCTGATTACAGTTTTCTTAAAAATTGATTAATTGTTATTTATTTTTTTATTCAATCTTCTAATATGTTAAATCAAGCTCGTCTTAAGACATTAAAAGTACGAGAAGATCATGTCAGTGATGTTTTAGATGAAGCAAGAAAGCGTTTGGTCCAAGTGACAAATAACCCTGATTTGTACAGAGAAGTTCTAAGGAAATTAATATTACAAGCAATCTTACAGGTTAGACAAATAACAAAAGTTATATATTATTTAAGCATTCTAAGAAATAAATTGTTCTCATATCAAATTGTAAAATTAGTAGATTTATTTAAAATTTAGTTTAAAACTATTTTCATTGTTGATAAGCATCTTATTACTATTTTTATATGTTGTGCTTTTTTATAATAACTAAGAGAAAGTTGTAAATTTTAAAATTCTCTCAACTTATTCAAAATAAAAAAATTGCTCTAGATAATTTTTTTTCCTTTAAATTTAATAATGAATTGATTAACACTAATATTACAAATAACAGATTAAAACAAATCCTTCTGAACCTTAAATATGACTTGTTGCGCATTCTTTAGATAAGATATCACATGTATATTTAAGGTTTCTAAATTGTTATGTACTTTTTGTTTATTTAAAGGTAATTATAGAAAATATTTATTTTAAAACAATTTATCATAATATTATAACACCAGATTTTTATTTAATTTTATTAATTATTTATATGTTGAGATATAAGTTGTTTATGCAGTTAAAATGTTAAAATTTTGATATTAAGTAATTAAAATTTTTTATTGTCTTGTTTAGTTGTTGGAAAAAAATGTCACGTTACGTGTTCGTGAAAGTGATGTATCAGTTGTGGAAGAATTAATTGATGAAGTAGCAGCAGAGTATAAGAAAGTATCCAACAAAGATGTACATCTGAAATTGGACACTGATTCATTTTTAGCCCCCCAAACATGTGGCGGTATTGAGTTGTTGGCACAAAAGAATAAAATAAAAATTTGTAACACACTGGAATCACGATTGGAACTGATTGCACAGCAATTGGTACCAGCTGTACGAACTGCATTGTTCGGTCGCAATCCCAACAGAAAATTTGCTGAATAATTGCAGTAAATATCCACAGCAATATTATGCATATTAAAAACAAAAATAAAACATTCTATTTAAAATATTTTTTCGCATTCCATTTGGTAACTATTTAATTGCATAAATTATAACCATCCCATCTATTTATAGTTTAGGTTCAATACACATTTATTTCATTTGAGTCTACATATTTTAAGATAATATTTTGAGTGAATTTTTTTCTTTGTTGTAGATTAGTGTCAAGTTTTATCGTGTAAATTGTTGTTTAATTAATTAATATACAAATTATATTGATATTGTTATTACTGTATTATTTTATTTTTATTTTTTTTGTGTCGTCAAATAAATACATTTTAACAAAACTTCCGTTTTTACAAAATAAAGTATTTTATTTTTAGATTCAGAATAAAACAAAAATAAATTGATTAGAGGTGGTTTTTTGGAACAAAATATTTTAAATTAAAATTTGACATAACACATGGTTTCTAGTAATAAATGTGATCTGGTTAGTGCATTAAATAAATTAAACACATATTTATGTATAACACAGTATTAAGTAAAATCAATTTTATATATTTGTTATACTTGGAAAAGAATACCCTATGTAGAGATTTAAATTGTTTAACATATTTCATTATTAGTAAACACTTAACATTATAAAATCATCAATTTTTGATTTTCATGTTTGTAAGTCAACCTTGAATATAAAGTTTAATTAAATTCAAGGTTTCTTATATGTTGTCTTTACTAGAATTCTAAAAAAAATAGTTGGATGAAATGTAAAATTAATTTTCTGTGAATATTTAAATACTACATTTTGATATGATTGAATATTAAATTTAAAAATACTGAATTTTCATAGAAAAATTTTAGTCGTCTTGTTGCAATTCAAAAATATTTGAATTATAATAATTATAATTATTTATATTTCATGTTCTATCGTATGGAGACTTGAAACTTTTTACCATTACGCATTTACCTGTGCATATTATTTTCTTGTTTTCTGAATGGAATGAAAATTATTGAATATTTTGATAAATTTTTAAGCATTTCTACTACTGTTTTAATATAAAAATGACAACTAAAATTAATGAAGATTTAAAGAAATCAAAATAAATTCTCTACACTGATAAGTACTGAAGATCTTATCATCAAACAACGAGATTATGTAATTAAAGTAATTACCTTCCTTCTGATGTTCAGACAAATAAGTTAGATTTAGAAAAAATAAATTTTTCGTGAATATACCAATACTCATATACCTTATGTTTAAGTTGCACATGCCTGCCTGAGTCATAAAGAAAAATTAAAGTGCGTGTTCACCCTCTTATACTTAACGATATACCTAGCTATAAAAAAATGAATACTTATTAGTTATCATCGGTGATTAGATATAATTGGCATAGATCATGATTAAACATAACCATATAGTATTAAGATCACGAACTCAGTGAATGAATAAAATTGTAAAAATTAATGTACAAAAAGGTTTATCAGTTGTAGTGGGAATGAAACCATCAAGCCACTAAAGATACTAAAGTACCACCTCACCACGGATACTACAAAATGTAATCGTCTACCAGTTAGTTGCTGTTTTGTTTGAAAATCGATTAATTCGATACAAATCGGGCTAATTTGTATTACTTGTTTAATGCAATAAATAATGTATACCAGTTAACCTACCAACTAAACAATAAAAACATGAAAAAAACTTTCTTCTAATTTAGCAGACCTTGTTTATACCAATAGGAGTTTTCGGCCTCGGATAATATATTTAATCAAAACGTCTCTTCACACTGATGACGCCTATTGCCTATAAAAATGTACAAGTAGTTAGAATTTTGTATTTTTATATATTTATTACCTACATTTAAACATGGTTTGTTAGTTCTTGTGAGGACGGATAAATTTATGATTTCCAAAAATAAATAATGATTATGAAAATTACTTCAATCCACCGCTTGACACTTGCCATAATGATAATTAATAATATGCTACTTATGCGCACACCACTTATTGTCAATCGTATTTTGTACTATTAAATGCGTTGTTCATACATTTTATACTCGTAATTTTTTTTCCTTTTATCTGCTTGGAAATTCAATTCAAATATACATAATATACCTATATCTATTACATTTTAATGTTTATATAATAGTGTATTCAACGTTAAGGTACATTCAAAACTTACTTATAGCAAAATTAATTTTTTAATTTTTTTCTTTTGATAATAAAATATGTATTTATTCGAATTCTCATTTTTGGAATTTTTAAATACCTCTGTACCTATTAATAATTATCTAAAGATTATGTGGCAATCAATTTTTTTTTTCAATTATGTACTTTTCTTATTTATTTTCAAATTTGAGAAATTAAGGTAATAAGAACTTTAAATTTTTTATAAACAATACCTTGTTACGTACCGTGTTATTTTACACATATATATTATACGGAGAGGTGATGTGTATACCGATGGGATAATATATTCAAACAGTGTAGCACCAACGGATAGGGCGAACACCTGCACATCGTGATATTAAATATAATGAATAAGACATGGTCACACGTCTTGGACTTCTCAGAAATGATGAGTAAACAACAGTGTTAACATTGTACTATTTAATTTGACAATTAAGACTTGATCACACGTCTTGTAATTCGTAGAACCGATGAAATCGCAGGAAAGGCACCCAACTGAATAATACATTTAATTTAGAGAGCTCCTTTAGGTCATCGGAAGTCACCACCTCCTCAGTCACCACTCTTGACGGTTAACCATATATAAGGGAGACCAGGGCAAGAGCTCAGCAGACGGTTAGGGATATTCGAGACGCTCAGAGGCAGGTCGTAACACCACTCACACCATCTTGTGCTTATAAAATTGTATTCTTGTACGAGTTAATTGTATTAAATAAAGACTTAATCTTTTAACTTGCAAACATTAGTATTTCTATTTCTACGTTGATATATGTATCGACGTTGACATAACGGACGCAACAACCTAGGTACCTACTTAATTCGTGAATTTATTAATTTACCTACTTTTATAAATATTTTAGAAATACGACTAGCTTTTTATTTTAGTTGTTAACTTTTTTGATGAATAAAATAAAATAAGTACTGAAATAACTGAACAAATACCTACTGAAATACATAGTGCAATAGGTACATACTGCCTATTTACATCAATATATAAACATATAATGATATAATACATACATAGGTAGGTATTATGTATATTTACACCTTTTTTATTTGGCCCTAGGGTACTTCAAATAAAATTGTTTTTTTAAAAGACTTATTTCTTAACTAGATTTGTAGAAGTTTTTTCTAAATAAATATTATTAACTGGGTACTTACCATCTACCTAAAATATTTAGTAGAAATTGCCAACATTTTAATTAATATTATCTTTTATATTTCGATGATAATTCAGGAAAATGGAGTGAGAACATAATTCTTTGGAGATGATACGCTCGCCAAAACCTTGTAAAAAAATGCATTATTTCATTAGATGTGTTGTGTTCCAACAACGATAGGCAACAGTACAGTGGAAGGTTTTAAATTTATTATGGAGAACAACAGCACAAATTAATATTATTGTTTTTATTTAAATAGATATAATCAAAATTATAGCAATGATTACGTAAATGATTTTAAAGTACATCAACATTTAAGAAGAGATGAGAGCCGAACCGACAAGCTTACACTTACTTAGACGTGCTGATCGACCGCTCGTCAACTTCCTACAATGGCCGACGCGGAGTACACGGACCGGATCCGGAAAGTCTTATCGTAGTGGCCTTCTGGCCTATGGGTACCTACCCAGTTACACACACTAACGTGTATTAGTCATATTTGGAAACAATATTCCTAACTGGGTCACTACTCACTACAGGTCCGCAACTGATGTTGATGTATGATATGTGATATTATTGTTATTATCTAGCTTCATCGATTTCAAGCAACTAAGTAAACTGTGTTGAAATATCTCAGTATACAAGTAATGTTTACTGACTGTTGTTTCAAAGAAAATACGGTCCACTGTTCAACAACGTAATATGATACACAAAACTTCAATTTTCTGATAGTTTAAAAGGGTTTCTTGAAAAACAAATGGATTTTCGGTGGACCAAATAAAATAAAAATACTGTTATACAAACATACATTGCTCTTGGGAAAATGACATATCACAGAGCAATAAAATACTTACTATTGCAAACGTCGTACCATCAATTCATATTATAATGACGTATAGATTCAATGTCGGTACCCAGGTACGTTCGGAGGGGTACAGTGGGGGCCATTGCCCCCCTGAGATTTTTCAAGTCAATTACAAAATTGGAAGTGTAATTAATAATATTAATATCCATCGCCAAAGGTATGACAATAAACAATTTTTTAATCAAAAAATTGATGATTCAATTAATTTATTTGCTTCAAACTAAATGAGATTGTCATTACTTTTTGAATAAAATAATTAATATGATGTAAATTCAATCAAATAAAGTTGTTTTTTGTTTAAACTTTATTATGTTTTTTATTATAAATATTAGAATAGCGTAATTTTATATTAACTTAAATTAGTTTTAATTTAAAAAAAAATTATTAATGATTGTATTATAAAATATGAGTAGATGAAAGATGTAGCGGTAAATCTTCCCATAAGTATAGGTACTTACAATTTTTTTTTGTCCCCTCTGAGCTACATTTCTGAGGGCGTCCTTGTCGGTACCCAATAACTGTGGTGTTATTTTGCAATAGCCGATAAAAATAACTCAACATAACTACTATTTACACAAACATTTATTTTGATGTACGCGACTATTCAATTACACTGCATTACTTAATTCAATCAAGTTTATAGATTACTATGTAAATAATAAATTTGTAAATCAGTGTTATATCTTTCCATAAAACATTAATGATCTATGATATTTCTATAAAGTTCTAATAAATTAATAGGTACCCATTCACTTTAGAAGGATGAAAATGATATGAAACATAGCAGATAAATAATTAGTTACCAAGTATTCATCAAGAGTATGTAATAATGGTTATATTAATAAAAATAAGGGTCAATTGTCAATGTCATTGTTATTAACGAACAATTTTTTGATACACTTAAAATTAATTAATGTCATACATTATGTTTGTAGATATGTTAGGTTATTCTCATGATATACAATGAGTGTTTTTGAAATGTTTAGAGTATAGCACTCTACTAATCACATTTAAATTCTAAACCTAGAGTTTAGTGCAAATGTTTTAAGAAACATAATTTGCACTTTCTTCTGATCATTTATAGAAGAATCAAAGAAACTGATTCATTTTTTTTATTATTCTTAAATATGTAACAAAATAAAAAAATATCTTTTAATTTCAGATATGTATAATGCAAGTATATAATATATTGATAAATTGTATGATACAACTGGAATTTGGAGTAAGATATTTACCAAAATCAAAAACCTTTGTAATGTTTGCACTTGTCTGTTGAAAAATTCTATTAAAATACTAAGACTTTAATCAATTCTGCATACAATTCTTATTTTGTTCAAGAAATACATAATTCAATAAACAAAACAGTTATATACTAATATATTATGTATATTCAGCTTCTTAACTCAAATGTATAGATCAAGTATAATACATTTTTTTAGAATTTTAGCAAAAATGACATAATTATAAACAAAAACAGAATTATTCAGTTAATAAAGTTAATTGTCAAATTTATTATGGTTTTTAGACATTATTAAAATAATCAAAATAAGTATAATTCTATATTAATTATAATAGTAAGTAAAGTAAAAATTTGGCATTAACATATAATCACGGTTACATTGGACACGGAATGAATGACAGCACAGGTAATATTTAAGTACACAATTAAGATAATGTTTATCAACAATCACAGTTAATTTCAACCTTAACATTAGTTACATATATTCAAATGATTGTTTTTATCTAAGTTAACTACTTTATTATTATTTATCATAATAAGTATCATAAATAGTTTTTTGGTATATATATAAAAATATTATAGTACAACTAAATAAATAGTTGAAGCCAACAAAAATTAATAAAAACAAGAAAATCATAACAACCCTGAACTGTTATTGGCCTCTTTGAATTAAATAATTGAACGATTATAATTTAGTGAAACTTGGTAAATGGTTTGTCACTCATAGGTACTAAATTTGAAATTCGTATAAGTATTTAACTAAGCCTCAGAAATATGTGAAAACGCAAAAGTGAGCTAACAATAATACTGTGTAAGGATAAAAGTGAACTAATTTCAGATACATTTTTATTGCTTTACACTGAATATTGCCTCTTTATTTTTTCACACCCATAATTCTTTCAGCTACCCCTAAATAATAAATAGTTTGTGCGATACCAAAAAGTGGTGCAATCACTATCATTCGGCATGCGCCACCTCTGAAGAATGCCAAAGGACCTTCATTACGAAATGTTTTCCTAGAATATAAAGTAATATAATAATATTGAATTATTTTATTTATAAAAATGATCTTACATAAAACAGTCAACAACTCCTTTATATTCTACCTCGGCATCAGATTTTTTAATTGCTTGCAATCTAGTTTTAATTACATCAATTGGATTTACAGCTAAAGCAGCACATGAACCAGCTACACAACCTGATACAAATGAACACCAAAATACTGCATCGCCTGATAAATAAAAAAACATAAATTATGTTTGAAATTTATCTAAAAAAAATAAAATTTATACCAGAGCCATCTTTTTTACGTGGTCCCAAAGCATTTAGCCTAGCAAACATTGGAAAGTAAATGATGGAAAATGTTACATCACGCATTCCTGTAGCTCCTACACCGCGGTAAAGACCTAATAACCCTTTGGATGCAACTAATTCACGTGCCAATGATGTAGCTGATATTTTTGGCACAGTTTTTCCTTCTAAAAAATTAATACAATTTTATGAACATATATATCTGTACATAAAATAATTTTTTATAGATTAAATTAACAAGTAATAACATTCAAATTTTATTTTTTATCTATTAATGGTACAAATAAACTAATACTCAAAAATATTTAAATTTAATGACATACATCAATTTCTACAAAAAATAAAAAAAAAAATAATTGGAAATACCTAATTTTGCTTGTGCAGCAACTCGTCCAGCATCTTGCATTTGAATTTTCAATAGTTCCATAGGAGTAGTAACAACAATTTGAAAAAGCCCAGCACCTGCACCGGCTAACATTTCGCGTATTAACGTTAAAGGCTTCCTTAAAAATTAGAGTTTTTAACATGTTTCTTCTGTTCTATTCAATTATATTTATGTAATACATACCCAGGCGGTGCCAACCAATGTCGAAATTGATCATTAGCTGCTAATTTAATGGCTTTTTCTGGTGTAATTAATAAAATATTTACAGCAGATCCTCGGTACATTCCAAAATATCCTTCAGCAGCATATGTCTTTCGAAATGCATCAAGCCTATTAATTAGTTCAAATTATGAAAACTATTATAAAGGTTATTATTATGTTTATAGTCTTACATTGATCTATACATGAAAGATCCATCAGGACCTGGCTTTTGATTCTGAAGTCTTGTTTTAACCAAATCCAGTGGGAAAACTACAGTTACTCCAATAATACCAGCTATACCTCCATTTATTATTTTTGGTAATAATCTATGAATATACATTTGAGTATTTAATATTTTAACCATGTTATAAATAAAGAAAATTAGGTAGGTAGGTAATTTTATATTAAATATTAATTAAGTTTAACGAATCACTAAATATTAAATTATAGAAATCTTAATAAATATTTACTAAAATTATTTAGTTTTAATAGTACACAATTCCAATATTGACTATAGTATATATTAATTAATTTTAATCTAAATTAATAAATTATTATAATTGCTGTATTTGTCTTTGTACTTTTGAAAAAAAATAAATATTCCTATAGAATAATGATTATTAAATAATTTAAATTAAATTAAAAATATTGATAAAATAATACTCACGAGAAACGGTCAGAAGATGGAAGCTTTCTGAAAATAAAAACAAAATTTCACTTATTTATTTAATTAACACAATAAATATGTTACAAAGGGCAATTCTAAAATTATATAATAAAGTATATTCATTATAAAGTTAATATATAAAATTGTACATTTAAATTAACAGTAATAAGGGAATAGTAACAATAACTTAGCTAATTTAAAGGTTTTTATTAAATAAGAAAGGATGTGATTTATTCACTTAGGTTTATTTGAAGGGAGAAAATTGAATGAGTTTAGCATCCTCGATTTTTTCATTGAAATTGAAACCATATTCATATTAACATTAAACTTTAAGAATGCATTATATACATATAGCAATAAATAAGAATGAAAAAAGAACATTATTAAAATATTCAGACTTCAAAATGTAATTATTAAAATATACTTCTAGTTTATAATAATAAAATAAGTTAAAAATGATATAGTATTATTATATTTGTAAGAATAAATAAAATAATATGTAACATAATTAACTAGGAATTATTCCAAAATTCATATTTAACTATAACAATTCAAACAGAGACAGTTTAGACATGTTTTAAAATTGAAAATATTAATTAAATGACAAATTTGAATAAATTAGATATATTTTTCTAATTAATTAATGTGTTAAAATAATACAGTTGATTCCGTTTAATAGAGATACCAGTTAATGAAGACAATTGCTTAATAGGGACAATTTTTCAACTACGAAAATAAATGTATACTTATATGTTCACTGCTATCTGGTCCATGAATACAGGTAATTGAGGCATTTTTATCGAGTATCACAAACAATAATATGTAAGAAACAAAGTAATATCCATAGTTTTTTTTAAATAAGATAAAATACATAAGAAAAAAATAAAAAAATATGTGAATGTTCTTTATATGTATACATTTTTAAAAATAATTAGGTTATATCATGTTTTTATTTTTTTATTATTAAATAAGTTCTATAACTATATGTAATTTGTAATAATAAAAATATATTAAAAAAATCAGTTTTTTAACAAATTTATATGTTTGTTTTAGTATTTCAGATTATTGCGACAACCACTTAATTGGGACAAAATAATACGCAACCGATGTGTTCTAATAAAGCGAAATCAACTGTATACTATAACATGGTTTACTATAGTATATTATAAGGTATACTGTAACAAACTATCTTTTATTAAAATATAATAGAAAAATACAGAATAATGATTAATGATGAAAAATACAAATTAAATTGATATTTGATAGTAAAATATATGAGAGAAAAGTGAAATATTAATAGACTAGGAGTTAAAACAACAGTCAGTTTTATATAAATAATTCCATTTTAACATACAAATTAGTGCAACAGGTGGTTAATTTTTTTTCATCAAAACATTAACAATTCAACAAATATAATATATTTTTACAAATAAACTAACATGGATTAAATCCTAAAATCCTTTATGGTTAATTAATAAGTCATGATTATAAGAATTGACTATTTCCTATCAGGTAAGATATATGGTTATTTCAGAATAAGTAGATTATAATAAAATATATTAAACATGTATTACCTAATATATATTATCTGAATAGCAATTACTGAAATAAAAAAAAATATATCATAGACATTTATAATCTAAATAGCTGAACAGTTTTGTCACAAACTGATTAATCATTACTCGAATCATTAATTAATCTATTCTATTTTATACAATGGATAAATTAATTTCCCAATTAAATCTATAACTGTCAAGAAATCTGCTTTAGTTTTTTATTTTGGAAACTTATTAAGTATTTTGTTTTTAAATTATTTGAATAAGTAGATACCTTTATAAGTAATAACACCTATCTATTAAAATAAATACTACAATTTGATTACATAGAATATATTTAATAGCATTAATGGTATTATTAAAAGTATCTATAAAATACTAAAAAATGATAGATAAACAAGTGTTAATTTAAATTGAATGAACACTCTAAATAAAAAGAAATAATCAAAATAATTGTTATAATAGATAAAAATTCAAAGGTCAATTTTGTAAAATTGATTCTATAAATTTCAATATTGATAATTTATTATAAATTCATGATTGAAATTAAGTAGGTATAATTATATTTTTAAATAAATAAAATTTATAATTTGTAAGTTTATCATCAAATGTAATAAAGAATTCATGATTTTAAATTGAAAACTATTATATCTATTTTACCTACCTAACAAAATATACTTTTTTAGTGCTCATTTACAAAATAAACTCATAGTTACAAGATACTTATGAGGTAATTTTTAAGTATGGATTAATGCCTTAATGTTAGTTAACTTTTTTTGTTTATCAGTTCATTCAACAATAATCTTAAATATGTATATGAGATAAGGTAAACTTCTACTTAAATAACATTAAAATATAAATATTCAAATGTAAAAACTGAAAGTAATGGTTAATTATCAACTAACTTCAATATTCATTTAAATTTATATTTCTAGCAAACATTTAATCTAAAGAGGTTAATTAAACACCAGATTGCTAATCAAATAAAAAAAAATATGAGCTTATTTCAATGTTATAAGTTACATTTTATTACTCTAGGGGTTATGGTTATTTATATGGCTATGCTAATTTCTTAGCCAAAATCTAAACATGCATTTTTTAGAATATATATTTTTGAACTAAATATATTCCTTACATATATTTTTATTTTGTGTGTGATGGATCACAGAAAGTAAAGCAAGTATTTATATGAATACAAGTATCATACTATGCGAATGTTTAATGAATATAGTTATTCAATTATACTTACCTAAAAAATCGTTTATTGTTAAATGTTCATGACGTAAGTAATAATATTAATAAGTATTAACTAATAGGTACCTAATTAAGTATTTTTAAACATACAATTTAACGACGTAGTTCGGACATGAATGTGTAATAAGACTACTTACTTTACTTCTGACTGGACGGCATTGGAGGACGTCATGGTGACTTAAAACTTTCGAAGACGCCAAATAATAGCACTCCGCAAACCCCGTTCGGAATACTGATGGATCGTGAATTCGAGACTGACGACTGTCGTAGTGTTTTCGTCGTCATAGAATACACACTAACCGTATTAAGCCGCGTCGAGCGACAAACTGAACTGAAGTACTAACTAAACTACTAACGTATTAACGTAACCACAAACCGTCGACCGCCCTTGGCCGATACTATGGTGGGTACCGCTGCAGCCGCGGCGAGGAAAAGTAAATGATAATGTAATAGGTACAACACTATTATAATTTATAATTATTTGTCTTGATTGTTAAATAATTCGTTTGATCGTCGGCGTTGTGCTTGGCAATCAATATGCTTGTATGCAAATACTTTACTACGCTATGATAACGTACAAAATAATATGTTCTGCGATAATGATAAATGTCAAATGATAATACATGCGACACGCGTCCAGCGACACGGATAATCTGTCGCAGTGAATTATATTCACTAATCTGTTTTCTGCTGTAGATAGTGCCAATGTGCCATAGTGATAAGTGGTAAGGTCATGGCCACGGTGTTATTTGGATGTTAATAGAATTATGATTACGAAATCATAGGTATTAAACTATTAAAGAATTCACGAAATTATATCGCTAATTATTACTATTACTCCAAGGCGGACGTTCTACAAAGATAATAAAGATGTATTTTACCTGTGACCTGTGGGCTATGATGACACACAAATGTACTGTCTTTTAACACGTTCTAGTGGTCATAAATAACGTTTTGTCGTAAGTAAGTTTCGAATCAATTTATTGAGTACAAAACCATAGACGTAAATTGAGGGAGGAGCTTAGCCTTCTATATTTTTTTTAAGTTGACGAGTACTTAATAAACTTAAGAGGGCAAAGCCCTCTGTGGGCTTGTTCAATGTGAAATGCTTATAATTTTAGCCTCCCTTCTAAGTTCTAACAAGCCAAATTTACGAACAAAGCAAAAAGGAAACTGCGGCTAGATCACTTAAATAGGCAGTCAATTATAATGAAAGGTTGTCACCTTAGCATCACGTCAAAAATTTAAATAAAGGGTTGTACAACCATTTTAGTATCATATCCACGACAAAATATTGTAATTTGTAAATATTTATATTTATTTAGTAAAGATTCATCTATTTTTCATCTTAAATAGTTTTGAGGGACGGAATCGGTAAATTGGGTCCTAAATAAATTTATCTCGATGAATTGAATCTCATAAAAAATTATAGTAGGTATGTTAATCCCATATCTGATAAAATAATCAGATAAAAATATCTGATAATCTTTATAGAAGTAAATTTTATAATAAAATTATGGTATAAATTGAAATATGTATGTTTTTATAATAAAATGTTCTCTATAAATAATTTTACAAATTTGATCCAGTCAGCGGCTTGATCATCCAATTCACACTCACATCATCCTCTAAATCAGAGTTCAGTTCCTTCTGATATTCGTCTATTAATTGCAGATAAGAGGAGGGCTAGAGCCTTTTTCCAACGTACTCGCCTTCCCTCTCTTAAACATAACTATAATAAACTCTCTAATCTCCTTAAAAAAATGTTGGCCAAACATAAAGCCTCTTTACTTGAAAAATTCTTGATAAATCTGTCTCCTAATGACGGCAGTCTTTAGAGAGCCACCAAAAGAACATGTAAACGCAATTCTCCTAACGTACTAATTAAAAAATCAGATGGATCCTTTGTCTGCACCGACTGGGAAAAAGCTGAATTATTTAAAGGTTTTCTTCCTGAGATATTTCAACCCCATCCCGAAATTTTCTCTCTTGAAAATAATTTTGCTGTTGCCGAGTCTCTAAATTCTCTTCTTCCTGTTTTTCGTCCTGTAAAACACTTTTCACCAAGTGAAGTCAAATATGTTATTGATAAGTACTCGCAGAAAAAATCTCCAGGTTTCGATCTCATCACAGGCGAAGTTGCCAGATGCTTACCAAAAAAAGCTATAATACACCTCACTCACATTTTTAATTGTATTTTAAGACTTTCTTACTTTCCAATATTATGGAAATTTTCAACTATTATTATGATTCTCAAGCCTAAGAAACCTCCAGATACCGTATCTTCCTTTCGTCCTATTAGTCTTCTGCCTTTTTTCGCAAACATTCTGAAAAATTGATCCTTAAGCGCATCTTACTTAATATCTCAAACTCGGTTCTACCTGAGACCCAATTTGACTTCCGTTCAGCCCACTCTACTATTCATCAGGTACACAGAATTGTCGATGCCATCTCGTTCTCACTCAAAAAAAAAACAGTATTATACTTATGCCTTTTTAGATATTTCACAAAAGCGTTTGACAGGGTATGGCACGATGGTCTTCTAGTCAAATTAAAAAAAATTTGCACCTTATTTATTACCTAACCATTAAAGCATACCTGTCAAACCGTCATTTTCAAATCAGATTCGGTAATGCACACTCAACTATATCCAATATTTCAGCCGGTGTTCCCCAAGGAGGTATACTCTCTCCAGTACTTTATAACATTTATGCTGCTGATCAGCCTACCTCACCTAACACTTTAGTTGCTGACTATGCTGACGATAAGATAATAATATCTATCAATTCAAATCCGGAAATAGCTTCATACAATCTTCAAAATCACTTAATCTTTATGGAAGACTGGTATACCAAGTGGCGATTTAAAATTAACCAGACAAAATCTATCCACACCTTATTCACACTTCGTCTCTCTCCTTGCCCCGAGTTATCTATATATGGCACTCAAATTCCTACTTCTTCCATTGTCAAATATTTAGAACTTACACTTGATTGCAGACTTACCTGGGCCCCTCACCTTAAATCTAAAAGACAAAATTTAAACCTACGGCTGCGCCTGTTAAAAACTTTTTGCAAAAACAATAAATACACAAATAATAAAACTAAACTTCTTATTTATAAATCTCTAATCAAGCCCATCTGGACATATGGCATACAGCTCGTGGGTAATGCAAAAAAATCTAACATCAATAAGATCCAAACTTTTCAAAATATTGCGCTAAGGAAACTACTTAATGTTCCACCTTATGTCTCCAACCATTCTATTCAACAAGACCTTAAAATGAATTCCGTCAAAGACGAAGCAAAACTATATTATAAGCGTTTCCACAGTAGGTTACCCAACCATCCTAATCCTCTTATAAAAAATCTAGCAAACCCTTCGATTCCGAGTAATCCCGCTAGACGTCTTAAACGTAACTGGTGTCGTGACCTGCTAAATGCATGAATCCTAGAAAATCCCCTTATTAAACTGAAACGAAACAAAATAGGTAGTGTCATCAATGGGTGGCTTCTTCCGTTATACTTTTCATGTTTTATTACTCTTATCAAATTTACTTATTGTTCTTTGAATAGATTGTAAATATCTTGTAAAAATAAAAAAAATAAAAATATTCGTCAAAATAATATTTATAGCTTTTTTTCATTGTTTACATGAATATTTGATATATTATAGGCATAGACCTTATACTATAAGGTCTATGATTATAGGTAAATATTTAAACAATGTAATTAATTAGGAATTACCTAACATTATAAATAATAACTAGATATCGAATTTCGATTTTTTCTTAAATTCTTGACACGTATGACATGTATTGCTTTTAAAGATACTAGTGTGTTTCAAGTACACGCTTTCATTTTTTATATTACACACAATAGGTAAACATTTGTTATAAGAAGTAAATTAAACAAATATATTCAAATCTGAGTTGACAATGAATTATATTGCTTTTTAAATATTAATGGATTGGAGTAGATAATTGGGATTATCTGTACAACATTTATTAAAAAAAAAGCTTAAAATAAATAAAAATTAGTTTAAATACTCAAAATTAACGTAATATTTGTAAAAATGACCTAAAAAATGCAAATAAAAATTACATTCCTTAAATTATTTAGTAGGTATAAACAACTAAATAAATTTGATTTTTATGAAAACTGTATAGCACTGAAGGTAAAAATGCAAGTCATTAAAATTCTAGCTTAATAATGATGATCTTTTTATTAACAATTTTTAGTTTTTTAATAAAACTATATAATTACACATGTTAATTTATTATAAATTATAATACATTTAATAACAACAGGTAAAAATAAATACTAGGCAGTATACTGCATATAGAATTTTCAAGTTTTAGATAACAAATTATAATTTCTAAATCCTGACCGTAAGGTCAGTAAGTTTAAAGCTTTAATGTTAAAAGCTATGTAAAATCTCTATTTTACAGGATTTAATCCTATTTAATATATTTTCTGATAATTGTTACACTCTATATGGGTTAAAACATATTTCTATTAGGTATACTAATTATTAAGTAGTTAATACAATAGTAGTAACCACGATAAATCTTAATTCGTGGTCTATAGTACGAGGTCTGGCTATTAAATAACGAGACTGGTTACGAAAAAGGGTTTTATTATAAAAATGATTTTACATTCGAATGCTCCTCTCCCCATCGTCACACACTCACACACCTTTCCATAAGTTGTTTCCATTGATCGAAGCATTGCTGAAAGTCTTTTTTGGTGAGGGCCTTTATGAGCTCTGCCGTTTCTTGCTTTACTGCTTCCATCGACTCAAACCGGGTCCCTTTTAAAGCAAATTTTATAGAAACAAAAAAATGTCGCACGGTGCCAAATCTGGTGAGTTCGGCGGATGTTCGAGCACTGGAGTACGCTTACTGGCCTAATACTGCTTCTCAGATAGCGCGTTATGGGCAGGTGTGTTGTCCTGGTGTAAAATCCACGGGTTGTTCTTCCACAACTCTGGCCGTTTTTTACGAACTCGCTCTCGCATTGTTGCCAAAACTGACAAATAGTAAGTCAGGTTGACAGTCTGAACCATTTAGAACCCATTCAGTCATCACGATACCGTTAATGCCGAAAAATACGATCAACATTACCTTGAATTTTGATTTGGACATCCTTGCTTTTTTGATTCTGGGCGATTCTTGTCGCTTTGTTTCAACGTCAAATTTTTTTTCTAACTGTTTCTTTATCGGCGTTTACAGCCTCGGCAATCATCCGGATGCTCATTCAACGACCTACACGCACAATTTGGTTAATTTTGGTCACTGTTTTTGGCGTTGAAACAGTCACAGGGCGACCTGGGCGCTGATCATCTTCAGTGTTCTCTCGACCCTCACTAAAGCGTTTACACCACTCAAAAATACGTGCACGAGATAGAGAATTGTCCCCATAGGCCTCTTGTAACAACTTATAGCACTTAGTCGGAGTTTTTTTCAATTTAACGAGAAATTTGAGATTGATACGTTGCTCCTGTTTTTCATCACAAATGGTTTTCGGCACGAGAAAAAAAACACATTCGTTTCTAACCGCAACTGCACAAGTACTGTAATATTGACGGAAACGTGTTTACTGTTTAATGTTTTGGGACGTGCATACTGCATACTGCATAGTGGCATAGTGCATAGACAAGATATCCAGATACCCAACGCACTTCTCGTTTTTACCCTACCCGTCTAGGGCGCTCTCTAGGCGTGCAGTCTTTTTATTTAATAGCCAGACCTCGTATATTTATACTATAAATTGTCTTAATACTATTGTCTATTGCCCTATTGGTAATATATTTATATAATATTTTAATCCATTGTATCGGGTAGGTACCTACGTTTCTATACTTCCTGATTAGTTTGAGGATCTAGTCATTTAGATAGGTTTTTCAGTATTTGGTATTTATACTCTATAGACTTTAGACTACAGAGTCCAAACCACAGATATATAAAAATATTTTTATATATTTGTGGTCTAAACACTCCAGACTTGAGACTACTATGTTATCAAAACGTAAATGATAAAAAAAAAAAATGTATTTTTTTTATTCTGATTAGGTACCTATTTTACTTGATAGCAGTTGTTCTCATCGACTTGTGAATTGTGATCTAAATCAGTACATCCATTCATCCATGATTTCGAGAAAAGTGCTTGATGCCCACAAATATATTAAATATTAATATATGTTTCAGACGTTTCAGTACTTTAGTAAGACAGTCAGTAACATTATTTCAGTTGTATGCATGTATTTTGTATTTTGATCTAAAAGCAGAAAACACGAGTGCCTTTTCAAATTTATCTCAACATATCTATCGAATTCAGAAAGATGTGTAATCGATCTATAACTGTAGATCAAATGTAAGTCATTTTTTAATAATACATACTTTATTTCTAAGATGATATTTACCTGTCTAATGTTTATAATTGCACAAACATTTTTAATTTCTTTAGTTGTTATGATCGTTAAATTTGACTTGAACTAAAATTATTAGGATACCTACCTATTTTCCATTCATTTTTATGTTAAGAACTCATAATTAAATATGTATAATAATAGTTATTCCTTTTTGTTATGCAGTGTCAAAGATCGGATCAATATACGACTAATTGAATCCAAGTGGGTCGAAAAAGTAGAAAAATTAGTGTACGCTTCTCTTCAAAAACGACATGAAGATGGTCAAGATTTAACTAATGTTAAGTTTGAAGAATTATACAAAGAAGTTGGTGCACGTGCTCGTGGTATGAGTTAAATTATGATTTATTCTTAACTTGAGTATCTAATTTTATTAAAAGCTGATTTCTTAATTTCCTTAATTTTACACAATTATAATTATTATATTATAATTATTCTGGAAAGATTTTACTTGGAAATCGTTTAAATAAATTAAATAATATTTTTATGGCTAAAATTGTATATCCCCTTCAAATACCTGATTTAATTAACTATTTTTATTCCAAACTTATAAACTGTTCTCAGTGAAGCCCAGTATTTTTTTACTAGGAAAATAAATAAAAATTATAAGGCAACGGTTGAATGTGCGATCTACAACTGCTAATTTTGCCAGGCCAGTATGTGACTTATGGACAATGTGCGTATTCCTATCTGGTTATTGGCTATGCATGGCATGAGGAAATATAATTCATAGCGATAAATGGAGAGCTTATTTGTCATTAAACAGTGAAGAATACCTACACAATACCATGAATCATCAAGAATGGTTTATTGATCCTGATACAAATGCCAACATCCAAATCATAGAGCGTAAAAGTGATATGAAATAAGAGTAAACGGTGCTTCTTCATTATTGCCTGGACAATTTAAAGAAGAGTGGTAAAGATCCATTCACCCAAACAATTAAACTATATTTGACAAATTTCTATTAGACATGAAAGATGCTATTATGACATAAATTATGATGAGTTTTTAAAAGACAAGAAAGATAAATAGAAATAAAGATAATAGCTATATATGGTTGCCCAGTGAACAGAAAATGTATGTGTAACACATTGAATCAGTGCCTTTTATAAATATGGAAATAACTTGGGGTTTTGACTCATTAAGAACTATTTAAGTCACACAAAAATGGATAAAACTTTTTAAAATAATTTTCTAGTTATTCTTATAGCCTATAGTCTGTAATTTTTAGTTTACAGATATACATAATAAATGTAATATTTATATAGTAATCCATAAACAAGTTAATTGTAAATGATTCTTCATATCAAAACTCTTTTTTTAACAAATATAAACGTATAAACATATTATACTATTTAATAAATAAATGAAATCAATTATTTATAAGCTTTAAATATTTTATTTTATTTTATTTTTAGATGAGTTACCAGTTGAAATGGAAGTTGAGTTACATGAGAAAGTGGAAAACTTTTTGTCATCAAACATTGATGGGAGTGAAAATCCTTATAATCTGAATATATCAGAATCTAGTTCTCCCACTGTAATAAATGCTGATGTCCCCGCTGATGTCCCTGCTGATGTCCCTGTTGATGTCCCTGTTGATGTCCCTGTTGATGTACCTGCTGATGTTCCTGCTGATGTTCCAGCTGATGTTCCTTCTGATGCTTCCTCTGATGTATTGGCTGATATTTTTGATAGTAGTTTAGATGTTACTAATGAACAATTAAAACCTAAATAACATCTTGTGAATCATATTTCTAAAATTTTGAAAAATAATTAAATTTCTTACTCAAAAATGACTCATTTCTGATGTATCTAAAAGTAATTTAATAAACTTGATATTTGAATTGGTATCTATTTTCTTTTATAATGTAAAGTTTGTTTTATTATAAGTATATAATAATTTAATTTAATTTCCTAGTATTCATTCATTTAATTTAACCAAATAATTTTTACATTGATAAACTAAACATTATAGTATTTATCATTAACATTTTTAAGTATGATATTTTAGATTTTAATTCACAAAATTATTAACCAATTTTGATTTTGTTGTAATATTGATTACTTATGTATTATGTATACAAATAAAAAATCTTTTGAATGTTTTAAAATATTTATAATTGTACTAATTACCAATAGTAAACCTTAATATTTTGAACAGAATTAATTTGTATCCTCACTTATGAAAATTGTCCTTCTGTAATAGTGTTAGAATATTAATTTGTATCTCATGAAAATTGTTCTTCTGTAATAGTGTTAGAATATTAAAAAACTATGTATCATAACATTTTGTTGAATCAATAAAATTTCTTGAGCTATGATCAGAGTTGAAGATTATTGTATTAAAATGTATTTGAATACTTACATTTGAATATAAATTATGTAAATGGTTAAATATAGAAAAGTGAAATGTAGGTTACTATGCAGAGATGTTGAGTATTTTTTGTTATTAAGGAATAATTGACCGAAATGTGTGTATAAAATATAATTATATACATTAAAAGTTTCAAATCCTTATGAATAATATAATGTAATTTTTTCTTAATTTGAACTTACAATTTAAATGTTTATTGATAAAATAATATTTATTTATTTTTTAGATTTTTGGTTACAGTATGAATTATTTATGAGAAAACATTTAATATTCAATCCTAAACTTACTATATAATTTAATTTGAAATACTTTAAAACAAATTGTACCTATGTATCTTTAATATCTCTAAATATGTATTACAACAACTTAGGAGGAATTTCATAGTTAATTTTCAAATTTTTTGATTTATCTAAAAAAAATTACTAAAAAAAAAAATGAAATTATTATAAATAGTTAAAAAAAAGTGGTAATAATTTAAAAATTATACAAATTGTAAAAACAAATAATCAAGGAACAGATTTATATGTAAATGTATATATTTATCAAAATAAGATATTTAAGATTCAATAAGAAATGTTTACAACTTAAATCATTCTTATTAAAATGATGATACTTTTATTTTACAGATTTCACTAATTTGTAAATATTTTTAAACATATTTTATCATTCATATGTTTTCAATTTATGTTGCAGTGGACAAAACAGCCTATTGATATATTGTCGAAAAAATTCATATTTTTTCAGAAAATAATCCAGGCTACATTGATTTTAAAATAATCGATGACATTATTAGTGGCACATATCCTTTTAAAAATTTGGAATTATCGTCTTCAGATATTATGCACTTCAAATATCTTCTAATTACATTAATTGATGTGAAATTAGCTGTTTTAAAAATATTTTAAGACCTGATATACAAAATTTAACATTTGATAATTTAAAAGAAATTGTAATTATTCAATGCAACAAATCATTTTGATGATTTAATAATTATACTTACTGTATTTTTTTTGTTTAATTCAATTTTTTCCCACATATTCTAATGTTTTTAGCACATATTTTATAGACTAAACCTCCATATTTCTGTACTTTTATTACATATAAATTTGTTCCCTACAGGTAATACGAGCGCATAAATACTAATAGCGTTATGTCACTAGCTGACTTCTATAGAGCTTTTTATATTCTAATTTATATTTTCCTACAGTTTGGATTGGTACCAGGTTCAATTTTCAAAAAAAAAAAAAATAATAATACTTTATAGAATTTATTGTTTTTAAGCCTAGATATTCTTTATGGAACAACCTGTATAATAAGGTGTATTTATTAAAATAAAGTAATAAACCATGTTCAACTGAAAATTCAACAAATTTTACTTTTCTTACAAACTCATACTATTAATAGTTATAACAAATTATATTTAAAAAAAACAATTAAGTTCTAAATTGAATAACGTTAATAAACATATTTCATTGCTGAATTTACACATAAATTTTTATACAAAAATATGATTTTATAAGTCTTCATGGTTGGTCACGTTCCAATTAGTTCCTGAATGAATGTCATTATTCGCTGGACCGATTAGAGCTTTGGAAAAATTTGTGTTTGAAAAGTATAAGTTAGCTACGCTTAAAAGATCTTCAATTTTTACATTCATGATTTGATTTCTGTGTTCTTGTTTAATTTGTTGGTCCATATCGTTGAAAAACAACGCATTACCTTTTGACATTGGTGCAACTGGATGATCTATTCCTTGAAATATAGCTAATTTTGCTTCATTTAATTCTTCAATTGTTATTTTTTTATTATTTACCCAATTACAAACGCCATCAAAGGCTTCAAATGTTTCAATTGGTTTTGGGTCTCTATAGGAGAACATTTGAATACTTCCAGACATACTCAGTGAGGCACCAGATCCATATGCACCATTTTTTTCTCTTACTGTAGGCAATAAATATTTCGAACTTAAATACTTGCAAAGAACTTTCAATGGAGCAAAATCCTTATGAACGTAATGAACACCTGGTAGAGCTTTTGCACAATAATTGACGGAAAATGGTAACACATGATGGAAACACTTTACATTGTTATCTTGTTTATCAATTTTATTATATTCATTTAACTGATTCCAGTTTCCGGGAATTGTATTGAGAAAACTTTCAAGACCTTTAATTGCTGTAGAGTTGTTTTCTACTACGGTTAATGAACATTTCATAGTATTTTTGTTTAATATCTTTGCACCGATTTCTTCTAGTTTTTTCAATATTGATGTTAAATCATCAATTTGGGCAATTTTTTTCATGGTACTAACATATTGAAGTCCACCGTACGTTTCACGTTGAGCATCAATTGGATTAATACCAGCAGTTGCACACAGCATTGCATACATGTGTCCACTACCTGAAATACTATTGGCTAAACTACTTGCCTCTTCTTGTAAAAGAGTTTTGAATCTGTTTTCATCTTCAAAAGTTACTTCTGTAAATATTTGTTTCCAAAGATCAAACATTTCATCAACATTTTTGTCCAAACAATGAGAGTTTAGAATAACACTTTCTTTCATGTTGAATAAATTTGTAGGTGAATCTATAATTGATTGGGACATTTGTAAACCTCCAGTAGACTTTCTCACCAATTGATCAAATTGCCTAAAGTCCATAGATCTGGTACCCATTCTGGTAACAACATTAGAAAATAATGGAATGAGAGTCTTCAAATCGTCAGATAAATGTGATGTATTTATTAAACTTCTAAAATAAGTCACTTGATTAGTTGGTTGTGGAAATATAAATACCGGAGTGTTATTTATGTTTTCTCTTATGAGTGGTACAGAATCAGTTGTTTTTTTTAAATCATTGAGGCTCAACGATGGTAAACATGTAACATCTTGTGTTGCATCTTGTTGCTTTCGAAGGTCTAAACCTTGACGATAAATGTTTTCTTTGTCTGCATCAGTTAAAGGAGCCAGTTTTTCTTTTAGTAACTTGTCCTCGTTTTCTTTTCTAGATTCTTCAAAGTTGTTTTCTGGTGACATCGTCATTACAAGTTTGTGATTGTTATTTAACAAATATTTATCAACTAGTGATTGTAAATAATTAGGTTGATTAGACAGTTTTTTTTTAAATTCATCTATCTTTTCACTGACACACATGGAATCTAGTATATTACCATCATGATTCCAAATAGGCAATGTACCATATAACAATTGTAATCCAAAATTTGAAGTCTGATGCCTCATAGAAAGTTCAACTGAGTGTAAAATATTATCAATATCACGATTATCAAAACCTTCCTTGATGACTGATTTAATTGTGTCTTCATAAATTGATTCCACTCGTTCAAAATCTGATATATTTAACCCCTGAAGTCCTACTGCAAAAAATGTGTCTCTTGTCTGATCTGTGAAACCAGTTGCAGCACTGAAATCAGTTCCTATGTTTGGTTCTATAAGAGTTTTATAAAACTTAGCATTAGGACCATTTAATAATAACCTCGAAAGTATGGCTAACTCAAAGGTTTCTTGTGTATTTGTGATATCGCTCCAAAGAGTGCCAATACTCAACGATGATTGTTTATCTTTAGGCACCATTGGATCTTCTCTACAAGCAACATGTGCACGTTTAGATTTTGTCCAACGTTTTTCATTTGGAACCTTTGTTTCTTGTTTAATAGAAAGGTCTGTTAAACAATCTTTTAAAAATGTATCATTTAAAAATTTAAGATGATTTCCCAAGTTAAAATTTCCGTAAGAATAGAAACGACTATTACTTGGATGATAATATCTATGGTGAAAAGCAACGAGATCAGAATGAGTTAAAGATGGTATAACATTAGGATCACCACCTGAATTAATACCATATGTATTACTTGGTAAAATGTTATTCAGAAAATGTTCATTATAAATTTGTTGATTATCTGAATACACACCTTTCATTTCATTGTAGACAACTCCTTTTATCTCTATTGGAGAATTTTTATCTTCCACATCTTTGTGTTCTAAACGCCATCCTTCTTGACGAAAATCAGATTCTCGTAACATTGGATTAAAAACAGCATCTAAATATACTGACATAAGATTATAATAATCAGATTGGTTTTCAGTACAGAATGGATAGAAGGTATAATCAGGTGCAGTCATGGCATTCATGAAATTCGCCATGGAACGATTAAGCATTTTAAAAAATGGATCACGACATGGGAATTTTTTACTACCACATAAAGTAGTATGTTCAAGAATATGTGGTAATCCATTTGACTGCTTTGGTGTTGTACGGAATGCCACACTAAAAACATTGTTAGTATCGTTTCTATCAATGTGTAGATAATCTGCCCCAGATTTCTGGTGTTCGAGACGTAATGCAGTGAGCTGAAAGTCAGCAATTGGCCTGACTTCTTTAACAACAAAGCCTTCTATTTCTCGTCCAACTTCAAACACAGTGTCATATTTTGGTGTTTTAGTTCTTAAAATGCTAAGGTTACGAATATTTGCACTGTGTTTGTTTAGCACTTTTGAAAGTCTAAGCATCTTGAACAGTTAAAAAAACACTGTAAAAATAAAAAAAAATGTTTAAGGTACTAATTTAATGTAATAATATTATAAATTTTATGTTATGTGTTTTAATATTTACTTTCATTGTACAGTTAAAATATATTGTATACTTATATGGTTTGAAAGACAGATATTAAATTTGATTAATGTTTGCAAGCTCAAATTATTTGTAAGCAAACATAATTTATAACCAGTAATGATTTCAACAGGTTTTTTGAAAGTATCTGAATACATTGTCATATTTTTTTCTAATAGATAATAAAAGGGAAAACTGTTGACAGACATATAAAACAAATAAAAATAAAAATTATGCACTTCTAAGACTTAGAGAGACTAGATGGTTTATTCTACTATTTTTGACAACTTTGAATATGAACCTTCTCCAAGTCTCAGAGTTCAGATGAGATTCAAACTTTACAATTGTTTAGTTAGAAAGATTAATGGGATATATAATTAATAATAAATCATTTAAAAGAATTATTGGAACCGAAATCTTGTGAGCAACACCATAATATGTCCGTATAACACACAGTACTTACAACAAATCTAGGGTTAGGTATAACAATTTGAAATTGGGCACGTTAATATTAAATTATGTTAAGCATACTCACGTTTTAAATAGTATTTTCAAAAATAAATGAAGTCTATTAAAAGCTTATTTTTCTGTATTAATTAACTGGTATATAAAATTACAAAGAAATTGTTAATTTATACTTATTTTGTCATATTTGCAATATATATTTAATATTTATGTACAGAAATCTAGATAATGTACAGCACAATGTGGAAACATAAATAACTGTTGGATAACGAGCGAGAAGAACTATAGTACTGTAGTAGTGTAGTGTGAAAAGTGAAGACTGAAGACTGTCGACTACACTATATAGTATAATATATTACATGTCTATATAGTAATCAGTAGGTAATCACTAAGGGCCTCTTATCAGAGTTTTAACCGGGATCAAAATGGAAAAGACCGTATTACCTCGGGTATTACAATCGATTATCAATGGTTTAAACCAAAGTTAAACTATTGATTGTTACACCGGCCAGTTAAAAAACTTAAGAATTAAAAACATACCTATGAATTAAGATGTAAATGGAAAATTGGTACCTATTTGATATTTACCATTTGGTATAAATTGGTTTGATCATATTTGGTATTAAATAATATTTGATTTCCAAACACTTTCAAAACATAGGATGGAAAATTGATGTATTATATTTAGTATGAATTGTTTAATTCCAAATATGATCAAAATATTTGTTTTTTTATAACTATATAATTATTAGGTGTATCGTGTATGCCATATAGTGTATAAAATATACGCTTGTATAGTTTATGCTCCCATTCTAACGACATTACCCTATCCACCTTTGCTGAATGCTGATGATTTAGGTGTGATTTCAACTAATATATAGACATGAATATAGCAATAAAAAACCGCCAAAATCATTATTTGGGATTAAATATAGATACTTGGTTCTTGATTCCAAAAAGTTACCGCGGGAGCGAGGGTTAATGGTGCAGATGATGACCCTGGCGACGGACAGACCAAAATAACACGAGGAGAGCGGCGAAGATTTGATGCGCCGAATGGATTGCTGTGGGGTGAAAAAAAGATTCACTAGATGCTCTGATACTCTCCTTATATTTCGTCCTAGGGTTCGGACCTTGGGACATTAAGTTTCCACGGAATCGGCGCCATTGACGTTCGTGTTTCTACCTTTTGCCTCTAAGTATCATTATTCATTAACCAGTCATATCGCGCCAAAGTCTCTGACGCCGTGTAAATACGATCGAGGCGGAGTCGTTGCCGTCCGTGCAGAACAGCTGCTGCAGCCATGTCGTCGTCGTCCGTTGTTTAATTTGGTTACCCGGGTCTTATGAATAATGAAAGATGATATTTTTAGTTATGTTATATTGTAATGATCAGGGATTCAAATAACTGTAAATAATAATAATTTATAAGTATTTTAAAGTTTAGTAAAGTTTAATAAATATCTAAATATATATTGTCAGGTGCAGCGAAAGCTCTATTATAGGCATTGTATGGGTTTGTATCTTAAAGGTAGGTACTAACAAAATAATAACATTAAAAACCTAAATAATTTAAATTAAATAAATAAATATTCAAAAACAACTATGAGTACTTAAATATTTTATCATATATTTTAAAATTATTCTTTTAATCAATATCTTACATTTATTTCTTAAAATTTTAGTAATAATCTTAAATATTAAAAACAATAAAAATAAAATTTCCAAACTACACTTGACCAATATTATAAATTATAATCAATAATTTAGACATTTAATATTTTAATATTATAAAACAAGTATGTCATGCCTATCAAAACAGACTGAATTGAAAATAAAAGCTTAGATTTTCAAGACAACAATTTGAATTTCTACAATATACAATATTATACTAATAAGTATAAAAATATAATTAGGCATTAAATGCATCTTAATTAACTAAAAATATATTACAATTAATATATAGAATGTTAATTAATAATAATCATATTTGTCAGTAATTTTTTGAATATTGTATTGACAGTTCAATTTTAAAATAATAATAATAAAAAAATAAGATATATAATACAAATTGTTAAGAAATGAGAGAGGTTAACAATAAATTTTATTATCTTCGAAATAAATGTGCTTTGGCTTCTGCTGTTAATTTTCTAATCCGCCCTCTACTACTTACAGATACCCTTATATTAACACTATTTTCTTCATCATCTTCATCATCATTGTCATCATTATTATCATCACTACTGAAGCTCTGATCACTACATTCTGTATAATTCCTTTTTTTTCTGGTCTTTAAGGCTTGACTTTTATGACGGGAAGATATTTTTTTGGAAAACTTTGGTGAAGGTTTCCAGTCATCAGCGCCTTCTTCACTACTTACACCAGATACATCCAACATTTTGGCATAATCCCAGCGTTTTTTCTTTCTCAAATTTCTTGTTCCTCTCTGATCAGGTTCTTCTGTATTTAAAAATCTTGATTGAGTAGCTCTAGCTCTAGTAGGTTGATCTTCTTCATCATTGTCTTCATCATCATGAAATCTTGTAGGTTGTCTTCTAGTAATAGGAGGTACTTCAAACCTTTCTACACATACTGGGAGTCGCCTACTATGCGATGGTTTGGTAGGCATAACCTCATCATCACTATCATCAATATCTTGTGGAAGTGGTTTAACTAATCGTTTTGGCCGCTGAGATTTAGTGGGAGTGTAATCATCATCTTCATCACTTTCATCATTATTCTCTTGTACACGATAAGTAGATTTACGAATTCTTGACGAATGACGCCTAAGTGGTGTTTCATCATCACTTTGAACTTCTTCTTTAACCTCACAACTAGTTGATGGCATATCAATAGATTTTTTTATTTTAACACGATTAGGCTCATTTCTTTCATCTAAAATCATTTTATTTATAAATTAAAAATTAAAAATTAACTTAATAAATAAAACTTACTATGTGCAAAACTAGTTGAAGGTTGATTAGGATCAAATTTTATTTCTTCTTCTGATGATGATTGATCTGTTGTTTCTTCTTTAATTGCAACAGTTCTTAACCTTCGTGGTCTTTTAGTTCTTAGATTGAAATCAGCATCACTTTCATCTTCACTTGGACTATTGTCTAAGTCTCTTTGTCTTTTTAAGCGACATCTTCTTTGAGGACGTGAACTTAAATGACTTACTATAGCTATTTAGAAAATATATATGACAGTTAAAAATATTTATTTTTTTTAATATTTTACTTACATGTGGGGCGTTTGGATGATTGTCTTTCCCAATTTTTAAGTATTTGAGTTATGTTTTCTTCTGACATAGTTATCATTTCTTGAGTAATTTGCTCCAACTTAAACATAAAAACATTTTCTTCTGTTATACATTTTAATTATGGTTATGTCAGTCATTTTTGAGAAAATGGACTCAATAGATCACCAAATTATATAATTTAACTTTTCAAATATACTATTATATACAAAATCATACCTTTTCATCAGGGTAAAATTGAAAATAGGTTTGTGCATTATTAAATACTCGTCTAACATCTTCACAAAAATCTAGTGGAGTTTTGTAATTATCTCCACGTAAATCTTCTCGAATGGTTGTTAAATTCATTGGTGTACTAACAACTCGTTCATAATCTGGATATTTACTATAATCAACTGGTTCCCTAAAAAATAAAGTTATTTTAAATGAATATTCACTATTAGTAAATTATACTACAATAATATATGTTATTTATAATTAACAATGATAAACAAAAACTGCAAATAATCACATATAAAATTCTTAATACATGAGTATAACTGATTAAATTGATTACCACAAGTATAAAAATTATTGATTAATAAGCCTTAGTTAATAAAACTAAATGTATTTTTTTTTTATAAAATTAGATTAATTAATTGTAATTACTAAATAATTTTACCTGAATGGGGTACTATTTTTTGACAACCACATAAGCTTCAAAAAATTTTTACACTCTAATTTCCAATTAAATGGCTGATTAGATTCTCGTCGATTTCTATCTCTTAATGATCTAGGCCTTAATTTACGTGTTCGATCATCAGTCAATACATTTTTCTTTTCTGCTTCATTATTTTTATAATTTTGTTGTAATTGACGACACAGAGCAGGAACTTCAACTGGTGAAGAAGATCTATAAAAATTTAAGCTTAGTAAAATTGTAAAAAAAACTTTAATTTATCAAAAGTTTATACAGTTAACTCTTTTTACTAACATATCTCAAAGATTATGAGAAACAAAAATTTGGCACAATAAAAATTAAAAATAGAATATATTTTATTTTAGAAAAACATTTTGAATAATTAACATTTAATATATTGAAAGTAAAATAATATGGATACAAAAATCTGTACAACATACTTGATTATTTTCAATAAGATTTCAGTGATAATTTGAGCATTTCTCACTATATCACTACCCTCTTCATTGAATTTTTCAGCATTACTTGCTACATATCTTGCATCAAATTGTACAGCTGCCAGACGTCTATAAAAACGATTTTCTAATCTTGCCTAAAATTAAAATAATAAATAAATGAATTAGTTATTATTTCTATGTTTTTAAATATATATAAAAATTATTTTACTTTTATTATAGATAGATCAATAGGATATTCTACAATATATGCATAAGATGGATACTCTTGTATATCGACTGGTGCAAGGAATGGTTCTGCAAGTGACATTCCCATAAGATCATGCAATCCTCTTAATATTCGGTCACAAATTAATTCTCGAGACCCACTAGGCCATTCTTTATTACCAGATTCTGGTCGGTATAATATATCTTTCATTTCTTTTGTAGTCACTGGTAGTGACATACCATTCAACGGTTCTCCTTCATTTATAAAAAAAATAATTAATAAACATAAATTATAAAAAATGGTAAAATATATAAGTATAAACAATCCATACGTTTAGGATTTATAGGTTCCATATCCCATGGGCTTAAATTTTCTTTTTCACCATTATCCCAAAGAACTTGATAACATAAAAAAGGTGAACGGGAGTTACTTTTTTCAACTATTTTACCACACCACCAAGCATTATCTATCATGCTTCGGAATCGTTGACCTTCAATAAATTGAAATAGTTAATAACTTGCACAATCAAATTAAAATATTTAAAATAAATTAATGAAACCTTCTTTCCATTTTCTTGCTAATCCAGCTTCATATGTTTGTCGTAGAACTAAAAAATCAATTACATCTTGCATATCGTGGTACTTTAGGTCAAAACTAAAAGAAGTATGATCACCGTTTTCTTTCAATACAGCTAAACGTAATCCACATAAACGAGGAGGTCTAATCTCATATTTTATTCCAATTACTTTTACCATTTGAGGTTCCTTATAATAAATTTATCAATTAATACTAAATATAATTTTTTAAATATTCTACATATATTTAAAATTACTTACATTAAGTTCTAATTCTCCCCATGGAGCAGATTGTGTTGTTTTTAATTTGTAAACTTTTTTTGCTTCTACTGCTTCTAAATATAAATTATAACCTTGTTCAAAAAACATTAAAATATCACCCATTTGAGGACAATAAGGTGATTTTTTTGGTAAAACTTCTGAAAACCACTCAGAAGGTCTATATATTTCTGGAACATCCTAATAAAAAACATAATATATTAAAAATAACTATGAAAAAAAACTGCTTAAACTTTTAACCTTTAGTACTTTCCGAGGAGGTACAGTTTTAGGTCCATCATGTGGAGATGATGGAGGTGATGGAGATGAAGGTGGAGTAGTAGGTCTTTTAACACGACGCCTTCGATGTTGAGTACGTTTAGGTGGTTCAAGATTAGTGCCACTATCAGCCACCCAATCAGAATATTCTGAGCTAGAACCAGAATCAGAATCTGACAATGATTCAACTTTTTCATCTGAATCAATTCCATCAGTGTAATCAGCATCCTCCTCTTCAGATTCTTCAGGGTTAGATGATGATCTATTATCCTAAAATATATAAAAAAAAATATAATATTAATGCTTGAAAATAATATTGAATTTAATGAAAATATAATTATTTAACCAACTTGTGGATCATTTTCTACAATAGTTGCTCTAGTACTATATGAATGTTTTGCTTGAGGTTTTTTTTTTGGCTTAACAGACAAAACTTGTGGTTTTTCATCAATTACTAGTGGTTTATCACTTTCTAAAGTAAACTCTTCTTCTTCCATAACACCCAAAATTTTTCTAGAAAATCATAAATTATTATAAAATAATGCTTATTTATTAATACAATGTTATATATTGTTAATCTTAAAGAAAACTGTAATAATAAAATAATCATGCTTGTATAAAGTGGGTCTTTAAAATGTTCATTATAAACATACAATCGGTTTTGAATTTGATCCATTATTGATGGTTTTAATGGTTTGCAAATAATTCTTGGTCTATTTTCAAATGAAAATGAACTACTATTTTGTTCTACTGATGGCTGTAAACTAATAACTCCTAAAACATAATGACAATGATAATATTAATATATATTATATAAAATAATAACATTTTACATACTAGATTGATTAGGTGAATTATTAGATAAATGCTCAACAGTATTCATATTAGCAGTTCCTCGAATTCCAATAACTTCAGTTCGGCCTAAAATTAAATAAATTGATGAAAGAAATATTATTAACATTTTGAACTAAGTAAGGAATATATTAGTTATACAATGGTAATATTTTAAATATTGCATTTTTAAAGATGGTAATTGAAAAAGTTACTAACCTAGTTCGTTAATTATTACATCTGCCACTAGTTGTAAAAGCCCTTCATTTTCTTTTCCTGGAACAAGTTTTTGAATTTCTGGAGGATAAGGTGAACCATCAGAGTCTACCAAAAATGGAGGAGGCATTAAATGTGGTTCTGTATTTGTTTGCTCATCTAATACGGAATGATCAGCTGCCCGTAACAATGGTCGATAATCAGTATGAAAAAATACTTCATATGGAACCTAGAGCATATTTATTATTACAAAAAATTATAAGTTAGTAAATAAAATAGAATAACAATATTTTAATAAATTTATATACTTTTCTACGGGGTGAGGGTATTCCTAGTCCATAAGTTAATAAATGACCTTGTGAATCAGTTACTGAAAACATCGTACCATCAGGAGACCATTTGGCATCATATAATGCAGCAAAACCTTGACCTTCAATGGAATTTTGAAACGATACTAATACTTCTCCAGTTATAATATTCCAAATAAATATCTTGCCATCATGACCAGCACTCAACAAAATCTTATGTAAAAAAAAATTAATATTTAATTTAAAAAAAAAGGTAGGACATAAGTACTGCCTGCTATATTTTAGGTGTCTAGTGGTTTACTATTATGGATGTGTTAAATTTGAATTTAATAATATATCATTTTGAGTGGAAACAATCTGTTAGCCTATATTACTGAGTATATTTCTTGATAATTTTTTTTAATGTAGCTAAAATAAAATATACATGTTTATTTACACTATATTATTATATTGTTTTTAATTTTTTAGCAATACCACTTTACCATAAAAAAGTAAGAATAAGTTCATGATATAAATAGATAGGTAATATCTAAATAATAACTTACATATTTTTAAAATTTTACTCTGTATAATTAATACTCTACATAAAAGTGTTAAGATAACCATGGTTATAAAATAATTATTTTAATAATAATATTGGATTTGCATAAGAATTCTCGTTTTTCCTTAATTTTTATTTTTGATTACAAAAAAAAGTATTGGGGATTTTTAATTTTGACTTGTCTAAAGTACAAACTAGATCCAATTTTCTATCTAAAACCACCTTCAAAGTTGAAAATCAAAGCTTCTTTCGATTTATTATTTTGTACATACTCAAAAAAAAACCACATATTTGTAAAAATAATATATTCATCGCTCCACTTAGAACTTAAAATATATTAATTTATAAAATACGTTTAATATACAGGAGTTCATACAAACCTTAGAGTGAAATGGATGTGATTCTAAAACATATACTTCTTTTTTATGTCCAGTCATTACTTGTAAAAGTTCAGTAGTAAATGAATCCCAAACTTTTATAGTCATATCTGTACACGCAGTAATAATCCAACGGTCACTTTGATCCCAACATAAATATGTCACAGATGGCTTAACTTGCTTAAGTTCTTCATCAGATTTTTTTTCCATAAGACTAATAATAATTTAATATTTTTTTAATTACTCATCTTTAAATTATGTACTAAATATTAATGTATATTTTGCTTTAACTAACTTTTTATTTAACTTTGTTGTCATGTGTAATGTTTTATACTTCCATTCTTGATTTTTGTAAGCCCAAATTAATGCTGTTCCATCTTTTGAACCAGAACTAAATCTTAAACCACTATGAGCCCACTGTATAGAGTCAACAGTGTCAGAATGAGCTTCAACCTCCATTAAGCGCACTGGAGCTGATGCATCTGGTGATGGGGGTGTCATTTTGTAAACTCTAACATTATGATCAGCACTGCCTGTAGCAAACATTACACCACCAGCTGAAAAAGCACCACAAAGTATTTTGGCACTTCCTGGTCGCATGCGTTCATTATAAACAGTTAAGTTAGATCTGTAAGATTAAAAATATTTTTTTTTATATTTTAAGAAGCTAATAAATATTAACAGAGCAGTATAAATATATAATAATAAAAATTAATCAAACAACTCACTCAAAAATTGTATTTCCATTATTAGATCGAAATGGCCAAAACACAACTGAACCATCAGTACTAGTTGAAGCTATATAACCAAGTCCATTAAATGTTTGAGGGCAAAAATTTACAGTTACAATCATACTAGCGTGTGCAACTATATGGGCAATCTAAATATAACAAATAAACTATTAATGATTTTGATAAAGTGCAAAAATCTGTATAATTTTAAATTTGCTCGTATTTCTATCAGACTTAAGTTAATCTCTATTTATTAAAAAGTTATTATTAAAACTTACTGGTCTAGCGGTTTGAAGACACCATACTCTCAATACTTTGTCCATACTTCCTGCTGCAATTAATGTAGCTTGAGTATTGATTGCTATATCTGTTATTTCTGCACTAGCACCTCTTAATGTTGATAAAAGTCTTCCAGTATTTGCCTCCCACAATTTAACTAAATAATCATCAGCTCCCTGAAAAAAAAAAAAAAAATATAAAATGTTATTTAATATGAAAATTATATTTAAATATAACATACAGTAGCAATATATCTGCCAGTTGTATCAAAACAGACACAATAAACAGCAGTTAAATGACCAAGAACTCGTCCATGAAATTCCACGTTTGAAAATTTGGATACAGGTAATAAATATCTTTTGTCAACCGTACCAGAAATTTCACGACCAAATAACACTTTAACTGTAAAATATAATTCAAGTAAATAAATAGGATAGATGTATTAATAATTGATGATTACCAATGTTTTGACCTCGAACATGTAAAGGAGGCAATGGCAAAGAATTGTGTTGACGTGTAATACAATCAGCGAGTGATAGGTATTTACGTTTTTCTAGAACACAAACAATAATTTCAAATACAAATTTAAATAATAAAATGCATGAAAAATGTACTTTGAGTATTAACGAGTGAAAAGCTTCCTTTTCCAAGTAATGAAAAAACCACTGGAACTGAGGATTTTTCATAATTACTCAATAATCGGATACGTTTACAAATGTCTAACAAGTGATCAGATTTAATGTGATTATATTTTCGTTCCTAAAACAAAAATATTAAATATAATATTACAAATACTTTTTCTAAAAGTGGATAGGCCATTTTAACCTACTAAAAATATTAAAAAAGGGTCTACCCACAAATGAAAAAAAACATTTGCTTTAGTCACTTATTTATTACTATTAACTAATTAAATGTAATATTTACTGTTAATATCTAATAACATTTTTATTAGGAAATTATCCATTTATTTTAATTTTAAAATAATATAATATTAGTTATTACTTATTATTCAATAACTAATTTTTAGTACTTAAAATATTTATTATTCCTTGAAAATTAATATTATTTCAATTTCAGAGTTTTTTGAATTTTCAATTTTATTTTCCTAAACCAGCTGTTCTTAACTTAATTTTATTATGTGACCCTAAGTTTAATATTTCATTACATTGTACCCCTCATTATAAATTTTAAACTTTTAAACATAACTACTTTTAAAATAATTAAATAAAAAATAACAAAAATCCTATATTACATTTTATACTCTATATCTATTAGATAAGTTGACGGTTAAATTTTAATTTGTGATATCATTTTTCATTTTTAATAATTTATAATAAATATTTTTTTTAAATAAACAAATTCAACATTTTCCGCCATTAGCCAATTTTTTTCGCATATCCATTGAGATCATGTCGCATACCCCTGGTTGAAAACCATTGTCCTAGGACCTAGACTATTCAATAGCATTTATTAATGTCATATATTATTGTTATAATACTGTAGAATGGTGTAAATATGTTTTTGGTATAGCAAACAGGTTATAGTATAAAATTAATTTAAATGTATTGAAAATGTTATTGTTACATTATTATATATATATATATATATATATAGATCGTTTCAAATCCCCATGAAAAATTATTTTGAATTACTATGCAATTAAATTATAAGTTTTGTTTGAATATCAAATATGAATTTCAAAAATCTAGAGAAATTTTGAATTTTTGGTTTCAGCACGTAATACTTGAGTTATGAGGATCTTTGTAATGAATTTTTAAAACTTTAACTTAACTATACTATTTTTAACAATAAAATAATTATAAATTTTTTTTAATTTGCCAAACATTATAAACATTTTTTTATTGATAATTATAAAAAAAAGTTCGAAATTTCCTGTCTATAGTTTTAAAAAAAAGTTAAAATATTTTGAAAATTATACTATGTATAGAAAATGCAAACAAAAACATTTTGCAGAAGTTTCAATTATTTATAGTTTTATTTATTTTTTTAATTACAATTGAATAAGAAAATCAATAATGTTAGATAAATGTTTTAAATAAAAATTCTGTTTTCCTCAATTTCTTTTTTTAATTTCATTTTAATAGAAATTAAACTTTATTTTTTTTTTACATTTAACCTTTTAAAGTTATCACGAAATAGCCCCTTGCTTTAAACAAGAGCATATAAAAGGCAACTTCAAACATAAAAATAATTTAACATTGTAAAATTGATACTTATATTATTTCATATAGAATCTAAAATATACCTAAAAACAAAAGTTTTCTATTTTTAATTGTGATATTTTAAGTGAATAATATAATTACTAATTAATATTTTATAATATGACCATGCATATTTAATCATCGAGGTGTCAAAGAAAAAGCTTTCCAAAAATGAGAGTAAATATGGATAGGGAGTATGCATACTGTGAAAATCCCAGTTTTCTGGTAAGCTCATGATTTTCTCTATCATATTATAAAATTTAAGCTGTTGAAAAACCTATCTAACAAATAATCTGTGTAACATGTTTATATATATTTATCATGATGCTGAAAAAATGTAAGTTTTAAAAATTTAAAATTTAAATCTCTATACACAACTTGCGCATACTTATATAACATTACTAATAGGAAATACTAATAAAATTTAATAGTTTAATTGTAATACTGTCCCAATCTTAGAGCATTAATAACAAGGAAAATGATACCATTGAGTAGTGAATGTGATAATTAAAATTGATGTTTCATGATCATAAAATTGTTTTGAATAAATTTAAACAAACAAATTCTCACTAGCGCAATTAAAATATTAAAATATAAAAATTAGTAATATAGTTTTAATATTAATCTTAGTTTTATTTATAATTGTAAGGTTTTAGTTTAAATGATGATTTTAGTATAAATAAAATATATTAATTATTATTAAAATTAAATAATATTTTTATTTCAGATTTAATAATCCCAAGTTGAAAAATATTTTTTGAATAAACATATTTGTTTGTCAAATTAAAACATTGTTACATTTGTATTAGAGACTCAAAATAATTAGTTTTTACCTTTCAACTATCTACAGAATTTATGTAAAATTAATCAAAGAATATTAGTTTTATATTAATAAAAATATATTTTTTTTAAATATTTTACTCTATTTTACTATAAAATTCAAAATATGACAAAAATGTCCTTAAAATAGGAAAATTCAAAAATTCAAAATATTTGTTTTATAAATGTCTGTGGTTTAAGTTATCGGCATAATGGTTAACAAAAAACGATAAGAAATGAACTAGTGTGAAATCAGTAAAAATAACTAAAAATGTGGGAAAATGACCTAAAAATCTCAAAAAATGACTTAAAAAGTAATAAACACCAAAAAATGCAAAAAAATGCAAAATAAAAATTAGTTATTTAGATTCATATGCTTATGAAACAGATTTGTGGCCAGGAGAGCATCGTCTAAAAAGTTCCAAAAAAAAATGCAAATTGCATCAACTTCCGAGCCTTATTCATAACATATAATTTGTGCAATGATAAATTCAATGATTATATATTCAATGAAACTCATGGGTTTTTAAAAACAGATATAATTCTAACATATCTATATTGACATATTCACTTTGTATGTCAAAAAGTTTCATTTAACATTGTTACATATGCTAAATTATGCTAATTGGCATTATGTACCTTGTTATTAAATATACTATAATTTGGTTAGTATCTCTTATAAATAAGTATGATTTTATAAGAATGTACAAAATATACATTAAAATATTAAAATTTTTAATTTTAAAGATTGTTTTTTTAGCGTCATTAGTATAAATAAATTTAATATGCAGTAAACATGTTAAAAAATTGTGTTAATCATCAATTTCTAATTCCCAATATTACTGATTAAATATATTGATTTTTATTAATTTGTTATTGGAAGTTTTTTATATTACATGCATATTTTATATAATAATGTATAAATAAAAAATACCAGTTCATCAAAAGTTTGTTGGTTTTCTTCTCCTAAAAAATCAATACGTGTTGGTAGAATCTAAAAATAAAATATATCTTTGTTAAAAATACAATTTATTTATAATTTTTCAATATTATATCTTACATTTGATTCGTTCAAATCCAATTTAAGTGCCTATGAATAAAAAATAAAAAAATATTAACAAAAAACAGTCGTAAATGATAAAAATTCTATGATATTTAAACTACTTATGTATTACGCACGTTGTAATAGGTATTTTTAGATTAAATATTTTAAAATACAATATCTTACTTCAAAAGCATTTTTAAATTGACTATCCTTAAGGAACTTGGCAATCAAAAAGAATAACTCTACAATTGAATAAATTGTTGTAGTTAATAGTTATTATAGTGTACAAAATAACAATAAATATATTTGTAATTTATGAAAAGTTATTAAGAAAATATGATTTATTATTTATTACCAGATTTAATACTATCGTTTTCTTCTTGCATTATTTCAAACGTTTTATCCAAATCCATGGCATTGAATCATCTATTGTAAAGTTTTGTTTAAATCTTTATTACAATATAAGAAGGTATGTTGATAATATTGATGATCGAAGAGTAAATATTAAAACATCAAGTTAAAGTAATACTCCTTTGTGAACATAATTAAAACGTGTGCATTCATCAATGAACAACGTTGATTTAAAAATTCAAAATGTATACAAAACAACAATAAGTATCAACTCAAAAACTTAAGAATAAAAGTGAATATTCGACTAATGTACTATAATATAATGATTAATATTTAATAATGGTGAATGATAAACATTGTACATAAACAAACATTCTGCATATCACAAGTAATTGTATCGATATCTATTCTGTACTATTCTGTGGTATTATCATACTACATTTTTCAGATTTTTATTATTAATCTTTTACCATGGTTATTCTTTGTGTTAAAATGGTTATCTGCTTATTGGCGGGAAATCCTCAGTTATTTAAGGTTATGTTGTGTTATTTTCTATAATAAATATCAATATTATGAATAATTGAATAATACTTTATGAAATTTAGTACAAAAGTCGTATTTACTATTTAGCATTTACAGAAAAATACATTTTGCAATATAGTAAATTATTTATTGTGTGTTAAAAATTTTAATTATTACTCATTAAATGCTAAAAATTTAAAATATTCACCGTATGCATAAATAATTACTTTTAAAATGAATGATAATCCAGGTAAGTTTTTAATTAATTTAAAAAAGGCGATTTTGGACTTAAAGTATAATTTTATATTTACTTACTAAACATATTAAACAGAGACATCTAGACCAAGACGTCAAAAAGTTGGACAGACAAGTCGTTTTGAAGCATTAGCAAAGTTAAAAAAGCTTAAAACTGATGGAACTAAGCACAAATATGAAGTAGAGCCTATGAAAAATGTTTATGAAGAAATTTCAGAACAAGAATACACAGATAGGGTGGTTAAACGACAACAAGATAATTGGATTGTTGATGATTGTAAATAAATATAATTTAATTTATTCATGAAAATTGATAATTATGTATCTCATATAGTATAAATATTTGATTATTAAATTTTTTCTGCTAGTTGATGTTGATGGATATGTTGAAGATGGAAGAGAAATTTTTGATGATGATTTGGATGAGGAATCTATTGCTAAAGAAGAAAAAAAAGGAAGAGGTAAAAAAAGAAGTAGAGCTGATAAAAGCTTTGAAGAAGATCTTCCCTCTTCAAATAGGGATATCCAGAAAATGTTTGCTAATATGCCTGTAAAAAAAAAAAAAGAGGTACCAATGTTAAATATTATGAACCGACTACAGTTGATAGTAGTGTTTGTTAACCTTTTTAAAGCAAAACTTTTTAGTATGTTATTTTATTTTTTATGGTACTTAAAAGTTTTATTAGCCTTATATATTTATATATTTTTCTAAAAATAAGTTTGTATAAGGTTAATTATAATCCTTTATTCAAACATAACACATTTATTATACAATTATTATTTCTAGTATATCTTTTACATTATATATATGTTGTATCTTCTTACTTTAAATGTATTCATTTATTTAGGTACCAGTTAATTTGAACGAAGATGATATTCTTGGTGATTTAATTCAAGAACTGGATGAACCAGTAATTACAAAAACTACACGATTGGTTCATAATAAAGTTACAGAAAAAATTAAAAAAGAAAATCAAACTAGGTAGAGTATGACAATTTTCATTTTTTTTTTTTTTTGTAATTAGAGTAAGTAGTTATAATTTTTAACAGCAAATTGGTTTAAATGATTAAAAATCTCTAAAAATAATTTCTTGTATTTGCCCAAAATATTGGGCATATTTTATAACTTGTGTAAATTATAACATGGATTGGTCTGCAAATAATTTTAATAATCGAAAATCAATGCAAGCTTAAACCAATAATTATTATTATAGTTTTTATGTAAAAAATAAATTGATAACTTATAATTTTACAGAGGATATTTAGAATCATTTTCTACTGTAGTAAAATCCCCTCGAACATCAGTTAATAACATTGTAATAAAAACAGAAAAGGCAGATGAAAATATAGAAAGTGAAAGTTCCAAATTAAATGAACCCAACGATATCAATAAAAACAATTGTCAAACTAAAGAACTTTGTATGGAATCAATAAAAAAAGTATAATATAAATTTGATTGATGATTAAAAGTTTTAAATTAGTAACATTAATCATCATTATTTTAAATTTTAAATTTAGCCTGTATCAGTAACAGAAAATCCCATAAAACAAGAATTATTTGATGAAAGTATGGATGACTATATTGAAGACTTTGATTTTGAAGAAGCGATCCAGGTATATTAACTAAAATTATAAATTTATATAATATTTTTAATCATAACTAAATCTTCAAATGTATTTAGGCAGAAAAAAGTTTTATGGAACTTACAGAATCTAGTACTAAAAAAGAGTCGCCTAAGACTGAAATTAAGATTGACTTTGAAGAGACTAAATGGCCCATTGAAAAGTAATACTATTTTCTCATTTTTATTTTTTAAATAATTTGATTTTGATTGATGGTTTTTTTTTTAATAATTCTAAACAATTGATAATGATGGTCATTAATTTATATCTGAATTAATAATCACTAGCAGAACTTCATCTTACTATTAAAAATTGACTTATTTATTGTTTTTTTTTCTCTGATTTAATAATTTAAAAATTATATTTATCGATTGTTCAAAGTTTATTCACATATCCTCCAAATATTGAATTATTTTTTTTATTTATTTAAATCTTAACATATAGTTAGTAAAACAAACAAATTACTCAATATGATTAAAAAAATAACTAAGTTATTCTTACTTTTAATAAAATTAAAAGTAAAAATAACTTAATTATGAAATACATTTTTATTACAATATTTAATATGGTTTAAATTAAATAGTGTTCTAGAAGAAGAACAAATTGTCTTACCACATGATATTTCTTCTAAATTGCCTCTGACAACAGATAAGAATGGAACTCAAGTTTGTTATTATTTTTACTCTTATTTCTTTTTTAATACAATATACATCATTTAATATTACTAAATGTTCAGATTCTTTAACCATACTTATTTAAATAAGAAGACATTAAAAAAAAAAATAGTACCAAAGTACATTTTTCATTAATTGTATTAAATGGTGTTCATTGTATTAAATTATTACTGTTAATTTACTATTAATTATTAACAATTTGAATAATTTTAGGTTTTTCGTTTTTTTTATTTGGATGCATTTGAAGATGTGTTTAAACAACCTGGAGTTGTATTTCTTTTTGGCAAAGTAAAGCCTGTTAATTTTGATACTTATGTAAGCTGCTGTGTAGTAGTTAAAAACATTGAAAGAAGAATGTTTCTACTTCCTAGAAATACAGTAAGATCTAAAAGTATTAGTATTCATTAAATTACTATACTATTATAATATTTAATATTACAGACATCTGACAATGAAGAAGTAAAAATGGTTGATGTTTATAATGAATTTAATAATCTTACTGACAAGTACCAAATCCAAAACTTTAAATCACGCAAAATTATTAAAAAATATGCTTTTGATCTAGCTGATGTTGCTGACGAGAGTGAATATTTGGAGATAAGATATTCTGTTAGTAAATATTAACATAAATATTAAATAACAATTTTCCTAATGAGTTTTTGTTATTTTTCTAGGCATCACATCCACCTTTACCTGAAAATTTAAGTGGCAAAACATTTAGCCGAATATTTGGTACAAATACTTCATTCTTAGAACTTCTGCTTTTAGATCAAAAGATTAAGGGACCTTGTTGGTTGGAAATAAAAAGTCCTCAGCTTTCAAATAATCCTATGAGTTGGTGCAAAATAGAGGTAAATATAATGTATTTTCATTGGTATATTCCTCATTTTACAATTTTACCAATTAACGTTTAATAAACTATATATTATAGGTATTATGCTTAGATATGAAAAATATTCAATTAGCACCAACTGCTGCACCACCACCAGTAGTCATTATGACTTTAAATCCAAGAATAACATATAACAAAAAAACAAAACAAAATGAAATAATAATTATAAGTTGTTTGGTGCATACACATTTCCCATTAGATCAAGCTGCACCAACCCCTCTTCATAATCAATTTTTTTGTGGTAATTAAAATTAAATTTTATTGTATGGAACTTAATTATTAATACTATTTTACTTTCTAGTTATATATTTTACCTATAAAATAGATATTGTTATACAATTTTTATTTTATATGATTATTTAACTTAAATTGTAAATTAAAAGTTAGTACTAATTATTGATAATCAAATAAATTGCCATTTTTGAATTAGCGATATCACGCCCAAGTAATATACCCTGGCCAGTTCGTTATCAAGAAGAATTAAAAAAATGTGGAGATCCTTCAAAAATTATAAAAATGGATTCAGAAAGAGCATTGCTAACTTTTTTTCTTGCCAAGTTATCCAAAATCGATCCAGATTTGATAATTGGACATGATATATGTAGTTACATATTGTCAACGCTTGTAAATCGTCTAGAAGCTAATAAAATACAAAATTGGTCAAAAATCGGCCGTCTTCGTAGAACTTTATTTCCCAAAAAAGTAATTATAACATAATTAATTTATCAACATTTTATTTATTAGTATTAATTTTCAGGGGAAATTTATGACTGAAAAAAGTGTGCTCAGTGGCAGATTGATTTGTGATACTCAAATTTCTGCTAAAGAATTAATTAAAGCAAGGAGTTATGATTTATACTCATTATCTGAGCAGGTATATTTTATTTTTAAATCAGTTATTCATAATTATACTATCATTTAAGAGTAAGAGTAAGGAAACTATTAGTTTTACATTAATATATATTTAAAAAAAAAATTTAGTATATAACATTCTTTAGATTAGAAACTTAATTTAAACTGTATTTTAGTGACTCTCATAGGTATGACTAGTGTAATAATTATTAGTTACAATAAAGATAAAAAGTTCAAAATAACAAATTTACCATTTTATAAAATTTATAATTACTTTTTTAGTATATTTTTTAAACCTTTAGATGAACTAAATTAATTTTTTCCCTATTTATATATGCATATAGTGATAATATAGTAAAGAGTTTTATTATTATCAAAGCTATATCAAACATTCAAACATTACTATGAGTAATTATTCAATTATTTAAGCAACATAAGTTTAATTCCCTGTCTTTCCTTGATATTACTATGCTGATGGTTTAAGTTTTAATGTATTAAAAAGAATTATTTTAAATATCACTATAAAATAATTAAATATTAGTTACACTTCATTTTAAATCATTTTCAAAGTTAAATGATTTATTATTGATATGTAATTTTAAGTAAAAATAATTATAAAACTTGCATAAAATTAAGGTTGAATAGGCAAATCCTAACATTCTCACCATTTTGTCTGTACTATATTATATTATAATTAATTTTAATTCGTAGATTCTCAATGTCAAAGAAAATGAGCAGTTTAATTTATCTGATGATGAAGTTAGTTATATGTATTGGTATGTTTCTAGAGTAAATAAATATATATATGTGTATGTGTATATAAAAATATTGAATATATAATATAAATTTACAGTTCAGCTGTATCTTTAATGCAGCTGATCAAATTCACAATTATGGATACTTCTTGCATAATGCGCATTATGTGTCAAATGAATGTACTTCCTTTAGCACTTCAAATAACCAAAGTCGCGGGAAATTTACTATCCAGAACTTTAATTGGTGGTCGTGCTGAAAGAAATGAATATCTTTTATTACATGCTTTCAATGAAAAAGGATATATACTTCCTGATAAACAATATAAAAAAAGACCAATGAATAAAGTAAATTTTTTTTCACGTGTATACATGTTTGATATATTTATATTTTATCAATTTAATTAGAATGAAGATAATGTAGAAGAAGATGATAATAAAAAAAATGGCCGTAAAAAAGCTCAATATTTAGGAGGTCTTGTACTTGATCCTAAAGTTGGTTTTTATGACAAAATGATCTTATTAATGGATTTCAATTCTCTTTATCCAAGTATAATTCAAGAATACAATATTTGCTTTACTACAGTTAGCTTTCGAACATTGGTTTCTCAAGAGGTTTACATTAATTATATTATTAAATATTAGATTTAATTAATTAATAATTTATTTATTGAATTAGGGCGATGATGAAATAGCTGAATTATTAAAGTTAACTCCAAATCAATCCGTTGCTCGTGGAATTTTACCTGCTGAAATTAAGTCGTTGGTAGATTCACGAAGAGAAGTAAAGAAATTAATGAATGATCCAAAAATATCTGCTACACTTAAAGAGCAGGTAATTTAATATTTTTTTCCTTTTAAGTAATTCAATTTTAATTCTAATATATATGATCATTAACTAATAGTCTATCGTTAGATATATTTTATTAGGTACTTAAGTACCTATGAAAAGTGGGAGATGGTAAACTGCGGCAAAATTTACCTTTTTCTAAAAGTCGATATGTGAACTGCGGCAAAAAAATAATTAAGATTATACAATCTGCGACAAAACCGATAAGATACATCATACAAACTGCGGCAATTTATTTTATATACTTATACACGTTTATTGTTTAATTAGGTATAATACGTATTACGTGTTATGGCAGCTATTAGTATCTCTTAAAGTACTAGGCGTAAAAATAAAGAAAACCCAATTTTTAAAATTGAAAAATATATTATTATTAAAAATTAGATCATAATGATTGTATAATCAAAAAACCAATTTTAAAATTAAAAAATATTATTATTATATTAAAAATTATTTAAAAAAATTGTTTAATTAAAAAAAATAAATAAATAAATAAATAATAATACAATAGGTATCTAATTAAATTGCCGCAGTTTGTATGATATATCTTTCGGTTTTGTGGCAGATTATATAATCTTAATTTTTTTTTTGTCGCAGTTTACATATCGACTTTTTGAAAAAGGTAAATTTTGCCGCAGTTTACATACAGCCTGAAAAGTGTATCAATACTATCAATAATGTACAGAATACATTTAATTAGAAAATTTATCGAGTAAAATGTGTTTAGTTTGTAAAGATTATATTTAAAAATATTCAGTTAAAGACCCCAATATAAAAACAAGATTTTAATTATACAATGAAATATGAATATTAGGATTATATTTTAAATAATATTTTGTATTTTTAATTTTGTTATAGTATAATTTGAGACAAACTGCACTAAAACTTACTGCTAATAGTATGTATGGATGTTTGGGATTTACTCATTCCCGTTTTTATGCTAAGCCATTGGCCGCATTAATTACTGCTAAAGGTAGAGAAATATTAATTAGTACTAAAGCATTAGTTGAAAAATTGTCATTTGATGTTATTTACGGAGATACGGATTCATTAATGATCAATTCAAACTGTGTTGACTATGATCAAGTCATGAAAATTGGTTACAAAGTATGTGTTTTATAATATATTTTTTCCTTATTATTAAATATTTATTATTTGATAATAGATTAAAGCTGAAGTCAATAAAATGTATAAACAAGTGGAATTAGATATTGATGGGATTTTCAAATACATGTTGTTATTAAAAAAGAAAAAATATGCTGCTATATCTATATCAAAATTGCCTTCAGGTGAATTTATAACTAAAGAAGAGATCAAAGGGTTGGATATTGTAAGAAGAGATTGGTCTCAACTATCACAAGAAGCTGGACGGTAAAATACACTTTATATTCGTACATATGTTTTATTTATATTATAGTTGTTGATTAAACATAATTTAATTATATAGATTTGTCTTGAGACAAATACTATGTGATCAGTCTCCCGAAGAAAGGGTTTCAAATATTTGTGCTCAATTGGAAAAACTTAGAGCTGACTGTGAGGGAAATAAAGTTCCCCTTGGACTTTTGGCCATTAGTAAAACATTAACTAAAGCTCCTCAGGATTATTCAGATTCTAAAGCATTACCACATGTAGCCATTGCTCAACGCCTTAACAAACAAAGTATTAAATTTAGACAAGGAGATACTGTATCATATGTTGTTTGTGAAGTAAGTTTACTTTTATATTTTATTTTTTGATAAATAAATAGATTGAGAAACTGTAGTTAAAAAAAATATCTGTTATTATCAATAGGATGGAACAAATCTTGCATCTACTCAAAGAGTTTATCATGTAGATGAGCTAAAAAACAATACTAATTTAAAAATCGATTTTAAGTATTATTTATCACAACAAATACATCCAGTAATAATGAGACTATGTGCACCATTAGAAGATATTGATGCTAAAATGATTGCCGAGTATTTAGGTTTGGTTGTTACTATCTTGTGATTTTGCAAAAAGTAATTTTGTTTTTTTTTAATAGGCCTTGATCCTTCACAATACCAAAATCAAAGAATAAAGACTATTTATGAAAATTCACTTGAAGAAAATGTAGTTGATTTGGATGATGCAACAAGATTTAGTAGTTGTGATCCGTGAGTATTAATTTCTTAATATGTACATCAATATTATTAAATGTTGAATTAATTAATATTTTAAATTTTTAAATCATAAATTTAGATTTAAATTCAAATGTCTTGGTTGTAAAACTGAACTAGAAATATTGGCTCCAGCAATTAAAAAGGTATTATTTATCTCTTACAAAAATATAATTTGAACTAATTTAATTTAATATTTTAGCCTAATGGTAAATTAGAATTTTCCTTGGAAAGTTGTTCTAATTTAGGATGTTATATTTCACCATTTAAATATATTGGGATGTTAGAAAATACTTTATGGATAACTATAAGGAAGCATACAATGAAGTTTTATAAGGTGATTATTTTTTCTGTATTTTATTTTATTATTTATATACAGTAAAACTTCCCAAACCTAACCTAACAGACATTTCTGTAAAGTAATAAGAACATTTCCACTTTTTCTTAATTTAAAAACCTTTGAATAACCTAATTTAAAAATAATGATAAAACACTCCCTAGATGTAGTAATAACAAACTCGTTATCGACACGTCATGTTCATTAAATATAAACAATTATAAATATAATATTATTAGTTAATAATTTATAACCATGCATTAACAAAACCATATTGATTATAATATAAATGTCTTGACTATGGTTCTTTTGTTTTTTTATTAAGTGATTTTAGACATTAACCCTTTATAAATTTCAAATATTCACTCCCTCTGATTAGTGAATAAAATTTTGATGATCTAAAATACTGTTCAGAAGTTTTGCTATATATATCTATGCATTCTCAATCACTTATATGTAATTTGTTTGAATTAATGATTTAGAGTTATTATGTATGTGATGAAAGTACTTGTGATTATAAAAGCAAATATTTGCCACATACAAGTGATGAAGTGTGTGTACAATGTGAATCTGGAACGTTAAGAAAGGAAGTAAGTATCTTAATAAATAAATATACATTAAACCAATTAAGTATAATACAGTCTTGGTAACTTAAAATTTGATATAATAAATGAAAAAAACAAACATTTAATTGAACTTAAGTTGGATTGTAATTCTAAATATAATGAAAAGCTAAACATTTTTATCACTTATCATATGAAGTAATTATACGTTTTTAAATTTTTAATTACTACTAAAATATATAAAAGACTGTACTTTGGTATAATTTGGAATTTATAAATCATAGTGAAATAAACTGGAATTTTTATTTATTATTTTATATTTTCCTCGTTAATAAAAAAAATATAATTATTTACTTAATAAATGAACAATAAACTAATTTGACATATATTTTATATTTTAGTATTCAGCCAGCCAGCTATTGTTTCAATTAAGGTATTACTTGTTTTTATTTGACATTGACAAAGTATTGTACAGAAACAAGGAAATAAAATTAGCTAATGAGGATCCATTATATATAGCTTATAGTAGATTAAAAGCTAAAGTTCAAAAAGTGCTCAAACATCATGATTTTTACTATGTTAATTTAAAAGAAATATTTGGCTAATATTAGTTAATATTAAATTTTGTATAATACGCTTTTACCTATTTTTTTATTAATTAGTATAGTTACTATGTCTATTATAATTTTACTTTTATCATAAAACTAAAAAAAAAACATTTAATATGCTTATAATTTATTATTAATCATTATTTAATTTTAATACATTTAGCACAAAATTGTTCAATAATTTTTTTTCATTTTAGTTATTAAATTTTATACAGTGTTTATATTTTTACATAACATATATAGATTAAAATGATTAAATACTTTTATCAATTGTATTATATCTAGTATAAATTATAACAGCTATTAATTACTTAGCAAATAAATTATAGAATTTGCATAATAAATTATGTTTGTCTCAGACAATCCATTTATGACTATAGTAAAGTGAACCTTTTTGATAAGATTTCTTTTATCAAGTCTACATTCTGATTGTTTTTTGGTTATTTCATAATTATCATTTCATATATTTCAATGTTAAGATGATCACATGTCTTATACAAGTATAACTTTAGGTGATATGTTCAAACTACTTCCTTCAATTAAATCGGTTCTTGTCAACTACTATTATTTTGAATGATCAATCACAGTCTAAAAAATTATTTTACAGTGTAAATCTTGCCAAAATACAACCAAGGCAGTTGTTGAAATAATAAATTAATGCTTTTAGTAGTATTTTGTTAGCTACATCCATTACTCTTGCCTGAGGTTACTCTCATATAAAATAGAATAGAAACACATAACTAACTTATTATGTCAGTCTATTTTAGACAATAACCTGTCTGAATTTATACAGCTCTGATTTTTGATCTATAATAGATGTCTTTAAAAACAACAATTGTATAATAAACATCAAAAAAAGTTAATCATTATTATTGGTTATATAAAACACATATACCAGTGATATAAATGTAAAAAGATCTTCAACAATGTATAATGAAAAAAAATAAAGTAACAAATCCATCTCAACTTAAAATATGATTTAACTCATCTGGATAATTTATATCCTGCAAAATAATAATAATATTACACAATTAATAAAAAATAAATTGGTAACAATAAAAAACAAACCATTTTGATAAAATTTTTTTTCAATAATAATCCACGCTTTCTTAATCGTCCGGCTACAAATGGTGTAAACAAATCTGGATTATCGCAATGTGCTTCTTTGAAAATTGAACTGACCACAAGTGCAACTAAGAATGTTACCATAAACCCAAGAACTATACAGTACAAATAACTGATGCGGTACCAATAATAATAATTGTCTTTTGGTAACCTTGAAAAAATCAAATTCAGTAAATCAAAACAAATAATAGGTAATGTTTTAGTTTTTTTAATAATTGATTAAATATTTAAATTTCAATCATATACAAAAATTTGATTATCATTGTATAAAACAGCAATATTTTATTTATTTTTATTTATTAACTACAAAGTAATGAGTTAGATATAAATAATGTTACTTTATATTGTATTTATTAATTAAAATTAGAATTTAAAATGTATGCTAATTAATGCAAAATAATTTATTATGCACTGATGTATGATGTAAAAACATTTATTACTTCGACATTTTTTTTAATGGCCCTTAAACAACATGATGTTATTTCACTATTTTGCTCACCTAAATTTTAAATATTTATAAGTTATTAACTACTAATCCTAAATTTGATATTTATAAAACAAAAACGTTGTTTAAAATAACTTAAAATAATTAAAAAATGTTAATGATTTTAAATAATAAGTACTTTGCAATAAAAAAAAAAAAATCACCAAGTTTGAAAACATAATAAAGTTAGGCTGTAATTACTCATCATGTAACGAGGAAGATAATTGAAGAGTTTCATTTAGCCCTGGGCATCCATTTATGTATGTTGACAAATTTTTGTCTGCAGGTCTACCAAACCCAATAGAAAATGAAAATACTAGGCCTATTATAAGTCCAGTTAATGAACCCTAAAATAATTAAATAGTGTTAACTGAAAAGTTATTATATTAAATAGCGGAAGTAAAATACTTTTTGGTTGACATGAGGTAATAGTATTCCCAATGTAAATACTGCTAATACTGGTCCACCAATCACTCCAAATATAACCAATGAAGTTTGAAGTATTGAGCCCAAATATTGACTCAAAAAAGCTAATATTAAACAAATTGCACCATAAGCAAGGACTAACATTTTCATATAAAATACTCGTTTTTTATCTGAAATCTCTTGTTTCATAAAAGGCTAAATATGAAAGAAAAAATGTATTATTGTTTTGGTATGCACAAAAATTGATGAAATTAGTAATTAAAAGATACCTTAAGATAATCTTCCATTGTAACTGCAGCTAAAGAATTAAGCACTGGTGAAACAGAACTTAATGCAGCTGAAAATATACCAGCAACGAATAATCCAGTCAATCCTGGAACTGATCCCATAGTATCTGATACGTACAAAGGCATCAACTGATCTCCACGTGATATACGACCAGACCTTTGAAAATGTTTGTGTTACAATTTTGTTTTAAGCTAATAAAACAGCAATAAATACTTGATAGGATCGCAGTCATGGTATTTTGAAAACATTGCCAACCCAGAAAAACTTGTTGAAATAGATAGTAATGACAAAAGAGGTAAGCTACACCATAAAGATTTCACAGCTGTATTGTAGTCTTTCATAGTTAAATACCTTTGTACTTGTGTTTGATTAATTGCATACAACGAAACATAGGTAAACATACCACCAATCACCAGACTAAACCAACTATGTCTTTGGGTGGGATCTATATTAAAACTAAAATATTTTTATAGTTAAAAAAAATGTATTTAAGGGTTGTAACAAGTTCATCCTTGTTATCAATGTAAAATATAATTTTTATTGATGTTAAAAATATCATTTAATGTTCTAATTTCTATCTAAATTTAAAATTTAAAGTACTTATTAAATTCAATTCGTCCATATTTATCAGCAATCTTCCAAATTTCTGATATTCCACCAGTTTCATACATAGCAACTCCAATTACAGCAAATATTGAAGCAAACATAAGTAATGACTAAAATTTCAATTGAAATAAATAAAGTTTGATATTAAAATAATTAGTGGATAATTACTTGAAATACGTCTGTAATAATAACTGCTTTAATTCCTCCAATTGTTGAATAGAATACACATACTAAACCCACTAGTATAATAGAAGAGGTTAAGGATAATCCAGTTATAGCACCTAAAGCCAATGACGGTGCATATAAAACTATTGACATATAAAGTATCATTTGCATGCTGAATGCCATAGATGTAAAAGTTCTAGTCAATCGACCAAATCTTTTTTCTAAGTACTGTAAATATAAAATACATATTATAATTAGTATTAAAAGTATTGCATTCTATAATATCTAACCAGTACATGAACAATAAATTGTAAGTAAATAAAAGTGAGAAAGATCTATTCTACTTTTAATAACAATACATCTTACTTCATAAACAGATAAATTTCCAAGTTTGAAGAATACGGGTAAAAATATGTATGCAATTATTGGAGTTCCCAAGACATAAGATAAATTAATAGCAACAAATTGTGTACCATGGTAATAGTTCTCTGCACTCACGCCAAATAATGTTATAGCAGACATAAAACTGGCCATCAACGAAAATGCAACTGGTACAATGCCTTGATTTTTATTACCGAGCATGTATTCCTTTAAAAATTGAATTTAAGAAATAATAATTTAAACTAATATCAATAAATTAAAATTTACTTGTGTTGTTTTCTGTTTACCACCAGTAAATCTGTAGTAAATGCCTATTGAAGCTGACATTACCAACATTATTGCAAACACAATATAATCAACGATACCAAATGCCATCACTATTACTAGTATAGTGCAAATGTGCAATTGTTACAAATAGATACCTGAAAACACTGAATAATTAATAAAATCATTTATTTATTATAGTAACTACAGGTAAATATTTTTAAATTAGTACCTAATACTTAATTATGTCAATTGAGTTTAATAGGTCATTACAAATTTCCAATATAGCATAACCCATTTATATATGAATTCTAAAAATAGAGAATATCACATATTTAATTAAAAGTAGATACCTAACTAAGTATATATTATAAAATATGTAAAAATGTAAAATATATGCTAAGTCTTACTCCAACATCAAAAAAATATTATATTTAGGTACCTTATAATTATTTTCACTGTTAGTCAAATCCATTAGTGCTTACTTTTTATTATTGAGTCAGTTCATTTAACTGATATTATTAGTAAGGTAAGAACTACAGGTTCATGATTCAATTCAAAATACATGTTAGAAAAATAGCTTCAGATCTGTAGTTTAAACTCATAACACTTAACAAATATTATGGGCACAATTTACTATTCAATTTAACAGAACTTTGCTTTGATAGTCATTGCCATTATTTGATATTTCACATAATACATATAATGGATCACCCAATTATATGTCGATTGCGATATTTGTAGTTATTTGAATTTTAAATACCTAGTCGATAGGTAATCGATGACAAAACAAATAAATTACCATTAAACAATTAAATGATTTTAAATAATGAAAAAAATTAGAAGTTCAGATCGAATTATCTCACATTATATAAATATGTAATTATATAATAATTACAATACAGTAATTTATTGGTAAAATTTCCGATGCGAATAGCGATTGTGGACAAACGTTTATCAATGTTCGCGGTTACTATGTCTTGCTGTCTGCCGACAATATCTGTACTTGCCATAATGCCCTGGCCGTTGACATTTGACAATACTATTACAATTTACAAGTAGGTACCTACTGATTGTACAATCGATTACTTAATTGACATTTTTTTATTTATCATGATAATTTGCATATCGTGATAATAAAAACCACGTGGTCAGCACGTGTGTGGCTAAATACTCGTGAACAGCGCGATTGAAGAAATAATACTATTTCATCGTGCTGGATAAACGTCAGACCTTTAGTGGTCATAGTACAGAGTCACATAAACATAGAATAAATTAAGAATAAAAATTTAAGTGAATGATTATTGCACATTTTATTCTATGAATATACCTTAGATCAGAGGATCAGAGGCTCCATTTGAGTTTTTTAATAAGGGTGTGGTGGGTGCCAACATTTAAACAGGCTAATTTTTTTTTTTATTGTCTGACCACTTTTTCTTTGTTGTAATAATTTTGTACACATATTTTAAGTACCTATCTATGTATCTATAGCGCATATATTTGACTGTAGGCATAGCATAGGCTTCATTTTTTTTTTAAATTCGATATCAGAAATAGTTCACGTGATGCATTTTATATTATATATTCATAAGCGCAAATAATGGGGAGGCTAGGGGGCTGAGCCCCCCAAATTTTAATGACTATCGTCTGTTAGTCAATATTGTTATGTATTATAATTTTTTAAGGTGTTTGGAATGGATTTTGACTTCAGCTCCCCCAAACTTCAAACACTATTTGCGCCTATGTATATATTAATAGATACTAATTATATTTATACATTTCTATACCTTCATACCTACTATATAAGCATTTCGATTTTAATAATATATAAATTTAATTTTTAGTTTTATGCACCAGTATTACACTACAGTCCATAGTACCTATACTACGTGGTTGTAAATTTTTTAGCTGATCAAAGAAAAAAATCCGCATCTGCATTAATAGGATGCAAAAAAAAATATGTGGAAGTACATCCCTCGACCTTCTTGCTTCCACTCACTGTATGGCACCCACTCTTGAATTAAACCAAAGAACAATATAAAAAAAATAAAAATTACAATACACAATATAACATATTCTAATAATTTTCGAGTAACGAGTGTGTCACGAGAAGTACTAATATTAAATAACACAAAATTATTTAAAGAATTAATAAACAAAAAAAAAAAAGGTTTTTTTTTATTGTATCTATGGGTCACTGGGGTTAGTAGCCGGTATCCTTCCAGTTTGTTGCCATTTTTATAGATCTAAATTAGGGTGTCGTCATACAAAAAAAGTTGAGAATCACTGGTTTAGGTGATATCTACATTATTTTGATATTTAGATATTTTTTTATTTTATTTTTATAAAAATAATTTTATTAATATTATTTCACAATAATATTTTATTATTAACATTCAATATAGGTCGATAGCTTGTAGATTAATTAAAGTCATATTGTATTATACGTGGCAATCCAAACATTTAACTCGTAGTTGCTGGCTATATTGACTTTAGTATACTTATTGATTATTAGATTACATTAATTTATTTGTTTTTTTGGGAAAAAAAGTTAGATCTATAGGTATAACTAATGTAAATTACCCTTTGTCATTTCCTCCTCTTATTGAAATTTAATATTTATCAATAAAAACTATTTAATCAGTAGGTATTCGATGTATGTATAGGTAGGTATAGATGTTTACATCTATCAACATTCTTATAAAATTATTCTGTTTCTAATCTCACATTTTAAATGTTAAATTAAATATATTTTTTCGTTTAACAAAAATAATTAAAATCCTAACATTTCAATATGATAAAAAGAAGATAGTTAAGAATTAAATTTTTTGTACAAATAATATTATTAAAGTAGATTATTAAAAAAAACCAGTATTGTCCTAAACATAACAATGTTAATAGTAAATAAGTGTAGCCATTTAAATTGATTATGTTATAGCTGTAAGGCTGTACTTCTATCAATGTATTAAATATTAATTACAAGTATATACATTTAGGCATTTATAATCTATGATACATCAATATTACGCACCAATATTAATTATATTTTATTTACCTAATATAGACTATTAGATGATAAGTATACTATAAATAATATATTTGAATTTGATCTATGTTTAGGTAGTTAATTTGGTCCGTAGATAATTTTACAGAAACTTGGCCTCAAGATTTATTTTTAGGAAACATTTTTGTATAGATAAAAAGGTACTAGTTTCATGTCATGGAGTAATGTACAGAGTCAATACACGGTAAATCAGATTTGTTTAGATACCTATCTAAATAAAATTACAATAATTTATAATTAGTTATAACTAGTGGGGAAGACTTAAGTTTTTACTAATTGACAAATTGACAATAATGAATTAGGTATCGAACTATGGAAAGTTTGAAAACAAATAAAGCCATTTTGCCAACTATTCACCAATCATTTTTTTAATTAATTGAACTTAGAGCTCATTTGAGGTTGAATATATGAGGATGTGAGGTACATGCAATCACCCCACTACAGTAAAATATGTTGTGACCTCAATAGTCATACGTAAACTGTAAGGATTAGCGCCACTGTAACAAAACTACAAAAATTCGTGCGTAGACATTATTTTCATATCATTCCTACACGTGATGAAAATTATTAAACACATTTTAATAAATAATAATTGTTAATAACAATGAATAAACTATGTAAAGTGTCTATATCAGATGTTTAAAAAACTATAGGTAGTAGGACACTGGACCAATACGATGTAGAACACCCACATACATTTTATTAATGTTAATATTTTATATTTGAATACGATTAATATTATATCTTATAGTAAAAAGATAGGTATTTAAAAAGCTACGCGTCTACGCCTATATTTGACGTCCTTGAATTGAAAGCGTGTAACATCGCAAGTTTACGTTAAGTAAGTCAAATAAGTGCACCTCACGTTTAGTTTCGTTAGTTTTAATAATATCAAACTTCGAGGTATCTAACATTGTTTTACAAGAGGTTATTTTTGATACGTCAATTTAGAAGTGTATACCTATAGGCCACATTTTCAACCCTCGCCATTTGCTGGCTTAATGCATTAAACAATCGCAGGAAATATTCTAATGGATATTGTTTGAAATCGCACTTTCGTGGAAAAAGTTTTTTGAAAATTTCATTAGAACTGAAATTATCTCGGACGACCTGTATGGTTCTTTAAACATTTCGAAGAAATAACACGTTTTGTAGAATACGGTGTGTATGCTTTACATATATATATTATTACTTAGTTAATACTTGATAAATGTCTATTGTTTTATAATTATAAATGTATTATATCTGAAAATAATTTAGCATGAAAGGAAATTATATAATGCAATATTATTAGTAGGATTGTTGGAACGTTATTCAGTTTAATCGTTTATTCGTAACACATAAACCATGTATAATATATTATTGGGTCGTGATGATCAAAGACACCAATAATAACAATCACCAAGGCTTGTTATATTACATTATATAGCTATATGCCAATATACCTAATTAGTTACTGTGTATTTTTTTTTAAGTGGTGATAACTTTTTTAATTTCAAAACAATTACACTCAGCAGTATTCATTAGTCATACTACACTGTATACTGCAACAATGATGAATTGAAATAAATGTATTATAATGCAATCGTACTATATACATATAATATATGTATATATAGTATATTCTATATATATATATATATATACAATGTGTAGATATTTATATTCATGACATTTCAGAGAAACTTTATTCAGACGTCTGCTACCTACAAGTCCATCTGATTCCTAAAAATATCACTTAATTTATATGAGCATATACCTATATTTTATATTTTATAATACAAACAGGTATGTTCATACCTATACAATATGTAATAAATACATCATGTTAATCATATGTGAAACAATATATATTTATAAATGAACAATAATTTGACACACTTATAAAATAAGTAAATACTCGTATAATGGTGTAAATATAATATTGTAAGATACGTGACTCAGCGTAAGTGGCGTAAAAAGGAAGTTAGTAGTTAGGTACTTATAAATTGTTCGTTTTATACCTAAATTCACTAACTTTCTAAGTCAATTTTTGTACTTTTAAATGTTTTAATTTTAATAGATAGTATTTTTAATTAATTTTACAAAAATAAAAAAAAATAAAATTTCTCATTATGGTTTTACCTATTTTATTTGTTTTTAATGACAACCTAAATATTTTTAATTTAATAAACAAAAGCGTAAAACTTTTTTATTACACTTATAAAAAATAGTAAAAATATTGTTTTTAAATAAAACCTTAATTGGTAAAACTAAATAAAAATAAAATTTTTTACTAAAATTACTGTACATATAATATATAGCAACATTAATGTATTACTCATTCACGCCACATACACAATATAGATAGGAATTGCAAGTACAATATTCACTGACCCTATAAAAAAACAAAATAACGTACCTATTAATCTAAAAAACCTGTTTAATGATGTTATTTTTTGTTGCGCCATGTCATATGGCTTAATATTTTTTTAAATATTTAGTAAATCATGATTCATGAACTAAAGAAGAATTAAAATAAAATCGATTTTGATTTAAAACCAATAATTTTTAATACATTAAATTACATATATTGATGAATATAGGTATATTTTTAATAGGAAAATAAAATATTTTAAGATACATGCCTGCATTTGATGTCACCTCTTTAAAAATGCGGAATATCGCGATTTTACGTTTGGTATGTTTACTTTATATTTAGTAAGTTTAGTTTCGTTAGTTTAAACTTATAAAGGTAATACTTTTTGCAAGAAGTTGTTTTTGATATATTAATTTTAAAGTGAGTTATGCTTATTTTTAAATTGTAATATTTAACTCACTCATAAGTCATATTTTGCTTTAAAATTTAAATATTAAAAAAACACTTTCATCAGAATATAGTCATATTGTCTATATTATATTATTATGTTAATTCTATGTTTTACTATTTTACTAAAATAATTGATCTATAATTAAACTTAAGAACAAGAACATTACATAATATTTGTACTTTGGTTTTTTAATATATTTTAATTTTTAATTGAAATGAGTAATTTATTGTATAAGCTGACAATAAAACAATATAATTAAAATATTAATGCAAATTTTCTACATTGTAAATTTATAAGACGAAGAAAACACGCACACTTTATTTAATTATTCACTAGATAACTAAAAGTATCTACTTAATCGTCAACAAACTGTATAATTTTGGGACGCCGATGTCATCTGATCGGTGGTGAAGAACGGAGACACTTTATCATAAATTATAACGTGGCATATTATTTAAAATTCTTATTTGAATATTTTATAAGAGTTTATAACATTTGTATAAATGGCATTAAATGCAATCACCACAATCGTATTATATAGAGCACAATCATACATGTAATATACGCATTACACAGTAGATACCTATATGTATGTTAATCGGCATTCGGTATGATAGTAATGTAGTGGTGATCTGGTTTTGAGATTGCAATAATTGTAGTATTGTATGTTTTAAATACGATAAACTACTTTCTGTCTTACAATTCGTCAAAGAAGGTGAAATATACAGCGTAACATTAATGTTTAAATAAACTGTGGTCTGTCTTTCATAAAGTATACCTGTGGTATTTTAATTTTTTTTACTTTAAAAATAGGCACGTGATTTATTTGAAAATTTAAAATGATTTGGTATATAAATAAAAGATCCTCGGCTATTACAGTATTATGTACCTAATACTATATTATAATACGAATTATACTAGGTTTATACACGGCTACACTTAATGTTTACCGACGCGAGCAAACAATTATTTTTGAGGATTTTAGATTATATTACATATAGGTTATAATCTAATTTAATTACTTTTTTTAGTATTATTTAAAATTGATAAATTTTAAAAATTCTTGATTCTTGCTAAATTGGTGTCAAATTTTGACTAGAAACTGTCAATACATTAATCAAATGAAAAATATAGCTAAAAATAATAATGTATTCATAATAATCACTGTTGTCAGACACTCGCACCTATTATTGGTCCTATCTATAAATGTGGATTGTAGAGCATTTCGGTGTCGTTGTCCATTGTGTATAGATACGAGTAGGAAATTATTTTTATCAAAGAACTCTCATTATTATTCTATAAATATTAAATTTTTTGAAAATATTGTTTTGCATGATTAAAGCCATTATAAAACCGCATTTTTAAGAAAAATATTACAATTTTAATCGTCATTACTTATAATTTTTACTTTTTAAATAATGAAATCCATTTTTAAATTAATACTTCAAAGCAGAATATTTTTATGTGGTACCTACCTATAAGTTTTTATGAGCGAGCATTGCAGTTCACTCCGTTACTGATCAGACAATCTGATGATATATGTACGTCGATGTTGCAAGATTCCTTTAAATTACTATTTTTTTTTTTTACAGAAAAACCACGTCCCACATACACACACACACACACACACACACACACACATATAAATATATAATGTGTTTTCAGTATAGAAAATATCCCTAAATTTATTATGTAAATATAATTCTGTACTAAATTGTCAGCCTTACTGCAGAAGTAAGTGGAATTATTAGGTATAAAATATTAAAATCCTATTTATTATTAAAATTTATGATTGATAGATGTAATAATTAGATAAAACTTTCACCTGCGTATTATAGTCCTTCGGATGAATGATGATATATCCACTTATAGCAATAGAGGGGATCAATAAGATAACGAGCACTGCACATGTGAATGACACATTAAAATATGAAATAATATTATTTTAAATTCGAACCAAAAACTATTGATACGTTGTTCGGTTACTAAAAATGTATAAATTGTTCATGCATAACTGTTGTCTAACCGCATCGTTACATTCAACACGTCTTCTTAACCTACTGCGGTGTCAGAATTTGTCCCCTACTCCGTGGCCAGTAATCGACATACAATATTTTGTAATGATAAGTATATTATTATATTGTAATATGATTGGCTTGGCGTATAAAATAAGTACCATAGGATTTATATATAGATGTCACGCGTTAAATTGTCAATATAAATTTAATATATTAAGCTATAGGTAGTATATAAATATTATACATATTATACACATACCTACTCATTAAATGATATAGTGGTATACCTAAACCTAATGTACATACTTAGTTTTTTTAATTTTTTGATCTTAAAATCTAAATACAACTTGAATTGACAATTGTTATAAATGGTTATATAATTATATTTTTTTACTAACTTTTATTTTATATTCTGTTGTTTAAATAACAATATAAGTGTAAAAATGTATAACCCTTTTTCATTAAAATTTAATAATTATTTTCTGTGTTTAGATTACAGAATAAATTACAATACGTAATTTTGATTACTTGTAAAAAAAAAATGACTGAAGGTGTAGCCAGATAACTACTACATATTATTATGCTTTGTGTTGTTTAAAATGTATATAATAATAGGTATATGACTATTTAACTAGATAATTTTTATATTGTGTGTAAAATACAAAAATATAAAAGTAGGTAGGTACTAATTTGTATTTATTGTATTAATTAAAAATTATATAAAAAATACTGTTTCATTTTTTATTTTTTTGCTTAAATATGCTCTAAAAATTATTATTATAGACGTTAAAAATAATATAAATAATAGTAGGTACGTTAGTAACACTTTTAAAAATAAATGTAAATTTTAATTTTATCATTATTTGATATTTGAACATTTGAGTTTTATTGATATAATATGATATAATTATTTATATAAAATTATTATCATGTGATAAATCTTTTACAAATTATATTTTTTATTTGTTAAAAAAATACAATTTTTACTGGCAACGTTTAAATTATTTATTTGTTACAATTTTGTATTATTGGTGGAAAATAGAATCTTGAGCTTTTTTTTTTTTTTTTGATACTTATCTATCTAAATTTTTTATTTACTATAAAATGTGTATACTGGTAAATAACTTGTCAGCTATATTAATGTACCTACCTATTTAGTAATACCTATGTAAAGTTATAAGTATAACCATTTTACCACTTTTTATTTTATTTTTTATCTATATCTGTTATTAAAATACACAATTATTGCTTACCGGTTTTTCTGTATAAACCTGCGTGATTATGTGGATCAGGCTTTATATATTGTTATTATTTATTCGATTATAGACCACAAGTTGACTTTTCCTACTAATTAATCCACTCATAGTCCATAGGTCACAAACATATTATCCAGTATCCACGAACCCTAACTATTTAGACATGACTATACAGAAATATATAATGTTCTTATGTTTATAACAAGATGAATTGTAGTTGAAGAGGTACACATATTATACAGGGCAATTCACTAAGCAATAAGTAGGTATGGTAATTTCCTTTTTTTTTTCAATAATGCAGTTATTTAAAATATGATTATTAGAATTTCTTAGTCCTTACTACTTATATTTTACGTAAAGGTAGAGTATTTTTAAATGTTTGATTTTTTTATACTGCTAAAGGAATGTTATGTGAAGATAAAAACTTGTTTTTTATAATATAACTTCCCTTTCTCTATTCTGTTCAACCTTTTACAGATAATTTTTCTAGAAATGTTGATATATCAATATCAAAATTTGAACAAGTGGTTTTTATTTTTTGAATTATATAACTTTGTGTTCTGAGGTCTATTTATATAATAAGTCCATAATTATGGGTTTGTAAGACATGTGGACTATTTGAAAATTTTAGCAATTAATATAAATCGATCAACGCTTAAAGTTTGTGAATATATTAGATAATCTAACTATAATAAATATTAAATACTGGATCCAATATTACATCCAATGTATAGTTTTGTAAAACCTATTTAAGAACTACTATACTTAGTACAAACATTTAAATTACTGAACAATTGTTAGATCAAATTTTGAATTAGGTATCACAATTAAAAAAAAAAAAAAAATTATCAACTTATGTAATTTAAAATAAAAATGGTGGGTTTTCTAAAAATTACAGATATATATATCTCAAAAGTACACATTTTGAGTAAAACAGAAAGTCTCAGTAATACAGCCTTAAATTAGGTATATTTAAAAATGTTCAAATTCAGATTTGAATAGGTTTAGTATTTCGTAGTAAAAATTGTTGGAGTGTACAACATTAGTTCGTCAGAAATCGTACAAAGCAAATAATATTCTTACCTATATTGTCGAAGGTAAGATAAGGATATAATTTAATGTATAATTTTGTTCTTATCTAAGCTTGAAAAAATAATTGATTACAGGTTAATTAATTTTAATTGGTATTTTCTAATAGGCTAACACAAAATAGGTTAAATTTTTAATTTCGTATGTTTAAAAACGGTGACACCACACATACGCACGATTTCCGTCTTCTTTTGATAATTTTAGTCAATCTATAGGTAACTAATTCACTCACTAAAGGTATCTAATCAATTGATTAAAATTACATTTTTTTAACCCATAAAAATTCTCAAGAAAATATTCTGCGAAAGGTTAAATAAAATTAAAAATGTATTTTGAATAAAAACTTAAGACTGATGATAAAAATAGTGAAAACATGTTGTTTGGTGCTTGGGTAGTTTTAGTTCTAATTATGTGAAAAAATATATTTTCGAAAACATTTATACTTTTTTTGATTTGTAATGAATGTACACTTTTATAGTTTACAGTTATAAAATATAAATACAATTATGAATTAATAGAAATATTTAAAACAATAAAAACTGAAAAACTATACAAATAAAAATAACCCAGTTATTCAGTAGTTCCTTATAGGTTATTTTTGGCTATACGTGACGTCATATACCCATATCACTATTTTTATCATCTATAATTTCAGGTATGGATAACAAATAATCATTTTTAAGTATTTTTTATCAGAGGAATGAGATAATAATATTCCATATTATTATGGAATTATAATAAAGTATTAAGTAATATTATTTAAATGATTGATGTTGAATGTTTACGAAATTAAGTTTACTTCGTAAGATAACAAAAATGTCTTCTATTCCATTTATTGGTAAGTTATTATATTAGGTACCTTTGTTATTAATGAAAAAGGTACATAATATGTATTTTGTATTTACTTATTGGTTAGGTACTTATGATTTATTTTAGATATCGGAGCAAATTTGACAGATCCCATGTTTAAAGGAATATACAATGGTAATAAAAAGCATAAAGAAGATTTAGTTAATGTTTTGGAACGTGCTTGGAAAAATGATATTAAAAAGATTATTATAACTAGTGGCAGTTTAGATGACTCCATTGAATCTTTAAAGATAGCATCATTGAGTGGTATATATTATTAATTATTTAAAATATAATTTAATGCATATTTTAATGTTAACAAGTGTTACAGAAAATCTTTACTGCACTGTTGGTTGTCATCCAACACGCTGTGATGAGTTTATTAAAGCTCAAAGTCCTGAATCATATTTAAATAGTTTATCAGACTTGATAAAAAATAATCGTTCAAAAGTAGTAGCTATAGGAGAATGTGGACTTGATAATCAACGATTACATTTTTGCTCCAAAGAAATCCAAGAAAAGTTTGTACTATCACACTATTACTGTTAAGCATTGTAATGTACTATAAATTATAATTTATGTTTATTTTAGTTATTTTGAAATGCAGTTAAAATTAAGTGAAGAGTTTAATCTACCATTATTTTTGCACTGCCGTGATGCAGCTCCTACATTTTTAGAAATATTGAAGAGAAATTCAAATTTTATAAAATCAGGAGGTGTTGTGCATTCTTTTGATGGAAGTTTAAAAGAGGCTGAAGATATAATTAACTTAGGGTTTTATATTGGTATTAATGGATGGTAAGCAAAATATGTATAAACATTACTAATATTTTTAGATTTAAGTATCATAAAATATTTTATTAATTTTTTTATTCTTTAAGAATAGTATATAAAATTCAATATACACACATACACTTATGCCAAGTATATTTTAATATCTTTTGTTATTGATAAAATTATATTGAATATATAAATTAGAATAAAGGAAATTATATCATAAAATTACAGAAAATTTATAAAGTCTAAGTTTACAAATAATAATATTTTATAAATATTTTTTTAAAATATAATGTAATATATATATATATTATTGCATTATATACAGCAATATTTTTAAGTTCATTAAACTATAATTAATTTTACAAAATAAGATACATTTTTTCATCCCTGAAATATTTTTTTTTTTTTTTTTGGTTTTTCACTAAGTATTCTAAATTGAAAATGTATTTTGATTAAAATGTAATATGTTTTAGTTCATTACGGACAGAGGATAATTTAAAAACAGTACGAGAGTTGCCCATAAATCGTTTGATGCTGGAAACAGATTGTCCGTGGTGTGAAGTAAAACAAACACATCCTTCTTATTCTTATGTACAAACTAAATTTAATTCAGTGAAAAAAGAAAAATTTATTGATGGTTCTATGGTCAAAGGAAGAAATGAACCATCAACTATTAAGTAAGTTCATAAAAATCAAAATAGATTATTAAAATAAACATAACACATGTGCACATTTCTATATTTTACTATATTTTGTATGGTATTTATTTTATTTATGCTATTATAGAGTATTTGAATATTTAATCTATCTATTACATATTATGCTTATTTTATGTATTTGTAAAATGTTCCCTATCGCTATTAAATGCTCTTATGAAGTTATATCACTTGTTTAGAGTTATATTAACTTTTTGTTTAATTTAATTGGATTTTATGTTTTTTTTTTCAGACAAGTCTTTGAAGTATTAGCTTCACTGAAAAATGAAGACCCTGTTTACTTAGGAAATCAAATATATCAAAATACTATGGATCTATTTTTTAAACATAGATAGTTTTCAAACTATCTAATAATTAGGCATTAATATTTTTTATTAATAGTGCATATGTTTCTCAGAAAATATATATTTATATAATATGTTTGTATTATTTATTTATGAAGATTATTATAGATAACATTTTCAATTGCTGTTATACAATAACTTGAGGAATATATTATTTTATCACAGCCAGGTGAATACTAATGATAACTTAAATGACTGAAATCAAAATAAGCATTCTATAAATTAAAATCTCGTTTATATTTTTTAAATATTATACTTCATTTTGTGATTGGTTGTTTTGATCACATTATTTTTTCTATTTTCAAAGCTAATTTTTTGTTTTTTGAACAATTGTATTATTGTTTTACTTTCTAGTAATTAATATTTCAATATAGAATATGAAATCAAATTAAACTAGAATTATTGATAATAAATAAATTTATATTTATGTATCTAATCAATGCTAGGATGTTGAATTCTAATCGCTAAAATTTAGGTTCTTTAAAATGATATAAACAATAAATAAAAATTATATGTTGTATAGAAATTATATTTTATATGCATAATATTGTGTTATATACTTAATGTACATGTGTATTTTTTATTAAACTTAACTAAAATAGCGTAAAGGTTTAACCGATTGGTTAATAGAGGCATTGATTACCTATAGATTAGATTATTTTATAGTCAATGGTAGAAGGTTTGAGCAAATAATACTACATACAAATAATCAATTTATACATACTACATAAGTAAATTAATGTATTTTTTTTATTGATAAAGAACTAAGTACATATATTATTTTAAATTTTATCAATGAATAGAAGATATTAGTTCTACTTCTATGTCCATATTGATCTGTATGGTAAATATATCTTAATAAAATATTCATTGGTTATACAATATAATACTATAATACGCTTATTAATTACCTTATTTTAATACATCATAACAAAAAGATATTAAATGAACATTAATACATTAATAACTATAAGACTTTATTTATACATTTTATAATGTAATGTAAAAAAAAATAAACAATTAAAATTTTTGTTAATTATTTTTACCCTTATACTATACACAATATAATATTATAACTGTGGTGTTAAAGATTTCTTTAGAAACTCTGAGTAATTCATAAAGTAAAAATATTTTAAATAGTAAAATTAAATAAATTATAGGTTTAATTATTGTTTAATAAATATACAAGGTTATTAATTTTATGAATAGGTTAGTGAAGAAATTATAGAAGTATAATTTTATATAATAAATCAAATTGTATTTATTATTTAATTGAAAATTTTCAAATGTAAGTGGGTAATAGGTATACAACCTTAATGTTTGTTTAGACTATTGTTATTATTAATTTTTGCAGAATCATTTGATACTTAATACTAATTAATAAATAATAAATAAATTGTTTCATTATAGATAAATTAGTAATTTTTTCTAATAAAGAGTTACAATATTTTTTATAAACTAAATGATTTAAAAAAAAGACTATATTTTTTTATTGATTTATATATTATTTATAATATATTGTATAATTAATAAATGACAAAATATACTAAATTCTATAATTAATTATACACCTAATAAATACCACAAATACAACTTTCATGAAAAATAATATTTAATAGTTAAAAATATTGATATAATTATTGCAGTTCAGTTATTTGGAGGAAATGATGCTGTATTTACTTGTGTTTTATAAACTTATAACTTAATGAATTTGAATTCAGCAAAGCAAAACCCATTTTGTGTTATTAGTTTTAATATTATTAAATTTAAAAGTAAGAATATTATCTCTGATTCTCAATGTTTTTTTGTTGTTTAAATTTTATAGCAAGTTATAAGTATTTTTTAAATTAAATATAATTTTACTTACTTATAATTTAATTTAAAATTAAAATATTAAAATATCAAAAATAACTGACTTGGGAACACAAATAATGTTCTCACGATTCAATTTGATAATTTTTCAATATTTACGGTACCTAGGATAATACTTAAACTTCCTACACAACTCATAATTGGATTCTGCTGAATGCAGAGTTGCTGAATTATACAATTGTAAGATGAAGACACAATTATACATACAGTCATCATGTCCTCTTAAAATGAAAATATCTACTTACACTTAAGCTATTATAGCTTTGCATGTATAATTTATTTATACACATATATGTATGATATGGCAAGCATGCTCATCCAATTCATTCTTTTAATAATTTATTTATTAAATTCTAATTTTTGGAATTTTTTAGTATCTATACTTAAAAACTATACTTTAAAATATTTGATTTTTTAAATGAGAATCACTTTTTTTTTCTGTAAATTGTTAAATAAATAGTTAAAAAAATTGTTTGTGTAGATAAGTAAATTAAAATTTTAACTTTAAAGTTTTAACTTGTGTTATTCAAATAATGATAATCTGAATGGAAGATTTGGGGGGTTATAATTATTTAAAAATTATTTTATTTCATATTAATTTGTTGACATTTCATAATTTATATAGTAAGCAAGTACTAGATTAATTATTAAGTATCACATCTGTTACGTATTTATGTAAGATTATTTGTAAGAACTATTTTACATTGTAATTAATTAGAACGTGTTCAAATTTTGATTTAGATATATTTAAATAATTTTCAAAAAAAAAAAAAAAATATATCTATCTAACAATATATATAAAAAATGTTTGGTTTTTATTGAAAAAACAATACGTTTTTATCATTACAGGATATTACTTAAGTGATTTAAAAAGTACTTGAAAATATGAATTTTATGTAAGTATACTTCTAAATTCTAAAAATCAGAATTTGAATAAATTTATTATTAATAGGGAAAAAATGGAGTTGACCATGATTGTTGAATAATTCTATGTATATTTTACATAGGTGATACCTAGGTATATTATATATGCTTTTTAAGTGGTATATACATATAGGGCGAGGGTTTGTTCAAATCCATCTTGGCTTTTTTTCACCATACAAAAAAGTGAAAATGTTTTTATATAGGTAATATATATTATTTTTTAAATAACCCTATCCTTTAAACCAGAAATGTTTGTATATACCATTATGTTATTAGAAATAATTATTTAAGTGATATTTCGTTCATAAATATAGATTATTCCTATCTAGGTTATTAATAGGTGTTGTAGATTACATACATGGACATTCCAAAAGAATATTTTGATGTTTTTTAAATATCATTTGAATGTTATTATTGTATAACGTGTAGAGGTAACGTATATACTATATATATATATAGTTAAATCAAGTACAGTCTTACTAAATTTACTGAAATACTTATTTATCTGTCATTAAAATGTAAATACCTAACTATTTCTCATGATTTAAAAATACATAGAGGCACCTATACTCTTTAGTCTTAATCTATTATAGGTAACAAAAAACAATTCTAGGTACCTATCTAAAAATTATAATTGACATTTTTGAAATATTTGATATTATAATTTATTATTCTACTACGCGTAGGATAATGAACCTAATATCTATATATAGGCATATTATATATTACATACTATACTTTTTAAGGCAAAAGTAAAAATTTATAAACAATAAATTATTTTTAAAAGAAATATTATTTTTATTATTATTTATATCAATAATTATTCGTACTTTACTAATACCCAATCTATTTTTATAGTTTATTCTGTATAGAGTATAATAATAATTCATTAAGAAAATTTATTTTAACGTAGTGATGGTTTTGAAGAGTGGGGCATTTATCAGGGACAGGACCGGATAACATTCAGGTGTGTTCTCCTAGCTTTTTTTTTTAACAATTATTTATACTTCGTATTTTTATATAATTTAATTACAATTATGTATTGTTAGTTCTAACATGTTTATGATAAACAGTTAATGCTACTTTTAATTATATGGTACCGTAATGAACTCTTTATCCATACAACCAGAAATTAATTTAAGATTTAACGTCGTTATTACAGCGAAAAGGTTTTGTAAAAGGTTAGGTACCTATGGGACGACTCACGAATAATATTTGCACTACTACATAAGGCCATTACTATATATTTATTATTTATGGACTATAATTTTATTGATTCAATTTTAAATGCGCCACAGCATACAATAAAATAATACGTATGCTCAGTAAATCCTAATCGCCTATCATACACACGTACGATTTATAACATACATTGATATAGGTAACATACATTTATAATAGGTAACATAAAATATTTTTGGTAACTCAGATTTCTTTTCCGAATGCATTTGTTTATACTTAATAATAGTGTAAAATAAAGTATTTAAACTTTTGAGTAATGATACTCGAATTTCTAAAAATATACCTAAAATGCTAGTGAAATATTATATTTATGTATATATTTATTATATATTTAATATTTATAAAGATATTTGTGTGTATAGGTGGTAGATACCTATATAATATGTGTAAGGTGAGATAAAAGGAAATTAGGTTATTAAAAATAAGATCGATTGCATGTTTTCTTAAGGAATACTACGCAAATAATGTTAAAAACAATCAAGTGAATAATAAAGAAAATAATATCATCTCAAGTAAATGACTCATAAAGGTAATATAAAATTTATATTATATATTAATATAAACTCTGTTTTTTTAAAATCTGTATTGCACGTTTGAAATAATGGTCCCGATCTCATTTGCGTAGTACTCCCGTCAGACTTAAGATTAACTCAGTGATTGCATTATTTTTTAAGTCATAAAATTAACCCTTTAAATTTTTGATTTTCAGGCCCTAAATGAAAAATGACCCTCGAAGTTTCGCTCTCAATGGATGCGTGTATTGAGTGTGGTGTATAACGTTCACTGGTTGTTTTGTTAGGTTTGCTAACATGCAGGCTAATGACAATTCCAAAATTCGTACTACACTTTGCAATAAAAGCCAGCACCATGGTTTATCATGCGAGTAAATTCCTTAAAAATAATAAAATAATTATATATTATTGTCAAACAAATTATTTTTTGATACTAAATCTAAAGTGTAAAATTTACTACCTAATGATAATTTATGTTTTATCTGATAAGATAATAAAATATAATTTTGGTACTTACCTAAATTTATTTATCAATTTAAAAAAAAATAACTTAACAGTATTTTATGAATTTATATAAATTGAAACAAAAAATTGGTAATTGTCGGTTTAAAGAGATGTGTAGGTTAGGTTATGTCTATATCATTTTTTATTGTGATATTAAATCTGATTAATGAAACAAAAAAAAAACTTAATGTTCAAAGTGAAAGTATTAAGTAGGGGAGATTATATATTATAACTGAAAAACTTGACGTCCCTTGAATTGATTAAACTTACTTTCTCTAGGCTTCCCCCCTAAAAATACCTTAAAATTTTTAACTTCCAACCAATGATTATCCAACAAATAATTAAAATATAAAAATATCTCAGAAATGGTAACTTATGCACAATTAAACTATATTATAATTTTGAATAAAAGTATTTTTTTATTTTTTTTTTTTTGTAGTTAATTAAATGTACATTAAATTAATTTTTAAAATCGTAATTTAATTAAATTTTATAGCTTTTATGTAGTAGTATTAATAATAAGAAGTATAATCCTCAAATTTAATTCGACTTCTTGTTCAATAGAATTTAGCGAATTGAAAATTGGTAAAATAAAGTAGATACCCCCACTTATGATAAAAATATTTTATAGCAAAAATTATATATCATTTCCTGGTTTTAATGTACCTAAATAATTACTAGAGATATATTTTCAAAATATAAACAATAGTAGAAACCCCCTTTTCCTAATCTATATTTAATACATAATTTATAATACATATTTTTAATTAATTTGGTGAATTATCAAAATAGAAAAAATAAGGCTAATTTACTATACTCAATTTTTAGTTTATTTTTTATCTATGGTAGCTATGTTTAAAATTCTATTATTATGACTTATTTTAAAAATTGTATTTATTTATCTTTTAAAATAAAAAAAATAATTAGCTACTTTAAGTAGGTGTTGTAAATAATTTTAAATATACAGGTTAGTTTAGTATGTTATTTATTAATATAATCTAATACTCACCAATCAAATTAATATCTGTAGCAAAGTTAAAAAAACATAATAACATTGCCAGTCCTGCACAGACATGTACGGTTTTTATCACTAAAACGATTTCTGATTTAGTTACAGCAACTTTAGAAGTACGTCTTCGAACGTTATCCATCTTAGCATCTCCTGTTACATTTCCTCGATTTACAAATGCTATATGATTTAATATCGTACTCAAGGTCATTTCAGAACTCTAAAATAAAGTAAGCAATGTTACATTTCAATGTTAGTGTAAGATTTACATTTTACGCGTATAATTGAATACTAACTAAATCTGAAAAACTGCTCGAATGTCTGGTTGTAGGCCTGGTTTCCTGATCAGCTTGGCCGGTAGACTTGAGTCTGAAACTTCTTTGTGGCTGAAAATAATGATTATATTGTAATCATAAGCAAGTTATATAGTATACTTATAATATTGTGTTGCGTGTTAATTTTACTTGTAATGGCGTGAGTAATGACGATGAAGTTGTTGGTGAAGTATCATTTGTGGTGCCAGATTCTCCAGTTTTTGGGAATTGCCATGATATTGATTTGGCGAAACTCTTACGCCATGAACTTTCTTCTGGTTCTGTACTGTCGTTAGTATTGTTATTGGGGCTTAATACTAGAAATTGCTTACTTCCTTCCACACAACTCAGCCGTTCTATGATGAATATATATTGTGTTTGCAAAATAGATTGTAGTTTTTAAATAAAAAATAATATATTAAGTAGTTATTTACTTTGAATGATACTTTGAACTTCACTCGATCTTCTCGAAGGAGTAGTTGGGCTTAACAATGATCCAGATCTTTTTTGTCTTTGCACAAAACTACTCGCTCTTCGATTCATTCTATTAAAACTATTAGCAACTTCTGATGGTGCCGTTATCTTGACAGCTTAATTTCATAAGTTTATATTAATATAAGATTATTAATTAAGACTAATTTTATTTTTATCAAACTTACTTGGTTTATCTTTGGAATCTGTTTTTGATTGATGTGGAACTAGTAGTGCCGGTACCAATGCGGCTGCCATTGAGGTAGCCAAGTTATTATATGGAGCTAATATTCCTAATTGCATTATACCTATTTGAAATAATACCACACAATTAATATTCGATGTAATGTAATATGATAAATTCAACTAATTATTGTGTTAATTAATTATTATAATTGATATCCTATTTTTTTATATATATATATTTTATTGTGTATTACAATTATTTTTAAGCTTATTCAAGTCAATTTTATGTTCTATTTATTTAAAAAAAAAATAAATATCATTTTATTAAATATTTTTATTATTTTTTAAAATTAATTTTATACTCTTCTTTTATTTATTGAAACATTAAATTTTAAATTTTAAAGACTATAGGAAAATTAAATACAAGTATCTACTTATGATTAATTTCATGACTCACAAAATCCAAAATACTGGAAAATTGTAATTCAAGAAATAAAGACAATTTGATACAAATATTACTTGGTTCATTTCCATGAATGTATTGTGGTAACAGAGAGGTTTTAATTTTGATACCATTATTTTTGTGTAAACCTCAGAGATTTTTAGATTTTGTGTGACAAAGTGAATATTGTAATTAAGTATTATAAATATTATTTGTAGGAGTTAAGTGAGTTGTTTTGAATTAATAAATATGTCATTTTTAATTTTCTATAAGTCAGTTTAAAGTACTCTTAAATATTTAGGAAAATATACTATTATCTATAAACAATGAAGTTTTAAGAGTTCCGTTGTCAGCATCAAGTTTTATAATATGTAAATAATATGATCTTTTTTTTTTTTTACAAGTTTTTAAGTATACATTACGAAGACCTTTTTTAATTTTATAACGATATTTTTTGATTGTTGACACTTATACGTAGGCTGTCCGATAAATAAGGTACAAAAATATACCGAATAATGAAAAATGAATTTATTACTTTAAAACTTCTACACAATAAATTAGACATATTTTGCTATTTTTCGATATAGTCACCATTTAAATTGATGCATTTTTCCCAACGATGGAATAATTTGAAAATGCTATCTCGGAATTATGCAGCACATTTTTCATCGAAGTACTCTGTAACTGAGTTCATTACCTCCTCTTCATTTTGAAAATGAGTTCCTCCTAAGTGTTTTTTTTTAACGGACCGAACAAAAAAAAATCTGAAGGTGCCAGATCAGGATTATATGGTGGATGTTGCAATAATTCCCACTTGTACTTTTCCAGCCAAGCTTTAGTCTTTTCCGCTGAATGTGGGGTCTGGTGTAAGCATTTTCGGAACCCAACGTGAACAAACCTTACGAAAATTTAATTTCTCATGGACAATTTCATGTACAGTGGTCTTTGGTAGATCAAGTTGTGTAGCCATTTCCCTAATTTTAAGTCGTCTATCCGATCGTAACAATTTTTCGACCGCCTCAATGGTTTCGGCAGTGGACGTGCTTATTGGTCAACCATTTCTTGTTTCATCTTCAACACTTTCTCGACCTGAATTAAATTTTGTACACCAAACCGATACACTTTTTCGAGACATTACGTGCGGGCCATAAACTTCGGTTAATTTTCTATGAATTTCAGTCGGAGAAACATTTTGAAAATTAAAAAACTGAATGACGGCACGAACTTCTTCTTTTGTGAAACTTAAATATTGGTTTTCCATGTTTAAACTTACGTATTCGACGGAACACTAAAGTAAAATAGTCATGATGCATAGAATACGTTGTTTGTTACATATATTATCAATGCTGGGAATTTCAAGCCGATATCGTCTATTGTTTACGCCAAAAAAACTTTGTACCTTATTTATCGGACAGCCTACGTAATAACAAATAAAATTTGTAACTTTTTCAGGTATTATGATTTGATATTTCTATATGAGGTAAATTATTATAGATTCATATTGTAATGACACTTAAAGATATATTTTAATTTTTTTAGTTTGCATGAAGAGGGTAGAATAATTAAAGTTTCATCAAAATTTTGAAAGAAATATTGTAATAATTTAAAAAAAACTTAAGAAGTAAAATTTATTTGAATAATAATAATAATTACCTACATAATTATACAATATTCTAATAATTATTATAGTACTACAGAGTCCAATAATAGTCGATTTAAGTAGTTTTATATTTATCTTATAACTAATAAGTTTATAAGAGTATATGTAATATATTTTATATTATAGCACACAGCGTGACTCACACTTACCCTTGTGTCTTGAATCGAAGTTTTGTAAGACCGACTTCGGCATGCGCTTAACAAGTGTCATTACTTGAACACCTAAGTAAAGAAAGAAACAGCAAAGCCAAATTCCCCAAATATGCAAAAGAATACGCACAGCATTACCTAAGACCTGTTATTACAGTAATTTTTGATGTTATAGATTATTCATAATTATTTTTTTATAGATATTAAAATACCCATAATTTATAATCGATGGATGCAACTATATCTGCTGGAACAAGAACTCCAACGATTAATACAGTTGCTGTCACTACGACTGATTTACGTCTCATATTTGAAGGTCCTGCTTGCAACTATTTATAAAAACATAATTTGAAAATCTGATTTGATTTGTAAAATTATATATTATTTAAATTTAACGTACTTGAGTTAGTTGTAAGTAGGCTAATTGTAATAAGGACAGGGCTGTCACTAAGCTGCATAAACCAAGATCCCATGTCAAATGAGTGACAACGGATGAAATGTTCTAAAACATAGATAATGAATTAAGTATATTTTCATACAGTTAATTGACATCGACTTACTCGTCTTGTATTATATGGGTCGACGAATAACACAAACGCCCTACAAATACCTGTAGCCAGTAATAACGCATTAATTGCTGCCATGTATGGTTTTTTGTTAGATGTTTGTGATCTTAAATTAAAACGAATATAACATATTAACATATAATAATATAGTTAAAAATATGTTTTTTACAATTTTATGCAAATAGATGATAAATATATGAACATATTATATTCATATAATATACAACTATACTTTCATGATGTACCTAATATCTACCTATCTATATTGTAAATAAATGTATTGTGATTAAGATTTAAAAAATTTTAAATTTAGTAATATATTATTGATACTTATTTACTAACTTAATAAAGTTAACTAACGCTTAAACGGTCTATGTAGTATAGGGCAAGTCACTTTTTATACATTGTACAGAAGAGCAAAAACAATATTTATTTTTAGTGCTTTCAAGTGGATCGAGGTAGCTATTATAGTTTATTTACATATGACGTTTTTCATTTTTTTGTTTTATGAAGAAAAGTTTTTGAGATAGTAAACGACAAACGTGCTCTAATAGTTAAATATATAGGTAGCTCCTCTACACATTTTTAAATTGATACAAGTGGAAGGTATTTTAAAGAAATAATTATCATAATTTTTTATTATTTATTAAACAAGAGTTTCAAAACAAGTATTAATATAATATTTAATTACATTAGTTAACTCCTTAATCAAAGATTTTTTTTTGTATTGATAGAAGGAATTTAAGATTTATTGTTAAAAATTTTAGTTTTAATTTCTTAGTTTTCTATATAAAATGATGTTTACGTGTTAAATATGATGACTAGATGAATAACTAAGCTTAAAGTTAAGTTTTTAAGTATAACATTGTGGTATATAAAATGTAAAAGACAAATATATCTAGAATAGACTTACCTGATGTTTAAGATTGAAAAAACGGCATAAAACGATAAAATGAAAAAAAGGCATGCAAAGCCGTATGCATGTATATTAAATGTCCATATAAGTTGTTCAACACACACATTATCCCACGAAGGGTGTGGTGAATGGTCTGCTGAACTGGTATAATTACATTTTTTCCATATTTTATCTTTGCAGTCTTCCAGATTCTTATTACAGTCTAAAATTAGAATAAAAAACATTTTAATGACGTACGTACTTGTTGGTATTAATTGTAAATTAAGACACTAAAAAACTACTTATTTAGTTAGGATACTTTCTCTACTTAATTTATTCATTTGTAATTTTAAAACAGACGTGTATATACTATATAGTTATAATTATTAGTAAAAATGAAAACAATTTTTTATTAGATTGAATATCAACTTGAAGTAAAAATTCGTGTGACATATTTTTGCTCATTTTGATAAAGATAAAAATTACATTGGAATATTAAATTATCATTTTATATGAACTTAAAAATAATGATAAATGGTTATTGGATTTGATTGAAAGAACGTTGCTCAGAGGGAAATTCGTCCCGGTTTTAACGGAATGAACTGGTGTTTCGGCCGGTCATTAAGATTGTTACGGTTAATAAAAGCTGGCAGAAAAACTTTGATATTGTATTATTTAATAAGAAAATCTAAAATAATATTGTATACAGTGTCATTATATGATTATCTTTTTATCTAAATTTGTTATTATAAATATTAACTAATTTATAGGCTAAACCTAATCGGCATGGTTTTAGGTTGTCTGTCTTTATTTCTCTATAAGATTAAGTATATAGAATATAAATACAACTATTGTCACTTGTCAGTATTGATTAATACATATTTAAATAATAAAATATAAATATAATCAGTTCCAAATTATATAAGCAAAAAAAGGTTATTCAATATGATGTCCCGGTTTGGTAATTTTAAAATCTGGCAACCCTAATTATATAACTTATAATACCTATGTTATGTTTAAAAATTTTAATAATTTTTAAAAAGCTGTGAGTGAAGGTTTTAATAATATATTAAAATATTTTTATGGATGATGTTTAATATTACAATCTCGTGTCAAAATAATTTATAAATTATGTTATACAAGTAGCTATAATGTAAAGGCTATGATTAATAGTTTTTAATAATTTTCTTTAAATATTATTTGGTAATAGATAATGTTAAAATGTTAAATTCTTATACATTTAATTGAATTGTTAAAAATTAAAATGTACCTAGTTATTAAAAATTCATACACAATGTCTATCAATGAGTATTAATCTTAGAATGTAATAAATAAAATTAATAAACAGTGGTACAACATCATAACTTATACTAAACCGCATAGTAATATAAAACGTTTATTGAGAAACCATATGAAAATGCATAAATTAATTGTATATACTGATTACATAAAGGAATTTATTTTGTCACGTGTATTTAGTATTTGCATTGTTCTTTTTTTGATTGACGTGGGATAATTATTTGGGTTTACCGGGTTTGAAAATGAAAATATAGAACACAGTTACGTAATCGATTCTGTGTAAGTATTTGACATTTATAATGGAAAACATTTTCTTCAAACTTATTTTTGTAGGGAAGCTGTACTTAAACTAATGGGTACATAATACATGCAAATATATATTTTTTATAGTATATATTATATAATATATACCTTTACCATTTATAGTTAATATAAGTTTACAAGAAATCCTATTTACAAACTTTCTAAATATGACAATAAAATGCATGGAACGTTATTAGGTACAGGTCTGAAACAATATGAAACCAACCATTTAATAGTGTACGCTATAGTTATTTTATTGAATAAAGACTGTAAAATGTACGCTAGATTGGCTTATTATTATGTAATTTGTGACTGAATTATATATATATATATATAAAATATTATATACTCTAAGGATAATATTACAAGTTTTTTTAAAGTTTCAATGTAGAGATATATTTCTGTATTATTTTTTTTTATTTGTAAATGATACCGAGGATTGAAAGTTTTATAAATCTATTACATGAAAATGTATTTATATACTTAAAAGTTCTAAGAATACAACAAAATAGTACTATGATTCAAAACTCAGTTGAGCTCATTTTTAGAATGAATTAGTTATTTTTCAGAAAATGTAGAAATCTTAAAAAAGTTGATTTCTTTATTGAAAAACATGAAAGAGAAAAAAATATTAAAATTATCAATTATTAATTATTGTTTGTAACTTTTATGTAATTAAAATTTTTTTTGAGCCATAGAAAATAGTTTAGATTATTAGACCTAGGATTCTTCTAAAATTTATTTTTTTCGATTTTCTGAGTTGATTAAAAGAAAAAAAAATAGAAAATAGTTGTTTAAAAATTAAACAAAAACAAACACTTTACTTATTCATTTGGATGTATGTTACTTTTTCGTTAATTAACACAAAAAGTTCAATATATTAAAAACTTGATTTCAAAACATCTTAGGCAGCGTTAGTTTAAGTATTTTAAAAGTTTTAAAATTATAAAATACGAATAATATAAACGTAAAATAAATCATTATTTAAATATTAAAATCTGATATTAAACAAAAAATGTATTCATTGTTTCTCATTTTAATATATTAAATTATCAAGTATTTCAATTTATAATGGTTTTCATTAAAATATAATTAATTAAAAGTTACAGTTGTGGTAAAAATTATATTTTTTTTTTAATACCTAAGCAATTATATTTGTTTTATTCTAATTATTTTATTTTTTATTTTTTAAAGTACTATAAAAATATTAAAATCTATCCAAAACTATTAAATAATATAGACTTTAATTATAGCTACCTATTGGTTGTAAATATGTAATCAATCCAATTACACTTTTTTTTATTAAACAATCATTTATTTTTATTGGTGTTGAGTTAACAGACAGAGAGAAAACACTTGTTTAAACTAATGTTTTGTCAATAGCTATTAGGGCTCAATTTTATTATTATTTATATCTATCTAATTTTTTTTTAGTTTTCTATCATGTTCTAAATAGAAAGATCTTAGAATTTTCGATTATGAGGAAAATCGTTATTTTTTTCTAGAATTGATCCAATTAAATATCTGGTATATATTTTGGCATTTTGATTTATGTATATTGTTTATATGAATAACGCGTTTTATAAAATACATTTTATGTAAGACCTTAATGAACTCAAGATTATTATAATTTTTAACACTAGGTATTTTTTATTTATTAATATTAATTGATTAAAAAGACAACACGTTTTTTTTTAAATTTATGAATTCATAATTATTATTTTAAATTGTATGTACATTTTTGAGATAAATAAAGTGTTTATTTAAAAATTTATGTATATTTGGGATTTTGAGGTATAAAATATAAATATTTTTGTACCATAAATTATAATACGTAAGTGGGGTATAAAGTATAAGGAATATACTAGGTACTTAAAAAGTTTGGATGTTCTTAATTACTATATGCATATTTCTTTACCTCTATAGACTAATAAAACTGCTGTATATTATATAAAATATTTAATAATATCATTAATTATATCATAATATCATACAATTGTTTATCAGTTCCAATTAGTTTAATGATTGTTTTCAAACTTTTTATATGCCCTTTATATGAATTCAAGAATGAACAACTTTAAAAATATCTCTTATTTTGGGAGGATATAAAAAAATAAAAAAATAAAGTTTAAAATATCATTTAAATCTTTATTTATGTTTAAAAATAAAATTATCTTAATACGTGATAGTCATTTTATGTTTATAAAGAGACAACGCTTTTCACACGGGCATGCATCCCTAATGAATTATTCAACATGAAATTTAAAATAAATCTTATTAATTAAGATTATAAATTATAGAGAATAATTGATCTCACTGAACTCGCTAAGAAAATTGATTTATTTAATTTTAATTTTAATTTTTATATATTATATTATTATTTATTTTAAAGAGAAATATTTGATAGCTATGTTTTGGATTTTATGATGTTAGAGTTTAATTTTGTACATTATTTTAAAAATTCATTGTTTTAAACTTTGATTAGGTTTTATGTATTTTAATAAAATAAATATGTATTCAATTCTTCTATTTATAGGTGAGCAGTTAGATTTTCAGGCTCTAATTGAAATCAAACTTTTGTAATGTTCACAATAGGTAATATTTAAAATTCATAATTATTATTAAATTGGACATGATTTTTTGTAACTTGTCATTAGTTTAATTATGAATATCATTGAATAATTAGTTATTGAATATAGTATATATAAAATATATATTTATGTGTTTATTATACTATCAACTAACATGGATACTATAGGTTGGTAGTTAATTTATTTATTGAATAAGATAAATAAAAATAGTATATTTATAACTTATGAAGTATAATTTTAAGTCGAAAGGTCATGAATTCATGAGTAAAAATAATTTTGGATTTAGTGATGATGAAATTTTTCAGCTTTCTTTGTAGAATATTAAAAAAACAAAGACACAAAGAATATATTTTTAATGAAAAATTATGCATAGATATTGTATGCGCGCAATTTACATTGTATTAGTTTCAAAACTTGAAATTGAAATGTTTAAAAGAAAATAACGACTTGTATACTTGACCTACCTATATAATTCTAATTCAATTACTTTTAGTGTGATAAAATAAAATAATATAATTATAGTTGAAATTGAAAGTCAATCTTTACATTATAAAATATTGCATTATTGAAAAATAAATATTTCATTTTAATTTTTAAATATTGAGTATTAATTTTTAATTTACCTAATATAAATATGTGAACTGTGTATGAATAATAAATATTCAAGTTTTTATTGAATTAAATAATAATATACATTTTTAATTTCATATTCTGAATTTTTTTTTTTTGTTATTTTGATATATAAATTGTTATTTTATTATGTTTATTTTGAAGTTTTTATAATAAGTATTTAATGTCTAGATGAGTAGAGCTTAACAGAGACATCACGTAAAATGTTGGTCCAACACTCCATTTATTTAAACTTTAAATAATCAGAATATAAAATAGTTAAATAACGCATCATTAAAAAATAAAAGTAAAATGGTTATGATTAAATTTGTAAGAAGTATAATTTTTTTTTTAAATATTGTTTTGGAATGACAAAAAACTAAATAAAAAAAATTTCAAAACAGCGGAAACTTTTATAATTAATGCATACAATTAAATGGATTATCATGTATATAGATTATAGAATATATATATATGTATGTATATATTAATAGAATAAAAAATAGAGGGATTGTTTATTATATCATTAGGTACTTAAGTAGTTAGTGCTAATATAAATTATAAGTTATGTATTCCATTTATTTTTAATGTATATTTTATTGGATTATGTCATATATATTATAAATATATTAAAGTGGTCAAAATAACAAGTTATAATACGTTAGCATATTACGCAGGATATTAAATTTAAAATACCGATTGTGGTAAATGTATAATTTGTAAACAATTTAGTTTCAGTACAGAACAATTTTTTTTGAATAAAGAGTTATTATATTAATATAACAGTTGATGTATTTTTTTAACAAGAAAATTATTTAAATTGTTTTATTTATTAATTTCATACCATATTTTTACGTTTTAACTTCTTTTCTTTTTTAGAAAAAAGTAATGGTCCAAATATTAATGAAGGTTCAAAAATGTATCTCCAGTCAAAATATGTTTTATGGTATATTTGTAAAATATTTTTCATTTTATTAAAAATATTTACTTCAATAATAATAATGATGTTAATGATTGCATGTAAAATATATTTTTAAATTTTTTTTCATCATTAATATGACTACCTTTATATTTTATTATTATTTATTAGTACATGTTACGTATAATTAAATTACTCATTAAGAGACTAATATTATATAAACTATATATTTAGACTAATTGCCGAATGAAACTTTGAGTTCTTCGGTGTTCAGAAAACAATACAAACTATTATAAATTACGTAAATTATTACACTATTCACGATTTAGCCAGACTTAGTTGTATATTTAAATTGTTTTTACTGTGCTTATAATGGGTTTGAATTATAATCAGTAGTGAAATTATAGATTTTTTGATATGATTTCAGAAAGTAATTGATTTATACTTACTTAGTCTAAAAAAGAAAAGAAAATAATTTAAATTATAAAATGAGTGTCCTTAAAAAAAAATCTGTTACATCTTTTATTCAAAGAAAATTATAACTGAAGTCATTAGGTATTCATACATTTGTATTATTTTATCTATTGTTAGTTGCCTAATTAAAAAGTAAGTAGATAGCAACATTATATATTTATCAGTATTTTAATTTTGTTAAATAATTATTGTTTTAAAGATAGATCCTTTTTAATGGATTATCTATTTAATATTTTAACAGGATATTTTATCATGAAAAATTTTGAATTACAGAATTCCATGTAGGTATGTATGACGGAATTCACACAATAATATTATGATATTTAAATTTAATTATTTTATTTCAATTATATTATGACTTAGTTATTTAAACTATATGCATTTGAATTTAATTGAATTTATTTTAATTGAAAATAAGAAACTGTGCTAGACACTTTATTAGTGTACATATAGTGCTTAATATAATAGTTAAAAATTGGCATACATTATGTAAACTGTCACTTCAGTTTTTATATAACACCATTAATTATGGATGATACAATATAGACTAAATTTATAGTTATAGTAATTATAAATAATGATAATACGCACGCTAGTTTATAAACTCATTGTTGTAATTATTTAAAGTGATACAATATTTTTAAATTACATAGTTATCTTTAAATTTTAATCTAATGGTTATTCCACTCATTTAAAATATAATATATATTGTTATTCTAAGAATGAGCAATAAAGCTATTAGTGGCAAGACACTCGAAGTATTTTTTGACGTAGTGTATTATGTACGAGTATACAATATACTATTGTACGTCAACAAATATTAAAACGGAAGTAACAAATAGTTTTTGATACATTTTTTTTATGATTCAAGAAATGTAATGTATTTCTATTGATCCCTATTTCAGAAAATTCAATTTTTCAATATTATACAGAAGAGTTGATTAAACATGAATAATAACATGTATACGTTTAAGTCGTTTAACGTTTATGCAAAAATCATGCGTATTCATAATAATTAATAACTATTAAACGCAGTGTTATTAATAAATAATATAACGCAAGAAAAATGCTATTTTAAATTACTATGTTATGTTAGTATGTTACTTAAATATGCGTCGTTATAGGCGTTTTATATGTCGGACATGAATTTAATATCCCATTACACATAGGTACTTGCAGGATAGGGGTAATTAATTAAATGAGTATAATAGTTTATAGGTAACTAACTAGTAATCATTACATTTGAAACATGTAATATATTCCGCTGCAATATTTATATTTTTATTCATCAACATTGATTTTTAGATTCTTAGAATACAAAAAATACTGTTCTTAAATTAAGTATTTTTTGTTTAATATGACGTTGTTTTGATAACAAATTTATGAAATGATTGTATTTAATGTATTCACTTAGAAAATATATTGGTATAATTTTTAAATTAAATTTTAAGCTATAATTATGGTTGTAATTGAAGATCCAATGGCTGAATGGCTATAGATTAAAGGAATATAATGTATTGTTTATTATAGTTTTTGAAACATATTATGTATAAAAAAATGTTTAAAATATTTAGATTCAAATAAATTTGTTTATTAAAATAATAGAAAAATATTTTCTATTTAGTTTATAAATATATATATATATAAATTGATAACTTATTCAAATGAGTTTTAATAAGTTAATCATTTTTACATCATTGTTTTATTTAGATATGACAAAAAATATGTGTAATAACGGTAATAATGTGTAAGTAAAGAAATTTATAGTTAAACTTTCAAAAAATCCAATTAAATGATTCCGCTTTGTATTGTTTACTAAAATAGTAAAATAAAATACTAATATAATAAATAAAAAAGTTATAAAGAAAATCTAGTTAAACCACAATATCACTCGTATGTTGTATCTAATTTAAAAGTTAGCTTATAATTGTTTAAATAAATTTATGCTTCGAATGATTTTATTAAATTGATTGATAAATTAATCATATTAGTGTATATATAGTTTGAAAGTGGAAGTTTGAACAAAGGCATTTAAAAGCGCTTTTTAACCGATAAGTATTATCTAATTAATAGTTTTTAAGTGATACAAGTGTTTAAAAATTTGTATAATTAATTTATTAAATGGTATATAAATTATTATGTTTATGAATACACATATATTAAATAAAAAAATACTTTGAAATTAAGTATATTAATATAATATATTCAGCAATATATTTGTTGATATTCTAATACCTGCAGTGTCCAGTACATCATTATTAGATAAATTATTTAAGTTAAATATTCCAATAACTAGGATAAACAAAATACGAGTTTTTTTTTTATTATTTTATGAGTTTTATGATAATTTTTAAAAGTTTTTTATAGTTAGTTAAAATAGATAACCAAACTTTAAAATTTTCTGAGTTCAAAATAGATTGCCGTGTTAGATTTTACATCTTGTTTTTTAACACAATATTTTTGTAAAATGTATATTGGTTCCACAACAATCTTGTTTTTTTATTGTTAGTTTTGTTTGTTTTAGTATTTTCGAATGAATGGTGTATAATATTTTGCAGGTAGTCCAACTTTAGTATTTAAAATTTAATTTTTTTATAAAGTATTTTATCAGTAGGTATTTTAAAAATTTCGAAACAAATAAAAACGTAATAGTAATTTAGAAAGTTTTAACCTTTTATAGAGATTTAAAATGTTTATTATTTTTTTTATGTAGATACGATTTAAAAACTTGTTGTTTTATTTATTTTTTATAATACTTTAATTTTTTTATTTTGAAAACATGTATACCTAAATAATAAAAAAAAATAAGGATAGTTATATCGTATTCAAAAATTTTATTGGTACAGAAAATTTTAAATACATCACTCTTAAATTATCTAAGCAGTATAAATGTTTATTATTTTTTGCTGAAGAGGATTAAGCGAAAAGAGTATAAAATATTTGGTCTCATGCTTTAGTTGTAGTATTATTTCCAGTAATTTTATTTAGTTAACGAATAAAATGAAATAATGAAATATATAGTTCTAAATACATTTTTAAATCGTGGATATGGATAGCATTTTTCATAGTTATATTTAATTAAAAGTAATTTATATACATAATTGTGTGAGAATTTTAAATTTTAGCTAGTTAAATATTTTAGATTTATTCAATTTTTTATGAAGTTAAGTTATATTTGAAAATTAATTTGTATATTTTATGGCTTATAGTTTAAAATAAAATTAAAAGAAACTTTTCCGATTTTTATTGAATATTACAGTTTAAAATTTTAAAATTTTGCATAGCCATTTTAAAATAAAATATTTATCAAGATTCAAAGTTTTTCTGATTCTATTTAGTAAGATACATTTTTTTATTGAATTACGTTAGAGGTCAATATTACAATGTTTATTAAATTAATACGATTTTCATTAATTTATTTTTATTTCTAAACTATCATAACTGTTTATTATAAATAAAGTAATATAATAATAAAAAAAAAAATTAAATTGTGATTAATTGTAACTGGATAATGTTAATTTTATAACCTTTTTGTGGAAATATACAATTATACAAGTAATTAAAATGATTTATGATAATCTAAACATGCGTTGATTCAGGGGAGTTTAATAACATTTAACTGTTCAACAAGCTTAAATTGATGTGAGGATAAGCTTTTATAAATGAGGGGATTTGTAAGAATTACCATTATACATTTTTTAGCTATCTAGGTGTTTAATTTCAACGAATTATTAATATACATTTTTATGCTTAATTAAAAACTACGATATTTATAATTATATATATTATGCATTAGTATACATCATACATAGTTATATATAGATAAATATATAAAACATTTTTTTAATTTAAATTTTAAATTTGTGTTATTTAAATATATATTTATATAATATTATTAACTTTGGAGCTTATATTATTTATTTGCTAGAAAAAGTGTGCATACTTACATACTAAATATTTATCTATTCTAAATATGTAAAAGAAATGTTAGTAGGTTTTTGTGTTGCTATTTTTGTTTTTTTTTTTTTTAAGTACTTTATGCTGTGTAATGCACTTAAAAATGTCTTAAATCATAATCATACCTTCAATAAGTTGTACTTAGTCAACAGTTTGTATTATATAAGGAGTAATTGGTTAGACTAAAACGTACATAATATATATTATTTGTGTCAACTGGACGTGGTGTAAGCATAGTTACATGAGATTATTCATAGTTAAATGTAATGATTGTAATGTAAATAATAATGATAAAAAAATTTCTTCGATTTCTTCTATAAATGTACTGTTTGGTTGTATTACGTCTCAAGACGTGGTGCATAGATCAAGGCGTCTATAAAACAATAATTATTTTAATAGTTGATTCGTATTGCAGATAACATTAATAATTATCATGATTGTAGGCCATAAAATGATCCGTAAAAGTTAAAATGAAAAAAAAGGATAATTATATAACATATTATATTACATAGATGTTTACGTTTAATTCGGTTTACCTACGTTATACGTAATTATATCATGGATTGAATTATGGACATTCAAACGGTTTGTTTTAAAAGATGTTTCTCTCTCTCTCTCTATCTTTCTATATATATATATAAATATTAAAATATTGATGTATTTTACATTTTCACCACGTAAAGATATGAGTGAGATGAAGCAAATTCCTAGTTAGTTCATCGGTGACCTGGATTCATGTATCAGTTCCTAACGCTGGGTAATGAGAGGGATGTATTGTAAAAAAAAAAAAAAATTAAAAATTAAAAACTAATATATTTTTTAGTGTTGGATAACATTATAGACGACAGAGCAAATATCGGCGGCGGTAATTCAATGTGATGACAATATACTCTATATAATATACCTACGTTATGTGCGAACGTATATATGTATAGAGTATACATTTATATAATAAAGGGTAAATATTATTGTAACGTTATGATTTATATTGTATAATATACAAAGTTATTATTCCAACGAACCCTTGTTCATTTTGGTTAAGAGGGGGGTGGGGATTCGACGACTATTTTGGCTTACCTTGGTCGTGCTGTGTACTGTTGTAAGACCGATGCATAATGACGACGACGGCGGTGATGACGACGACGACGACGACAATGACGGGACACCGGCGATTACATAAGTGCTACTATAAATAGGCAGTAATAGTGTGCTCCGATACAGTCTACATCAATGTTTTGCAGCGGCTTTGGTCATGGTATATACCCCGAGCTCTGCCCGCGTGCAACAGATGGCCCCGCCGGGGCTCCTGGTCGCCGTGGCAACGGCTATTACAGGTGAGATGTTGCCCAGCAACCGGTGCCCAAAAATCCGGGCAAAACCAATGGCCCACATTCGTTAATCAATTGTCTCACCTTATCCGCCGACTTTTCTTCTCGCCGTTGCGCGCACCGCGCGCGCTAGCCGTTAGCCACTGTTGCTGCTGCATAAAAATATCTAATGTACGCGCGTATATTAAACATCACCTCAATAATATAAATATAGTATAATAATAAGTAGGTAGGTATTACGTATAAAATACGAACGAAATATTATAATATAATAGGTAGTTCTGTAGTGATGTGTATGCCAACAACAGCGTGAGTTATGACCTGCACACTGTTTTGATCGATTTTTAATACATATATAGGTGGGTACATCAAGTGTAAATGTGTATATATCGATTAAACATGGCGCTTGTATTTCTCGTTTGAGGGTTAAGATTATTTTCATTCCGCTTTTTCAGCATCGACGGAAGTCGCCGTAAAAACGACACTGTTGCTGCGTATAATATAATTATAAATACAAATAAATATTTATAAATAATTATGTATATATTAGTAATTAAATTAAAAATTTATTTTGTTGTTGTGTAGCTATGTAATATAATTCATAGTAAATAGGTTATAGAATAACCTTTTACAAAGTTCCTTCGGTTAATACAGGATACTCGTTTTGAATTTTGATCCAAAATTGATTTATGTTTTTGTTACTGTTAAAAATTTGTACTGTCGTCCTTTGTCTAAAAATATTTTGATTATTTTTTCTTCATTTGATGAAGATAATGTGATAATATATTTTTGTCTAATATAATAAATTGATTAATACCTCATAAATTGTTTGAACATTTGTTTTTCGTGGGATCAAAATATTTGAGAATTTTTTCATTTAGTTTTACTAATTAATTTTAATGACATGTTGAATATAAGTTATTATTATTGTTTTGTGTCACATTAAAAAATATGGAAGACATTATATCAAACGTATACTTTCTTACTCCATTTTTCTAAAATTTAACTTTGTTAAGAAATGCTTCTATTTTATTGTTTCATGTAAAAAGATTTGTATAATATGGTGCAAGAAAATTAAAATTTAGATAATAAAGAATAAAAAATATATTAGATAGATTTTTTAGGTTTACTTACCGTAAATAATTCTCAAAATAATCACCCTAGGGTGATTTTTTAAATTTACACTCAGATTTTAAGGTCAAATAAATGAGTTAGGATTTTCTGCGTGATAACTATCTGATACGTGTGTGCAGAAGTTAACTTGTGTAATCTGAATCCATTTCATCATAGATCACTTTAAAAATACGAATATTCACTGCACGTATTAACTTCTCTGAATATTTTACGTAATCGGTTATCTTATCTGTATTTGGAAGTATATCTTACGAATTTTATGTAAAAATTGTCCGTTTTAATCATCCGTTAAAAAAAACATTTATTAGCTATATCATATTACGTATTGATGACCTTCTGGTTGAAAATAACTAGGTTATACAGCATATATAAGGTGTTATGCTTTACGCTTTATCGGACAGATCTATTTAAATTATATTGTCTATATAATTATTTTGATAATTACCGTTTAATACGCTGTGGTAGTATAGATATAACACTAGTCATTACCTATTGACTTTATTGGAATATCGTAAGGAGTTGAGAAAATTAATAAGCACTTTTTTTTTAAATATTATTTTTACACAATTTGAAGTAATTTAAAATTGAATCAATAGTTAATTAATTATAACCTATAATTAAAGTATCTTAAGTTCAGATGAATATAAGTAGGGAGGAGTGGAAGCAACATTTCGGGTTTACTACACCGCTCATTACTTAAACTTTAAATACTTATAAATAAAATTTACATTAACTATTGGTTCGATATTCAATTTGTATTTACTTACAGAAATTCCGAGAAAACTAGTTTGCTTTAAATATTTTTTAATTAATAATGTATTCTTTATTAAAAAAAATAAAAAGCTTGTAAAAATGTTATCAATGAAAAATGGAAAAAATGTAGTATTACAATGACTAATAATTATATAAAATAAGTATTTTAAAAACACACGAATTTACCGATAAAATATAAACAAAATATTATAATATGATATATGATAGGTAGTCCTTTTTTTTTAGTGATAAAATATCACTATACTTTTCGTGTATATATTACAGACTCCATATTATTCAATAAAACTTTGTAATAAAGACGTATTATAAAATATTTTAAACTGTCTATGTTTACTTCATTATTAATTAATTATAATTACTATTATGTACAAATTACGAGTGTTTATCATATACTGACAAGTTGTCAAATAGATTAATTAAACGCAGTCTATTAAGTCAAAAAATTATTTCTTAAAAAATGTTTGTGAATTATGTATTCTTGACTTTATAAAATGTTGCGATTAACACAACTTAGTAATAAATCACATTAATTGCCTAACTGTATGATAGTTAATATAAAAAAAAACAAAAGGTGCCTTTAATTTCCAATTATCATTTAAGTTATAAAGTAGTGTTGGTAGATTAAGATCTTCAGAGCTTGAGTTATTTGTTTAAAGGGCATAGGCTTACAACATAAAATAAGTCAGTAAATTTTTAGTCTTGTTTTGTGACAAATTTTTGCTTCACTATAATGTCAAGACTTAAAACTGTTACAGTATTATACTAAATACTAATATTATACTAACATTACCATTTTAAATTTAGGTTTCAATATACATTATCTACTTATAATATTTAATATCGATAAATTGTTAAAAAAAAAAAAAAATAAAACTAATCAATTACGTATAAAACAATATAAACAGTATAACTGTTCTGATATTATTCGAAAATCGTAAAATTGTATTCCATTTATATAATAATTAATTAATCACGTGATATAATTTATATCAGATTAATTTTAAACTCATCGTGTCAATACAGATGTCAAAATGTTAGGACTTGCAGAAGAGGTCGGGGCCTGAGATACAATCCTGCATTTATTGTCAGTTCATCAATATTTGTAGAATATGAATAATAATTAATTTCACATGAAAAAAATTTGTTTAATATGACATAATATGTATCAATAAACTATTGATCAAATTATTTATTTTTATACGAATAAGTAAATGAAATAAATATTATTTTAAGTATTGTTTAAACTTTATAATAGTTTAAATTTTAATTAAGTAATAAATATTATTATTAATTTATTTACTTGTTAATTACTTTTTATATATTGTATGAGTATGATGCTAAGTTATAAATAAAAAATATAACTACCTCAAAGTATTCAATCGCTTTTGCTCTTAATTAAATAGCTAACAAATTCTAATAATTTTCTGATTAAATTATGTTATCATAGTTGTACTCACTTAGTGATTACAACAATTTTTTTCTTAAATATTTTCGTGAACTACTTCTATGTAGACCAATTTATTCTATTTATATTCACTATTGGTTTCATTTTTTTTTTAAATTTGTGGGGTATTTAAAAAAAAGATTAAATATATTAATTTTTATTCTATACATATAGTATTTTTAAGGTTATAATTTGCTGATAAACCATAACTTTGTTTGAAATTTTCTGATGTTAAGTTTAATTTACATATTTGATAATATAAAAATTAAAGAATTATTAATATTAAAAAAAAAATAATATATATATATATAAAAATAAATATTTTTACAAAATATATACATATAAGTACATACAAATACGTATAAGATATATATAGCACATATTATATAGCAGGGATGGGCAGTTTAAAATTATTAGAGGGTCTATCTAGCGGGCAGAACATAGAAAAGGCCATTCAAAACATGAATTTTAATTAGAATTTATTTTGTTTATATTGTAAATTTTTAACTTTAAAATTATATGATGTAATTTAAAAATGTTACGCGGGCTAGATAAAAAAGGCTTGCGGGCCGCCCATCCCTGTTATATAGCATTAATAAAGTATGCATAAGCAGTTGGGTATATACTATATCTATTATATTACACTACTCATAACAAAAAAGTACATTGTTGATTGTTTTTATACTTTGAAAGAAATACCCATTAACTATCACGTTCAAAAAAATATTTCAATCTCGGTTTACTATAGAGGATGGTAAAAATGTTGAATATTGTGTGATATTAGAATCGTAGTTGATTGATAATTTTTAACGCTTATAATATACAGGATAATATTTTTTAAATTAAAAAATCATTTCCTCAAAAAGTTTTAACATTTCTAGGATTTTTTTGTTATCAATAATTTTATATTAGTTTTTATTTCAAATTAAAATTTATAATACTTAATTGGACGTAAATTTATAATTTTATACTGTGAAATAAAATATTATTCTAAGAATTTCAATAAGCATGAAAAATTCGAATTTTAAACGAATAATATAATTAATTTATTATTACTTGTAAGTTTTAACTCAGTTAAAAGTTATAGTAAAGGGTTATTGAAAATTAATCATTCGATGCTTTATAACCTGGCTTCCTGGCTTATTTGATCGTACGCCATGCGACTATGTATTATGGAGATATGTTAAGGATACTATATACGTATACGTATCACCATTATCATCGAGCTAAAAGGAGTTAAAAATTAGCACAGTTAATTACGATGGATATATTATATAGAATAAATTAAGGTTTCTACTAGGTTTTGTTTGTGTAACTAAAGGAAGCCACGTAGAATTATACCGTTACATACATTTTAAATATTATTTTTTTTATTTAACGTATAATATGTTACTTTAAATCTTATAACTAAAAATATATAAGCATTTGAAATTGGATGAATCATTTTGAATATCTCTGTACATAAAGTTTATATAGAAAAAGTACAGTGGTAAAAGGGAACTCTAAAGAAAGCTGATTAATATGGTATAAATTAGTTATACCGCTCATCTAAACATTGAATGTTTTTAATTAATTAACTTTTTAATTATTTAATTAATCATTCAAAATTAGATTTCATACATTGAAATTTTCAGACAAATATTCTGCTTCTGATTATGAAATTAAAAAACTAAAAAATGTTCCAAAATTTAATTTTTTTATAGATATTTGAAGTTTAAATTTTAACGAAATTATTTATTTAAACAATTTAAAAAAATGTTACTTGTATTATTATACTTAATTATATGGAATGACATTTTAAAAATATTTAAATTAATTTTAAGCTTATCTAAATCGAATAACGTCTACTATATAATAGTAAAATTAATTACTATTATAGTAATTTAATATTTCATAAAATATACTTAGTAATATAGACTGACAAGCTATAGCCTCGGTCTAGAATATTTTTCATACGCAAAGAATATACAAGAGTATACACATTAAACTATGCTACAGAAGATTGAACAGTTGCCCCTTTTTGTTTTAAATTTTAAAACACCATTTATTTTTTTGTCAGGTTTTTTATAGATTTATTTGAACAGTTTATTTTGTAGTTATGAATAATAAAATTGTAATGATAATGATTGAATCATTTTGTCATGACTTTTTTTTTTTTAATTTTTTTTAGTAGTTTTTAGGTACCTTGTTAAATTTTAGTTCATAAGAAATATGAATTTGTGTCGTTGAGAACACAAATTAATAAATGAAATAACATAATTTACATTTTATAGTTGAATGAATAATTTATTTTGGAAATAATGTAAAATTGTAATCATAAATATTTATTCGACCTAAAGAGAACTTAATCAGGCGATAAGAGTATTGTACTGCAAAATTCAAATTATAAAATAAATCATACTACAAGTTAGCAATTGGTAGTTACTACTACTGATATTGTATAATCAGAAATTTAAATCTATTTAATTTTTTTTATATATATTTCATATGCTTTTATTTTTTTGTACCTATTAATGTATAACGAGTTATAGATTTACTATACAATTAATAATGAATTGTATAGAAAAGACGGCAAAGTTGTCCAAGCCCCTCACCTGTATTTCTCTAAAGACTGAAATTATTTTTTTACACAAACCGTTCACTATTTTTTGTCACGCCGTTGAAATTTCATAGGTATTATATCGGTAATTATAATGATTAAATATTAATTAGCAATATAAAAATCATTACAATAAAATGTTTTGCTTCGATAGTACATGTGTGTAATATAATATAAAATATTTTATACATTTTCATTGAGTAGTATGTGAGTATATTATATGTTCATATGCATGTTGTGTATGGACCACAATAGTTTTCCATGATATTTTAAATAATAGAAATATAAAATGTTTCATGAGATTGTCAGGTAGAATGGGCAATTTTTTATAATTTGTTTTAGTAGATCCAGATTAACTAGTTTAGCAAATACGAACGATTTTATTTTGTATTTTAATTTTAGTGTAATTATAGTGGCTTAAGTATATTTTAAGTAGCATATCTCTATACAGGTTTATTGATTTATATAAACTACAAAGATTACACAGATAATGTGTAAAAAAGAATTACACAGTTTAAAATACATCGTGATATTTGAAATATGTCAATTCTATCTTATATTATACTCAAATAATAAACCTAAATATTTTTTTTTTAGATATTCTAATTATAGAATGGTTTGGACTTTTAGTATCATTATTCACTATAGATATAAATTCTGAAATGGAAATTGTGTATAATCATACAAAGAAAAAGCTATAAAGATTGTTTTATCATAATTTATTGTTATTTTTTAGGTTTAGTTTTTGTAAAAACCAATTTAATTTAAAATATGCTTTGATTTATACTTATTTCCGTATTTTTACGAAAACCATAAACATGTATTAGCTATATAAAGTAACTATTGAACCATCTATTTCAAAATCACATAAATTAAAACTATTTAATAAACAAAATTGGCCCAAGTACGCGTTCAAGTATGTCATCATTTATTTAATATTTATTACTTATAGTCTTATTTAAAATTATCTTTAGAATTCACTAATTTAAATAAACATTTTAAACATTCATTTAAAATTCCAAAACTAAGCAGTATTTTAACTTTTTATGGTCTACATCAGTGATTGTCAACTTTTTAACAATACGGAACATCAATTCATATAATATATACTATTTTCAATCTACTCTATTAGAAGGTTAATTATTGCGAAATAAATTATTAATGTAGTGATAAAAAGATGTGCCAACAGAAATATTTATTTCATTTATATTATTGTTGTACAATGAAATAAAAATACATAGATCAATGAGATATAAGTGCTTGACATGTAGTCTACAAGTATTTAATTCGAGGACGAACTGTTGAAAAGTTTACTCTCAATTCTTCTTTTACGGATTGAAGCCGTTCTCTTTTTTTCTTTTTATTGTTGTGACTGCTGAAAATCTTTGTTCGTACAGATACGATGTGGAGAATGGTAATAAAATTGTTATTGCTTTTATAGATATTTCAGGAAATTCTACTTGAGCGCATATCGCGGCACACTTAAAGAAAGCTCACGGCACTACAGTTGAAAACTACTGAACTACACCCTAC